>NC_143480.1:44061611-44697579 GCF_027475165.1 Benincasa hispida
AAATGTCTTGCTCAAAATTTAGAAGTAATTATATTTAATTTACTGTTTTCACCTAACCAAGAAAGAAATTAAAATATCTTACAATTATTTTAGAAATTATTGATGTACTTCGTTGGATCAATGCCATAAAGCAAATATCTCTGAATTATTGTTAGAGAGAAATCAAAGAGTTTTTGAAAGCAAGCATATTGAGGGATGGATTATTTTGAGGCATCTCACTTGTAGGTCTCTCATTGGTGTTCCCATTCTAAGCTTTTTCGGAGATTTTCTCTTCAAGATATCAAATTGAGTTGGGTTGCATTTATTTCTCCTTAATTCTTTTTGTAGTGTTGTGTTGGGACTTTTTGGTTGTATTCTCCCTTTTGTACATTTTGTAGTCTGCTAATTGTGTTGTATTTAATAATTTATTCTCTTTTCTTCATTAATGAAAAATAGTTTCCTTTTCAATAAAAATGATTATTAATTTACTTCATGTTGGAAATTTCTTACCATGGCTAGTAATTTATGGAATTTCTGTCAGTTTGAGGTTGGCTGGGGATAGTATGTGTTCAACGTGCGTATAAGTGGAAGTGTGGAACTACGTTATTTGTACTTAGATAGCAACCTTAAATATCAGTATGCAAACATATTGTAGATGGTTTTTTCAGAAGAATGCAAGCACAACCTAGTGCATTCATCACTATATACCATTGAAATTCAATGCAGTTAGGAATGCACAGTTAACATCTAAATTTAATATGAAAGTTTCAAAGTAACTGTTTCCAGTCTTATTTTATTTTATTTTTTATAAATCAAGTTTATTGTGAATGGAATATTCATGCAGGAAATCTGTTCACTCATTTAGTGAGAATGTCAATGCTTTCTCAGTAGCTTTTGACTGGACGACCACAGGTTTCACTTCTTTATCATATATGGAGGATTTATATCTTCTCGTTGAGGTAATCGTATCTTTGCAATCTCGATGACTCTACATATGGTGTATTTGTTTGTTTGTTGACACCTTTATTTTTGTACACATGACACTTACATAATGTGCAGTGTTTTTGGTATAACGGGATTTCGATTGTTATTATATTATTATTATTTTTTTAAAGTTGATAAGCTACTACATCATCCAATTGACTTGGCAAGTATGTAATTTTTGCTGAAACATCTATTGATGTGAACTGTATCGTCAAAATAAAAAATAAAAAATAAAAATAAAAAAAGAAAAGAAAAGAAAAATCTATTGATGTGCAAACTGGGCACCTCTGGAGAGATGATTCATATCTGAGCTATGGATTTCTATGGGAGGAAACTTGTTTGTGGAGAAGTAAAAGGAGAGGAAAAGAAGGATATAGTTGTTAGGAGTAGCGTTGAGGCAGCATGTGAAAAACTTCTCATGGGTGATGGATGTGGGAACTAGGAACTACAATGGTTGTAGAAGATTTTAGAGGAACTGAGGATTCGGACTTGTGTGTTTTGTCCTCTGCACTTAGGTGACTCTGTGTTCCTCTGCACTAAACTATAAAAATAAAACAATTATCAATATGGTTCATGGAGATTTTTATCGTTGCTTCAAATTTAATTCTACCTATGGTCCTACAGTGTACATATAGCCTGCAGAAAACAAAAAAAATAACCACTAATCCTAGAAGCTCATTACAGGCCTAATCTAAGGAACAAAGTAGTCAAAGCATGGAGGATATGCCAACTAGTTGTCGAGGATTCACTTTTACCAACTATCATTCTACACTCACCTTCAAGTAGTTGTGAAGATATCAATCCTCCCTAGCTTGCCAATAAGTTCCTGAACTATATTTAGGGAATCCTTTGCTGAGAGTACTGACTGGCTGATTTTGGGTGAACTAATGTTTAAGTGCATGTTTCTTAGCTTCAACTAGATAGTTCTTTGGAGCTTATTTTTGCTCTTATATAAGCTACTTGAAAAGCCATAATCATAGTTGATTTTGCTCAATCGTCGTCTCTTTGGTTTGTGCTGCTAGCGGCTTTTGATATGACGTGGGTTTCTTCTAACAGTGCCTTAGTTTCAAGTTCTCTCAGTTATGTGGCTAGAACTTTTCATCCTCAGAAGGCTCCTTGAATCAATGTGGCATGTTGGAAATAAGGGACTTAGTTGATTGTTTATAGTCTTGGGGGCATTATAGTTATTTACTTTACCCTATTTTTTTTTCCTTTTTTGTATTGGGGCTTGTTAGAGCCAATAAATAAGAATCCTCTTATATCTTGCATATCATGTAAACATTAATAAAAATGAGACTCTCTATTGTGGTTTTTTCTCCCTGTTTTAGGGTTTTCCACGTAAACTTTGTGTCTCCTCTTTCTCTCTTTTAACATGGTACATTCCTTGAGGATAAACCTTTCTTCCCTGTTAGTCATCTTCAGGGGGAGAGTACTAGTAAAGAGGCTAACTGGTCAACATCCTCCATCCCTATTGATCTTCCTGGGCCCATCTTGAGTTCCCATGACATTGTCTTACCTACTAAACAGGTCCATTGACTAACATACTACATGAAGAATCACAGAAAGGAAATTGTGTCCCTTACTGTTCTGCTGGCTTTGGTCCATGAATCTGAACCAACATAAGCTCAAGGTACTATTGAATGTGTCCCTGATAATAACGATTTGTGTGTTGGGGATGATATTGTGGATGTAACTGAGAATGACAGGACTAATGTGTTAGTTCCAGAAAATAACAGGTTGGAGATAGTGATGAGACTATAACAAAAACACAAGAAAGCGAAATTCTATCTCAGCTTGAATTGTGTGATCAGAATCCTACTACATATGGGAAAACATATGAGAAGTCAGACAAACTTGAGGATTATGATGCTTCTCTTGACATGCCAATTGCTTTGAGAAAGGGCACCAGGTTTTGCACTAAGTATCCTTTGTATAGCTTTCTATTCCATAGTAATATGTCTTCTAAGTTTAGGGCTTTCATTGCTAGTCTTGACATAGCAACAATACCAAAAAAACATACATGTGGCTATGGAGATTCTAGAGAGGAAGATGGAAGAAATGAGAGCTCTTGAAAAGAGTAATATGTGGGACCTTGTTACTCTCCCAAAAGGACATAAAATAGTTGGGTGCAAGTGGGTATTCACTCTGAAGTATAAATCTGATGGTACTTTAGATAGGTACAAGGCCAGACTTGTAGCGAAAGGGTTTACTTAGACTTATGGAGTAGATTATTCAGAAACTCTCTCTCCTGTAGCAAAGTTAAACACGATTCGGGTTCTTCTCTCTGTTGTAGTAAATAAAGATTGAACTCTCTACCAACTTGATGTGAAAATTGCCTTTCTAAATGGTGATTAAGAAGAAGAGGTGTATATGAGCCCTCCTCTAGGTTTTGAAGCTCTGTTTGATCACCAGGTGTGTAAACTCAGGAAGTCCTTGTATGGTCTGAAACAGTCCCCAAGAGCTTGGTTTGAAAGGTTTATTACCTTTGTTAAGTCCCAAGCGTTCACTCAGAGATACTCTGACCATACATTGTTCACAAAAAAGGTCAGTGTCTGTGAAAATTGCTGTCCTAATCGTGTATGTGAATGATATTGTCTTGTTAGGAGATGATATTGATGAGATCGCCAAACTAAAAAAGAAGATGGCAGACGAGTTTGAAATCAAAGAGCTCGGGAATCTAAAGTATTTCCTTGGAATGGAAGTGGCCAAATCAAGGGAAGGAATCTCTATCTTACCATGGAAGTACACTCTTGACTTGTTAAAGGAAATAAGTATGACTGGATGTAGACTTGTTGACACTCCTATAGAATTCAATGCTAAACTGGGAGATTCTATTAACAAAGTTCTAGTTGATAAGAGAGGTATCAGCGTCTAGTGGGAAAGTTAATTTACTTCTCACATACCAGATCAGACATTTTCTATGCTGTCAGTGTTGTTGTTAGTTTATGTAGGCACCTTATGAAGAACATATGGAAGCTGTGAATCGAATTTTGAGATATTTGAAAAGCATTCCTGGTAAAGGTCTAATGTTTAGAAAAACTGACAGGAAATGCATTGAGGCCTATACCGACTCTGACTGGGCTGGATCAGTGACTGGTAGAAAGTCTACTTGAGGGTACCCTACCTTTGTGTAGGGTAACCTGGTTACTTGGAGAAGTAAGAAGTAAAGTATAGTTGTTAGAAGTAGTGTAGAGGCTGAATACAGAGCTATGAGTTTGGGAATTTGTGAAGAAATCTGATTGAAGAAAGTACTGTCTGATCTTCGTCAAGATGGTGTCTTACCTATGAAACTCTATTGCGATAATAAAGTTGCTATGAGAATCGTCAAGAATCCAGTACAACACGATTGAACGAAACATGTGGAGATTGACAGCCACTTTATAAAAGAGAAATTGGACAATGACAATATTTATATTCCGTACATTCCATCAAATCAACAAGTTGCAGATGTTCTCACCAAAAGGTTACGCAGGCATAATTTTGACTCTTGTGTTAGTAAGTTGGTCTGATTGATATCTATGCCCCAACTTTAGGGGGAGTATTGGAAATAAGGGACTTAGTTGATTGTTTATAGTCCCGGAGGTATTATAGTTATTTACTTTACACTATTTTTCTTTCCTTTTTTGTATTTAGGCTTGTTGGAGCCTATAAATAGGAATCCTCTTGTATCTCTCACATTATGTAAAAATTAATAAACGGGGATTATTTATCGTGTTTTTTCTTGTATCGTATCTCGTCTTTCTCTCTTTCTCTCTTTTAACAGATTGTATGGTTGGAATGGAATTGAAGAATCTTCAAGGACGAGGAAAAGTCATGTGAGCAGCTTTGGGATGATGTTGTTTTCCTTGTCTCTGTGGGCTCCTGAGTTCAAATACCTTCATTATTATTTCCTATCAAATTTGTTGACAAGTTTAAGATCTTTCTTCTTTTCAACTCTGTGCTTTTTCAGTTGTTTGTAAATTCCCTCTCGCGGATAAAAGAAAGTCACAAATGATGGGAAGTCAAAATGTACACTTCCAGCAAAAAAAAAGAAAAAAAAAAGAAAAAATGGAAGAAAGAGAAAGTACATGGAACTCCGTGAGACCCCATATATTGAAGACATGTGTGTAGGGGTAATAAAGGGAATCCATCCACTGACAGTCAGTAGCAGGAATGTGTCTGTACATGAGGGGAAGTAGTATTAGTAGTAGGGGCTGAGAGAATGTTTTTGGACAGGAGAGCTCCAGCTCTCTCAAATCTTCTGGGTGTTCGACTCTTCTCTGTTATCTCCATTGTTTCTCTGTTCTGTTGTTTTATCCTTATTTCTCAAACAAACAGTAAGGGATATTCAAACTCCAAGCAAATGTGGTTGAAACGGATGATGGATTTGCAAAACGTGATTGAAGGAAAATATTTGTGAATATACCATAAAAGAAAGGGTATTGTAGGCAACAAACTGACGAAGTAAAGAAGATAAATAAGGAAATTACTAAAATCCCATGCTTCTCGTCGGCGTGCATTATCTAAAACATTTTATAAATATTCTCAATTAGTTGTAATATTTTTTTTTTAACTTCTATATTTTTCTTGTGTAATTCATATTACTCAACTCAAGAAATATGATTAATATAATTCGCGGTATCCTTGGGTTGTTTTAATTCTTTTTAATATTATGCTTTGTTGAATAAACAAAGATAACTGTTGTCAAATCTATTTTCTTCTGGACTCTCCGTGCTTGTTAAATCCCCCCTACAGATGGTTTGAAGTTACTGAATTGAATCGGTTTGAAGTTACTGAATTGAATCTTACGTTTCTTGTCAATTGGAGTATATCTCTCAGTCTTCGTTTTCTTATCTGAATTGTTGTTTTTGTCAGGTTATTGGACATTTGTCCTCTACAATTTCTTATCTAGGCTCTACTAGTTGGTGTCCCCAAGAATTTATGAAACAAAATATCATGCTGACAAAGCCCATGCCGAAGTTTGTATACGTGAAAGAAGCCTCGATAAGTTGCCGAACTAGTTCTATGTTTCACGGGAGCTTTAAAATTAAGCGGATGGATGTCATTCTTCATAATTCCCGGATGAGTGACACTTTCAACAGTTCTAATATCTTTAGCCAGAAAATGGCAGAAATCAATTCCCCTGATTGTGGAATTTGGATGTCTGTTGATCAGGGAGGAGTCAAGGTAACATGTGAAGAGGATGGAGTTGATATTCTTACTGATATCTCTAATATCAATTCAGTTATATTTAGGTATCACAAAAGTGATATAGATGAATCTGTATTCAAATCTCTGCAGACGCAATTACTTAATTGCTGTCTTTACTTCTATCATCAGATTTCTCTTTCTCATTTCATTCTTACCTTATCTTTGATTCCACGTAATGGCTCATCTTCAGAAGGGTTGAGGAATATTCACCACAGTTCTATTTCTAGAAATAATGAATTGAACGTGGAGAATTCTGACATGGCAGTTAATGCTGAGGGGCCAGGTGGACGGTCTGTCTTTGTTCAGGATCTGGACTTTGTTTCCACTTCACCATTTTCAAATTTTCAGTTGCTTGTACATATTGCAATTAGTAGGATTCTCATAACGAGGTGCTCAGTGTATGACATCTTAGTTGGAGCACATCAACTGAGTAAAATTTCGTCATCTCTCTCTGTCGGGGGAGACTTTCGGACCATCTCTTGGAGGATTCAGGTGATTGTTCTGTGGAGCATAAAGAGTCATACTTCCCCTTTCTTTTAGTTGTATTGCATCTTTGTGTCTTCCCCTCCCGCCCCCCCTCCCCTCACCCCACCAGTTCAATGAAAATCTTGTTTATTGTCCAAAAATAGTAGGATCTTTGATTTACTACAAGTCTAGGTTTCCAAACTGTCAAGTAATTTATCAATAAAGCGACAAATAAATCCCTCAGGGATTTGTATCTATGTTTTTTTCTTTTCTTTTTCCCTCATCAGGTGAATGAAAATTTTATTTTTTGTCCAAATATGGTAGGAAGCTTTGATTTACTACAAGTCTGGGTTTCCAAACTGTCAAGAAATTTAACAGTAAAGAGATGAATGAGTACTACTGTGCCGTTGCATCTTGAAAATTACCAAGTTCAAACAATTGCCATCTAATTTAATTCAAACATGGTCCCAATTGACAGGGTGGTCTTCTCTTCCTGGAAACATTGGCTTTGGCATTCTTTATCAATTGTTTCCATAAATACTGCCATGCCATACGGAGTCTATTGTCTGTGTTGCAATTTTCTGATCAACAAGATAAGAAGGCTCAAGACATGGTGGAAATTACTAGATTGGATGAAAGTGCTACTGACGATGTTGTTGGCAAGACTACCGACTCTCTTCTAAGAGTTAAAGGGAAACTTCTGGAAGTTTTTATCCTCAATGTCTCTAACATTTCTCTTGTTCTTGTTGTAAAAGATGAATCTGGTATATTATGTTCTGTTTGGTTCGATTTTAATAATATCTGTACACCTACTTCATTATTGGTCCTTTTTTGCAGATGTGATTTGGGAATTTGTGATTAAAGTTGATGCGGATTTAAAATTTCAATTGGCTGATAATAGGAAAGAACTTGAAGTTAGTCTTTCTCACTTTTCAATTCTCTCCCACCAAATTGAGGAAACCTTGCGAAACAATTTTCAAGTTCCTCATTTTTCTTCAAATTTGTCGTCCCACCCTGTAGCTGGAGAACTTGCTGCAAGTTCTCAACATGGAAAGGGAGTTCAGTCAGATAATGATGCAAGTAGTTCAAAACATCCAGTTTCTCATAAAAAAATTTCTGGGAATAGTCATGTCACTGGGCCTTTTTGTTTTAGCTGTCAGCATTATTTACTGGAGAACCTGGTCGCTTCCTTGTCAATTGAGAAGACCTGTAGTGATCATATAGGCTTATTAAGTAACGCATGGGCTGGCAAAGGCTCTTTGTCAGGGTTGGATCTCACATTGTCTCATTCTGAAATACAGGTGAGTCCTAAATTTCTTAAAGAAGCTTTGCCAACACATTTTTTTTTATTTCTCTTTTGCTTTGTTATATAATATGTATATGATTTTTTATTTCCTCAGGTGATTTTGTTAATTGTTTCATCATTTTCTGGATCATATGACAAGGAAAAGACGAATGAGCATAAAAGGCAATGGTTGGGTAGTCAGCAAGTTGATACTAATACCAAAGAGACATTTACCACTGATGTGGTAACCCTGGTTCCTGATGGTATTTATCATTTAAAGGTTTCTAACTGACAATGTACAATCTTTTTTTTGTTATCTTGAGCTAATTTTTTCCTTAAACTATAAAGGAACGATTGTTGCAATCCAAGATATCCATCAGCACATGTACTTCAGTGTAGAAGGTGGTAACGGGTACAATTTAGTTGGTGTAATGCACTATTCTCTTGTGGGAGATCGGGCTTTATTCAGGGTAATTCTGTGAAGCTGTTTGGTTTATTCAATGTAGGCAGGTTTATATTTTATTTTTTTGTTTCGTTTTTTTCCTCTCCCTTTGCTATCAAGATTCCAACTATATCCCTTTTGCTTAACCTTCTTTTTCACTTGATGCTAGTTATAGCATATAGTTTCCATTGAGCCATGTCTTTATATTTTGTCGATAAGATGTTCTAGTCTTTGTGATAAAAACTCTTCGGATTTAATGCCTAGCTATTAACTAACATGATGGCTGTTGAAATAATTGGACCACCTTTTTGAGGAAGGTAGAGTTTTATTTCTAGTAAAAAAATATGCTTCTTACAGTAGTTCCAACTTTATTTCTTTATTTTCTTTCAATAACTCATCCTTTTTCACTGAATAAGTAGCAATGAAAGAAATTGTTGAGAGTACTCACGAACATACATAAGTGTTTATATGTAGGCATATACTACAGTCTTTAACTAAAAGAATGTAAAACTACAATAAAGGACAAAATATTACGTTTTTGGAGAAATTGCTTTTCTTATTCAACAAAGGATCCAATAATAGGTAACTATGATACAAGAAAAACTTCAACCAAGGAAACTAATTATAAAAGAAAAGGATATAAAATAATAATTGAAAGATAAAAAGAGATGTTTTGTCTAAACATAATTATGCAATATACTGCACTCCCTCATCCCTCAAAGATGGGTTGTAAGCCTTCATCAAAGCTTGTCTAGGTAATGATTTGGTGATAATATCAACAATTAGATGGTAAGATGGAACATAATTAGTTTCACTATGCTACATTAATCTTCCCAGACAAGAAATGACGATTTATCTTTATGTCATTTCTCTTTATATGCTTCATCCTGTCATGATTTATGAGATTCTTTACTATATTTTTCCTTTTTTTAACAAGAGAGAGAATTTTTCACTTAATACTCAATAGATACGAACTCCACAAGGGATGCATATTTTCCTTCATCAATGTTTTCTTGTTTTTTTTTTTTTTTTTTAAACAGAAACAAGTCTTTCATTGAAATAATGAATGAGTCCAATGTTCAAAGTACAAAAATGAAACAAAATTCAAATGACAAACTTGCCAATACAATGCTAGAACCAAATTACAATGTAGAGACTGCGATCTTAAGAATAATTAAAATTCTTGGTGAGACTACAACCTTAAAGAATAATTAAAATTCTTACAAAATTCTTGGTGTTCTTTTTGTTTTCTCCTTCGGGATTTATGTTCTTTGAGCATTAGTATCTTTTCATTTCATCCATGAAATCTAAAAAACAGATACTAACTTTACAAGGGGCTGAAATAAGAGAAAACTTACCAATAATGAAAATAACAATAAAAGCCTGAACATAATAAGGTATAGTAAGATTCTTGCTGCCAAAAGATAATAATGCTATGATTTGTTCTTCTAAAACATGATTGCGATTTGACTAGTTCTTGCTGCATTTGAGATTCTTTACTATGTTGGTTGCTACTTGACTATCACCAAAGATTTTGAATAAAGAGTGAGTTTTTATTCTTCTAAAAGCTTCTGAATGACATTCCTTCACAAATTTCTAGAGCTAAAACTTGATATTCAGCTTTTATGTAGTTTCTTGCTGCAACTGCTTGCTTTTTACTTTTCCAAGTGGCTAAGTTGCTCCAAATGTTAGAGTAGTATTCATATGTGGATCTCCAATTTATTAATTCTTCAGTCCAATAGAGCTCTACCATCATGCTTGATGACTTTTTAAGCAATAATTTATGATTTAGAGTGCCTTTCAAGTATCTTAGAGGGTTTAAAAGAGATTCTTAGAACATGAAACAAACCCACTTCGGGTGTGTCACAACACAAAAAAACCAAATTATGGCTGAAATTCCTTTGCTTGACAATCTTGAAGAAACGGGAGAAAGCTTTCCTAAACATATAGCAAAATGAAGTAGTCTTAAATCCCAATTTCTCTCCATTAATGCAAAAGAGGAAGTTGGAAACAAAAATGTAAGCTGATTTCACTCAACAAAGGTGACTTACATACCTGTTCTTTTCACAGGATAGTGGCCACTAAATCAGAATTTGTCCTTTTATTTGACGCACTCTACACAAAACGGACAAGCCTCTAGGTTCTTCTACTGCTAGTTTGAAACCCCATCTCAGCACCACTATCGATAATTCTGAATTGCTCTTCATTGAACAGGACATTTGGAATGCGGTTTGTAATCTTGGATCTAACAAGTCCCTTGACCCTGTTCTTTTCACGGCTAAATTCTGTAAAAATTTTGATGCATCCTTAAGAATGACCTATTGACTTACAGTCTTCTTATGATTATTAACAATTGGAGGGCTCTCCTTTATTAGTTTTGTGGGAGGGGGTTTTCTCAACCATCTGCCCTTAGGCTGTTCGTTTTGGTTCTTTTGATGAATATATACATCTTTGTTTCCTATATAACTAAAAGGTGTTCCAGGATTTTTTTAAGAATGGACTCATAAATGCAACGAGACTTTTCCCTTATTCTTAAAAAGACCAATTTGCGAAGAGTTGGAGTTTTAGGCCAATAAACCTTATCACCAGATTATACAAAATCCTTGTTAAAGTCCTTTCTAGACATTTAAGATGGTCCTTCCTCTTTTTCTTTCTTTCTTTTTTTGAAAAAGAAGATATAATTTTTTTTGTTGATATAGTGAAAAGAGACTACTGCTCAAAGGATACAAACTCAACAATCACTTTTTTCTTTTTTCCCCCATATTGAGGTCTCAAATTATGAATCTGATGTTATTGTAAGTAGTGTGAAACTTGACTTTTAACATCATGGTTGCCCATGTAAAAAAGATATAATTGATGGTTCTATTCTAGATAATTGAAAAACTCTGTTCCAGACACCCATCAAATCGGATTGCCCACTTCTACCGTTTCAGATGGAATTCAATCATCAAGTAGTGACATTTTTATACAAGAAAAGTTTCTCTCTTAAGTCAAGGTGTGCGGTCTACAATTTAAAGAAATTTCCTCTATTGTTCTTTAGGGAGTTGGAAGAAAGTTATTTTTTTAAAAAAGGAAATTAGGCTTTTTATTGATGAAATTATAAGAGACTAATGCTCAAAGTACATAAATCTCAAAGGAAGGAAAGAAAAAAAAACAAGAGAACATCGATAAAGGAAAAAATAAACTCTTAAATCATCGGTTGACTAAAAAATTAAGCTGATAGGTGAAGGTAAATTTAATTATATATCATCCAACACTCCCCCTCACTTGTGGGCTTGAAATATGGAGAATACCCAACAAGTGGAATCAATATTAATTAGGAAAGAAATAACATTGTAGGGACTTGAACATAGGACCTCCCTAGACCACCTGCTCTGATACCATCTTAATTCTTAAATCACCAATTGACCTAAAGCGTAAAAGCTTAAGTCGATAGGTGAAGGTAAATTTTATTATATATCATCTAACATAAACATCCCAAATAATACATTAAACGTGAATAAAGTAGCCAGCAAAACGATGGAATTCCATCCTTTGGCAGTAAGATGAGGCTGAAAGAAAATGTCCTCGCATACAAGAAGATTGAGGTGATTCATAAGACTTTAGCTTAAATTCTATTTTGTTCTGATTGTTTTTTGAAGACTTGCTTTGGCTTCTTCTGTCGGTGATACCAAGATTGGTCTTTGTGGTATTATTGTTTGATGTTTGAGGAGATTTAGATGTTCCTAGCTTGGTTTTGTCCCGCTTCTTACTTTGAGCTTGATTAAAGTCATCCTTTTGGTTTGACTTTTGAACTGAGATTCTAAAGTTTATGAAGGGTTCAATATGGCTAGTATGGTGAATGCTTTAGTTTTTTAACTTTTTCAAAGGCCTGAGTCGGTGGGATTTGTTTACGATTCTTCATTTGTTGATGGTTTGTGCTGGTCACACAACTCTTCAACTCTGAGGCCTTTGATTCAAAACCATGAATTGGTTGTTCTAGATTTATGATCAACTCATTTGTTTCGGCTTATATTAGATTCAGTTGGTCTTAAGGCTTCACCCTTGTGCTCTGTTCCCAAATCTCTTATGTGTGGTGAGTTTGTCTTAGAAAAAGATATTGAAAGTGGGTGTGATTATACCAGCACTAATGCATCGGATTCGATCAGACTTTCGTAGTTAAGCGCGCTTGGGCGAGAGTAGTACTAAATTGGGTGACCACTTGGGAAGTCCTAGTGTTGCACCCCTAAAAGAAAAAGAAAAAAAAAAAGATATTGAAACCTTGTCAAAAAGCATACAATTGAGCCCAATATTACTTCCCACTTAAGTTCTGTCATGAATCTTTAGAAGAACTTCTTCAAGTTGACTGTATGAACCAACAAAATTGTAAAAGCTTCTTCAATCCTTATTAAATAAGGAGTCATTTAGATCTTGAGAACACAAAGGAACATGGTCTTTTTTCTGGGTGTAAAATTTAGTGAAGAGTTCATAAAAGCGATCACTTCTTTCTTTGATCCTTTTTGGTTCTTGTAAAGGCGCTTTGTTTTGCAGAATATTTGCATTTAACATTTTATCCTTTGATTCAATAATGAATTCTTTCCAACTATAGAATTTTGACGGTTGAAAGATGATTATTGATAATGTAAGACCCAAATGTGTGGGAGAACTTCATCATCTATACATTAGAGTTCAATATGTAGGAATACATGAAAGCCCTAAACTAAGAATAGTAGAATTACAATAAAGGACAAAAGATTAATAAGCTTCTAGACAATTTTCAACATAGAAGGTTTCATCTTCATTGATGCAACAGAAGCAGTTATTAACCAAACTTCTAGACTCCATGAAATTTGCTTGTTGAATGGTGAATAGAAGACAAACCCAATCAAGAACCTCGATAATGTTGAATCTTAGTATTTTCTTTTGTATTTCTTTGTCCCTCATCGTTGATAGCTTGTTCTTGTATTTGGTCTTGCTAAGGGTGCTATGGGGATGTCAAACTTGTTGTGATGCCCGTGTGTTCCTATTGATCCTTTAGCTGTTTCTACTATTGTATCTTTGTTTGTACTTTGAGCATTAGTCTTATTTCACTAATTCAATGAAGAGGCTTGTTTCCATTTAAAAAAAAGAATCAAGAACTAAGAAAATCTAGTAATAAGTTGTGCCATGGAGTAAACTGTTGGCTTTAAACGCCATGGAGTAAACTATCTGAAAAGAACAAGCAAAATCCAACCAAAAACAAAAAACAGCGAGCAGAACTGAAGGAGAGAAACTAACGGTGATGATTAAGGATGGCAAGAGTGACATCTGCGGAGAATGACAATGGAGAAGGAAGGTTGGTGACAAGCAAAGCGACAACAACAACGAAAACCCACAAAAACGAAAAGGGGTGAAAAACCACAAAAAAAAAAAAAGGGTAAAGCAGAAAACCCACAAACGAAGACGGCGGCTCGATATCAGTTAATTTTCAGTATCCCAATTTATTATAAGTTTTCATCCATAATGCCTGCTTAGGTGATTTCGACCTTTGAAAGAATCTTGATTTCGTTCTTTTGGGAAGGCCTTAAAGGAGTAAAAATCACCCATTTGGAAAAATGGGAGCTGGTCTCTAAAAGTTTGTTTGATTGGAGGTCTTGGAATTGGTGGTGTATATCAAAGAATTTTGGCTTTAAAGGCTAAGTGGGGCTGGTGGTAAATGCTTGAAGAGGAGTCCCTTTGTCGTAGAGTTAGCATCCATGACAATAATCGGTTCAATATGGCGCATCTCTGATTTTTGGAAGTTTTGCTTAAAGAAGTCTTGGGATAATTGGCCTTTTCTGCATTTTGGAAGTCCAATTGCCCTATGAAGCTTTAATCTCTGGTGTTATGGTCTAATGCAGATAAGCATCTCTCAGAGTTTCAACTTGAAAGGATCAACGAGTTTTTCAAGACAAATTTATGCCTCCTTAGGACTGTTTTGAATTAGCTTGGTTTATGGCTTCTTCTTGGTGCTTTATTTCTAAATTATTGGAATGCATTTATTTTTCATGATTAAGTCTAATGTTCGGTGGCTATAGTTTTGATTTTGATTATATCATGTTGTAATTTTATTTTCCTATCATTTATTGTATTTTGAGTATTAGGCCTTTTCATTTCATCAATGAAAAGTCTTGTTTCCTTTTCAAAAAACGAAAATGGTGGCATGAAGTGACGGCAATGGTAACTATGGCTGACGACGTCGACGGAGATATCTTATCTCCCTTCTTCCATTTGGAGAATATGGTTTGAGTGGAGCACCCAAAGGGATGTCTCATCTCCCTTCTTGTTGTATGAACCATCGTATAAATGTTGTATGTGCTTAGCAAATAGAATAGTATGTGAGCATTCTCTCATAATTTTCTGTTATTTGAAGGATAAAACTATGAGGGTAACAAGTAAAATATTCTGACAAATCAATGTAGGACTAACAGCCTTACTTGAATTGGATTTGTTTTAGAGTTCTAAGATAAATGAACGTAGGACTCTTTTTTTCATTTACTTCTGTATTTGTGTGTTTTTTAACTTCCCTTTTCACTTGAGAGACCACGATGATTTTTATTCCCTAACACGATGATTTTTGTCCTTAAACTTGACATATCACTATGGGTGTGCAGGTTGAATACAAAAAACAGAGGATGTCCTCACCAGTGGTTTGGTTCTCCTTGATATCATTGTATGCAAAGAATGCTGCAGGAAAACATTTAAGATTGAACTGTTGTCCCAGATCTGGAGTTGTAAATATATCTGGCACTGATGATAGGGATACGGCACTATGGAGAATATGTTCTTGGACGCCTGGAGGTCAAAAAGGTGATACGGACTGGGAACCATACAATCAGTTTGCTAAAAGAAGTTTTTATCTAGTGAACAAAAACAATGACTGTGGTATTGCCTTCGTTGATGGGGTTCCAGAATTTGTCAGAAAACCTGGAAATCCTTTTAAATTCAAAATCATCCATGATTTTCCTACAGTTCATGGTGTTGCTGATATAAACCATTATTTTGCTGGGAATGCTGAAACCAGTCGTGAACAAAATTCCCACCCAGATGAGAGAATAGGAATTGATGGGACATTTCCAAGAATACATATTTCAATTTATATTTCTCTCACCATCGTTCATGACATATCTGATACGAGTGACATATTGCCTCTCGTTTGTGGTTGTCTCAGTAATATGAATCTGACCCTACAAATTTCATCAAATAAAACCAGGGTTCTTTGCACTTCTACTGCTGAGCTACATTATTTTGATGCACAAAGAAATTCGTGGTGAGTATTTGTGCTGAGTGGAAGTATGCAGTTACCTTGATGCCAGGCCATTTGAAGATCTATCTTTTAGTGATTCCCCTTAATTTAGTTTCAATTCCTTTTCATAACATTTTCTTGAATTTGTAATGCAGGCAAGGGATTCTCAAACCAGTTGATATTTTCCTTTATTACCGTTTCAGTGCAAAAACCAGTAGCACAGGAACAATTTTGCATGGGGTTCCTGTGCATATTTATTGTAGAACGAAGGAGGTACTATCTTTTTCTTACAGGAAACAGTGACTATCATTTAATTTAAGCAGTTTCTTGACTCTTCAGTTAGCCCGTTTTTTCATTACACATCTCACTAATATGCTTTTGTGGTATATTGGTAGTTGGACATATCCTTAAATGAGACCTCGCTGGATGTAATTCTCTTTGTCATTGGGAAACTAGATTTGGCTGGTCCGTATGTAGTGAGAAGTTCCATAATTCGTCCAAATTGTTGCAAGGTTTGCTTTTCAAGATGTTATTTATTATGGAAAATATTCAATAAGATGATTGATGGGGTGCAACTTGCAGAAATTCTTGTCTAATGGGGAATTTAACATATCCAATTGAAGGGAAGAACCGATATAATCATTGATAGACTAAAATGAAGGGCAAATCTACACATATTATACAAAGATTACACTGGCCTACATTTTCATCTGCATTTACATTACAGGTGGAAAATCGGTTTGGGGTCAATCTTCAGTGTCAATTCCACAACAAGAAGAGTCTGACGATAGGAAAATTTAAGCCTGCTTTCATCTCTCTGAGGTACTTTAATTTGCATATATTTACTTCTTAGCTCTTATATCCTTGCAATTAAAAATAGATTCCAGAAGAGAATCTCTATTAAGGGTTTTTATCTTAATTGGAATGCTTTAATCTTTTCATTGTAATTCATAATCATTTATCTATTATTTACTTATTTTTCTATTTTCCTGTTGGAATTTCTATCATTTGAGTGTAAATATCAGTTGCCAAAATTCAGTCTTTATTGTTATTATTTTTTCCATGTATGTAATAGGTCTCTTGTGTATATAAGAAGACCTAAGTTACAAAGTATAATTTAGAATAATATATTTTATCCTCTCAAAATCAAGATGGTATCAGAACAAGTGGTCTAGGAAGGTCATGTGTTCAAATCCCATAACGTTATTTTCTCTCCAATTAATATTGATTTCTGCTTGTTGTGTCTTCTTCATATTCCAAGCCCACAAGTGAAGGGGAGTGTTAGATGATATAATATTAAATTTGTCTTCACCCATCAACTTAAGATTCTGGCTCAATCGGCGACTTAAGATTTCCAACTTTGAGTATTAGTATCCTTTCATTATATCAATGAAAAGTTTCATTTTCTTTTTTTACAAAAATTAATTATCTTGGGGGCATTGCATTTTTACAAGGCACGCAGGCTCACTTGACCAATCTCGTGAGAGCGGATCGGTTATTTCATTTGAACTTGGTGAAACTGAAAATTTTACAACAACTATCCATATTTGTGACTTACAACCCCAAACATTTTCTTGGAGAACACGCATAAAATCTGTGAAAGGTAACCTCAATTTTCTTCTTTTTCATTACTGGTAATTGACTTGTTTGCTTATTAGTGTGTTCCCAGAGAAATATAATATTCTGTATATTTCAAGAATGTAAATCCAGGTCTTCTTATACAAGAACTCGTTAAAAATAAGAAAAAGGAATAGAAATAAAGCTGACATAATTATAAATCATTGAAAATTCTCGGATTGGATAGGAGGAAAGAAAAAAATAAAGCTCTCCTAGCCTAATGGGTTTGGCAATATTACAAAGAAAAAGAAGCTGTATGGAGAAAGGTCACAGATGCAAAGTGTGGCTCCTTCTCTCATAATAACAAACCTGGTATGGTCCCTTTGTCTACTGCCCGTTTTTGTTTTTTAATTTTTTTTAGAAGAAACTATTTCATTGATGGAATGAAAATATCCAAAGAGTACAAAATGGAGCCCCATTTATTGGGAGAGGAGAGTTCTATGGCTAGAACTAATTTCTTTAGCATCTTATTGTATTGAACCATGGTGCATTGGTGGGGTCTTTAGTATAACAAGATGGGCTCACGAAAGATTTCCTTTTGGAAGAATGACTAAAGGAATGAGAAGATTCCATAAATTTATAAGTGATGCTGGACTTATGGAAGTTCCTTTATTCAATGGAAGTTTCACTTGGTCAAGAGATGGTCCCTCTACTTCACACTCTTATTGACCGCTTCTTGGTTTCTAAAGAATGAGATGAACTTTTTGTTAACTAAGGCCCAAGAATTCTCTGATAATTTTCCTTTACTTTTGGAGGCTGGTTCGGTTATGTGGGGTCTGACTCCTTTCCATTTTTTCAATAGCTGGTTATTAAATAAGAATGCTGTTATGTGATTTTAAAGCTGCTGTGTACAGAAACTTCAAGTGGTTGGGCTGGTTTTGCAATTAGTTCAAAGTTAAGAGAGGTGGAAGAAGCTGTTAAATCATGGTCTCATGATTAACTCAAAGGAAGACGCAGGAGACGAGTCCTCTCGGAATTGGCCTTTTATGATACAAAAGGTGAAAATAATTTGCTTTCCTCTCTGAACATGGAACTTCGGCTTGCTGTTAAGGGAGATCTATTGAATCTTTATACTCTTAAGGAAAGAAAGAAATTTGATTCAGAAATGCAAATTGAATTGGTTGAAGTTGGGTGGTGAAGACACTAGTTTTTTTTTCACAGATTCCTTTATGCTAAGAAGAGAAAAAATTTGATCATAGAAATTATTTCTTGCAATGAAGTTTTTCTTATTTCTTACAAAGATATTGAGAATGAAATGGGTATCTTTGCAACGTTATATCACAAGCTTCCTGGGTCTAGATTATTCCTTCCATTTGTCAGTGGCCTTGTCTTGAATGCTCAGAATACTGCTCTTGTTGTTCCGTTTGGAAGAGATGAGATCATGGTTTCATGATTTTGACACTCAAAGGAAGAAGCAGGAGACAAGTATTTCCGGAATAATATTCTTCAGCTCTTGATGGGTCGCCCTCTTTTGGCATATTCTTCTCAAATCTTATGGTCTAATGCAGTGAAAACTCTCTTGTTTTAGATATGGTTGGGAAGAAATCAGCTGGTTTTCATGATAAAGCCCTTTCTTGGTCTTTTCTCTTGGATTCATCTCATCTACTTGCATCCTCATGGTGCTCTCGCTCAAAGGATTTTTCTAATTATTTTATTCAAGACATTTTTTTGAATTGGACTGCTTTCATTTGTTTGCATCTTTCAGTTGAACTTTTATTTTCAGTTTCGACATTATTGTATTTTGAGCATTAAACTCTTTTCGTTATATCAATGTAAATTCGCATTTCCTTTTGAAAAATATATGTATTTCTTAAGTTGACTTTTGAGAAGCTGTAAATTCTTAACCAAAAAGAGAGCATTGAATATAATTAACTCTTAAGACTTCCCTAGAAGATCTTTCTTTGCCTTGAAAAATTCTTGCATTTCTTTCTTCCAATTTTCAACAAAACGACTCTTTCGGTGCTAGAACAAATAAGCTTCTCTGTTGACTTAAAAGGATAACCCGTTAGCAACACTCTAATCCATCCTAGAGAATCATGAGGAACCGTGAACCACCCAAAGGCAGAAAACAATTCATTCCAAACCTGGACATGATGAGGGCACTAAGGGGGTGTCAACCTAGTTGAGATGCCTCCATGTGCTTCCTGATCCATTTTGTTTTGTTTTATTTTCATGCTCTTTGTATAATTCTCTTGTACCTTGAGCATTAGTCTCATTTTATTTTTCTAATAAAGAGGCTTGTTTCCTTTTAAAAAAAAATTCATCCCAAATCTCAGCAGCAAATGGGAAGTGGAAGAAGATGTGATTCTGAGTTTCATTGTCTTTCTGGCAAAGACAGCACCATGAAGGGTAGAGGTAGAACCAAGAGCACCTTTTTTGCAGCTTATCTCGTGTTGAGGCAAGAATAAATAAATTTTTAATGAAGGTGTTGGAAATAAGGGACTTAGTTGATTGTTTATAGTCCTGGGAGTATTATGGTTATTTACTTTACCCTATTTTTCTTTCCTTTTTTGTATTTAGGTTTGTTGGAGCCTATAAATAAGAATCCTCTTGTATCTCTCACAGTATGTAAAAATTAATAAAATGGACTCTTTTTCGTGGTTTTTTCTCCTTGTTCTATGATTTTCCACGTAAACCTCGTGTTTCCTCTTTCTCTCCTGTTTTAACATGGTGTCAGAGTGTGGCTACGAAACCCTAGTCACCATTGACAAAAACCAACCTGTGCAAGCTGACCTTAGTGCTGCACCAACATCGCTTTTGCCACAGCCTCCGATTGCTGCCGCCACTTCCATTTAGACTGTTGTTGACCGGTATCTTTGATCGCTGCAAATACATCCTTAACAACAGTCGATCGAGAACCCTAGCGCCGCCAGCTTTACTCCCAGTGCTGCCGCCTCCTCTGGTCCTGCCGCCGTTGCCTTGGTCCTGTTGCCGCCAACTACTTCATCCAGTCGCTAGAATCTAAAGCCGGTGCTACTGGGTCTTCCACGCATCACCGAGGCAAGTTCGTAATCGGGAGTGATGTGCCGCCAGCTGCCTATAATAGCTTGCTGCCGCTTGGGCTCCTCCATTCGCTGCCGTCGAGCTATGAACATCACCGGTCCATGGGTCTTTCTCCGGCAATGGTTCAACAACAGTTTGCTGATTTTCAGACGAGTGTTCAACAACAAATCGCCGCTCTTGGGGCAACCCTAGGTGCTTCCACAACCACAAACTTAAATTCAAATGTATTGAATTTAGACGTTCCTTCCAGTTTACCGATGTATCTAGAGAGTCCGATAACCTCTTTCCCTGCTTTAACTACTACAAATTATTTGTCTGGTTCTATGGAAAATTCCACCGGCTTAATTGCAGGAGAAAAGTTAATCGGCCAGAATTGTTTCTTCTGGTCTCAGTCTATCTTTTTTTGAACAAGAAACAATCCACTTCATTAAGATAATGAAAGATGTTACAAGTGACAAGAAGGAAACAAACATAAAGTGCACTACAAACAAGCACTCTAAAAAGTACAAAATGGATCAGCAAATGCACTAGGACATCTCAACTAGGTTGACACCTCCCTAGCATTCTCATCATCTCCAAGAAAAACTAGAATCCAAAACTAAGTACAAAATGAAGGGGACCTTGCAAAAGGCAAGGCTTACAACCAAATGGTTATCTGAAAATTAAACTGAGAATACTAACCACTACTATGCTGTTACAAAATCAAGAGAGCAGGAAAATAGAGGCTTTCCAATTGAGGTTGATGTCTTATAAAGAGAAGTCTTGAAAAGCCTTGGAAAGCGAGCACTAGGAGGAGGCGTTGATATGGGCGATATCGAACTTAGCTGAACTAGAAGAGGCTCTGTCTTGAAATACTCTTTGATTTCTTTTAAACCAAATTTCTGATAATAAAGCTTTAACTGCGTTGGTCCAAAGTAGTTTTGGCTTCTTCTTCAGACATGGCCCGATTAAGAGTTGAAGCACATTAGCCTTAAAGTCATTATCAAGAACCCAGCTGACATTAAAGCATTTGAAAAGGGATGTCCAACAAAATTATGCAAAAACACACTGGAAGAACAAATGCAAGAGAGATTCTGAGTTTACCCAACAAAGAGTGCAAACCTGTGGAGAAATATAGTGAGTAGGTAACTTCCTTTGGAGGATGTCTGCGCTATTAAGAGAGCCATACAGCATGATCCAAATCAGAATATTCACCCTTCTAGGGCTCTTAGACTTCCATATGTTGATTCTAGAGACTGACCAATTGGGGAGGAGAAAGATAGATGCTTTACAAGAGACTTGACTGAGTAAACTCCACTTGGTTCTAAAGACCACCGTCTTTTATCTGGAACTGAATTAAGTTTACAGTGATTGAGTTTTCCAGACAGAAGCTGGAAGTTTTCTGCCTCTTCATCCTTTAACAGTCTTCTAAAGTGAAAAGTCCAAGATGTTGAAATCTCATCCCAATAATCTTGTAATGAACCTTCGGGTTTGGTGGAGATAGAGAAAAGATTAGGGAATGAGATTTTTAGAGGAACTAAATCCAAGGATCTCTCCAAAAGCTTATTCTTTCACCATTACCAACTTTGAAGGCTGCCAAGGAATCCACTTTTAACCAAAATCTTGAAATATTAATCCATGGGCTTCTAAGGCTGCTGGAAAATTTACCATTGGTATGCCAACCAAACTTACTTCTTCCATGAATGCTTATAATAACTTTTCTCCAAAGTGAGTTGACCTCAAAGAAAAACCTCCACCCCCATTTTGCTGGAAGGCCTTGATTTCTGCGTTTCAAGCACCCAATGTCGAGTCCACCATCTTCTTGGGACCGTGAAGCTATGCTCCATTTAACCAGATGATTTATGTTGCTTCTGGAATGCCCTTCCCAAAAAAAATTCCTCAATGTTCTTTCTAGAGATTGAATCACCTTTCTGGCATCTGAAAAAGTGACATATAGTGAGTTGGTATATGAGAAAGAACTGACTTACATAGGGTGGCATGACCTCCTCTTGAGAGGTTGTATCTCTTCCATTTGTCCAGTTTGCTTTGGATTTGTCGATCACTGGTTGCCAAAAAGCTAGTTGTTTAGGATATCCCCCTAGAGGAAGGCCAAGGTACATAAATGGGAGGTGGACAGCCTTGCAGTTTAAGAGAGCTGCTTCTGATTGTAACTTGAAATGGTCTATATTGATGCCACATAAAGCCGATTTTTCCCAATTTACCTTCAGCCCCACCACTCAAATAATTCAAGTATTTTCTTTAGGTTGCTGAGTTTTTCTTTGTCATCTTGGCAGAAAATTAGAGTATCATCTGCAAATTGTAAAATAGGAACATGAATTCTGTCTTTGCCAATAATAAAACCTTCAAACTTGCCTTTTTCTTGAAACTGGAAAAGTAATGCATTTAGGACTTCACTGACTAGTAGGAATAAGAAAGGAGAAAGAGGGTCACCTTGCCTTATTCCTCTTGAAGCTTGAATTTTGCCACGAGGTCTTCCATTTATGAAGATTGAGAATTTTGTGTTAGAAATACAGCCCATCATCCACATAATCCATCTTGAGTCAAAGTTCTTCTCAACTAGAATTTTTTCAAGAAACTCCCAATCCACCCTGTCGAAGGCCTTTTCTAAATCAATTTTTAGAATCCACCCTTTTTTCCCTTGGAACGGTAGTCTTCAACCACTTCATTTGCAATAAGAATGGGGTCTAAAATTTGTCTTCCTTTGATAAAAGCACTTTGAGAAGCCTTTATTATACTTGGCATTACTTTTTTCAGCCTTTCCGCTAACACTTTAGCTACTAATTTGTAAGACAAAGTTGTTAGGCTTATTGGCCTGAAATCACATACCCGAGTAGCATCCTTTTTCTTCTGAATAAGGCTGATGAAGTTTTCTTTTATGCATGAATTTAACTTTCCATTATTGTAGAAGTCTTCAAAAAGTTCTAGGTATTTATCTTTGAAGAAATCCCAAAATTTGAGAAGGAATTCAGCTGTAAAACCATCCGGTCCAGGGGCCTTGTTTTTACCTAACAGATTTAGGGCAGATTTGATCTCTACTAAAGAGAACCTTGCTGTCAACTTTGCATTATCGGAAGTGGAAACTTTGGACCATTTCAGGTTGAGAGGCACTGTTCTTTGACTTGGAAATTTGGTATATAAAGTGGAGTAGAAATCTAAGATGAGGTCTTCAATCTCTTTGAAAGAATTGGTTGCTACTCCTTGATCATTGATGAGCTCAGAAATCAGATTCCTTCTTTTTTTTGCATCCAGAAATCTATAAAAGAATTTTGTATTTTCATCCCCTAAACTTAACCAATTCAACTTGCTTTTTTGTCTTAGATTTCTTTCATCTTTTCTATAATGGGAAAGAAGTTCAGCCGTCAACATATTTCTCAAACTTCTGTTTAAAACTGTTAAGCCATAAGCTTCTACTTGTTGATCAATTTCCTCTAATTTTCTTAATAGCACTTCCTCATTTGATTTTCTTGCTTTCTCAACATGCCAAGCTTTAAGGCTGTTTTAACTTTTCTTCACTTCATAGAGATGACAAATCCAGCCCAACCTTGCTGAACATCCACCGTCAACGTGTCTTTAACAATTTTACAGCTTTCTACTATGGATAACCAGCTGTTACAAAATCTGAAGGGAGATGGCCCCCATTCAAAGGATCCCGCTTTAAGAAGGATTGGAAAATGGTCTGAACATGTTCTTGCCATTCTTACAACTCTAGTATTTGCAAAGATATCATCCCAAGTATTTGATACCAGAAATCTATCAAGAAGTGAAGAAGAAGCTAGAGGACCATCTCTTGACCAAGTAAATTGGCCATTTTCAAGGGGGATTTCCAATAATTTTGCTGAATCAATAAATTTATTAAACTTCTTCATCCCATTTGTTAATCTACCTGTTGGATTTCTTTCTTGAATCCTTCTAGTGATGTTGAAATCTCCTCCAATGCACCAAGACTCACAACAATACCCTGAAAGTGAATATAATTCCGGCCAAATGTGCTTTCTTTCTTTGTAATCCGTAGGACCATAAACATTTGTGACCCAAGCTGTCTTCTTGCATAATGAAATGCATTTAATTGATAAAGAGTAGCCTCCCTTAAGAACCTTTGTCACAGTGATCTTACTTTCATCCCACATGGTTAACAAGCCTTCTGAATGATCTTGTGCTTCTACATACTCTCACTCTATATCTTTAGAACTCTAAATTTCTTTTATGAATCTGCTGTCAAAAGACTTTTTCTTGGTTTCTTGGATCATGACCAAGTCCGGATTGACTTTTTTGATATTTCTTCTTACAGCCAATCTTTTGGAAGCATCATTCAAACCTCTAGTATTCCATGAAATGATTTTCATAGAGTTCTTATAATTAACCCAAAATCAATCCACTATCCTCTACCAATTTTATCAGGTTGCTTGGAATTTCTTCTTTTTTGATGGGCTTGATGCAAGAATTGATGAAACTAATCGTGCTGAAGTTTTCTTCAGGTTGGAACAAACAGTGCAAGTCTTGTTGCTGCTCATAATCAAGGTATTCTTCTTCTTGGAGGACGTCATAGACTAGGCTGCCATTCTCCTCACTACTAATGCTGAGTAAGGAGTCTTCATCTGAGTCATAACCTTTGGAAAATTCCGTTGGGGGGTCGGACAAGCCTCTAATAAAGGCTACTTGTGAGTCTAGGACTTTGAAATCTTTGAAGGAGAAGGAGCAGGGGTGGGAGGGGTGAGATACTGACCTGGAAGAGGAGTCGGAAGGTAATTGAACCTTGATGCAACGACTTTCTAAAATGTCTGCATTCAACAGGGAAGTCCAGCCGTTTTGGAAAGAAGTTTTCTTTCTTATGAAGTGTTTTCGAAAAGGTTTTAAGATGGAAGCCTTGCTTGTATTTTTTGGATTAATTCCTGGTAAGGTAGGGGGAGAGGAAAGGCCACCTAATGAATCTTTTTTGAATGATTCGTAGGTGTGAAAAGGAAAGGCAGAACTTGATGATTGGCCTTCTGTATGGGCTGGAAGATCAACTGCCAGCTTGGAAACCAAAAATTCCTCACACGGAGTGGCTGCATCCTTCAGATGGGTTTTTTGTTTGTCCATTAATAAAAAATCTCCTTGCTTTAATGAAATAGACTGTTGGACTTCCTCAAAGGATATATTTGAATTGGGGGCTGTTGGTATTTCGAGAGAGGAGATTAAATGGGCCATTGGGAATGTAGAAACCGTTGGACTTCCTTTGGAATGAGTTGGATTTACTATACCTTCTCTCTTCAATAAATGATACTCCTTTTCTCCTCTTAATGACTCCACTTCTTTCTCTTTCTTGTTGTTCACACTAAATCGGTTAGGGGTAGATCCAGATTGAACTTCACCAATAATAGCTTCCGATGGGCTGACTACTCCTCCATCTATCTAGAAAGTCACCGGAGTCAACTTTTTTAATGGGGAAGTTTCTTGACTCTCTTTTTCCGGTTGTTTAACTTCCTTCACCGTTTGGGACAAAATTCCCTTTGAAAATAGGGGATTTCTGGAAAAATTCAAATGATTGATTGTTATCTTGAGGAAGGACCATTGCTCACCCTCATTTGAATCACATAATCCTTTATCTATCAATACTTGATTAAATCTAGCCTTGTCTACCGGATTTGAGAGATTCTTTTCATTAAAAAACCTCTTGGCCTTCTTTGGAGGGTTTAAAAATTCAATATCACCAAAATGAAGGAAGATGCTTCCCCTGTTTTCATCTGAAATTTCTAGAGTTGCTGGTATAAATCCACATAAATTTTCCTTAACTTGAATTCTAGCTTCTACCATATTTAAGAGGTTTAAAGTTTCTATGGCAATTGCTTCTAATCCACCAAAATAAGCACCAATTGCTTCAAATATTTGCTTGCACCAAAATTCTAATGGTAGATTTTTAATTGAAATCCATCCTCCATAACCTTTAACTACCCTTGGCCGGCTGTGTAATTTAGTGTTCCACCTTTCAATCTTTAGGTGAAGATGTCCTATTCTTTGCCACACCCCTGGATGTTCAATCAAGTCTTCTAAATTCCCCTTTTCCAGCTTTAATAGGGCTGATTCTGCTGAAAGGGGATTGATGAGAATTTTAGACTTAGACCACTGTCTTAGTACCTCTGAAACTTCCTTCCAATCATTGAATTCACAAAAATAGCTGACTACCCACAGTTTGTTGAAATCTTCTTTGAGGACATCTTGATGTTTTTGGACCCAACAGTTTGATTTGCTCTGTTTTTTGATGTTCTGAGGGGGCAGGGGACTCTGTTTTTCTGGAAGAACAGACTTAATCGATCTTCCCCCTACTATGTCAACATAGGAGCTTGGGACTGAGTGAGGGTTCTTTTCCATCTGTTTAACTTCAAAGAGGGATAAAGCATCATTTAGCAAGGTAAGGAAGGAATACCAACCTGAATTAAGAGTTCCTGATGGAATGTGAATGAAGAATCGTCCTCCAACTGCAGGCCACACTACACTTCTTAAATACCAGTTTGAGTAGCTTCTGATTTTAGAAATCTTGGTTATACCAGAAGCGTCTTGCCCGCTTTTGACAAAGAAGCTAGATGTTGGAAGTTTCGAAAGGGTCGAGATGTTCTTCACAAACCAAAGTAGCTGTGATTTTGACAAGGAAATTTGCTTTTTGGCTTCCACATCTTCTATGATTACTGAACCAGCTTGGATGAGGGCACAGAAGTGGCTGTCCTTAATCTTACAGCTGATAACTTCGACAGCTAAGTTAGGCTTGGAGGGGAGGGTAGATGGACGGGCCATGAGAGATAGATGAGCCGAGGGTTGCAGGTGAGGGTTGAGGTTGGTGGGAATAGACAAAGTTTGGTCGGAGATGGGGGGAGGGCGGGGAGTTAGGTCGGAATAGGGTGCCGGAGATGGAGGGAGGGCGGGGAGTTAGGTCGGAATAGGGTGTCAGAGGGAGGGAAGAGGAGAGGGGAGAGAGGAGAGAGGAGAGAGGAGAGAGGAGAGAGCATTTTTCTTATCAGGCAAAAAATAAGCCATAGCAACTTAGCAGGCTCGAAGGCAACATCTTGTTGGTCTCAGTCTATTAAAATGGCCCTTGAAGGGTGTCACAAGTTTGGTTATTTGACTGGCGAGATATCCAGACCTAGACTAGGGGATCCTCAAGAGCGCATTTGGAAAGGAGAGGACTCCTTGCTACGATCACTACTGATTAAGGACTGTGGCTTCATCTTGGCCTGAAGTTCCCCTCCCCTGCCAGCTTCCTCCCACCTTGCCCTTAATGAAGATACTTTCCTAGAATACAAGGGGTCTTAAAGACTTAAATAAAAGAATTGCACTCAGAAGGCTACTCAAAAGTCTACATTCGGATTTAGCACTTATTCAGGAATCCAAGAAGGAGAATTTCGATGCTGCCTTCATCAAATCTATTTGGAGTTCTAAAGAAATTGGCTGGGCATCAGTGGATTCTTTTGGCAAGTCTGGTGGCCTGTTAACAATGTGGGATAGTAGCAAAATTGAAGTAATAGAATCTATTAAAGGGGGCTATTCCCTGTCGATCAAATGACGTACCCTATGCAAGAAAATATGCTGAGTCACCAATGTTTATGGACCAGTTGATTATAAGGAGAGAAAATATGTATGACCTGAACTCTCTACCATTTCAGGTTATTGCCCTGAAGCTTGGTGCTTAGGAGGGGATTTTAACATAACCCGTTGGAGTCATGAACGATCACCTATTGGAAGATATACCAAAGGCATGAAACTCTTAAACGATTTCATTGATTCAGCCAACCTACTAGAGATCCCTTTATCAAATGGAAAATTTACATGGTCCAGGGGAGAAAACTCCACCTCTAAATCTTTGTTGGACAGATTCTTTATCAATAAGGAATGGGATGAATTATTTACCAACTCAAGGGTGAATCACCAGGTACGTCTTCTTTCTGACTATTTTCCATTGCTCCTAAGTGCAAGCACTATTAGTTGGGGCCCCTCTCCCTTCAGATTTTATAACAGTTGGCTATCCAACAAAGATTGTGTCATTTCCATTGAAAACTCCTGGAAGAACAACAACATAAAAGGATGGCCAGGCTATGTCATCAATACAAACTTAAGGCTGGTCAAAGAAGCACTAAAAATCTGGTCAGTTGAATACCAAAAAGCTCAAAACAGAGAGGAAACGGCCTTGTCAAAGGAAATAGCTGAAAAAGAAGCTCAGATTGATTCTTTGGGCTGGGATTCTGTGGTGGCAGCCAGCATCTCCAAGTTAAAAACAGAATTACTAAGCATTTATAGGCTGAAAGAAAGGGATCTAATACAGAAATGTAAGCTGAATCGGATGAAATTGGGAGATGAAAACTTTAGTTTCTTTCATCGATTTCTGGCAGCAAGGAAAAGGAAGAACAAGATTAATGAGCTCCTCAACGATCAAGGGGTGCCTACAAACTCATTCAAAGAAGTTGAAGGAATTATTCTAAGCTTTTATGACTCCCCCTACTCAAAATCCCCAGGAATCAGGTACTTATCAGCCCCCTTAAATTGGCCCCAAGTCACACAAGTCCAAAATGCTTTACTCATTGCAAAGTTCACGGAAGCGAAATTGTTTTGGCCATCAAATCTTTGGGAAAAATAAAGCTCCCGGACCAGATGGCTTTACTACAGAGTTTCTTTTGAGATTTTGGTCTTTGGTCAAGGATAAATTCATCAAGCTCTTCGAAGACTTTCACTCTAGTGGCAAATTGAATGCTTGTGTTAGAGAAAATTTCATCTGCCTCATCCAAAAGAAAGAAGATGCAGTCTCCATTAAGGATTTCAGACCAATAAGCCTTACTACCCTAACTTACAAAGTAGTGGCAAAGGTTCTTGCTGAAAGACTGAAAAAAGTAATGAATTCCATTACCGGCCCATCTCAGAACGCTTTTATTGAAGGAAGACAAATTCTTGATGCTGTCTTGATTGCTAATGAAGTGGTGGAAGAATATAGAGCAAAAAAGATAAAGGGTTGGATCCTAAAACTCTATATGGAGAAAGCTTTTGATCGGGTGGATTGGTCCTTTTTAGAGAAGATTTTAATTGCAAAAAATTTCGACTCTCTTTGGATTTCATGGATTTTGGGCTGCATTCAAGACCCTAAATATTCAATCATCATCAATGGAAGGCCCCGAGGTCGCATTCTTGCTTTAAGAGACATTAGACAAGGTGATCCATTGTCCCCTTTCCTCTTTATCTTATTAAGTGAAATGCTCAGTTCTATTATTGAAAAGCTGTATGTTAATGGAGTATCTGAGGGCTTTGTGGTTGGAAAGGAGATGATTCATGTTCCATTGCTCCAATTTGCTGATGACACCCTCATATTTTGAAAATATGACAACAAAATGCTTTTAAAACTGAAAGAGGCAATCAGTCTTTTTGAATGGTGTTCTGGTCAGAAGGTTAACTCGGAAAAGTCAGCCCTCAGTGGTGTTAATATAGAAGAAAGGGATTTGTCTTATATGGCTGGACTTCTTAATTGCAAGGTCGAAACTCTCCCCCTCACTTACCTTGGTTTGCCCCTTGGAGGCTATCCTAAGCAATACTCCTTTTGGCAGCCTGTGATAGAAAAGGTCCACCGGAAACTAGATAAATGGAAACGGTTCAATCTCTCAAGAGGTGGCAGGGAAACACTCTGTTCTTCAGTTCTATCCAATCTCCCAACGTATTACATGTCTATCTTTTCAATGCCGGACTCAATGGTTTCTTCCCTAGAAAGATTAATCCGAAATTTCTTTTGGGAAGGTCATAAAGGAAGTAAAATCAATCACTGGCTAAATGGAGCTTAGTTTCTCACTCAGTCTCATTTAAATGGAGGTCTCGGTTTGGGAGGACTTAAAGTAAAAAACACGGCCTTGCTCGCCAAATGGGGCTGGCGGTACATGATGGAAGGGAATTCCTACTGGCGGAAGATTATTGCCAGCATCCACGGCAAAGGTCTCTTTGATTGGCATTCATCTGGAAAGTATGGGAATAGTTTGCGAAGCCCGTGGATAAATATCTCAAAAAGCTGGTCCAAGTTGGAAGATTTAGCTCCCTTTGTTGGTGGTGAGGGAAATAGAGTCGGTTTTTGGTCTGACCCTCGGCTTTTTCCTTCTGCATTGTCCTCTCATTTCCCCTCGTTATTTAGGATCTCCTTATTGCCAAGGGGCTCCATAGCTGATCACTGGGATCATTCCCTAAGTTCTTGGTCCATCACTTTTCGTCGACTGTTAAAAGATGAGGAGATCGCTCATTTTCAAGCCTTGTTGCTTGCATTATCAGAAAAGTCAGTCTCATCTAGGCCGGACAGCCGCTATTGGTCCTTGGAAGCCTCAGGCTCATCCACAGTTAAGTCCCTCACATCCCACCTCTCCTCGAAGAGCTCAATGGAGATCTCCCTTTTTAAAGCTTTTTGGAAATCTAAAAGCCCAAGGAGAGTTATCATTCAGATATGGATTATGCTCTTTGGTCTGTTAAACTGCTCCATGGTTCTGCAAAGAAAGCTACATTCAGTCGCCTTGCTGCCTTCTGTTTGCCCCCTATGCAATTCGGCAAGTGAAGATTTACACCACCTTTTCTTCTCATGCACTTTTGTGGAAAAGTGCTGGTGGTCCTTGTTTCACATGTTCAACTTCGTTGGGGCATTTGGTGATAGTTTCAAAGGCAATCTAACTTATCTCCTCTCGAGTCCCTCTCTACCAAAGAAGCCACGGTTGCTTTGGATCAACATGGTCAAGGCCATCTTGTCAGATATTTGGTTTGAAAGGAATCAGAGAATTTTCCATGATGCTGGGAAAAATTGGGAGTTTCGTTTTGATTCAGCTAAAAGGAATGCTTCAGCTTGGTACTCTTTGAACAAAGAATTCGATGGCTTCTCAATACAAGACATATTTCTAAATTGGCAGGCTTTTATCTTCCCAGCACCTTAATTTATTTTAGTTTTTAAGCCGGTGTTCTTCTCTTTCTCGATGTTGTACTTTTATTTCTTTTCAAGTAGGCACGAGTTATCCCATTTTGTTTGATCTCTATGCTCTTTGTATAAATCTCTTGTACTTTGGAGCATTAGTCTCTTTTTATATATTTATAATAAAGAGACTCGTATCCTTTAAAAAAAAAATGGTGATTTAGAAGAAGAGGTGTATATGAGCCCTCCTCCAGGTTTTGAAGCTCAGTTTGATCATCAAATGTGTTTGTTTTATGATAAAAAACAATTTCATTGATTAAATGAAATCCATGGATATCCATTGGTACACGAGGACCCCAATCATAGGGTGTACAAAAAGACCCTTTCAAAGGGAGTGGAAAAGGTGTTTCCAATTTGCAACAGGGAAAGAAAAATTATGATTGTATATAGCTTGTAAATCTTTGCACCAAAAAGAAGCATGGTGTATGATGGTATCAATAATGTCCTTTGTTGTCTTAGCCTTGTCTTGGAAGTTTCTAGCATTTCTTTCATCCCAAATCTTCCACAATACAGCACAAATGATGCTTAACTAGAGGCATTCTTTGTCAATTTTGAAAGGAGTCCAGCCAATTAGTAGGTGAAGCCAACTTTGCAAATTATTTGTAAGGACCATAGACCAGTTGAAAGCAGAAAAGACTTTCTAGAGAAAGGGCAGTCAAAGAAAACATGTTGGGCATCTTCATTGTTCATTTGACAAAGGCAGCACCATGAGGGAGATAGGATCAAGGGCATCGTTTTTGTAATCTGTCCATAGTGTTTAGACAAGTGTTACTGATTTCCCATAGGAGGAATTTAACTCTCTTTGGGCAGGGACAGCTCCACAATTTCCTGAAAAGGCCGGTTGAAGGTGAGAGTGGGTTGGATATGAGGGAAGAGTATAAAGACTTTGTATTGAAACTAGTGTGGCTAAACTTCCATATCCATTGGTCCTTTCTATTAGTAAGGTTCAGGCTTGGAATAAGATGAGTAAGAGCAGCCCATTCTTCAATCTCATCTTCTTTAAGATTTCTTCTAAAGTTTAAAGACCAAGAACAATTTGTAGCATTCCAAGCCTCCTTAATAGAAATATTTGTTGTGGTAGATAGCCGATAGAGCCTAGGAAAGGTCTGTTTTAGGGCAGAACCAGCAAACCAATTGTTGTCCAAAACTCTGTAGAGGAACCATCACCAATCTCACACTGTATATTCCCATAGATAAGGTCCATTTGATCATCAGGTGTGTAAACTTAAGAAGTCCTTGTATGGTCTGAAACAGTCCCCGAGAGCTTGGTTTGAAAGGCTTACTACCTTTGTTAAGTCCCAAGCGTTCACTTAGGGATACTCTGACCATACATTGTTCACAAAAATGCTAGTGTTTAGGAAAATTGTTGTCGTAATCGTGTATGTGGATGATATTGTCTTGTCAAGAGATGATATTGATGAGATCACCAAACTGAAAAAGAAGATGGCAGACGAGTTTGAAATCAAAGACCTCGGGAATCTAAAATATTTCCTTAGAATGGAAGTGGCGAGATCAAGGGAAGGAATCTCTGTCTCATAACAGAAGTACACTCTTAACTTGTTAAAGGAAACAAGTATTAACTGGATGTAGACCTGGTGACACTCCTATAGAATTCAATGCTAAACTGAGAGATTCTGTTAACAAAGTTCCAGTTGATAAAGAGAGGTATCAGCGTCTAGTGGGAAAGTTAATTTACTTATCACATACCAGATAAGACATTTTCTATGTTGTTAGTGTTGTCAGTCAGTTTATGTAGGCACCTTATGAAGAACATATGAAAGTTGACTCGAATTCTGAGATATTTGAAAAGCACTCTTGGTAAAGGTCTAATGTTCAGAAAAACTGACAGGAAATGCATTGAGGTCTATATTGACTCTGACTGGGTAGGATCAGTAACTGACAGAAAGTCTACCTCAGTGTACTGTACCTTTGTGTGGGGTAACCTGGTTACTTGGAGAAGCTGAACACAGAGCTATGAGTTTGAGAATTTGTGAAGAAATCTAGTTGAAGAAAGTACTGTCTGATCTTCATCGAGATGGTGTCTTACCTTAGGGTACTAACAGAAAGTCTACTTTAGGGTACTGTACCTTTGTGTGGGGTAACCTGGTTATCAAAAAAGCGTAGGCCTCGGGCAATTTGGTGACGAAGAAAAGTGTAGTTGCTAGAAGTAGTGTAGAGGTTGAATACAGAGCTATGAGTTTAGGAACTTGTGAAGAAATCTGGTTGAAGAAAGTACTGTAAATAAGAATACGGAGGTATTATAGTTATTTACTTTACCCTATTTTTCTTTCCTTTTTTGTATTTAGGCTTGTTGGAGCCTATAAATAAGAATCCTCTTGTATCTCTCACATTATGTAAAAATAAATAAAATGGGGACTCCTTATCGTGATTTTTTTCTCCCCGTTCTAGGGTTTACCACGTAAACCTTGTGTCTCCTCTTTCTCTCTTTTCTCTTTTACCAGAAGGAATTTGATACTTTTTGGACAAGGGAACTTCCATAATTTTTTTGTGAAGATCCTTGAATGGTGAAGTGTTGACATAACCGAGGAGAGATTAATGGTTTTCTAGAGAAGAAACCGCTGCTATCAAGCTTCCATTTGCGAAGATCAAGCCAACGAGTGAGCTGAATGTTAGGGATATGCTGAATGTTAGCGATATGCTGCATGAAGGAGGCCCATTTATTGATATAATGAAATGAGACTATTGCTTAAAGTACAAAAAGATATACTGAGAACAAAAGAAAGAAGGATCAACAAATGAATCCAGGAATCTCAACTAGGTTGACACCTCTTCAGCATCCTCCTTATATCCAAAAGATCTAATACAAATGAACCAATAATAAATAAAATAACAAAACAGTAATACCAATATTACAGTTCTTTGAGATTCCTTCTAAAGTTCAAAACCCTGAGCTGTGTCCATGGTTCCATACTTCTACTATGGATGCCTTTTTAGATTCAGCCATAGCGAAAAGCTTGGAAATTTCTTTTCTGAGGGCATCGATCCCAATCCCAATCCCAATCCAGTGGTCAAACCAAAAGGAAATGGATTTGCCATCCCCAACTAAGCACTGAATGTAGCTATAAATATGGTCCTTCTGCTTAAGGATGTGGCTCCACAGACCTTTGGAGGGAGACCTGATGATTTTTATTCTTCATAGGGTCCCTTTTTCCTGTCAAAAGCGCCAAATCTATTTAGCTCGAGCTTTATTTTGTAGCCTAATGTCAACAATGTCAAGTCCCCCATCTCCCGAAGGATGCTCAAGTTTATCCCATCGAAGGAGGTGTGAAGTGTTAATGCCCCAGTTCAATGTCTCCTTTTTGTAACATTATAATCTTTTTCCAATGGGTGGGTTTATGCAACTCCCTTGAATTGGAGTTTCTCCCCATTTAGAGTTTCGTACCATCAATGAAATGGTTTCTTACCAGAAAAAAAAATTGACAAATAATATTTACCAAAATACACTTATCATAAATATCGATACTTTCTTCTTAGTTGGTTTTAAAATGTCTTTGGTAGCCAACTTGTCACTCATGGAACTTTGCAATCACATCTCTGGTAGTCCCTTGGTACATTAGCAGTTTCCGGCATTACTTACAAGAACAATATGAAAGGCCAATGGGCCAAATCAATAAAAACCACTCCCCCAAGGTAAAGTGGAAGGAGGAGGAAAGAGAAAGATGGGAAAAAAAGAAAGAAAGAAAGAAGGGGGGGACTGCTCCATGCTTCTGGAAAAAACTTTGTAAAATGCTACAAGTGAGGGGAGTCTTAAAGTATTGATTGGGATTAAATTTGTAGCAACATATAAGCTTAAACTTTTGGGTTAATAGGTAATTTGACATTTATAATATTTGTGTAAATTTAATGGTCAATTATTTGGTTTTTTTATTTTTTCCCTTTTCTACATTGTGCGCACTAAGCTGAGAAAAGCACAGGGTATGCTTCACTCATTGTCTTATACATACTTCTTAAAAGATGGAAGATACATTATTGAAATTTATGGGCTATAAATTACGGTGAACTGGAAATGGCATCTTTTACTCCAAAAAAATGATAAAAAATGAAAGAAATATATGATTTTATAGACTCTATCATATTGTTTTTCGTATCCTCAATTTAATGCTAATTGAGGCAAAGTTTTTGGGAATGCTGCTGAGGATATTCACGTACACTTCTCATTTCTTCCATAGATTCAAAAACTTATCCAGGGCCACTTATTGTGGTTGACATTTCTCATCATCCTGAGGTAACTTGTATCACTTTGTGAACAAATCGTTTTAATTGAGTTCACAATTCTTGAAAATGATTGCTCTCGTGTAACAACCCTTGTTTCTCTCTGCTTTGCAGGATGGTTTGTCCATTGTGATTTCCCCTATGACGAGAATACATAATGAAAGTGGACTAACCATGGAACTTCGATTTCGGCGAAACCAACCAAATGAAGATGAATGTGCTTCTGTGTTGCTAAAACATGGAGATGTGATTGATGATTCAATGGCAATGTTTGATGCGTTAAACTCTTCTGGTGGATCGAGAAAAGCATTAAAGTCTTTAAGTGTTGGTATGTGGTAAGCCTAATCTAAGTATGGCCAGTTATTCTTTGTGAATAGAGGATTGTATGACAAGATAGTTTTTCATCATTATGCTGTTTCATTCTTACCTCTCCCTTCTATGTCCATGTGAAATAATAATAATAACAACCAGAACTAACTTATGGTGATTTCAAGTGCACGCAATGAAAAGCTGTCTTTCACATTAGGAGGGCTCGATGGTGATCAAAATGAATTTGGGTGTGAATTTCTTGGATTAAATTATTAGGTTAATTGGACTTTTGGAATTCCAAAATTCAGTGATACAAGAAGAAAGTGAATTTACATTTCATTTACTTTCTAAAGCTAAATAGTTCACTATGTACTTCGTGAGTGCCTGCTTCTGTCTTTTTTTCAGTTTCTCTTTGCAGAACATTTTGGTAGGAGGAGAAAAGTATACTCATTCTTAAATGATTAAAGAAACATTAGAGTGTCTACATATGTAAGGGACTGCTATAACTAGCTAAATTCCAGACGTTGCAGTGGTTGCTGTAGTCCAATTCCAGTGACACAGAGCCTAATATATCAAGTATACTTACCAATAAAGATGAAAAAAACACTAGAAACCACCTGTGTCGCAAGTCAATCACTCAATCCCCTTAAAGGCTTAAACAACTCATGTTATTAACAACAAGAGCTTAGCTCAATTGGCATGTATATGTGCCGAGGATCAAGAGATCTGTGGTTCAAATTCATTCGCTCCCAATTTGTACTAAAAAACTCATGTTATTGCATGTCCTCCGAATTTGGATGGCTTATGTAAAAACCAGCAAAAAAGGAACTCCATATTTGCTCTTTTAGCTAGTGATATTTTTTGGGTTAGAAAGAACCAGGCACATTTCTAAACTGAAGCATAATTTTGACAGTTCTAAATAGGAAACTCCTTGTCGGATTTTTCCTATTTCCTCCTGATCCTGCGTGAGAGATGATGAACTAGAGTCCTTATAGCCTTAATATTTGTTGTATTTGTATTAGTTAACTATAAGTACATAATAACACCAATAAAAAGTGTTTTTTCTTTCTTTCTTTCTTCTTCTTCTTCTTCTTTCTTTCTTTCTTTCTTTCTTTCTTTCTTTCTTTCTTTCTTTCCTTTTATTTTTTTTATTTATTTTTTTTTAAAGAAAAAAAAGACCTATTTGAATAGAAGATTTAAACATCCATGATGGACCAGAAATCTAGCCTTGTGTCTGTGAAGACTGTCCTCGATGCTAGAAACCATCCAATTTTACGTAGGTTTTAATAAATAGTATTAAACTGCATTGCTTTATGATTCTCCCTTCACGTTACCTTGTTCTGAAATTAAGGGGTTCAAAACATTTCAGGAAACTTCCTTCTTTCTTTTAGACCAATGTTGACTGATGAATCAATGAATTTTAAGAATTCAAGGTCAGTTGAGTGGTCAGATGACTTTAAAGGTGAAAAGGCGAAGCATTTGTCTGGAATTTTTGATAAGTTAAGCTACAAATTCAGAAGGGCTCTAATGGTTGGGTTGGAGAAGTACTCCTTTAGCACAGCAAGTTGTAAGCTGTTTGTTGATGATGGACGTGAAGAGTACTTGCACTTTCTGATTCAATGCGTTAGCAAGGATGTGCATATAATGCGGCCTGATGAATCTGGGCATAGGTTTGATACTACTCATTCATCCGATGTGCTACAAGTGCAAAAACAGATTTTTCTTCTTCCTACCGTACGAGTGTCCAATTCCTTGTATTCAGATATACATGTGCTTTTAAGTGAGAAAGGTAAGCTTGAAATTGGTTTCCGTTTGGATAGTTTTAAATGATTTAACTTGTCATTTGATCTTATTGCAGATAGTAGTACCTCAAATGAGGATCCATATATTGGATCCAGGGCAATTATATCATCTGAATCAACAGCTAATTTCTATGTGAACCCTGCCATAATTTTTTTTACTGTTACATTGACTGCATTAAATTCAACTTGCAAGTCAGTGAATAGTGGTGATTTTGTGGAGAAGTTACTGAAGCAGAAAAGTAAAGTCCAATCCGTAGACATTGATCTTGATTTTGGTGGTGGACAGTACTTTGCTTCTTTAAGATTGGCTCGTGGCCATAGAGGCATATTAGAGGTGATGTTAATTTACCTTTTACTTTGTTTTCAAAGAATAAAATACACATTTCATTACTAGTTATTTAATTTCATAAATCGCCAATTGACCCAAAATTTTAAGTTGATGGGTGAAGGTGAATTTAATTATAACACTTCCCCCTCACTTGTGGGCTTGAAATATGAAGAAGATCTGACAAGTGGAAATGAATATTAATTGGGGAGGAAATAACATTGCAGGAGTTTGAACATAGGACCTCCCTGGCCATTTGCTCTGCTACTATCTTAAATCGTCGATTGTCCCAAAAGCTTAAGCTAATGGATGGAGGCAAATTTAATTATATATCATTTAACATAATTAACGTGGTTATGGGCTCAAATTTTGCAACAGCTCCAACTAGTAAACTATTTACACTATGTCTCATGTAGGAAACCTGATGCATTTTGATCTGCAGGTAACCTAATGCATTGTCAATTGCAGGTAACTGTTTTTACACCGTATGCGCTGAAGAATGACACAAATTTTAAGCTACATTTTCTTGCTTCCAATAAGAAGACTCTTTACAGGTGCATCATAGAATGGTTCATGAATGCTTACTTGCATTGTTTTTAGAGCCTATGCATACCTTTGGCAGATTGTGTAACAAATGAAAGCCATGGATGTATGCAGGGATGTAAAAGAGAATGGTCTCTGTCCTCCAAATTTAGGAATAAGTTTGCTTCCACATTCCAGTTGTTCATGGTTCTTAAAGTAAGATGATTCTTCACTTGAAAGTAAAATGGATCTCTTTTCTCTTTTTATTTCCTTGTCTCACGTCAGCAAAATTTAATTTTCTAATATTTCATTTTTTTTAGTGACATCATTGTAATTTCTTACAGGTCCAAAAAGGTGTTTGTACAGTCGGAAAATTATAAATCTGAATCAATACTTGACTTGGATGCTCTATCTGGCTTCACAGAATTAAGCTTGCAAACTCAAGGAGATGGCGTAGTATCTTGTATCAAACTTGGTGTCTCTTTGGGATCACTGTTGAGAAATATGGTTTTGTCGTCCCAGCTTGTAACTATAGTTCCACGATATGTAGTGATTAATGAATCAAAAGAAAATATTACTGTACGTCAGTGTTACTTACAGGTTTGTACTTCGTTATTCATTTTCTAGTTACCTTTTCTTTAGCACTCTGGTCACTGTTATGTTTTATGTATTTAATCTTTTTCTTCTTTTTTGTTCCTCTTTTTAATCCTATAAGAAGAATGATGAAGGAAGCACAATCCAAGTTGACAGTAAACAAAAAGCAACACTCAAACTGCAGGACGGAATCCAGAAGCCTAGAGGATCGAGTCTAATTGAAAATTTTGTTAAGAAGCATTCAAAAACTATGGATGATTCATTAAAATTTATTCAGTTCTACCTTACTGACTCTGATTTGAGTTGGTCTGGCCCAATATGCATTGCTTCATTGGGGCGATTTTACGTGAAATTCAAAAAGCAGCCAGACCAAGAGGCTTTGAAAGGCACAGAATTTGCTGCAGTTCATGTGGTGGAAGAAGGTTCAACATTAAATTTACACTTCCATAAACCACCAAATACCAACCTTCCATACAGGATTGAGAATCGTTTGCCCGATTTTTCTATTACATACTATCAGAAGGTTGTGCTATTCTTCCATTTTCCTCTCTCATCAATTGGTGGATGGATGTGAACTACAATATAATGTTGGTATTCCTTTCTATTAATGGTACGATAAATTTACAGGATGTTGTGGAGCCAGAGGTCCTAGGATCTCTCTGTAGCGTTGACTATGTCTGGGATGACTTGACTCTTCCACATGAGCTAGTAGTCCAAATTAACGGTACTTGTAAACTATTTTTTCTTTCAAGGTCTGTATCTCTGTTCTCGTATTTTTACCTTGGTGATACTGGCTTGGTTGCTGATTCCTACCAAAACTGTGAAGAAAAGAATAAGTTTTTCCCCCCGTTTTCTTTTTGGGAAAAGTTCCCTACTTTCTGTGCATTTCCAATGACTTGCTAGTTGGGTTAAATTAGTTTCAGAAAACAGAAATTAGAAATTTATTTCTACTAAACAATCCTATCGTAAGCATTTAAATCTTTAATTTTATTTGAAGTTCATATCATTATGAAAAGTTTGTATCTTGTTCAAACAAAAATTTAGATCTTTCATTTTGCCTCATGATGTAGTTCCAACCCAGCATTAGGTAGAATACGCTGCACAACCAAGATTCAGTCTCTGATTCTTCCTTTTATTAAAAAAAATCATTTTGACCTCCAGAATACACACGTTTATCCTATAAGAGAGAGAGAGAGCCGGGGGGGAAGGGGGGTTGTTTTGGAACTTAACCCCCAATTATACATCGGAAGGAGGGGTAGGAAAGGGAAATTCACAGCTGTCAAATAGTTACTGGGGCTTGGAAAGTTTGTTCCATGTTGGTGCAGGGACCGAAGACTTTAGAGGTTTTGAAGGGTTTCGGAAGATCAGTTTTGGGTGTGGTTATTTTGATGTAGAAGCTGAAGATTGGGAGATTTAAGAGAATTCCGGGCTCTCTCGAATGTGCCTGGGGAGTTTTCTTCTAGTTTTCTTGTTCTTTCCATTATTCTTGTTTACTTCTTGAATTCTTGTCGAACACTTATTGCGAGTATTTTCATATATTTTGGAAGTCAAAATCTCAGGAGGATGATATTTCCCCGTTTCTTGACCCGATTGTTAATCTGGAGTTTGTAGCTTCAAGGAAAGGAAATAGAATCACAAGAGGGAAATCAAATTCAAAAGGAGGATTGTATCAAAAAAAGTTGAGGATGGGGGACTGGCTCTAGGAGTATTAAAAAGAAGAAATTTGGCACTTCTTGCCAAATGGGGGTGGCGATTTTTCCACGAGAATTCTTCTTTATGGGCACAAGTTATAAAGAGTATTCATGGTAGAAATTTTGGTGAATGGCACACTTCTGGAAAGTCTTTTTGTAGTCTTCGTAGTCCTTGGATCAGCATATCAAAAATCTAGTTGAAAGTAGAAGCCTTGGCAGTCTTCAAACTGGGAAATGGAAGCCGAATAGCCTTCTGGCATGACTCTTGGGCTGGTAACACACCCCTTAAACTCAGTTTTCCCTCTTTATTTAGAGTTGCTTCTAACCAAAATGGATCTATTTTGGATCATTGGGATTCTCAAATTCTATCTTGGTCTCTACCCTTGAGAAGATTATTAAAAGATGAAGAAATACCAGACTTTCAGACTTTTCTTCTCTTGATTTCCAACTTAAAGCCTTCTCTCAGACCTGACTATCGTTCTTGGTCCTTAGAAGCAAGTGGTTCATTCACAGTAAAATCTCTGTCTAACCATCTTGCCTTGGCCTCACCTATTGACACCCACCTTTTAAAAGCTTTGTGGAAGACCAATAGTCCTCGAAGAGTGAATATTACGGTTTGGATCTTGCTTTTTGGATCCCTAAACAGTGCCTCAGTTCTGCAACACAAGCTGCCCTCCCATTTTCTTTCTCCTAATCAATGTGTTTTATGTAAATCAGCTGGAGAAGACTTGCAACACTTGTTCTTTGACTGCTTCTTTGCAAGAAATTGTTGGCTAGTCCTTTTCAAATCCTTCAACATCAGCTGGGTTTCCGAAAGTACTTGTAAAAAGAACGTTCAGCAGTTACTCACTGGTCCTATCCTCAAAAAAGCCCCAAATCTGATTTGGTGCAATGCAGTAAAAACAATATTAGTTGAAATTTGGTTTGAAAGAAATCAAAGAATCTTTCAAGATAGAAAACACACTTGGTTCTCCCGTTATGAGGCTGCTAAACTTAATGCTTCTCAACGATGTTCTCTTTCAAAGCACTTTACAGCCTATTCACTTCAAGATTTATGTTTGAATTGGCAAGCATTCATCCTCCCAGTTTGATTATGTTTTGAGGAGAAGGGTCACTACTATCCAACCTTGAAAACTTAAGTAGTTAGGCTTACATTATTATTCTCTTGTTTTCCCTCGTGGTTTGTACTTGGTTTGTACTATGTCCATCAAAAGAGGGCATTTTTTTCTTTGTATTCAATTCTCTTGTAAGTTCCATATTTTTCGTTTTTGTTTGAGTTTTATGGACATGATGAGGACGCTAAGGGGGTGTCAACCTAGTTGAGATGCTCAGGTGCGTCTCCTGATCCCGTATCTTGTATCGCTCCTATTTAAGTACACATCTCTTGTACTTCTTTTTATGCTTTAATAAAAAGTATGGTTTCCTTTTCAAAAAGAAGAATTCAAAAGGAGGATTATTCCTTGAGGCTACTTAGACTACATTGATTTGGAATTTGAGCAACCGTCTGGGCCAACATTGACTGCCTTTGGTGAAAGACCGAAACTCTTGGACCTTGATGGTGCCACTTACAAGAGGAAGCTTTGAGTGTTGTGCTTGTTTCCATCTTTTAACCACCAATCCTCCACCAAAGCATGAAAAGGTGGAAATGAGCATAACACTCCAATTTCCCTCTTGTGATCGGTGTCACCAAGAGTTATTTCTCTGTCTTCTATTGGTGGTAGTCAATGTTGGTCGAGATGGTTGCTTTGGTACCAAATTGATGTAGCCTAAATAGTCTCAAGGAATAATCCTCTAAGTATCAAACTTATGAGTCTTTTATTAGAATGATAATATGCTTCATGCAAAAGGGGAAGACTCCAATTTATAGGATTTATTATAAGTGAGGGTAAAAAGGGAATTAACCTAGAATATTACCCAATTAACCCCATTCTTCTTACATCATGTCGAATATCTTTCTTGGCCTTTTGGCTAAATATCATGTGTGGTATCTGTTTTTAATATGTTGGATCTTGATGATTAAATTATGGAAGGAACTCTGTTTCAAACTTACTCAATTTTGAAATTGGGTTGTGCATGGTCTCAATAAGGAATGTTTGCCAGACAAGTTTTCTTAGATTGACTTTTTCTGTTGAAATTACTGGTAGAGAGCCTTCGTGAAATTAACTTGGACAAGTTGCGCACATGGAGGCCTTTATATAAGTCTAGGCGACAAGGAGGCTTGACACATCACACAATATCTGGCAGCTTTAGTGGCCCGGAGATTATGAAGGTTGGGTACGAAATATATGCGGATGGTCCAACCAGGATTTTACGTATTTGTGAGAAATCTGATTGTCACAAAGGAGGTTCAGTGATTCCATCATCTGAAAAGTTTCAACTCAGAATTTCTAATATCACAGTTCACTTACTTGAATGTTGGAGGCAGGTCAGCCTTCGTATCTCCCTAACTCATCCCTTTTCAAGTGTTCATTTACAATGTTCAAATATGTTAAAATTTCAAATTTGGTTAAGTGGGTGGTATTGTGCCTTGATTTTATAGAATATTATCTAATTTGGCTTATTGATTCTTTTCTTTGTGCATTTTTGTTTTATTAAAACTGTACTCTTCTTTTGAACTTGAAACTCTCTCTCTTGCTCTCGTTATAATTATTAATATTTAATTATATGCCATTCTTCGACCATGCAGATTCTTTTATTTAGTGTTGGTCTTTGAGTTTCTTGTTCTCATTTGTGATGTAGGGATATTAAGGGTATTTTGGGTATTTCTTGTAGAAAGGGTATTTTGGATATTCTTATAAAATGACAGATTGTATTCTCTTTTTAAATTCAGGTGTGACAAAACCCTTCTCCTTTGGGTCTATTTAAAGGAGGTTAGGTTAGTTAGTTAATTAGGTGTGTACAAGCCCTTTCCCTTTGGGCCTATTTAAAGGGAACTTATCATTCATTTTAATCAATGAATAAAAACTTCAGCTCCAAGATTTTTCCAAGATTTCTCCAAGACTCTTTAGTCTTCACCAATGTGGATGTTTGTATTAAATTCCTTTGTTAGTTTTGCTGATTGTATCACTTTGTATTAGATGGACCCTTTAGTCTTCACTGTGTTTTGGCCATGTTTTGATTCCCAGTTGTACTTTTTCTTCTGTTGTTCTCATAGGAAGTGATGAGGGTGCTATGGGGTGTCAACCTAGTTGATATGTCCGGGTGCACTTCCTGATTCTAAAGTTTTGTTTTGCTAGTATCTTGTTGTACTTTGAGCATTAGTCTCGATTTGTTATTAAGAGGCTCGTTTCTCGTTTAAAAAAAATATTTTTTTAATATTTTTCTTTTGAGAGAAAGGAAACATTCTTTCTATGCTAATGCATAAAAGGAGCCATGGCAGAATATTCGTCTCCCCCATATCTTTTGATCTATAATATTCCACCACCTTACTAATCTATAAGCATATATACTCTTTCATAATTGATTTTTTTTTTTTTTAAATGAAGTTTTGGTAGTATTCGAAAGAAGGTTTGTTACAATTGTTTAAAGACTTCCACCATAATAGGCATCTTAACTAGGCTTTGAAAGAAAACATCATATGTCTAATTCAGAAGAAGGAATTGATAGCATCAGTAAAGGGTTTCAAGCCAAACAACTCAACTTCTTCCATTTATAAGATTCTTGTCAAAGTATAAGCAGAAAGAATGAAAAAAGTAATGTCATCTATCATTTCTTGATGAAGATGCCTTTATTGTAGGTAGGCAAATTTCTAATTGCAAATGAGGTGGTGGAAGAATGTAGATTAAAAAAATTAAAGGATTGGATTTTGAAAATAGACATCAAAAAGCATTTGATTGTGTGGATTGAGATTTTCTGGATGTGAAACTAAAGTGCTACATAAATGGAGATTGGGATTGGGGATGTAAGATGGGACCGATGGAAAAATGGGTTTGGAGAAGAAGGTCAAGGGAAGAGAGAGAAACGGAAAGAGTTAGGAAAAAATGAAATCACAATGTCATTAAAAAATAATATTCAATCTCAATTTAAAATTTGCGACATCAATATGAGCCCTCACTTGTCCATCAATCAACTAAAAGTTAAATTAACTCAATGGACAATTTAGAACTAGTCTTTGAACCTCCCGGACCACACTAATCCCAATCTTTGAGGACTAAAAATGTACTTTGCCCTTAAATCAATAAGAAAGTAGTGAACTAAATAAAACTAGTTACAACCGAAAAAGGAAAGACTATAATCATCTGAATAATTGAATAATTGGATTTATTTATTTATTTATTTTTATATATTTCCCTTGTATGTTTTATTCATCTCTTTATTCACTCCCTAGTTGTGTTTGTATCTTTTGGTCATTAGTCTCTTTTTTATTTCAATGGAAGGTTTTGTTTCTTGAATATATACCCACACATATATACATAGATAAAACAGTAGCCAGTAGGTAGTCTGTAGATTTGGAAAATGTCCAGCCTGAATCTTTCCTATGCATTGTTTATATCTAATATGTTGGTTTGTATTGTAATCTCAAACCTTTGTATCCGACCAAGTGTTATGAGTATCACATTTCATCCATGTGATCGTAGTTATGGGTATTCATGTCTCATAATTTGTTTTGCTTTGTTTTCATAGTCATTCATCATGTTAGAAACTGTGAATATATAAATATTCAACCCAACTTCCTGGGTTGTGCATTTACATGTCATTTTGTGGTGAGAAAATGGTTGCAGAAAATCAATCCATTGATTTCTTAGATGACCAAAAAACCTTAAATGGATTGTATTAATTTCTTTGACCTTTTAACTTTACTATCAGGATGGATATGAGAGTGAGCCATCAGCATGTATGCCACTTGTAGCTGCTAGACTCTGGGACATTAGTTTGGACTCTGTGTTCGCAGAGCAGCAGAAATATAACCAGATTACTGTTCAGGTACTGGTTTCCATTAACCTGATGTTATGCTGGCAGTTTCTAAGTCATTCAAGTAACCACCCATTTATTCTAACAACTTTGTAATGTGATGAAGTGCTAATTCATTCATAATTGGTGCAGTCATTGAAATTGGAGGAGAAGAGAGTAGGAGCTACTTTTGCTGCAATGCTTCGTAGGCATCGACTTGATTACAGTGACCCAAATGATTGTGTTCTCAAAATTGTCTGCGTCCTGAACTCAACCAGCTTTCATGTCAAGCAAGTGAAGTATTTTTCTGTTGTTCTGCAGGTAATATCAGGCATGATAACATTGGCTATACACCCACCGGCCTTTTGTAGGCCTCTATGCTGAATGATCGTTTGTTTCAGGGTGTAAAACTCTTAGGTTTGAGAGAGAATCAAAATAATCTATTCGTTGACCAAAGATATGAATATATACAAGTGTACAAAGCATAGAAAAGGAAAATATAACAAAATATTTACAATAATGGAAAACCCTAACAATAGAACTATAACACTCCCCCTCAAGTTGGAGCATATATATTAATCATGCCCAACTTGTTACATTGATAATCTATAGGTCTTCCATCCAATGCTTTTGTGAAGATATCTCCTAATTGTTCTCCAGTCTTCACATATCCTATAGATACCAACCCTTGTTGAATTTTCTCACATACAAAATGGCAATCAACTTCAATATGTTTAGTCCTTTCATGAAATATTGGATTAGACGCAATATGAAGTGCTGCTTGATTATCACACCACAACTTTTTTGGTGTGGTGATTTCAAATTTCAACTCAATAAGAAGCTGATATATCCAAATCAATTCACATACAGACTGTGTTATTGCTCTATATTCTGATTCCGCACTTGAACGTGACCCCACATTTTGCTTCTTACTCTTCCAAGAAATCAAATTACCACCAACAAAAACACAATATCCTGAGGTTGATCTTCTGTCTTCTTTAGATCCTGCCCAATCGGCGTCTGAGAAACATTCAATATTAGTATGACCATAGTCCTTATATAATAAACCACGCCTGGGAGCAGCCTTCAGTTAACAAAGAATCTGTTTCTGTTGAAAATAGGATTTTTACTCTAGGGGTATTTTTGTAATTGCCTCTAACCCTAGGGTTCTCTACAAGTCTATTTATTCACCCTGTTCTCATGTATTCAGTGTATTAGTTTTATAATAATAAAAGAAGAGATCTATACCGTGGTTTTTCTCCCTGGTCTAGGGTTTCCACGTAAATATTGTGTTTTTTCTCTGTTATTATTTTCATCATGGTATCAGAGCAAAGGGGCGAAATCCTAGCCATTATGGAAGAAAACCATCCACAATCGCCTTCCGCTGGTGGATCTTCAAGTTTTGATATGCAAACCGCTATTAGGGTTGCGGTTAAGGAGTGTTTTTAGGCTGCCCTACCAGACTTAATCTCCGCCGTCCGATTGCAGGCAACCAATTCGTCAGGAAACCATCCGGTTGCAATGGGATCACAGTTGCCGATCAGGAACAGCCCAAGAATGTCGACGGGCAGAGGCGTTTCCGATGTGCAGGCGACAGACGAGCTTCCGATCGCTCCTTCTTGGCTATCTGAGTTTCCGGTCGCCGATTATGGGGTTTCGTCTTCTGTCGAACCCGCTTTTCCGATCGATGAAGCAGCGTCGCTTAGGATTTCATCTTCTACCTCCTTCAGAAACACAACCGCGCCGCCGGTGTACACCCAAGGAGTCGCGACAGGCCCGGTGAGTTACTCCGTCCGGCAAGGAGAGCAGAATCTCTCCGATTCTGTTCTCGGTTCGTTTGACCAGAGGGATGAGGGTTTTTCCGGCAACCATCTTGAGCAGCACAGCCGACTGGGGCCTTCTCATTTACCGGCGATCTCTCAACCGGCTACCAGTGCCCCGCCGATGACCATGGCGACTCGGTTTCCAGCCGGTTGTAGTTCGGTTCATTACTCCGATGATGTGAGACATCGGTTGGCCTTTTTGCATCAGCAGATTTCAGATACAATGCTTGGCACAACTTCCCAACCGTCTACTGGTCCAGAGAATCCGGTAAACTCGTTATCTATTTTTCCTAATACAAATTACTTAACTGGTTCAGTGGGCAATTCTGCAGGAATTCTGGCTGGAGAAAAACTGAATGGGGAGAATTACTTCTCATGGTCCCAGTCAATTCGAATGGCTTTAGAAGGTAGGCATAAATTCGGATATCTGACAGGAGAAATTCCGAAACCCATCCCAGGTGATCCTCAAGAAAGAATCTGGAAAGGGGAGGATTCTTTGCTACGGTCTGCTCTTATCAACAGTATGGAGCCTCAGATTGGCCGGCCTCTTCTATATGCAGCAACTGCAAGAGATATCTGGGAGGCAACCAGGGACTTGTACTCACAACGACAAAACGCATCCCGATTGTACACTTTACGTAAACAAGTCCATGAATACAAGCAAGGAAACATGACTGTTACGTCCTACTTCAATAATCTGTTAGTTTTTGGGCAAGAAATGGATTTGTCCCAGGAGATTATCTGGAACTGCGCACAGGATAGGGCACAGTATTTGAAGCTTGAAGAGGCATATCGGATTTATGTGTTTTTGGCTGGATTGAACCCAAAATATGATAGTGTGTGAAGTCGCTTATTGGGTCAACGACCTATTTCGTCTTTCCGAGAGGTGTGTTTCGAGATTCGTCTAGAAGAAGACCGATCACAGGCTATGAACAGTCCCGTGATAGCCTCTGTTGATGCATCAGCCTTTGTCTCAAAGGCGTCCAATTCTGACAGTGACAAAAAGCCCATACCTGTCTGTGAGCACTGTAAGAAGCCGTGACATACGAAGGACCAATGTTGGAAGCTGCATGGCAGGCCCCCGAACAGTAAGAAATGACAGTCTCATGACAGATCAAACTCCGGACGTACTTCTGTAAGTGATCCAGTTACTGAAAATTCACAGCATCAGTCTTTAGCCCATAGTAAGACCAATGTGAAGGTCATCGGAGTAAGTGTCATTGCTCAATCAGGTACATTCTCAGCTCTTGGTCTTGTTAGCATTAATGGTAAGAAACCCTGGATCGTAGATTCAGGGGCCACAGATCATCTCACTAGTTCTTCAGAATTATTTATTACTTACTGTCCGAGTGCGGGGAATGAACGTATCAGAATTGCAGATGGGTCTTTTGCCCCAGTTGCAGGAAAAGGGAATACTTTTCCTCTTGATGGTTTTATTTTACGTGATACTCTTCATGTGCCACAAATATCATATAATCTTTTATCGGTTAGTAAAATTACAAGAGATCTGAACTGTAAAGCTATTTTTTCACCAGACTCTGTTGTGTTTCAGGATCAGAAGTCGGGGATGACGATTGGCATTGCCCGGCATGATAGGGGCTCTACTTTCTTTCTGATGAGACTTCTTCTAAGGAGGATCACACTGTTGGTTTTATGTCTTTAAAGTTTTCTACTTCTGAAAATGACTTTATGTTATGGCATTATCGTTTAGGCCATCCGAAATTTTAGTATATGAAATATTTATTTCCACATTTGTTTCGCAATATTGATATAGCATCTTTAACTTGTGATGTATGCATTTGTGCCAAACAAAGTCGTATTTCGTTTCGTTCTCAACCATATAAGCCATCTAGTCCCTTCTCCCTTATTCATAGTAATGTCTGGGGACCATCACCAACCACTACCTCTACTAGTAAACGTTGGTTCGTCACCTTCATAGACGACCATACATGTCTTACTTGGGTGTTCTTACTAGCCGATAAGTCAGAGGTGTCATCTACCTTTAAACAATTTTATACTATGATTGAAACCCAGTTCCATGCCAAAATTGGGATTTTAAGGAGTGATAATGGACGAGAGTTCTTTAATACCTCTGTTCATGACTTTCTTGTGTCTAAGGGAATTGTTCATCAGAACTCGTGTGCTTATACTCCTCAACAAAATGGAGTAGCCGAGCGTAAAAATCGCCATCTGGTAGAAGTTGTCCGGTCTTTAATGTTGTCTGCTACTCTTCCGTCTTACCTATGGGGAGATGCCATTCTTACAGCAGCTCACCTCATCAACCGTATGTCTTCTCGTGTCCTTGACTTTCATAATCCTTTAGACCTTTTCAAAGAGTCCTTTCCGACTACTCGTCTGATTTCCGATGTACCCCTCCGTGTCTTTGGCTGTGTCGCTTTTGTCCACCGACTTTTGTTCGGAGGGACACGAAACCATCTTCTCACGAGAGGAAGGGACAATTTCCCCGATTGAGGAATTCTAACGCTCCTTCATCGATACCCTAGAGCTGTCTATTCCTTATATGTGTTGCCTCTTTGGGCGTATGGGCCTGTTGGGTCGTATATGGGAACAGTCTTTATTCACGAGTGACTAGTTCGTGTGTCCTTTGGGAGGACCATGCATCCGCTCCAGCTTTCCGCCGGCCGACCACTACATAAGCCACTGGCGGAGAAAGCTCGAAGAGCTCCCCTTCATTCGTTGCTTCGGTCGCCTATGATACTAGGACCAATAGGTCAAAAATGGGTTTGTGTTGCAGGTGTTGAACGATCTACTCGGGGATGTTTCCAGTACCCAGATTTTCTTACCATGAGTACACTGAGCTAAGAGAATAGATCTCGTCTATAAGAGTCCTGTTTGTTGCCGAGGAGCTTAGCGGAGAGTATAGAAGATAAGCGGTGTTGCGAATGTTTCCTTTATTGACCGTAAACGTTTAGGCCCTAAAGTCAGATTTAAAGGCAAGAGGTTTTTCACTATCATTTCCAGTTGCCCCCAGGGGTCTGGTTGTCATTTGGGATGCCCTTTTCCTCCATCTATCTGGTAATGTACTCAGAGAAACGTTAGGTTGCTGCTAGGTGCTTTCTAAGTCACATTTGGTTACATCGACCTCGATGTTGTAACTATCTTTATTGTTGAACTCATTGCATATGTCCTCCCAAGTTTTCTTCCTCTGAGTCTTAGTACAGACTTTCAACCTTTAGTCGAGAATCTTCGATTTCCTTATAAGACTAGAGCCCAGGCGCTTTAGGTGTGTGTTGACCATGCACTCTCGCGGAATGGAATGTCGTATGTATGATAGAGGTGGTGTGGTGATTGACCTTAATGCTGTTATCCCCAAGGTTCAACGAATGAATAAAGCTATGATCGTACCCAGATAGGGATGATGGTCTTCCTCTCGTGCTAAAAAATGTGTCTTTGTTGGGTATCCCCTTCATCAACATGGATATAAATGCTATCATCCATCCTCTAGAAAATATTTTGTATCCATGGATATTACCTTTGTTGAAGACTAACCTTTCTTTCCCGTTAGTCATCTTCAGGGGGAGAGTCCAAGTGAAGAGCCTAACTGGTCCACCTATGCTATTCCCTTAGGGGATTCCACTCTGATCCCTTCCACTAGTTCTGAAAGAGCCTGCCCTGTTTTCCCTACTAACCAGCTTCCTTGGATAACCTACTATAGGAAGAATCGTCGAAAGGAAGAATTGCCACCTGTTAATCCGTCGGCTCAGGTCCAGGTTCCAGAACCGGCATCTGGTTCAGGTACGTGTATTCCTGAAACTAATGAAGTTGATATATGTATGGAGACTGACAAGTGCAGAGACGAAAAAGATGAAGGAGGTCGAAATGACCATACCAAATATGTGACAGATGAAGAAACAGCTGAAAGAGAGAATAATAAAGGGAAAAGTCTTGTTGTTGACAAAGGAGTGGAAGATATTACTAAAAATCTCGAGTTACAGGTTACCAGTCATGCTGAGATACCGAGAGAAGTGGAAAATCATGATGCCTCTCTCGACCTTTTGATAGCACTAAGGAAAGGTACTCGCTCATGTGCAAAGTACTCTATGCACAGCTACTTGACGTATAATAACTTGTCTTCTGAGTTTAAAGCATTTACCACTAGCTTGGACACCATAATAGTTCCAAGCAATATCCGTGAAGTCATGGAGAACTCTGAATGGAAATCGGCTGTTATAGAAGAAATGAGGGCACTTGAGAAAAATGGTACATGGGAACAGGTGCCTTTACCAGAAGGACACAAGAAGGTTGGTTGCAAATGGGTCTTCACTGTAAAATACAAATCAGATGGGATGATTGATCGGTATAAGGCTAGACTTGTTGCTAAAGGTTTTACCTAGTCTTACGGAGTTGATTATTCTGAAACATTCTCTCCTGTAGCTAAACTCAATACTATTCGTGTGTTGTTGTCAGTTGTTGTTAACAAAGATTGGCCACTGTATCAATTAGACGTTAAAAATGCGTTCCTTAATAGTGAACTTGAAGAGGAGGTCTATATGAGCCCGCCTCATGGATTTGAAAGTCAGTTCAAGTACAAGGTTTGCAGACTGAAGAAATCCTTATATGGACTGAAACAATCCCCAAGGACTTGGTTCAATAGGTTTACTACATTTGTTAAAGCACAAGGTTACAACCAAGGGCACTCAGATCATACACTATTTACAAAACGATCGGTTTCCGGGAAGGTTGCTGTTCTCATAGTGTATGTTGATAATATTGTTTTGTCCGGTGATGATGAGAGTGAAAATTTGAGGCTTAAAATGAGAATGGCCAAAGAATTTGAAATTAAAGACTTTGGTTAGCTGAGATACTTCCTGGGAATGGAGGTAGCTCGATCAAGAGAAGGTATTTCAGTATCGCAAAGAAAATATACACTTGATTTACTCAAAGAGACAGACATGACTGGCTGTAAACCTGTTGACACACCTGTGGAGTATAATGCAAAACTTGGTGTTACAAACAACGAGGCTCCTATGAGCAAGGAAAGGTACCAGAGGTTGGTTGGAAAGCTGATCTACCTATCCCATACCAGACCAGACATTTCATATGCAGTAAGCGTTGTGAGCCAGTTTATGCAAGCTCCGTATGAGGAACATATGAATGCAGTTGAGTGTATCCTTCGATATTTGAAGGGAACCCTCGGTAAGGGCTTAATGTTTAAAAAATCTGGGAAAAAAACGATTGAAGCCTATACAGATTCTGATTGGGCAGACTCTATTATTGATAGAAAGTCAACTTCTGGATATTGTACCTTTGTTTGGGGTAACCTTGTCACTTGGCGAAGTAAGAAACAGGGAGTAGTGGCAAGGAGTAGTGCTGAAGCTGAGTACAGGGCAATGAATTTGGGAATATGTGAAGAAATCTGGTTAAATAAGGTATTGACTGATCTTTACCAAGACAGGGAACTTCCAATGAGATTGTTCTGTGATAATAAAGCTGCAATAAACATTGCGAACAACCCAGTTCAGCATGACAGGACCAATCATGTAGAGATTGACCGACACTTCATTAAAGAAAGATTGGATAACGGGAGCATTTGTATTCCCTATATTCCGTCTAATCAACAAGTGGCAGATGTTCTCACCAAGGGGCTGCTTAGACCAAATTTTGACTATTGTCTCAGCAAGTTGGGTCTTATCGACATTTATGCACCAACTTGAGGGGGAGTGTTGAAAATAGGGTTTTTACTCTAGGGGTATTTTTATAATTGTCTCTAACCCTAGGGTTCTCTACAAGTCTATTTATTCACCCTGTTCTCATGTATTCAGTGTATTAGTTTTATAATAATAAAAGAAAAGATCTGTACCGTGGTTTTTCTCCCTGGTCTAGGGTTTCCACGTAAATATTGTGTTTTTTCTCTGTTATTATTTTCATCAGTTTCAATTCAGCCCAACGATCAACTGTAGGCCATGACATGTACTAACTCACAATACTTATTGAATAGGCTATGTCGGGTCGAGTCACTGTAAGGTAATTAAGTTTTTCCACTAATCTCCTATATCTTTCAGGATCTCTTAGCAATTCTCCATCTTTTGTGAGCTGTAAGTTGGGCATCATTGGGGTACTACATGGCTTAGCCCCTAGCTTTCCTGTTTCAGTCAATAAGTCAAGTACATATTTTCTCTGTGATAATAGTATTCTTTTCTTGCTACTTATTACCTCAATTCCTTAGAAGTATTTCAACATGCCTAAATCTTTTGTATGGGATTGACTATGAAGAAAGGTCTTTAGGGACTGGATACCTAAAGCATCATCACCAGTAATCGCAATATCATCCACATATATGACTAACAAGATGACACCACCTTCAGGTCTCTTAAAAAAGACCGAATGATTCAACATGCTCTTTCACATTCCAGAGCTTTCAATCACCCGACTAAATTTACCAAACCAAGCTAGTGAGCTCTGCTTTAATCCATACAAAGATTTACGAAGGCAGCACACCGTTCCATTCTCCCCCTGAGCAACAAACCTTGGTGGTTGCTCCATATACACCTCTTCTTGAAGATCACCATGAAGAAATGCATTTTTAATATCAAGCTGATGTAAAGGTGAATGATTTATTGAAGTTAATGAAATAAACAACATCACAGATGCCGTTTTTGCTACAGGAGAAAAAGTATCAATATAGTCAACGCTATAAGTTTGTGCATAGTCTTTCGCTACAAGACGCACTTTTAACCGAGCAACAGAACCATCATGATTGACTTTAACTGCAAACACCCATTTGCAATCGATAGCCTTCTTTCCAGCAGGGAGAGAAACTAAATCCCAAGTACAATTATCATCTAAGGCAGTCATCTCCTCCACCATTGCGACATACCAACCAGGATGAGACAAAGCCTCATGAAGGTTTATGCCCAAAGTGGACAATATCACACCATTATGGAGATAGTTTGAGGGTCGTCACTATCAAGTGGTACAGGGCATGGAACTGAAGGAGGTTGTCATCGAGTATAGATCTTAACAATGGGTGGAAGAGTAAAGGTACCCACAGGTAGAGATGAATCAGGAAGAGGATCGGAAGGAGAAATAACTGTGTAGACAAGGAAATCATCCTCTAATTCCTTATGCTCCCTCTGACTCTTATTCGAAGAGAAAGACGGTGATGAAAAAAATGAGGTATGTTAAAAAAAGTGACATCAGGAGAGATGACAATAACATTGATATCCCTTTTGAACATGAGAATAACCAAGGAAAATACATTTTAAGGATTTTGGATCCAGCTTGGTATGCTGAGGCCGAACATCCCGAACAAAGCAGCTACAACCAAATATTTTGGGTGGAATGGGAAACAAATGTTGCTTGGGGCATAAAGTATGAAAAGGTATCTCGCCCTTAAGAATGGAAGAGGGCATGCGATTTATTAAGAAACAAGCTATGGAAACAACATCAGCCGAAAAGGATTTTGGAACATGCATCTGAAACATCAAAGCTCTAGTTGTCTCAAGGAGATGACGATTCTTTCGTTCTGCAACCCCATTTTGAGATGATTGATGAAGAATGCCATGGGCATCTAAATAAGACTTGAGTGCATGAGAAATATTCCTTAGCATTATCACTCCGTAGGATTTTAAGAGTACCACTAAACTGAGTTTGAATTTCAGCATGGAAGTTAACGAAAATGAGAAAGTAATTTAGAACGACTTTTCATTAAATATAACCATGTAACACGAGAATAGTCATCGAAAAATGTAACAAAATACCTAAATCCTCCTTTGGACTCAATAGGACATGGATCCCAGACATCAGAATGGACTAATTCAAAAGGAGCACCAGTTCGTTTATTGACTCGAGGATACAAACTCAAATGATGAAATTTAGCAAACTGACATGACTCACAATCTAAAGAAGACAAATGTTGAAGTTGTGGACGAAGACTCTTCAAAACAGAGATAGATGGATGACCTAAACGACAATGCTCTTCAAACGGAGACGACACACTTGAGCATGTGATGGTCGTAGGTGTTTGTGGTTCAAAGATGTAAAGACCTCCAAATTCACGCTCTTTACTAATAGTCTGCTTCGTCATAAGATCCTGAAATAGGCAATAATCGGGAAAAAAGGAGACACAACAATGAAGATTACGAGTGAGTTTACTGACCGAAATCAAATTAAACGAGAAATGTGATAAATTTAAAACTGATGACAAAGAAATTGATTTAGTAAGATGGACGGTTCCTGATCCTAAAACAGAAGTGGAGGTTCCATCAGCTATAGTGACATTAGGTGAAGAGGTAGATGTACAAAGGTTAGAGAATAAACTAGGGTTACCTGTCATATGGTCTGTAGTGCTAAAGTCAATGACCCATTTTGACATGGAGGAAAGAAGACATTTAGAAATGTTACCTGTCTCTGTGATGGCCGTAATGGGAGTAGAAGATGATGCCCTCAATGACTCTTTATACTACTGAAATTTAGCAAACTCTTCTGCAGAAATCGTAATTGACTTGTCAAGATTATCAGGAGTAGAGGCGACATGTGCAGAGGGTGATGGCATCCTCTGACCCTTATTCATCAATCTTCTGCATTCACGTTTTGTATGGCCAGGTTTATGACAATAATAGCAAACAACACTTCTTGGATTTGATCTTTGGTTATTGGGATGACCTTTGGAGCTATTTGATTTAACCCTCTTATTACCTCTATAATCATTTGTGCGCCCAATCAAAGCACTACTAGAATCAAATGACGTAACTGCTTGTGTCTTATCGGTACAAAGTATTCGAGTGTAAGCTTCTTCCAGTGATGAGATATTTGAGCTTGACAACACTTGATCTTTGGCCATCTCATATTTAGGTGCAAGACCTAATAAAAAACTCATGATAAACAACTTTTCACATTGAGCCATTAGAACTTTTGGATCCGTGTTGGTTGGCATCAAGACATTGAATTCCGCACATGTATTTTTAACCTCCATAAAGTAGCTTGTAAGAGATTTTTCTCCTTGATCAAGTTGATAGAGTCTTAAAACATCAAACACTCTATTATTATTCTCTTTCCTAGAATAAAGGAAATCCAAATATTCCAATAGTTTCTTGACTGATTTGCAGTGATTTACTAGTACAATGATTTCACGAAACTCACCCCTCCACAAAACTCTAGACGTAACTCAAACGGGTTCTAAATTCTCAAACCCTAAGGTTCACAAAACCCTAAGTTTGTTTAGAGGGCTCTGATACCATGTAAAACTCTTAGGTTTGAGAGAGAATCAGAATAATATATTCATTCACCAAAGATATGAATATATACAAGTGTACAATGCATAGAAAAGGAAAATATAACAAAATATTTACAATAATGGAAAACCCTAATAATAGAATTATAACACAGGGAATTAAGAATTATGAATAATGAAGTTTTTGGAGAATATGGTTTTTCTTATTATTCAAAAGGACCCAATAATAGGTAATTATAATACAAGAGAAATTCCAACTAAGGAAATTAATTAAAAAGGAAAACTAAGGAAATTAATTAAAAAGGAAAAACAACAAATCATAGTTAAAATAATAATTAAGACAAATATATACTAAACACTAAACACAAATCTATACTCCCCTCAAGCTGAGTTGTATATAGAATACAATCCAAGCTTGGAATTGAATTCATCAAAATTTCTCTTCGGTAAAGCTTTGGTGAGAATGTTAGCAATTTGATAGCGAGACGAAACATAGTTTAGTTCCACTATGCTCTTGTTGACCTTCTCAGATATGAAATGTCGTTCTATCTCCATGTGTTTCGTTCTGTCATGATGGACGGGATTCTTTGCTATGCTGATTGCTACTTGACTATCACAAAGTATTTTGAATGAATTTTGAGTTTCTATCCTTAGTTCTTCCAAAAGCTTCTGACTCCACATCCCTTCACAAATTCTCAATGCTAAAGCTCGGTATTCAACTTCTGCACTACTTCTGGCTACAATTGACTGTTTTTTGCTTCTCCAAGTGACTAAGTTGCCCCATGTATAAGAGCAATATCTAGATGTAGATTTTCGATCAGTTAGCTCTCTAGCCCAACTAGCACCAGTATAAAGTTCTACCATTTTGTTTGATGACTTTTTAAATAATAGCCCATGACCTAGAGTACCTTTCAAGTATCTTAAAATCCTATTAACAACCTTAAGATGATGTTCATTTGGATTGTTCATGTGCTGACTAACAATGCTCACAGAATATGATATGTCTGTTTTGGTATGTGACAAGTAAATTAACTTTCTCACAAGCCTTTGATACATGCCCTTGTCAACTGGGCTAATCCCTTCAATTTCGTCTTGGCCTAAATTTGGATCCATAGGTGTTTCAACAGGTCTACACCCTAGATTTCCAGTCTCTTTTAGTAAGTCTATGATATATTTTCATTAAGAAATGACAATCTCATCTTTAGATCTCGCCACCTTCATTCCTAATACATATCTCAAACTTCCCAAGTCTTTAATTTCAAACTCGGCTGTAAGCAACTTTTTCAAATTAAGAATCTCCTATAGATCATTTCCAGTGATGATGATGTCATCTACATATACAATCAGGATTGTAGTTTTGTTGTTTGTAGATTTCACAAATAGAGTATGATCAACTTGACATTGATGATAACCACTTTTAATCCTAACTTTGGCAAATCTATGAAACCAAACACGAGGAGACTGTTTTAATCTGTATGAAGACTTTCTCAACTCGCATACCAAGTCTCTGTTAGACCCATTTTCCATTCCAGGAGGAACCTGCATATAAACTTCTTCGAGATCACCATTCAAAAAAACGTTTTTGACATCAAGTTGATAAAGGAGCCAATCTTGATTTACTGCTAAAGATAAAAGGACACGAACAATATTTAATTTATCCACAGGATCAGCAGTCTTTTGATAATCGATACTATATGATTGAGTGAAGCTTTTAGTCATAAGTCTTGCTTTGAATCTTTCATCACTGCCATCTGACTTGTATTTAACTGTGAAACTCCATTTGCAGTCAACAGGGTTCTTTCCAGGAGGAAGTGTGGTGAGAGTAAACTTTTCATTACTTTCTAGAGCTTTAATTTCCTTACTTACAGCCTTTTTCCACTAAGGATCCTTAAATGCATCTTGGATATTGTGTTGAATTTGAATATTGTCCAATTGGGTTATGAAGGCTTTATACGACGAATTTAATTTTCCATATGCCACATATTTTTCAATTGGATGGCTAGTACAACTTCTAACACCTTTCTGTTGAGCAATTGGTAGTGATGTATCATCAACCAAAGAGACCATAGAAGTGATGTTCTCATAAGTGGATTTAAAAAAAATGTGTCTGGTTCAAGTAGTTGGCATTCAGAGTCTTGTAAGGTAGCCCATTTCCTTCTCGAGTAAACAATAGGACTTCGACTTTGTGAGACTAAAGGTTCAGATTTAGAAACTCGTGAGGCTTCAAGTTTAGAAGCAATAGGTGGGACTGACACATGATTAGGTAGTTCATTCTGAGAAGAAGCTAAGATTTTGGATATGATGTGAGTAGGAGATATGGGACAAGTAGGCTGAATTTCCCATGGCTCAAATTCTTTCATATTCTCCCTTGAATTTGAGACTTAGTGAAAAAATGGTGGTTTTTCAAAGAAGGTAACATCCATTGAAGTGTACATTTTTCTAGTAATTGGGGAATAACATTTGTACCACTTTTGATGTGATGAATAACCTAGAAAAATGCACTTGATGGATTTTGGATCAAGTTTAGATTGATGAGGAGAATGATTATGAACAAAAGAGGAACATCCAAAATCCCGAAAGGTTAACTGTGAAGAAAAGTTTTGTTGTTGGAAATGAATTTGGAGGAAGACATCTCGAGGAGATTGGAATTTGAGGACTCGACTAGGCATTCGATTTATGAGAAAAGTTGCAGTAAGAATGACTTCTCCTCAAAACAGATTAGGAACATTACTAGCAATCATAAGAAAACAAGCGACCTCAAGAAGGTGTTTGTTTTTTCTTTCGGAAATCCCATTTTGTTGAGGAGTGTCTACACATGAATTAATGTGAACTATACCATGAATGAAAAAAATACACAAGAGTTGAATTGAAATAGTCTTGAGCATTATCTATTCTGAGGACTTAGAATATTACTTTGAAGCTGAGTGGAGATCATAGAGTGAAAGGATTGAGAAATACTAGATGTTTCGGATTTGTCCTTCATGAGCCATGTCAGTCTAGTGTGGTCATCAATAACAGTTATGAACCAACGTGCTCCAGATATATTTTTTACTTTGGAGAGCCTCTAAATATCACTGTGGATCAATGCAAAAGATTTTGAAGATTTGTTGGTCACACTTGGATAAGGATTTCTGGTATGTTTGGAGAGTTGACAAACTTCGCGCTGTAAGTGACTCGGTTTTCTATTAATAAACAAATGAGGAAACTGCTTTTCAAGATACAAAAAATTTGGATGACTGAGACAAAAGTGCCATAACATGACTTGATTTTCACTAGACAGAGACGTAGAACAAGAAGAGAACTTGGAAATGAAACTAATAGAATTAGAAGAAGACTCACACATGGGGTTGAAAGACGAACTTTGATGATGTTTTCCTTGAAAAAGATAGAGGCCACCTTGTTGCTAAGCAATGCCAATCAGCTTTCCTGAACCCAACTCTTGATCACGCAAATTAGAAGAAGACTCACACATGGGGTTGAAAAACGAACGGTGCAATATTACCATGAGCCAATTTGAAATTGGATCTGATTGAACCGGCCTTACTGAACCGGTTTGGTTGAAGCGGCCTGACTAAACGCTGAAGTGTTGTTTGCTAATCGGAGGCAGAAGCAATCTTAACGCGGTAGATCTCACGAACTGAGTCCCAACCGCAGACGTGAGATCTGATGTGAGGAGGTCGTGGATCTAGACGAGGACCAACCCCCGAACGACTGTGGCTTCCAGTCGTCGTTTGTGGTGGATCACCGGCGTATAGCGGCATCATCGGTGGGATCAAGACGAATCTGAGCTGAAAACGATGCCAGACCTATCGAATTGGGTGTGTGGATCTAACAATAGATCTGGATTTTTCAAGGTGGCGGTAGATCTGATGATGGTGGCTAGGGTTTGTGTAGCGACAGCAGCGGAGATCTGAGGCGACAACAATGGCGGCAGCGATAGTTGGACTAGGGTTAAGGTTTTATTTTAGCTCTGATACCATGCGGTTTTTGAAGAATGTTAGTTTTTCTCATTATTCAAAAGGACCCAATAATGGGTAATTATAACATAAGAGAAATTCCAACTAAGGAAATTAACTAAAAAATAAAGTACAATAAATCATAATTAAAATAATAATTAAGACAAATATATACTAAACACACATCTACAAATAATGTTGAAGAGGGGAAAAAAAAGGAGGAAGAAGAAGAAATGGCTTCTGTAGGGCCTCCTGAAAGTGTCATTTGAGACCACGTCAAAGTCTCAACTATTGCATTGACGCTTAACTCATAGCATTCATGTTCCATAACATTAGGTTCTAAACACTCCACAACCACTTGTTCAAGAGAGTAAGATTTCTTCCAAGATAGCTTTATAATCTCCAAACTGTCATCCTGTCTACTGAAGCAATCAATTTCCACTTAACTAAATGAGAACCATTTCCTTCCCCGTCCCTTCCTGCAAAAAGTTGTTTGTGATTTTCTCGAACATGACATTATTATAAAAACATTGAAAAAGGATATGATCCCTACTTAGAACTATTTGATTAAAGGTAACACCCTAAAAACAAGAATACCAGTGATCCTAAGAGAGGAGTTTTGATGAAATCGAAGTATTAATTGACTTGGAGGCTAACGGATGGTAATTTTGATGGACAGAAGTGGAAATGTCATGGTATTCATTCATATAAATAGTTTACCTAGATAATAAAACTAATTACTACTAACTCAAAAATCACACTCTATTGGTGTCTCTGATTTTGTTTTGAGCCATTTACAATTTGCCGATGACATTTTGCTTTTGTCTACTGCCAATCGCTCTGCTTTACAGCATTTGTTTGAGGTTATTCACATTTTTGAAGTTTCTTCTGGTTTATCTATTAATTTTTCCAAAAGTGAGCTTCTAGAGATTAACATAACAAATTCTGAATTGGAATGGATGGTGACCGCTTTTCGCTGTAAGCAGGGCCATTGGCCTAATATCAAACCGTTTTTCGTAGCCTATTGTTGAGAGAATACAACATAAGCTTCACAATTGGAAGTATGCCTTTATCTCAACAGGGGGTTGACATACACTTATACAGGCTTCTTTGTCTAGCTTGCCCACTTACTACTTATCGAAAATGGATTTGTGATTTCTTCTGGGAGGGGGCTCGTGGTAAGACTGGGATGCATAATTTGAATTGGGAGATCACTCAACGCTCTAAATTGATGGGTGGCATTGGTGTTGGCAACTTTCGACATCAGAATTTAGCTCTCTTAGCTAAATGGGTTTGGTGTTTTTTGTATGAAAAGGATGCCTTATGGCGAAAGCTTATTGTGGCTAAATATTACACTCCCTCTTGTATATGGTTGACGGTTATTCGTGGATATCATTTGCCAGACCATTGATTTAGTGGCTGACCGTACTTAGATTCGGTTTAGTACTGGTACATCTATTTCTTTTTGAAAGGATCCTTGGCTTAGCTGGGTGCTCTTTACATTGTTTTTCCTTTTTTTTTTGGCTGGCTTGTTTTCCTGATATTAAGGTGGTTGATGTGTGATTGAGGAATCTGAAGCTTGGTATTTGCACTTTCATCGTAATCTCATTAATTTAGAAACTCTCGAATGGGCTGCCTTGTCTCAATTATTATTTCCAGTCAGCTTCCGTCTTTCACCTGACACTTGGATTTGGGCTATTGATCCTTCATCGCTCTCTGTTAAATCTCTCATGGATGATTTGGTTGGTACTTTTGATCCCATGTCAAGGATGTTTCTTCAGCTATTTGGATGGATCATTTCCAAAGAAAATCAAAATTTTCTTATTCCAACTAAGCCTTGGTGCTATTGATACTACTGGTCGTCTCCAATGAAAAATGTCATATAGTGACTATACTACTGATCGTCTCTAACGACAAATGTCATATATGACTATCTCTCCGTCTTGGTGTCACATGTGTCGTAAGCATTCAGAATCTGCTGCTCATCTTTTTGTGCATTGTCCTTTTGCTTTGTGTTTTTGGCATATCATGATGCAAGCTTTTGGTTAGTCGGCAGTTTTTTCTCATAATATGTTCGATAATCTTGCTTCTCTGTTGGTTCGCCATCTTTTCCATGGTATTAAGAAGACCCTTCAACTGGCTTTCTTATGAGCTTTCTTCTGGACTTTGTGGGGGCGAGTGCAACAAACGTCTAGAGATCATTCTTCCAATTGTTATCATTTTATTGATTTGGTTCTATCTATTGTGTTGTATTAGTGCAAATCTAAGCAATCATTTACACGTTTGAGGCTTTCTTATTTAGTTTCCAATTGGAAATCTCTTTTGTAATCACCTTTAGGTGCTTTGGGGTGTCCCATTATTTCTTTTATTCAATAAAATGTTTCTTATCAAAAAAGGAAAAAAAAAAACTAAAAAATCTTAATCTACTTATGACTAATTTATTTTTCCTGACAATCCTCACCTATCTCATAAATGTTAGTAATAGTAACTGTTGAAGTTCACTGCATAAATAAAATAAAGGAAGACAGAGAATTACAAGAATTTGAATTTAATACCATAGATTTTAATATAATGTTTCAATTGCTAAAAATTTTAAGTTTAAATTATCATATTAAGATTAAACTTCATTATTTAACTTAGTCTTAACATGGTTGTTTTTTTTTTTCTGCGTTACTTTCTACACTTAGATTTTGTTATTGCTTACGTTCACAGCCAATTGATTTGAACCTTGACGAGGAGACCTTAATGAGGATTGCTCCATTTTGGAGAACATCTCTTAACGACTCAAAAACTGAGAGCCAGCAGTACTATTTTGACCATTTTGAGATCCACCCGATAAAGGTCAGGCTTTATCTTCTCTTTAGCTTGCCTAATCTTGATATTCAACTGAAAACTGATTATAATTTGATTTATTTATTTTTGTAGATTTTTGCAAATTTCCGTCCTGAGGAATCATATTCAAGTTATAGTTCAACACAGGAGACTCTGAGGACCTTACTACATAGTGTAGTAAAGGTGAGCGACTTGTCAGTCTTGTGGGCTTGCTTTCTCTTGCTCACTTAGCATCTGTAGCATTTCTACTTTTACATGTATGCCTTCATTGATTTGTACCCTTCTTTTTACTTTGTAGATCCCTGCGATGAAAAATGTGGTTGTTGAGCTCAATGGTGTTCTAGTTACTCATGCTTTGATCACAATGCATGAATTATTTCTTAGATGTGCTCAACATTATTCATGGTAAGCAGAACTTATGTTCATTTTTGTTAAATTTTATTTTTGTATGCTGAATAAAATTAAAGTCGCATTTTAATGATCCAGGTATGCCATGAGGGCTATCTATATTGCAAAAGGAAGTTCATTGCTCCCTCCAGATTTTATTTCCATTTTTGATGATTTGTCTTCATCTTCCTTAGATGTCTTTTTTGATCCGTCTCGTGGGTTTATGGGTTTTCCAGGTAAAGCAAATAGTTATTTGCCAAATTCAAATTGAACCGACCATTTTTTAACTTTTCCAATAGTCAGTTGCATTCATGATCAAAGATGATTCTATCAATTGTTTAAAAGTCTATGTTTGTTAATTTTCAATTACTGCTCGACTGTTGAGAGCAGGGACTTTCAAGTTTATCAAGCAATGTATTGATGCGAAAAGGGGGTCAGGTACCAAACGCTATTTTGGAGATTTAGGGAAAACTGTGAGTCTGATAGTCTTAGCATACATGTTGATTACATGACAATGATAAAGTCTAATTGGATTTAAACTGATTTACAGTTGAGGACAGCAGGGTCGAATGTTATGTTTGCTGCTATAACTGAAATTTCAGACTCTGTTCTCAAGGGAGCAGAAGCAAGTGGTTTTAATGGAATGGTAGATAACCTTTCTATTCGAGTACATGTGTTATGCTTTTCTTTTGTCTTTTTTCCTTTTTTCCTTTCTATTTTTCACCTAACCTGAAACAAAAATATCAGAAACTAAGACTTTGGTTGTTCCTGCAAATTTGAAGGTGAGTGGATTTCACCAAGGAATACTAAAGATAGCCATGGAGCCATCTTTACTTGGGAGTGTTCTGATGCAAGGTGGTCCAGATAGAAATATCAAACTTGATCAAAGCCCAGGGGTTGATGAGGTAATGTGTGTGGTGTACTAGTCAATGTTGTATTCCTTGCTCGTGATTAATATGGATAACTTCAAGTTGAATATGCAAGTAATATCTCATGCAATTACAGACTTTGATACTGTTCATAGTTCTTACATCTTAAAGAAGATATCTCGAGAGATGCTCTTGGATTGTTTTCCCCTTTAATTGCACAATCAATCATCACAAGATAGCCTTTCGTTTTTTTATATTTTCATTGTGCACACATGATAATCTCTGTTAAATTATGGGTGAAAATACACTTTGAATTTATCAGCCTCAATGTCCTCCCAGTGATAATGACCAAGGGAAACCCCAATTTTTGGGATGCTTCGACTTCCAAAGATTCCGCAGAAGAGAGTGAGCAAGTATTGCTTATCAATACTAGATGAGAGAAAGTTCACAACGGATCTAACAGAAAATGTCATCTTCGTATAGAAGCCAAGAACGATGGTCTTGTATGTAAATTCTCTCTGAAGGAGAGTGGTGAAGGAGCTTACTGCATCCCTCTCTGGTTGGGCACCTAAAGGAAATGGCTCAAGCTCTTCCTTCTCTGTCCAACTGATCACATGTTATACGGTCTGGCTGACTTGACAAGGCAACAGGTCTAGGAAGTTTTAGCATAAAGCATCCCAATTCTTACTAGTGATCATGCCATAAGAAAGCTAGTAGTAGTACCATCCCCTGTTTTAATGTTTGTGAGGCTGAAGAAATGTTCTTAAACTTGACGATGCTGAACCTAGGGCCTCTAGAATTTCAATGGTTAACCTCATATCCCGCTCAATTCTGTCCCTGTCATCAATCACAACTCTTTCACACTGTTCCTTCTTCGTCCATTTCGGCTCCCCGGGTTTGTTAGCTTTAATTTCATTCCCAGAGATTAGGATCAGTGTTCAAAGAGCCACTATTCTATTGTGTTTTCAACGTACAATGTCATAGGAGTTGCCAGAGATTTTTACACTCAATGACCAGACGAAATTGAAGCATAGAAAATTTATATACATGTATATATGTATGCATGCATGCATGTAAAAAGAAAAAAAAAACTGTATCATATATCCGTCAGGTACACAAGGGTTGAGCCCAGTGTTTTTAAATGCCCAAGGCGCCTTAAGGTGCAATGGCTCTCTAAAGTCTAGGTGCAAGGCGCACAAAAATGCGTGGGCTTTTTTTTTTGTGAGGCGCACTATATATAAAAATATTACATTAAAAGGAGAGAGTATAATTGAAGTGGAAATATGGAACAAAGGGACCCAAAATACAAGAAATTTTGCATTTAGGTTTGGTAAACTTGATCCTTTTAATTAATAAAGAAGGAAAATCCTTAATTAATACTATTTTTTAAAAATAATTGAAAAGCCCCAAGGAGCAAGGCTTTGATCATTGGGGCTTAGCGTGCGCCTAAGGCGTGCCTTATTTTGTGAGCCTCGCTTTTCCAAGACGAGGCGCCAGAGGCCTTGGGCCTAGGCGCGTGCCCAAGAGGGCCTTTTAAAACACTGGTTGAGCCAATTTGGCTATTTGCCTAGTATACACAATACTAAACTCAACAATACTCAATAATATAAATATAGCCAAAAATGAATTTTTCAAATAAATAAATTGATTTGTACTGTTATAATTCTATAATTAGGATTTTCCATTCTTGTAAATATTTTGTGATATTTTCCTTTTCTATGCTTTGTACACTTGTATATATTCATATCTTTGGTGAATGAATTGGGCATTCTGATTCTTTCTCAAACCTAAGAGTTTTACATGGTATTAGAGCTCTCTAAATAAACTTAAGATTTTTGTGAACCTTAGGGTTTGAGAATTTAGAACCCATTTGTGATACATTTAGGGTTTTGTGGAGAGGTGAGTTTACACTTTTGCTCATAGTCGCTGTCTTCGGTTCGTTCGCCGCCGTTAGCTGCCGCCGAAAAAAAAAAGGAAGCTGTTTTTTTCGACACCGCCCAGTCCAAAGAGGAGCCCAGCCGCCGATCTACAAAACCTCAAAGTCCGGTTACCATCTGACCAGCGCGTGAGGTTCACGCGCCGATTGATCTTCTTTGCCGTTCGTCCACGCGCCGACGCGTGTAGGCGCGTGTGCCGTCATTTTTTGTTCGTTTTCTGTGGGTTTCTTCAGTGTGGTTGACTCTTCTTGGTGGTGTGTTTGTTTGGGATATATAGATATTCTCATTGCTTGTAAAGACATCTCTTCGGTAAATTAGGGTTTGATTCTCTGTTGTCCGATGTCTATTGTTTTTTAGGTAATGGCTGATAAGAAACTAGTAGTCATGTCTGAGATTGTTCCTATGGTGTCAAAAATAACTAAACACAAGTTGAATGGATCCAACTACTATTCATGGAGATCAAATGTCTGCCACTTTATTAGGAGCATGGAGATGGATGATCACATCACAGAAGAGCCACCTATTGATGCTAATAAGAAGATTTGGTGGCGGGACGATTCAAAGATGCTTCTACAAATCAAGAATTCTATTGACCGTGAAATTGTTGAACTAGTAAATCACTGCAAATCAATCAAAGAACTATTGGAATATCTGGATTTCCTTTATTTAGGGAAAGAGAATATTAATAGAGTGTTTGATGTTTGTAAGACTCTATATCAATTTGATCAAGGAGAAAAATCTCTTACAAGCTACTTTATGGAGGTTAAAAATACATACGCGGAATTCAATGCCTTGATGCCAATCAGTACGAACAACGTGAAAAGTTGTTTATCATGCTTTTTAGTAGGTCTTGCACCTAAATATGAGATGGCCAAAGATCAAGTGTTGTCAAGCTCAAATATCTCCTTGTTGGAAGAAGCTTACACTCGAATACTTCGTACTAAAAAGACACAAACAGTTACATCATCTGATTCTAGCAGTGCTTTGATTGGGCGCACAAATGATTATAGAAGTAATAAGGGGGATTGAATCAAATAGCTTCAAAAGTCATCTAAATAACCAAAGATCAAATCCAAGAGGTATTGTTTGCTATTATTGCCATATACTTGGCCATACGAAGCATGAATACAGAAAATTGCTGAATAAGGGTCAGAAGATGCCATCACCCTCTGCACATGTCGCCTCTACTCCTGATAATCTTGACAAGTCAATTACGATTTCTGCCGAGGAGTTTGCTAAATTTCAGCAATATCAAGAGTCATTGAGGGCATCATCTTCTACTCCCATTACGGCCATCACAGATACAGGTAACATTTCTAAATGCCTTCTTTCCTCCACGTCAAAATGGGTCATTGACTCTGGTGCTACAGACCATATGACAGGTAACCCCAGTTTATTCTCTAACCTTTGTACATCTACCTCTTCACCTAATGTCACTATAGCTGATGGAACCTCCACTCCTGTTTTAGGATCAGGAACCGTCCATCTTACTGAATCAATTTCTTTGTCATCAGTTTTAAATTTACCACATTTCTCGTTTAATTTGATTTCGATCAGTAAACTCACTCGTGATTTTCATTGTTGTGCCTCCTTTTTTCCTGATTATTACTTATTTCAGGATCTTATGACGAAACAAACTATTGGTAAAGGGCGTGAATTTGGAGGTCTTTACATCTTTGAACCACAAACACCTACGGCCATCACATGCTCAAGTGTGTCCTCTCCCTTTGAAGAGCATTGTCGTTTGGGTCATCCGTCTATCTCTGTGTTGAAGAGTCTTTGTCCACAACTTCAACATTTGTCTTCTTTAGATTGTGAGTCACGTCAGTTTGCTAAATTTCATCGTTTGAGTTTGTATCCTCAAGTCAATAAACGAGCTAGTGCTCCTTTTGAATTAGTCCATTCTGATGTTTGGGATCCTTGTCCGGTTGAGTCCAAAGGAGGGTTTCGTATTTTGTTACATTTGTCGATGACTATTCTCGTGTTACGTGGTTAGTCATTCTGAGTTACTTTCTCATTTTCGTCACTTCCATGTTGAAATCCAAACTCAGTTTAGTGGTGCTCTTAAAATCCTATGGAGTGATAATGCTAAGGAATATTTCTCTCATACACTCAAGTCTTATTTAGATGCCTACTTGAGGGGGAGTGTTATTATTCTATAATTAGGATTTTCCATTCTTGTAAATATTTTGTGATATTTTCCTTTTCTATGTTGTGTACATTTGTATTATTCATATCTTTGGTGAATGAATTGGACATTCTGATTCTTTCTCAAACCTAAGAGTTTTACATGTACCATTAGTTTTATATATATATATTTGCTAAGTACAACAACTCAGATGGGTGAGGATTCAAACTATCTAACCTTCTAGTCGTGTTAGGAATTTATATGAGATATAACTAAATGTAGAATAAACTAAATTATATCTCAAACTCCCAGTTCACATGTTAGAGCCAAACTAATTAATCAATCATACAATTGTAAATAAAGTGGATAAGGAAAAAAGGGAGTGACACTGAAAAATATACTGGTTTGCCCTAAACTCAGGACTACATCCAAACTTTTGCAATTGCAGGTTCTACAATGATAGAGATTGCAAATAACCCTCAAGCTGGCACTACAAATTTTTCCCAAATTTTTCACAAATAGCCCAATATAAACTATTCTTGGAATAAACAATAAGGAAACCCTTAACCTAAAAGTGGATAAACAAATTCTCTCTAAAATACACTCACTACCACGAGACACCACACTGGAATTTAAAGAACTTCAAACTGAAGAAAGGTTCTTCAAATTGCCGTCTGCTGTATGTTCTCCTCTCTTCACCACGCATATATATATTATGTTGCTGCCGCCTTACAAATAATGGGCCAAGCCCATTAACTTGAAGAAACATTCCAGCTCACATGCAAGTGTAGTTTTCTTCCTCCACCGCCCCTATGTTTCCTCCTCTCGAAAAATCACCTCTCAAAAACCCAATTACAAGCTTTTGCGTAAAGGTTAAGTAAAAAGAAGATGGGCATTGAAAGAGTTTTGGGCTCCACAGTTCTTAGCAGGTCGACGATATAATCTCATACTTAGTTAAGTTCTGCTTAGGTGGCATTCATACAAAGTACTGAATTATGTTCATGGGTGAAAATACCGTTACATATTATTTGATAAATTTGTTCATGGTTTTTTAATTTCGTGTTATTATTGACATCTGCAAAAGTTCTAATGAGGTATAATTTTACCCAAAAACAAAAGAAGGAAGACCATATGTAACATGTTGTAGTAAACTAGTATAATTAAAATATACATCACACTGACATCATTGTAGTGTAATGTTGGGGAGAAGCATAAATACAACTTCTTTTATCTTTAGATTGTGAATTTTTTAGGTAATATGGTTTATTAATTCCAGAAAGTTGATATCAGCATTCTGCAAGCGTTACATAGTTGAATAACGGTCTCTTTTTTCAATGGCTGCAGCTATACATTGAAGGCTACCTGCAAGCTATGTTGGATACAATATACAGACAAGAATATCTTAGGGTTAGAGTCATTGACAATCAGGTATGTCTTAGTGCTATACAAGGAGCTGGATCAAGTATTTCTTTCTTTATATATTTGATGACTAAGGAAGCATTCACTAGAAAATTTCTGCCCAGGACCATAAGTTCTTCTGATGCACTATTATCTTGATTGTACGTTAATGGCCTAGATACTATATTATGAAATCATGCTAAACCAAAATATTTTATGACCTGATTACCATCTTGATTTTTCAGACTGTACATCTATTGATTTGACAGCCCTCATAACTAAGCTTCAGAACTCAAATAATTTTATGTATTCATTCAGGTTATCCTAAAAAATCTTCCCCCAAACACTCCTCTGATGAATGAGATCGTGGAGCGTGTGAAAGGATTTCTTGTTAGCAAAGAATTGTTAAAGGGAGATTCAGGAATGAGTAGTCGACCTTTTCACCATCTTCGACGTGAAAGTGTAAGCTTATCAATTCTGTCCACTTGCTTGTCTATTACGTTTTCTAGCTTTGTTTTCTGTTCTGAAACTGGTAACTGGGTATTCAAATGCATGACTAAACTTTCATGGTAGAGTTTAAGCTATATGCTGTTATAACTTTGAAGATAAAATCTTCCAGAACTGATCTGGTTTGTTTTATCGTCTTTTTATGATTTTTCTCATCGATACGTAATATTTTAGAAGTTTAAATTTACGTGCAGATTATTGTAGTTATGCATAAATATTCTAGATCTCCGTACTTCTTTCCTCTTTTTTTGAGTTCAAGAAAATGTGGGGGAGGGATTTCACATGATCATTAAAAATTGAATTACACATGGATTCACATATCCAAAATCAGTGGAGAGTCCGTAGTAACCAGTACCAATCCTGGTTCATATTTATTACCTTCCGAGTCTCAGATCTGTATATCTCATACCCCAAGCACAATTAACTTTGTTCATTGAGCACTTGAAACAAAATGATAATTTACCTTTTAAACAGCACTTGAGTAAGGCAAAAAATGCAGAATTAAAACAACAAATGAGTTTAATAACTCAGCTCAAATTGAGACTAATGGTCATGGCCTACTGAGGTATGTTGTAGGAACATAACGGGGGTAACTTGGTTTGTCAAGGGTATTTTGCTCTCGTGCCACATTGATTGAGTGACAAATTGGAGCGTTATAGGAGATTGGTCAGTAAATTAACTCATTTATCTCATACCATACAAGAAATTGCTTCTTGATGTAGTGGAAGACAGCACTTGAGTAAGGCAAAAAATGCAGAATTAAAACAACAAATGAGTTTAATAACTCAGCTCAAATTGAGACTAATGGTCATGGCCTACTGAGGTATGATGTAGGAACATAACGGGGGTAACTTGGTTTGTCAAGGGTATTTTGCTCTCGTGCCACATTGATTGAGTGACAAATTGGAGCGTTATAGGAGATTGGTCAGTAAATTAACTCATTTATCTCATACCATACAAGAAATTGCTTCTTGATGTAGTGGAAGTCAGTAATTCGTTTTTAGATCTTATGGAAACATATAACAAGTTCCAGTGCTCCAAAACTATACAATGAAAGGTTCGTTGCCTGAAAGAAGTACATAGTTTATTGTTCAAGGCAGGCTTACTAATTCAGATCTGTCACTAATAGAAAACCTTCCTTGGCACATTTGATAGAAGAAATCTTGTGACCAGGGGAATCGGTAAATAGACAATAGTAATCACCATGCTTCAATAATCAGATTGCGTAAGCTGTGAATCAAGATATTATTTAGTCCAGATTAAACTATGAATGCCACCTAATAAGGATATTTGATATGTTTTTCCCGGCATCCACTGCCTTAAGGTCAAACTATTATTGATACAGACAAAATAGAGGAAGGTTCTTTATCAATGAATCAGAATTTTTTAATAATACAAAAGAGCTTCTATTTAGCCGGTAGCCTAAAACTAAAGTGACTAACTTAAAAACAAGCAACTCAAGTACATAAAATGAATAAAACAATCAAATACATCAATTACTCTATGATATTCACTATGGTCATGTAAACGGACTCAAATGCCCATTAATTATTTATTATAAGCAAATGAAAATAGGATGGCCATATGAAATTGAAGTTCCTTACTCTCCCTTTGGTGTTCTTTGGCAGAACAGCACACCATAGCAATAGATGTCCTCTCTTTCCTCTTATTACATACATTTTGGTCCCGTTTCTAAATTTCAGTTAAATGTTAAAAGTTGAAATCTTAATTGCGATTAGACATAATGCTATTTCTTGTCTTTCATTATCTGTATCATTTGAACGGCTGACATATCGAGTTGACACAGTGCAAAACCCAGTTACTGACCAATGTTTTCTGCGCCTTTCATTCAGGAATGGAAGATTGGGCCTACGGTGCAAACTCTCTGTGAACACCTCTTTGTAAGTTTTGCAATCCGTATGCTGAGAAAAGGTGTCACTCAGATTGTAGTCAGGATTCCTCGGAACAAAGAATCAAACTCTGATAATCAAGAAACCAATCTTGCGTTAGTTCCAACTGGCAAGGAACCCAAAGGTAAGTTCATCTGGACTACGGGAATTGGCAAGTTTGTGCTTTCTGGTATCGTAGCCTATATTGATGGTCGGTTGTGCCGTAATATCCCTAATCCTATTGTACGGCGGATTGTAAGTGGCTTTCTGTTGACTCTCCTTGACAATAATGACAAGGAATAATTTTGTTGTCTGTTCTGTATCTATGCACTGTATATCTTTTTGTGATGTAGAAGTGGGAAACAGATTATCTGCTACATAATGATAAAACATTGGGAAGGTTATCTCAAAAGTAGCGTGATCTTAAGGTAATTTTCACAAGGGAAAATTAATACACCAGATTTATCAGATTTTGAGTTTAGTTTCAATTTGGTTTATGAAGTTTCCAAAGCAACACAAGTCTCTAAGATTTAGAAAATAATTCTAAATGGTCCCTAAACTTAATTGACTGTTAGTTGACCAGACAAAAATTTGAAGTGAAGTGACAATTAATTTATGGTATGGAATCCTATGTGTAATTTTTCAAAAAGAAAATATAGACTATTTATTATTATTTTTATCTGATGTGGCGTATGTCTCCTCTCCCTTTGCTCTCTATCTTCTCCATTCTCCTACCAAATCTCGACATTGTTGTCTTCCTCCCTGACGTTCTAGTTAATTGTCTTCCTATTCTATTTTGTTCAAATCTAAAACAAAGCTTCAATTGCAGATTTGGAATGACAATTTTGTTTCAGACTAGATATGAAATTAAAGTTGTGCTCTACATCAAATCTGAAATGAAAGCAAGCAATGACTTCACATGGCGGAAAAAAGGTCTAAACATAAAATGTTGAGGGGGAAAAAAACCCCTAAAATTTAGGAGAGGCAAAATAATGATAATATTTTACCTTTTCTTTTCTTTAAAATTCTCTATTTCAAGCTGTGTTGTGTAATTTCTCATGCATTTGGTCATTGCTCATCATCTAGTAAAGAGAGTCGGCTACATCCTACCAAATAGGAAAGAGTGAGTGCCTCTCGCTTTTTTGTGGCATAGAATTTCAACAAATATATCTAGATATGATATATTTATGAGAAAATTGCATCATTGACTCATTCGAGAGGTTAAAAAATGATAAATTGTCTACTTTTTAAAAATCATTACTAATTGACCTTATATTTACATCATGTGTGTTAAAATTATCATGACGTTTCTCTGACATGCGATCCTAAACCTTTTTCCATATGAAATTATCAACTTGTCACAGGTAGTATGGGGTGGGGGAATTGAACCTCAAACCTCGAGGTTGATAGTACCAATATTATACCAGTTGAGCTATGCTCTTGTTGGCAAAAAATTGTGGGAATATCATATTTGTAAACTTCTATCATTACTTGCATGGTTATCATTAATAATGAGATAAAATATCATTTTTATCTATATACTTTAATTTTATTCTATCTTTTCCCTTAAAAAAATTATTTTATTTTTTTCTTTATACTTTAATTTTCTAAATTTTGTTTATATACTTATAATAAATCTCAAAAGACTTAAATTTTGTCAAAATTGGTTAAATCATGAGAATAATTTTCATATGAGAGAAGACATAGTATGAATATATATTTTTTATAAATTTATAAAGAGAATGTTAATATAAATTAAATTTGATCTTTAAAATATTTGAGATCATGAGCTAAATTTAAATTTGGTTAAAAATCACTTTTGACCACTTAACTTTCATTATAGTAACAATTTGGTCCATGATTTTTTTTTTTTTTTTGTAACGATTCAGTCCTGTACTTTCGAATTTGTGGTAATTTAGTTATTGAAATTTAATAAATAACAATTTAGTCCATATATTTTTTCAGTTGGTAACGAATTGTGAAAAATATTATTAAGATTTAATTAAATTTCTTACACACAGATCATTAAATTAATTGAAAGTCAATTTTTTTAAATAAAATATAAAGATTAAGTAGATACATGATACAAGTTAACACTTAATTTTAAAGAGATTTTTATAATAGGAACTACATTGTTATCATTGTTAAAATATAGATATTAAATTATTACTTATTAATATTTAAGGATTAAATTGTTATAAATATAAAAACTTAATTGATATCAATTAAAATTTAAAGACTAAATTGTCAATTTTTAACATTTAAAATTTATTGAAACTTAATAATATTAGGAGAGTTGAAAGACTAATGTTCTCGCTTTACACGCGTCAACATTCCTCGATTAATACTTTTTACAAAAATTTGCAATTTTGTTTGATTATTATTTCAAAAAACTACTATGTTGGGGAGTTTCATATCTCACAAACTCTTAAGGCTCACTTTGACAAATTGAGAAAATTGACAAGAATTTAAAAAATAAAACCCCAATTTTTAGATTATGAAGTAGAAGCTTTTCCTTGAAACATATAAGTCGTGACTTGTGAAGGATGGAAGCGTAAGAAGCAGAAAGAAAAGAGTTGGGTAGGTAAGTTTGTTAAGTAACAAAAAACCCACTGATTTTCTAAAACCTTGGACACTCAAAACCCACAGGAAAATCAATTTTGGCTTTTTATTACCCGAAATCAAAACCCATTAAATCAAATCGAAATCTCCACTTTCTTCATTTCTATAAAATCCTTCCAATTTCTGTAAATAGCTCTCTCTTCCACAACACAAAAAATGGCTTTCATGATGTCCAAAGCGCCGCCACAACCATCTTTCTCAGAGACTGAGAATCCCTCAAATTCGGATATCAGCAGCAGCAACAACGGCGTCGTTTCGAGCCACCTTCTCTTGAAATCCGGTGGCAAAATGGACAGAGATGTGGTTCTTCGCCGCATTCGTTTCTATAAGCGATTGAACAAAGTGAAGAAGACTTTTGAAGGTCTTGTCAATAGCGGCGCGGCGGATGAGGCAGAGAAGTGGTGGCTGCAACAGCACGACGTTTTTTTGGGTAATTGAATAATCGTAGATGGTTTTGGTGATGCTCACTTCTCCTCCAATTTGGGTGTACTTCCTTCCATGTATATGAAATGAATTTGCTGAATGATTCTCCTCTCATGGCCCCTTTAACGTACAGTACAGATTAACCCCCCAAAAAGTTGACAGAACATTTAATTATGTTTCTTTTTTTTTCCTTTTATTCACGGACCTCTTGATCTTAGCAGATACATATGGCTTAACTGGTCTATCATATACTTTTATAAATACCTTAAAAAATGGGAAAAAACTATATATATGTGGCCATCAAACACAAATTCCAAAAAGAAAAAAAAAGCCATAAAAATAAATAGCCAACTTGAAAAATGACAACCGAAATAATGTTTAGAAAAATGTCTACTAGTGATTTTCAGCCAAATCTTTAATTAATTGTAGGAAGAAAATACCTTTGCAACAACATTCCACGTGTAAAAATCAGTCAAGAAATTTTCCTCCTTCGTGAGAGCTCGAAGATTCCTCCAAAATCGTGAGAGCTTGTTCCCTGTTTTCACAGAGCCATCTCTCTTAGCTTTCCCTGTTTTTCAGAGTTGTTTTCTCTTCTTCTCCTTCTTCCGTTTATTCCTGAACTACCATGGACGAAGAAGATCTAATCAATGACTGAAGATCTTTCTCCCTCACCTCTGAAGAAGACTCCATCAGCTTCAAGATTGAAAATTCCTCCATTCAAGATTCAAATAATGAACTGGTCAGCTGTCCTGTTGGAAAACTCCGGACAGTTCCTTGAGAAATCCTCCAAGCTGCTTTCCGCAAATTCTGGAATTTAGAGCACAAGCTCCAAGTCTGCCATCTAGGGAAGAACATCTATTTTTTCAAATTTCTTAACTTTATCGATCAAAATCATATCTTTAAAACTGGACCTTGGTCATTCCATAAAAATCTTCTAATTCTAGAAAATCCTTCCCGTTCTAAAAAAAAACTTGCATCTTGATTTTAAACTAGTTCCTTTTTTAAGTACATTTCATTGGTTTACCTCTTGTTTGTTTCAGCAAATCAATGGTGTTACTGTGGTGTCGTTGGCTGATTTTATTACATACAAAATTCGAGTATTGTCATAAACATCGTTACATGTCTGGCAACCGATTCTATAAAATATATTTTTCATATCTATTTGCGTGATTTGCAGATTTCTATATAGAATATTTATTCACTCAAGAAATATATTTCATAGCTAGACTTATTTATATTGTACTCTTATTCAATTTTAGGGTTAATTACCTAATTTGAAAAGTTTGTATTGAGAGTTTTGAGCTTAGGGTTTGTCTGAACCTTAATCTCCATGTATTGTTATTGAAAATTTGTGTATTTGTCATTGCTTTTTTTTTTTTTTTTTTTGTAGCCATTGTAGAACTTGAGACGAGTTTGATTTGATATTGTATTTAGGGAGAGTCTAAGTACATTGAAGATAATGAACACTCATATTTAAGGGAGCCTAAATATGATGAATGTGAGGGGATCTCACTCTTAGGGGGTCTAAGTATGTTGTATTGAGAGGATCTCTCTCTTAGGGGAGCTTAAGTATGTTGTATTGAGGGGATCTCATACAAAATTTGGAGAAGCATTTTTGTGGAAGAAAGGGGAGCTCAAACTTAGGAGAAACCTAAGTTGAAACTGAAGAGGTAGTTGTACGTGAAGCAGTGAAGAGGGAATTTATCAGATAAGTACTTTCGTTGTAATTACTAAGCTCTATATATAGTGAAGTTTCATTCCACCGGGAACACTGCCTCCCAGACGTAGGTGAATTTACACTAAACTGGGTTATCAATCTCTGTCTTTATTTTTCTGTTTACTTTATTCCACTTGTTATACATATTGTTTGTGACATCGTGCTTGACATTTTATTTTGTGTTAGATCCACCATTTTTTTTCCAATTGGTATCAGAGCAGGTTAACTGTTGTTCATCGAGTATTCAATGGAGTTGATCTGGAAAGGTGGATCAACTACTCATTCCCCTATGCTTGATAGAACTAACTATTTCTATTGTAAAACAAAAATGATAGCTTTTCTTAAGTCCATTGATAGTAAGACTTGGAAGGCAGTTGTCTCTGGATGGATACATCCCCAAATTGTTGACAAAGATGGCAAGATCTCTCTCAAGCTTGAGAAGGATTGGACTGAAGTTGAGGATGAGGCTTCCCTTGGAAATTCTCGTGCTCTAAACGCTATTTTCAATGGAGTTGACCAGAAAATTTTTCAACTTATCAATACATGTATTTCTACTAAAAAAGCGTAGGATATCCTTGTTGTGGCGCATGAAGAAACCTTTAAAGTGAAGTTGTCTCGTCTGTAGATTCTAACCTCAAAATTTGAAGATGTTGGAAGATGAAAGTATTACTAAGTTCAATGCTTGCATCTTGGATTTTGCGAATGAATCCTTTGCTTTTGGTGGAAAAATGTATGAAGACAAACTCGTTTGAAATATTCTATGGTTACTACCAAAAAGATTTGATATGAAAGTTACAATTATCGAAGAGGCCTATAATATTGCTACCATGAAGGCGAATGAGTTGTTTGGATCATTGTGAACCTTTGAATTGACCTTTGATGAAAAATGTGATAAGAAAGGTAAAGGTATAGCCTTGCAGTTTGTTTCTAATGAAGATCAAATTCGAAATAAAGACAAATATACAGAAGAAAATCTTGCTGATACCTTATCTTTGTTAACTAAACAATTCAGCAAATTTATAAGACGCTTGGACAGGGGGTTTAGGAACTTTCATTCTTCACATGTCAAAGACAATAGTAGTAACAATTGAAGGAATCGATTAAGGTTCGTGAGCAGAAACGGGGATCAGACCCAAATCCCAATTTTTACAAAACGTGAATTCTACATAAACAATATAGAAACTTTATGCATTAAATTTAAATTACAGCATGCTAAATGTAAAATAAAGTAGAAAAGGAATAATAAGTATACCTTTACCTTTGACCTTTGAAGAACCCTTCTTCAAATATATCCTCTTTGATCTGGAACAATCACGATAAAAAATATTTCCAGATGGTCACGAACTTGAAACCCTAATTTAGACGCCAATTAGAGCCTTTTGTATTCTCTAGGATGAAAATTACACAAGTTATTGGCTCTGTGATTTTTTTTGGAAAGGGAATGAGAGTTGAGAGAGGAGAAGAGACATTGGAAAAAAAAAATCTCAGAACTGTTCTGTTTTACCTCCTCTCTGTCAAAACGAAGAAGAAGAAGATCAAAAACTTCCCAACCAACTCACGTAAGGGAGGGAAGTTAATTTCAAAAAATTAAAATAAATAAATCAATTTTAATTTTAATTAATATATATTAATTAAAATTAAAATTGATTTATTTATTTTAATTTTTTGAAATTAAGGGAGGTATCTTGGAAGAAAGTCTTCAAAGGTAAGGATTTCCGAAATCCTAAATTATTTTCCTTCTTTTTTCTTTTTGTGGCATGTTGTATTAATTTTGTAAATGCATGATCTTTCCCCTTTTGTTTTTCCTATAAATTTTTTTTTTTTTCAAAACAAATGGGATCTGGGGCGATCTCGCTTCCACTCAAGGTTCCCCTCACTATGGATCCTTCACGTAGACAAAAAAAATATATCTGTAGTGAGAAGAGTGGATTGTAGATCTTTAGTGGAGTGTACCCACAGTTAACGAATATTGATTAATTTGGTTAATGAGTTTAGCCAATTGATCTCATATAGTTAGAGCTTCTAATCTATAGGTCCACTAGGTCCTTCGTTAGCTCACTAGAGGATACTTAAAAGGGATAATTTGAAATGTTTAAATTAATTTGAGAAAACTATATATTAATGTGATTAATATATAATTAATAATGGATATGATCTATAATTAAATTGAAAAGTAATATTTGAATAAGATTCAAATTAATTAATTCAAGTGAATTAGACTCATAAACAATTAATTAATAGAGAGATATTGCACATATACATGCAATGTATATGATAATTAAATATATACATTAAATTGGGTTTAATGTATTGGATTTTATGTCCTAAAACTCGTAGTTTGTAAATTAATAAACATATTCTGTTTTGTTTTTCGATAAAATTGTTATTGAAATTGTAATCTTAAATCCAATAAAATAAGGTCCTGGGATTATTTAATGTAGTTTGAACTTTATGTACTGACATAAATGTGGATCAAGTTCAAATATATAGCCTAAAATGGTCTATAGTATAGGGATAAGGTTGGACGCCTTATTCTGGGGACACCATGGATGCGACCCACTTTGTAGTTAGTACAAACGATGTGATCTTGAATCGTTCATATAGAGATATGTGAGTGGAGGCATCCTATGCAATGAGTTTGCATAAGACTGAACCATGAAATAGTCACTTTTTACGTTCTAAATGTCGTTTTATGTATAAAACTGACTATTTCGTTAATTGATGACTTAGGAAACTTAATCTTAATCCTGAGCTAACTATGAACTTCTGTTCACTCGATATTATCCTTAGATCGGCATAGGTGAGAGCAGCTCATTATCGCTGGCCCAATAAGCCTCCCATTTCAGGGGTAAGATCAAGTGGATAGTTGGGAACATAGGGTGCAAGACGGAATTCACTCCTACCCGTTATAGGGATAATAGATAGATTGTTCCCTTTAATACTGAATCCAGGTATTGAACAAGGGCCCCCACCCTCTCCTTGGCCCGAGAAGGGTTCGATTTATACGTTAGACCTTAAACCAATTGTTCATTAGAGGATCAGTGGAACTTAAGGAACAAGATGTAATCTTGGGGATAAAACGATTTTTATGACCCAACCGAGATTACGAACAACCTGTGAAGGATTAGCTTACTAATCATGGTTATATCATATGGACACAAATATATCTATAGTGAGGGGAGTGCAACTACAGGACTATAGTGGAATGACCTGTTAGTTAACGAATGTTGATTAGCTTCGTCTAAAAGAGTTTTAGCCAGTTAATATCGGATCGTTGGAGCCCATGATCTATAGGTCCATTAGGTTCCCCTACTAGCTCATATGGAATAAACTTAGAACAGTATGATAGAATAATTCGAATTGTTCGAATTAAGTGAAGAGAGAGAAACCGACAAGTATATGTGATATAGTGGTTGGTTTTTCAGTTTAGAGATACAGCTTTAATGTTTAAATGTGATTTAAATATCAAGAATATGAATACGTTCATATTCGAAAGCTTGAAAATAATGGAAATGGTCAAAGATGTAAAAAGTCAAAGAGTTGGCTTTTGACTTTGAAAAGTCAAACTTTGACCGACCTTATATTCAAATGTGATTTGAATTTTGAGAAAATGAATGCGAATTCATGCTCCGGAGGTCAAAATTAGTCAACACGGAAAAAATATAAAAGTCAAAATGTTGACTTTTTGGTCAAAGTTTGACTTTGACAAAATGACTGTTTTGCCCTTTGACTAAAGTTAATAGGAAAATCCAAACTTTTGTTGGATAATTCCACTAACAAAATAGTGGACTAGGTGTTGGCTTATAGTGGAGACATCAAGCCCACTTAGATAATGAATTTTGAGGTGTTGGGTTTTTATGAATTTGTTTCATGCAATTGTTGCATGACTTTTTTCTATAAATTTGGACTTTCAAATTGGATGAAAAACTTTTGCCATTTTTGCCAAAATTATTTTCTAAATTTGGACTGGAAAAATCACTATTTTTGAGTGAAATTCAAAACCCAAACCCAACCCAAAATTCCATCTTCTTTTTTCATCTATTTCTCTCTCTCGGGTTCTTCATCCATTGGGTCCCACAATCCGGTTCTAAGTCCAGAGGATAGTAGGTCAGCACTAGTAGTTTTCTGGCTCGTGTTCGGGTGGAGATGAAAGCGTTTTGGGAGCTACAAAGGTTGTATTCTATCCCTATTAATTTACTAGTTTTTCCTTCATTTGCATGCTAATTTCCTTTTAATTAAAAGCAATTAGAGTGTAATTAGATCCTTATTCTGCTGCGTATATCTCGTGTTCCATCATAATGTATAATTGCTCGTTTAATTATTGTGTAAATTAAAATTAAATAAGTGTTATTTAATTGTACAAATTAAAAATGTGTTATTTTAATTGGATTAATTAATTAAATAAGTGTTATTTAATTAAGTGGACTAATTATTATTTAATTAATTACAGAAAAGAAAAATATATATTAAGAAATGGAAAATATATTACGGAAAGTCCTTAACTTTTCCCTATATAAAGACTTCCCTATAGTCCTTTGCAAAACATACAATATGGTCTCGTTGTAGAGAAACTCTGATAATACACAACTCTCTGATGTTATTGTGTAGAATTTTCTCTAAGCCTTTCTACTATAAAAAAAAAAAAAAAACACTATTCTCCTCTCCTTCTCCCAATAGTTGGATATCACCTATCCGCTATTGGAATTCTAAGAGAATAACGGGGTTTCTCTCGTGGTAGTGTTCGAGATCGTTCAAGGAGTTGTTCGTGATCAAGACTGTTTGGAGATCCGTTCGTTGGAACCTTGGAGAGACTTGTTTGAGGCATTAGGGAATCTACAAAGGTAAGAATTGTTCTAATCCTTTCCCTAAAGCATGCTAATTTACTTGTTTATTTATTTTGTTTAGTGTAAAGATTTAGTTTAATGTAAAATCAAATCGAAAAATGCAAGACATTCCTCGTCGAAATGCTTCCGCTACAGGATTCGATCCCTCCAATCTTCTGTAGCTTAAACCTGTATGTAGATACTGTTGGGATTGATGCCCTAAATCTCGTAAGGTCCTGCAGTTTGTAATTGTATTGTACAAACATTTTGTTTATTTAATAAAATATGAGATATTTTATTTGACATTTAGTAGCATTAAATACACAAACCAATAAACTAACATTCAAGGTTATCTTCTGTAGCTTAAACATACATGTAGAGACATACAGGTGAATCATGTTTAAGTGATAACCTAAATGGTCTGTAGTAGATGAATAAGGTTGGATACCTTATTCTGGTGACACTACGAGTATGACCCACTTTGTAGATGTTATAATTGTTGTAAAGTGCTACAAATGATCTAATCTCGATCATTCATATGGAGACATATGAGTGAAGGTATTCTATACAAAGGAGTTTGTATAAGACCGGACCACAAAATGACTAGTTTCATTATATAACCCTGTTCATAATAGAGACTTACATTTCACCAAGATGACCATAGGCGACATGACTTGAATCCTAAGTGAGTTGTGAACTTCTACCTATGAAGGCGGTTCTTTGATTTGTATGAGTGAGAGTGATCAGATCACTGAATAAACAAACCTACCATTTTGGGGATTCGTCTAGTTGAGAAGTTGTGAATACAGCTACACAAGACAAAATTTACTCCTTTCCTAAGGTCGTGGTACATAGATAAATTGCTCTCTTAAGAACTAATTTTGGGACTTGAACAATGTGGCGCCACACCCTCTCCTGGCCCCAGAGGGGTTTTATCATAGTTGGACTGTGACTTATTGTTCATTAGAGAGATCAGTGGTACTTAAGAAGTTAGATGTAATTATAGGAGAAAAACGGTAATTTTGGCATAGTTGTACTTACGAGCAATTTGTGAAGGGTTGTCGTGCTATTGACTGGTTATATCCAATAGACACAGAAATATATATGTAGTGCGAAGAGTGCAGCTGTCAGTCTTTAGTGGAGTGCCTAATAGTTAATGGATATTGAATAATATAATTAAAGAAGTTTAATTAATTATTCAAGTACCATTGGAGTTCTAAGCTACAAGTCCATGAGGTCCCCTCTGTCGGTCCCCTCTGCTACAGTTACGAGCAATCTTGAGAAAATAAATAAGGCAATGTAACTCTAGTAATTATAATAATGTAACTTGAACCTCGTTCAAAATTGTGCCTATTTGTAGGCTACCCTAAAGGAACGAGAGGTGGTTACTTTTACGATCCTAAAGAAAAATAAAGTATTTGTATCGAAAAACGCTACATTTCTAGAGAAGGACCACATTAGGGAGCATAAGCCCTGCAGTAAGGTTGTGTTGAATGAACTTTCCAAGGAAACTATTCAACATTCAACAAGAGTTGTTGAAGAACTCATCACCTCAACAAGAGTTATTGAAGTTGGTTCGTTTAGTAGGTCATGTCCACTGAACACCTCAAGTATTGAGAGAACCTTGACTTAATGGGTAGGTTGGGAACTCACCTGATGATTATTCAAAATATGGGTATGTTTATTTAATGCAACAGAAGTCTGAAGCTTTTGAAAAGTTCAAAGAGTTTGAGGCTGAAGTTGAAAATGCATTAAATAAAACGATTAAAACATTTCAATCTGATCGAAGTGGAAAGTTTTTGGATCTTACATTCTAGAACTATTTGATAGAACATGGAATTGTATCCCAACTTTCAGCACTTGGTACACCTCAGCAAAATGATGTATCAGAAAGGAGAAATCGAACCCTATTGGACATGGTTTGGTCTATAATGAGTTATACATCCCTACCGGACTCATTTTAGGATTATGCAGTATAGATTGCAACATATATTTTAACCTGTGTTCCATCCAAGAGTGTTACCAGAACGCCATTGGAATTATAGAATGGTCGTAAAGGTAGTTTACATCATTTCAGGATCTGGAGTTGCACAACACATGTGCTAGAGGAAAATCCTAAGAAACTAGAACCTCGTTCAAAATTGTGCCTGTTTGTAGGCTACCCTAAAGGAATGAAAGGTGGTTACTTTTACGATCCTAAAGAAAAAAGTGTTTGTATCGACAAATGCTACATTTCTAGATGAGAACCACATTAGGGAGTATAAGCCCCGCAGTAAGATTGTGTTGAATGAACTTTTAAAGGAAACTGTTGAACCTTCAACAAGAGTTGTTGAAGAACCCAATAACTCAACAAGAGTTGTTGAAGTTGGTTCATCTAGTAGGTCATGTCCACCTCAAGTATTGAAAGAACCTCAACGTAGTGGGAGGGTTTAGAACCCGCCTGTCCGTTACATGAGTTTTAACAAAAATTCTAGTTATGTTAGCTAACGTAGATGTTGAGGATCCATTTGAAGGAACTCTTATTCAAGAGTACCTACGAGCGGAAGCGGATTTTTCCAATTCATTGTGACAGAATTACTGCATATACATTCAAAACATACTAATATGCATTCATAATGCTAAAGAGATCAAGAGATCATATCAGATGAAGATTTCTTCTTCACAGCGAGTCTAAAACTCAACCGTTTACCTCAAACAATCACCACTCGGAGAGAAGGAAACAGAGAAGACACCACCATTCAGAGCCCTCAGTATTCTTGGAGTGAGAATCCAAAGTGTGAGCTTTGTTCGGATTTGGTAGAAGGAAGGAGGAAGAGAGACCGCACACAACGATCAAGCAAGTGGGAGATGAAGTCGTCTATCGCATAGACAAGATGCTTGATCATTTAGGTGAAGTATATGATAGTGTAGGAAAAAATAAGCGATCATGTAGGAAAAGGTAAGCGATCATATAAACGATAGTGTAGGAAAAGGGTAAGCGATCGTCCAAACGATCGCGTAGAAAAAACTAAGCGATCGTCTATACGATCGTTTAGTAAATATCGAGAGCTAAATGATCGCTTAGGAAAAAGTAAACGATCGTTTAGTTAATAGCGCGCGATGGTGTAACCGGTAAGCGATCGCTTAGCAATATCGTATATGTAAGCGATTATGCAGTCACTATCATATAGGCACTGATTTTCTAAATGATGACACTATCTTTTTCACAATGTTCGCACGCCTATGACTCCTGCACACTGTCAGCTATTTATAATGCACTCATCCATTATTTTGAACAGAAGAATTGCCGTTCCATTTCCTTTATAACCGTTCAATGAATGTGATCTTATCATATTCATAACATATAAATTAATATCATATATTAATTATAATATTTTCCTCTACTAGATATAAATTATATTTATATCCAATTTCTTCCAAATTAATGTATCTCATAAATAAAGTTAATTATATCATATTTAATTAACTCGTTCAATTATATCATATATAATCGAACTCCCTCTTGTTAATTTGAACATTTCAAGCTGACCCAAAAACTGATTCTCAACTTGTATCCAAGTTACCAAGGGAACCTTATGAACCTATGGCTCGAAGCTCCAACGGTGCATGAATAGCTGACTAAACACTTTAGTCACGATATCCACCATCCGTTAACTGCCAGGCATTCCACTAAAGACCGACAGTTGAACTCTTCTTGCCATAGATATATTTCTATGTCCATTGGATATAACCAATCATCAGTACGATGACCCTTCACAGATGCTCGTAATTACAGTAGGCCAATTTACTGTTTTGCCCCTGTAATTACATCTTTCTCCTTAAGTACCACTGATCCTTCTAATGAACAATACAACATAGTCCTACTATGTGTGTACACCTCTCAAGCCATGAGAAGGTGCATAGCGCCACATCGTTCAAGCCCCAAGATCAGCCCTTAAGAGAGCAATATATCTACTTACTCCTACTTTGGGGAAGGAGTGAACTCCATCTTTTGAAGCTAAGTTCCCAGCTCCCAAATTAGACGAATCCCCAAAATGGTAGGTTTGAGTCGGCGTTCTGGTCACTCGCACCCATGAAAATTAAAGGACCGCCCTCAATGGCAGGAGTTCCCAACTGACTCAGGATTGAGGTCATGTTACCTATGGTCATCCTAGTGAAGTGAAGTCTCATTCTTGAATAAAGTTATATGACGACATTAACACTTCGAGGTTAAGTCTTATACAAGCTCTTTGTATAGGACGGCCCCGCTTGCATGTCTACTACACGAATGATCAGGATCAGATTATCTATGATAAGTCACAACATTTGTAACAATTCCACAAAGCGGGTCGCATCCGTGGTGTTACCAGGATAAGGTTTCCCTCCTATATCCATATACTACAGACTATTTTTGTTGTCACTTAAGACATGATCCACTTGTATGTCACTACATACATGCTTAAGTTACATAAAGACAACCAGGGATATTAAGTTTATTGGTTTGTGGTAAAATAAAAAACATCTAAATGTGCAAAGTTAAGTAATGAAGTAAATATCATTTATATTATACATCATAAGTGTTCGTACAAAGTTGTTTACAAACTACAGGACACGAGACTTTAGGGCACAAACCCCAACACCATTGTCTTACAAGAATGCAATGGAGGATGTTGACAAAGATAAATGGATCACAGTTATGGATCTCGAAATGGAGTCTACGTACTTTAATTTAGTTTGGAATTTTGTAGATCAACCTGATGGGTAAAACCTATAGGTTGCAAATGAATCTACAAGAGAAAATGGGGTGTTGATAGGAAGGTGCAAACCTTCAAGGCTAGAGCCTTGCAAAGGGTTATACCCAAGTTGAGGGAGTCGACTATGAGGAGACTTTCTCATATGTTGCCATGTTAAAGTCTATATGGATCCTTCTATCCATTGCCTCATATTACGACTATGAGATTTGACAAATAGACGTCAAGACTACTTTTCTAAATGGAAATCTTGATGAGACCATTTATATGGAGCAGCCTGAGGGATTCATATCCCAAGGTCAAGAGCAAAAGGTTTGCAAGCTTAATCGGTCCATCTATGGATTGAAGCAAGCTTCTCGATCTTAGGATATAAGATTTGATATTGTGATCAACTTTTATGACTTTAATCAGAATGTCGACGAGCCTTGTGTATACAAAAGAATCATCAACAGTTCAATAGCTTTTCTAGTATTGTATATAGACAATATCCTACTCATTGAGAATGATTTAGGTCTACTGACTAAGATTAAGAATTGGCTAGCGACCTAATTCCAAATGAAAGATTTGGGAGAGGCGCAGTTTGTTCTGGGCATTCAGATCTTTAGAGATCAAAAGAACAAAACGCTAGCTCTATCTCAGGCATCGTACATTGACAAAATGCTTGTCAAATTTTCGATGTAGAACTTTAAGAGAGGTTTACTCCCTTTCAGCATAGAGTTATATTGTCTAAGGAACAGTGTCCTAAGACACCTCAAGAAGTTGAGGAAATGAGATGGATCCCCTATGCATCGGCTATTGGCAACCTGATATATGTGATGTTATGTACTAGACCTGACATCTGCTATGCGGTGGAGATAGTTAGTAGATATCAGTCTAATCTAGGATTTGATCACTGGACTGCCATTAAAAACATCCTCAAGTATCTACGGAGAATGAGGGACTACATGCCAGTGTATGGTTCTAAGAATTTGATCCTTAGAGAATACATGAACTCTGATTTCCAGACTGATAAGAATTCTAGGAAATCCACATCCGGATCAGTGTTCACTCTTAACGGAGGGCAATAGTCTAAAGAAGCAGCAAGCAGGGGTGCATTGCTGACTTCACTATGGAGGTTGAGTATGTAACAACTTGTAAAGATGCTAAGGAAGCTATGTGGCTCAGAAAATTCCTGACTGATCTTGAAATGGTTCCAAACATGTCGAAGCCCATCACCCTTTGTGATAATAGTGGTGTTGTGGCTAATTTTCGAGAGCCTCGGAGTAAAAAAAGCGGAAAACACATAGAGCAGAAGTATTATCTCATCCGAGAGATTGTGCATCGAGGGGACATGATCGTCACGCAGATAGCTTTGGAGCACAACATTGCCGATTTATTTATAAAAGCCCTCACGACTAAGGTGTTTGAAGGTTACCTGCAAAGTATGGGTCTACAAGATAGGCCACATATAGTTTAGGGCAAGTGGGAGATTTTCGTACTGGACGCGTTTTATGCTCTAGTTTATTGATTTGTGTACTTGTATATTAGTATGACTTGTATATTGTACACCGCACTAACTTTAGGACAAGTGGGAGATTGTTAGGGTTGATGCCTTAAATCTCGTAGGGTCCTATAGTTTGTATGTATTGTACAAAAGTTTTGTTTATTTAATAAAATATGAGATGTTTTATTTGACATTTAGTAACATTAAACCCATGAACCAATAAACTAACATCCAAGGTTATCTTCTATAACTTAAACATGTATGTAGTGACATACAGGTGGATCCTGTTTAAAGGATAACCTTAATAATCTGTAAGGTTGGATACCTTATCTTGGTGAAACTACAAGTATAATCTGCTTTGTAGATGTTACAATTATTGTAAAGTGCTACAAATGATCTGATCTTGATCATTCATTTGGAGAATTGTGAGCGGAGTTATTTTATACAAAGGAGTTTGTAAGACCAACCTAAGTAGTCTGTAGTAGATGGATAAGGTTGGATACCTTATCTTGGTGACACTAGAGTACAATCCGCTTTGTAGATGTTACAATTATTGTAAAGTGCTACAAATGATCTGATCTTGATCATTCATTTGGAGAATTGTGAGTGGGGTTATTCTATACAAATAAGTTTGTATAAGATCGATCCACGAAATGACTAGTCTCATTATATAACATCGTTCATAATAGAGACTTACATTTCACCAAGATGACCATAGGCGACATGACCTGAATCTTGAGTGAGTTAGGAACTCCTGCCTATGAAGGTGGTCCTTTGAGTTGTATTGATGAAAGTGACCAGATCGTCGATTCAACAAACCTACCATTTTGGAAATTCGTTTGATTGGAGAGTTGGGAACATAGCTACATAAGACGAAATTTACTCATTCTGCAAGGTTGGGATAAATAGGTAAATTGCTCTCTTAAGGGTTGATTCTAGAGCTTGAACAATGTGGCGTCACACTCTATCCTATCCAAGAGGGGTTTGATCATTGTTGGACTATGACTTATTGTTCATTAGAGAGATCAGTGGTACTTAAGGAGTTAGATGTAACTACAAGGACAAAATGGTAATTTTGGTCTAACTATACTTATGAGCAATTTGAAAAGTTTTCTTAACTCCTCTATGATTCAAAGTTTTCTTGTTCATTTTCTCATCTAGGTTGTCTCATGCCCAGTTGAAGTCTCCCATCAGACAGACAACCATGTCCTCTGATGGAAAGTAGGAAGGTAGGGAATTTGCTTATGTTAATTATGAGCTCTTTCCATTTCAATCGACATTGAAACATTTAAAAAAGTAAAGGTTTCATTGTTTCATTATAATTCTGAGTTGCTGTGATTATGGGACAATTTGGCGCTAGGATGCTATGACAACCACTTGAGTCAATTATGTAGGATTCGACGCATTTGGACACCAACCAGCAAGGCTTCAAGTCGATTTGGGTGAGATTTAAAGGGTATATCACTTTAAGTCCCTTTTCAAACTAGTTTAAGGTTCTTTAATTTTGTTGCTAACTCTTGGAAACTTGTATTTATAGATCCATGATGGTTTTGAATATTATTAGGATATTAAGAAAGCATAATTTTCATTAGATAAAGATCTTGTTAGAGAAGTGGTTATACATACAGTAGGGAATAGTTATGAATAATTCAAAATATGAATAGTTTTGGTTTATGTCAACAAGAGTTGCCCTTGGAAAGTTCTGAAGTAAATATTGGGAATAGTTTTATAAGGTTTAATGAAGGCGGCAACAAATGCAATGCAAAGGAATTAATTGAAAGTGTGAATATTGTTAAACCATTTCAAGGTTTTATAGCCGTGATAGAAAGCTCAGGTAAAAGCTCAAGCCCTTTGAACTCAGCCTCTAAAAGTGCTCTTGAAGAAGTTATTGAGAGAAGAAAGCAAAAAAATGAAAATGAGGAGTCAGACTTGGAACAGAACTATGATTGGGGACGTTTCTTTTAACCTGTTTTGCTGCTTTTCTACAATGGAACTTTTTTTCCTAAATGAAATACTATGAAACCTTTTTTTTGCAGCAGTGATGTTGAAAATGGCTTCTTGGTGAAAGTGACACATGAATATGGGAATCACAGCTGACTGATGAATTAAAAGCAAACGGAGCTCACAAGTAATTTTGTTTTTCGAACTTCCAAACATTGTGGTTTATTCTTCATGGGATAGTAAGGTTTAGTTACCATCACAGTGGTAAAGGTTGTTGTTGTAAAGTTTTTATCATACATATTTGAAGCATGAGGATGGAGAACATGAAATGTACTTTGGGAAGTTTAGATTAGAAGTGATAGTGTTATAGAGTTGGAATTGGGGTTTTTCTCAGTCAACTGTCAAGAATTTCTCCTCCATGATGGGGGATTCACTAACGCCTCCCTTTTTTTTAATAGAATTTGTTTTTGAATGCAAATACTCAGCTGTCTTTGACAAAAAAGTAAAATTCCTTACTGGCCATGATTTTTTTTTTTTTTTGGGGTCATGAATTTGCTTCTTCTGGGTGCCATTGGACTTCCCACTGCTACTATGTTGCATCCTTACACCTATTTCTTTGTCTTTCCTGAGTAAGTTTTCTTCTTTCATAAACAAATTTCATGAGATTATTATTTTTTTGCATCTATGGGGTACCTCAATTATGTTATTGACATAATTTTAAGATTCTTTTATCTTTGTAGTATTTTCAATATGTTAGTTTATTTTGCTAATATGAGTCGCCCTTATGCATTTGAGCTCAACAATTCTTTGACTTCGAGTCCTCCATAGTCATATAATTGTCTCTAACACTTAAAATTTCTGTGTGTAGCTTTGGATTAGTTTAGACTCCTTCGATCACTTTTCAACTAGGACTCAAGTCATTTCCAGTAAGTTTTATGTGTTAAAACGTTGTTTAGAATAATCAATTAAAGCATTGCATGTTAGTCTTCAAACCTTGAAAAATCTGTGACTTGTGAAAGGTTATTATTGGTTGTAGGTTTGGACTAATTCGAATGATTAGTTAAAGTTTATGGTGGATTTTGGACTAATTTGGATCCTTCAAAGTAGACAACCAGCGCTTTCAATCTTTAAACTTATGTATATATTGATTATTGTAATTTTTTTTATTGAGTACATACAATTGAGATAGGGGAATTTGAGTCACAGACCTCGTGATTTCTAGCACATTCAGATGTCAAATTGAGCTATTCTCAGTTTTTCGATCAATGTAATTTGTTGAAAAGTTAGTTAAACAACTTGTCACTTTTTTTGTTGTGTATTAGTTCATTTTTGTATTTCAATAAAGTTGAGTTGTGTATTTAAAAGCAATTAAGATTTTATTTTGTGCATGTACAGGAAAGAGAAATACTATTGATTCACACGTGTGCAAGCAAAATATATCTATTATTTTTGAAGTACCATAACGATGATAGGTAGTATTTGTCACAAAAAGAATAGACTTTTAATGCCGGACAACCGACATTAAAGGCAACCGATATTGAAGTAGGTGTTATTTAAAGTGTTTAATGTTGGTTGTCTTTATTGTCATTAATGTCGGTATAAAACCAACATTAAAGACAATCGACATTGAAGAAGATGTTATTTAAGGTGTTTAATATCAGTTGTCTTTAACGTCTATAATGTCGGTTTAAAACCGACGTTAAAGACAACCGAAATTGAAAACCTTTTATAACACGATCTTAAATGTCAGTTTCCAATCGACATTTTATCCCTATAATATTAGTTTTAAATTGACATTAAAGCCCAGTTTTGCAGTAGTGATATGTTGAGTCATTTTTCACAATGAACATTGGATTTCTTTTGTTGTTTTCTTTATTTCCTCCAATATTACATGATCAAAGTAATCATTTTGTTGGATTCTTGGATATGTTTTAATCTTGTAATGGGGATAGAACTCATCCATTGATTTTCTTAAATCAATCTTTCTTGGTCGTATTTCATAACCAAAAGAATAGTTTTGAGTCTTGAACATTCTTCTTGGGCTGTAAAAATCCATCCTTGATGATTCTGGATGATTCTTTAATTCATTTAACTCCCATTACATTGATTTTTTGAAAAATGGGTTTGGTTGGATTGTTGAGCCCTTTTTTTATATTGTCATCTTCTTACTCCATCCCAAGTTGACTTAGAAACGTCTTTGAAGTCACTAGAATCAAATTTCCAATGTGGATAACGATAGGTTCTTTGAGAAAATCGAGCATAGGCAAAATTAGTATGTTGAAATTCTTCTTCTGAATCACTTGAGCCAGAATCCCTACATTGTTTTTGGAAGTGAATTTGATTTTCTTGCCTATAACAACTAATGGTTTTTCTTGGACATCTTCTTTGATCGGCAATAATCCATTCTTGTAAAATCTTGAAAAATCTTTGATTTCTTCTTTTTTTCTTGAAATTTCAAGGGTTCCCCTCTAACTATATGTGGGTTGTTCAACAACGAGCACAACTCACGAAACTCCCTCTTGTGATTGACGTCACCAAGAGTTTCCCAAACTACCACTGACGATAATCAATGTTGGCCCAGACGAATGCTCTAATACCAAATTGATGTACCCTAAGTAGCCTTAAAGAGTAATCCAAGAGGGGAAGCTTCTTATTTAATAGAGCTTTATTACAAGTAGGTGTAAAAAAAAATTAATCTAAAATATTACCTAATTACCTAATTAACTTCTATTCTTCTTACATTAGTAGGCTATTAGTGTCGAAATCTTTTTTTTTTTTTTTTTTTTTTTACAATATATGAGGTAGAAAAATTGAACATAATTGTATTAGTTGAACAAACCATCATTATAAATTGATAAATTAATTCAATGTTTTTTTTTTTTTTGCTTTGTCGAAAATAAAACGAAAGCTAATTTGAACAGTTAACTAACACCCTTAAGTCAACTTATCGAACACGGCTTGGACACAAAACGTTACCATGAAAGAATGGGTAACGCCGTTTTGATGTCTTACACGGAGAGAAATTCATCACGTCATTTTAATAAGGTTGATTTTGTTCCTTTAACTTATTTTTTTCTATGTACTAAAATAATAATAACTTATTTTATCTATATTTTTTTTATTAGGTAAGAAAAACACATCTAATCCATTATCTCTCTTTGTAAAAATTTACCAATTTTAGGTTTTGCTAATCCATAAAGAGTTGGCTATCTGTGCTCATTATTAAAATAGATTACAATGGATATTAGTCAAAATAAAATAATTTCCTGAATATAAGAAATTTGTGAATGCTGATGTACGCTAAGTTACAAAAACTAAATACAGTATCTTGGTAAGGAAATTTGTTGTACTAGTTCCATTATGTTTCACCTTAAAAGAAATGGAAATTACAAAAGAAAAAGACCATAATATAGAGTAGTTATTATCTTACTACTTTCAAATTAAAAGCCTTAAGATAGAGTTTTTCACAAACCACACTAAACGTATTTTTACTACAATACTTAATTCATCGTAGTTATAAACTAATGGGATTTTTGATAAATTTTATAATTGAGTATCTTATATTAATAGAGATGTCGTTCTCTCTATATTAATATACTTAATTTTTTACTACTCTATTACTATTAGATTAGTAAAAATATGCATTTTTTAGATTAAAAAAATTGCTACATATACATTTGATTAAAGTTGAAAAATAGCAACTTGAAGTTTGAATTCTAGTTTAGATGCATGTGGATTGAAATGGAGAGTTCAAACATTCTTATCCTTTCCTTCATGCAAAGTCAAAAAATTCGAGGAATATTCCGGTCAATATTTTTTTGCTCTCGGGGTAGTTTTGTCCATTCGAAATTTCCGCTTCACAGATACGGCGGAAGACTTCCGCGAATGTTATCCGCGCCGTGTTTTGCATGAGGACGACTCTCTCAACGTTCGTCTTTGTTTTCATGTTAATTTACATTCATACCCTTAACTTAACCATGTTGAATATTACATTTATTTAAAAATTAAGAAAAATGCAATATGAACAACACTCTCAAATCTCAACTTTCTTGAAATATAAGATTCTATGAATTAGAACTTTTTTCATTAATCATGATTTAAAATTTATGTAATCAAATATCTGATATATCTTTTTTTAAAAAAATATAAACTAGATTTACACTTTGTTACATTATCACAAAAATAAGGGGCAAGAAAATTTTAGTTAGTAAATAGTATTTTTTTTTTTCATTTAGTCTACAAAATATATGTAATCAATATTAATTTTAAAAGTTATTGAAGAATAAATTATTCAAAAAATTGATAACATTAAAGAAAACTAAAATAAATATATGTATATCTAATTGTAGATAAGAAAAAACATACATTTTAAAGTTAATAATAAGTTTGGGTTGATTGATGTTGGTTTGGGTTATTTCAAGTGACCTATGAACTAATCTAATCTATAAAATTTTCATTTATTTGAATCCAACCCAATTCAAAAAAGTTCATAACCCAACCCAAATCGAATGGATTAGATTGGGTTGATTGATTTATTCGGGTCATCGAGTTTTTTGAACATCCCTACTTATCACCACTTAATTTCTATAACTTATTTAAGTATCAAAGTATGGTCGGCTAAGCATAATACCGACAAAAAAAAAAAAAAAAAGGTTTTCCTTTTTGTAAGTTTGGATAAGATTGTCCATCATATCAAGTTGTGGTTGCTTCAACAAAATAAGTAATAAAATAAAGAGAGAGAGGAAAAAAAAAAAAGAAAGAAAGAAATATAAAGGTTGGGGTGAGAAAAAGAAAAAAAGTGATTAGCAATTAGCACAAAGATGGATAATGGATGAATAGGAAAGGTGAGGTGATGGTGTGTAGACAAAAGTAGTTTGTTTGTTGGGTTTTATTATTGGTCAATTACTTTATAATTTTTTTCGTTGACTTTCTCTATTTCATTTCCGCGTCCACTCCATGCAATTTGCAATTCCCGCACCTCTTTTCCCGTTGCTGACTATTTCAATAATTCAATTTTGGTCCTAATTTCTGAAATTAGTTTCAGTGATTGTGATTTGAAATTTTCGATCAAGTTACCTAAAGTCAAAAAAAAAAAAAAAATTCTAAGATTACGTCGGTGTTTTTTTTTAGAAACGTAGATAATTAAAATAATTAGATATCCGTAATTATAGATACTTCTTTAGATAATTATATTTGTTCTAAATATTTTTGAAGATATATGAGAATACTTGGATCACTACAATCACTTATTTGGTAGGATTTCTACCTGAATGTCTTTAGTATTATTAATTTAACGTAAAATGTTTTTTTTTTCTAATTTGAATTTATTTTTAAATTAATATAGTTTTATCATTTTATTTTTTCAACAAAATAATGTAGATTAATTTAATTTTTTATAAAATAGATTTTAAGTTAAATTTAAACTTAATATATTTCTTAATATATATATATATATAAATTAAAGAAAGTGGCAATATTTATTTTAATTATAAAATGTGAAAATAAAGAAGAGTGATATTTATATATATGTGAAAAAAGAAGGGTTAAAAAAATAAAAAAAAAAAGAATGCCGTCAATAAGCAAATCCAGAAAATCTAATCTTCAGGAGGATATCCAAAACTCTTATATATATTACCACAAAACAAGCGCGGTAATCCAAATGATCACCACTCCATGAGAATCTTGGATTCCCATAAAACAAAAGGCTCCTTAAAGGAATTCCCGCACATTTTTCTTCTTTAATTTGTACGACATATTTGTAAATTTATCCATGAATATAAAGTGAGTATAACTCAATTGGCATATAGTATGTACTGGCTTTTAGTTCTCCACCTTATATATATGAATAAAAAAAACTTAAACTTTTGGATCGAGTGATAACTTCTATGTGTAAAATCTTTATTAAAAGATTTCACATATGAATCAAAATGATATTTTTTAAGTACACGAATGAAAATCAACATTCTAAAAAGGGAATTTGTAATGGGTGGAAATTTAGGAATATAATATTGCAAGCATATCAACTGCATTTTATATTTTGCATGTATGACATTTTTTTTTTAAAATCCAATTTTTAATTTATTTATATTCCCAAATTGCCAAATTATTTTGCAGCCACAAACCCCATCTCACAGACCCATTCATTCCTTATTCCCTTCATTCTCCAGCCCATAGACCCATCCCACCACAAAATTATTTTGCAATACCTAATATTTTCTATATCATTTAAGATTCTAAGAGATACTCTATTCAAGTATATCAAGAGTTTATCAAATATAAATGAAGTTTTGGGTAAATGGTATATCAATAATATATTACATATCAAATAACTTCTTTTTCATTTTTCTTTTTTTTTTTCTTGAGGAAATCAAACAACTCTTATGTATAATAGGTATGTAAGCAATATATCACATACCAATCAACTTTTAAGTGTATCAACATTATATCACCAGTATATCAAAACATATCAATCAATTTTTAAGAATGCCAAAATTATATCAACAATATATCATATACCAATCAACTTTCAATATTATCAATATTATATTAGTAGTATATCAAATATCAAACAACTTTCAACTCTATATTAGATTATAGTACATGAGTGTATCAAATATCAATAAGATAGTATGTGAAGTAAGACATGAGTGTATCAAGCATACTGTTGGGTTTTATATCCTAAAACTCGTGGTTTGTAAACAATAGAACTTATTTTGAAAATTCAACAAGTTGTTATTAAATATATTATTTTTTTAGAAATCCAATAAACCTAAGTCACTTGATTATTATATGAGTATTTGAACTTTATGTAGAGACATATAAGTGGATCAGGTTCGAGTAAATAGTCAAATGATCTATAATATATGAATAAGGTTGGGTGCCTTATTCTGGTAACACTATTGGATGCGACCTACTCTGTAGTTGTTACAAAGAGTTGTAAAGTGCTACAGACGAAGTGTCCTAATTCGTACATATTATGACATGAGGAATGGGGGTGTCATGTGCAAATGAGGTTTGTCCAAGATTGGATCATGAACCTAGTCACTTTTACTTTATAATGTTGTTTACTGTTTAAGACTGACTATTTCAAAGCGATGACCTAGGTAACTTGACCTTAATTTTGAGCTAACTATGAACTCCTGTTTGTTCGGGATTATCCTTTGATCTGTAAATGGTGAAAGTTGATCAAATGTCTCTGCTCAATAAGCCTCCCATTTTGGGGATAAGATTGAATGAATAACTGGGGATATAGGGTGCAAGACGAAATTCATTCCTACCCGATTAGGGTTAGTACAGAGGTTGTTTCCTTTAAGTACTAATTCTGGGTCTTAAGTAAGAGGCCTCACCCTCTCATTGGTCTGAGAGGGATTCATTTGTTGATTAGATCACAAATTAATTGTTCATTAGAGAATCAGTGGGACTTAAATAACAAGAGGTAATTTCAGGGGTAAAATAGAGATTCGACCCAACCGTTATTACAAACAACCTGTGAAGGGTTAACTTATATCGAGTGGATATAATATATCTACAGTGAGGGGAGTTTAACTATGGGCTTTACTAGAATCACCCATTAGTTAACGAATGGGATTAGTTCGGTTTAATGAGTTTAGCCGATTAATCTCGGATCATTGGAGCTCATGATTTGTAGGTCCGTGAGGTCTCCCTACTAGCTTATAAATGGATTAGCTCTAGAGCAGCGTGATAAGTTAATTTGAAGTGTTCAAACTAGAATTAAACGAAATTGGATAAATAATATTTAAATATGATTTAAATATTTGAAGATGGAATTGTGTAAAAGTTAATTTAATATTTGATATTAAATTAATTAGAATTATTTAAATTGTTTAAATAATTATTTATTAAAAAATTAATTTATGAAATTAATTTTGTAAAATTAATAATATTTTCAATTTTATTTAAAAAATTATTCATGAAATCAATTTATCAAAATTGAAAAAGAAAGAAAAAACACAAAATGGAAAATAAGTATTTTCCATTGTCTTCATCTAGTAGCTCATTAACAACCCACTATCTTCAAGCTTCATTAATTCCAAGCATGAGTTGCATGTCATGCAGCTAATCTCTTTGCATGATAGTCTGCAATATATTGAAGAGATTGGAGTGATTTTGGAGAAAAAAGGCAACCGATCAAAATTTTCTGAAAAAATTCGTGAGAAGAAAGGAGTTCTTCTGCTGGGTTGCTGTAGTGAGTTTGTCTATGAGTTCCCCTAATTCAAGCTCATTTTGAGCCCCACAACTCAATCTAGAGCACCAACATGATAGTAGGGAAGATCTTTGAGTGGTCTACAACAAGATTCATCGGAGATTTGCAGCTAGATTCAAGCTTTGAGGAAGTTCTACAAAGGTATGTCTTGAAACCCATTTATTTCTGTTGAAGCATGCTTTCATTTATGCCAAAATTAATGAATTGAAATGCTTATGGATCTTGGTCACTTCCGTTGCACGATGGTATGTTCCAACATATACATCTTACACTAATCAAGATTCAAGACTATCAATAGTATATCTAACTCTAATCAATATTCATTCAGTAACTTATTTTGAAGTAAAACATGTGTATTTGGTTTTATAAGCATTATATTCCAAGTTTATCAGTAATATATTAGATATATAACATAAGTGTATCAAACATCAATCAATTAATACTTGAAGTAAGATTATGCCAGTGTATCAATAGTAAACTCTAACAACAATCAACATTCCAAGCGTATTAGAAGTTTATCTAACAATAATTAACAATTGATTAGTAACTTATTTTGAAGTAAAGCATGCATGTTTCATTTTATAAGTAAATATCCAAGTGTATTAATAGTATATCAAATATAAGATCTGAATGTATTAGACATCAATCAGTAAATACTTGAAGCTATAAGTATATGGATATTATATAACATCACTCAATATTCCAAGTCCATTATTAATATATCTAATAGCAATTATGCACTTTAACCGTGAGAGGCATTTTGGATTTTGATTATTTCATTTGGAATGATTTTCTTAATTTTGCTATTTTTACGAACTTAGAATTGTTGAGGTGCATGCGTGCTTAACTTTCATATTGTTTGTTGCTTTTATGGGCTCAATTCTTTTCAAGTATAACATTGGTATATCAATAATATGTCAATACTCATTAAAAATAAAATTTCAAATAGAATATTAGTGTAGTGATAGTATATCATTAAGATGATTACCTAAAGTGAAGTATATCAATAGCAGAAGGACATTTTGGATTTTTAGTCTTTTAATGTTTGAGTGGGTTGCTGTTTTGCTAAAATTGCAAAAGACAAATTATTGAGACATGTCTGCAACTTTTTTTTTTTTTTTTTTTTTTTTTTTTTGCTATTCATGCAACTATCCCTTCTAAAAATATACGAACTAAGAAAGTTAAGAAAGTTGAGATCCAGAGAGTTCAAACTACAGGTATATATATGTTAATACTGAAATAAATTAACCAAAAACCAAATTAGTATTTAAATCTAAGCTTTTCAAAACTTTAATTTCATACCAACGTTCAATTAGAGCATCTTTTCCTCAAATTATGTATCTATTTTTTAATTTATTGAAGGCACAGAATGTTAAAAAAAACTGCACATGAGAAAAGGTTTTTTAAATCAGATGATTGCCACAAAACAAGTGCTAAATAAATACCATTTCCCTTTTTGTATTATTATTATTAGTATTTTTAACTATATAAAAATCAATTTTTTTTTCCTCCAAGTCAATAATATAAATTTATGTCAATTGAATTAAAATTTCATTACTCTCTACGATTTGAAAAATGTTAGAATTTAGTTCCATGATTTACAATTAAAAGTTAGTCCCTATGATTTGATTTAATGAAATAGTTATAAATAATTTCAGAGTTTTATCAAATTCATAAAAATTAAATTTTAACTTTTTTTTTTCAAATATTAGGATCAAATTTCTAATTTACCCTATTATTTGATTACTATTTGAAATTGTGGGTGGCTGAGTGAGTTGTATAAAAGATGAAACGACAACCAAATTTAATGTGTGTTGACAATTTAAAGAGTATATTGAAAAAGTAACTTTAGATGGGAGAAAAGGGCAAATCACAATGAACCTTTATTTTTTTTTCTTCTTTTAGAAAATTAAAAATAAATAAATAAATAAATAAATAAAAAGCACCCATCAAAGTCTCCGTGGGGATAACACAAATGAGATTTTTTTTATAAGGCATAACTTCGCTGTATAATATTCTCATTTCCTCCAAATTTCGTTACTTTTAAGCATTGTGGTCCTTATTCCAATTTTATTTTGCATTGACAATTTACTTTTAAATAATATTTTCATACCATACTATAATTTTCTTTACAATTTAGTAATTCAAATGAGAGAGATCGTCATTTATATTTAAGTAATGTTTGGTTGATTTGTAAATTATCAACTATATTTAATATGATTGTTTTTTAAAGGTCAAAGATTCGATCTTCTGTTTTTGCCATACTTACACATAAGGGGAAAAAAAATTATACTTAGATTGAAAATTATGTTTATTACTTATATATTTCAATAGTATATATATTTTGACAGTACATAGTTTCTTGGTTATTTTCACAATTTCTCCTAGATTTTTTTTCCTACAAGTTTAGTAAGAAATTTTAGTTTTAAAGACTTTGTTTTTTTTTTAATCTAATCTTTTGGTGTCCTGGAATATAACGGTTACTTGTCAGCCATTTTTAGGTGGACATGTTTGTTTTGTCCGAATTTTTTTTTTATAGGTATTTAAAAATATTTAGATAATTATATTTATTTCGCATAACTCGTATTTGGAAATGTTTTAATTATTTCAAGAACGTTATTATGACTATTCATGTCATTTACACATCAATTTAATATAATTCATATTTATATAACTATGTTTATTAATTTAAATAGTATGGTTTTAAATATATTTAGTTTATAAAATTAACTAAAAAAGAATTTCAATAGTTACAGAATAAGAAAATCGCTAAATATAGAGGTTTCGAGAAACTTTTGAAAATAAGAGGAATTTTGCACTTTAAATTTCCATTGAAAATAAATTAAGATATTATTCGATTGAAACAAAGTTTATTTTATATATAAATGTATAATAATATAGTTAATTGAATATGTAATAATTTGTTAGGGAAAGAATGCATAATTTGGGAAAGTTAATTTTTTAATTCGAAAAATATGTGTGTTTGGTCTCTAAATTTTTAAAACATATATTTTTAGTCCCCAAGTCTTTTAGAATAGATTCATTTGATCACTAAATTTTTAAAATATACCTTTCTATTATAGTCCTCGAGTTTTTAAAAATAAATATAATAAGACACTACAAAAATTCATTATTATTATTTTAAATTAAAATTTTATCTTTTTAGGATTACCTCTTTTCTTATAGTATGTTTTGAAAACTCAGAGACTATATATACCTATTCTTCAAATTTCGGACTTAAAACTGTAGTTTGCTCTTAGTATATTATAAGAAAATAATACACTATTTCGCTTTAAATAACAAACAATATAAAAAAAATCTGAAGAGCAAATATATCATTATGTAGACATTAAAAAAAAAAAAAAAAACTCATTTTGCTAGAAGGCATCCAAAATTAGATAAACACCTCTGATATAGCATCTCAATATGCCTTAGATGCTTTAAACTAATGCAAAACAAATGAGATAACGAAGATGTCCATCCCATGAAATAAATTGTCACCAAATAAATGACATCTCTAGACAATAAAAATTATTTAATAGGTTCAATAATTTTCAATATTGTGTCAATTTTAAAAAGTGTCTCATAACCTCAAAGCTTTTGTTCCCAACATGTCTCTAGAATTTTCAATTCAATGTAATAAATTCTTCTCGACACAATTATTTATTTTTATTTTTTGACCACAACCAACATCCTCACTTAATGTAGAGGAGATTCAAAGCTAGCTTAAAAAATTTTCGAAGGGCAAGAAAATACGTCGTACAAACAAGTCAGTATACGAATAAATTGCAAGAATAAGATACAGTTCCTACACGAGAAGTCATCTCCAAAACTATAGAAGATAAACTTTTAATTTCTAATTTTTAAAACACTAGAGTCATTTAGATTCAAATATAAAAGTTGAAAGATTAAATTTATAATTAAACAATATATTTTTTCATGACATGGCAATGTTTTCACCTATTTTTTTTTTAATTCTTTCTGCATTTAAATGATTCTGGTAGCAGATTTAACTGCCACAAAATTTAGTGACATATATATAAAAGAAAAAATAAATAAATGATGTAATAGGAAAATAAATTAAAAGTAATACATTGAAGAACGTTAAAAATATCAGGGGTACTTTCGTTATTCTCTATAAATTTGTGTGAGTGTGGAGAAAGAGTGTATTAAAATGATAAAGGGTACATTGGTCATATTAAAAATATTAATAATAATAAAAAACCCGTCGAGGCGTTCAAAAGTAAGAAGAAGAAGAAGCTCTCTATGAATTTCACGGTTCGTTCTCTCTTTTCCTCAGCTTTCCCTTTCCGTTTTCCATCAGAATCAACAAGCCTTGCGATTCGGGTCGTTTCTTTAGAACAATTTTGGGGAACAAATTTTTCTTCGATTGAAACTTAGTCTACAAATTTTCATCTGAAATCAACTTGAATGATCGTATCGACTTCTTCTCTCACCAGCTTCCAAGTGTGATCAACAGAGCATTTACTGCCATTGAAGAGCGAGGTCAGAGGTAGAGTTTTCAATTCATTAATGCTATGACCGTAGAAAATTGTTCCTTCTTTTTCGTCTATGATATTTGCTTCCATCTTAAGAATATTTATTAGGATAGATGGCCTCCCAACGGCATCGCAGTCCTGCTTTAAATTCTTCATTTAATTTCAGAGTTTTGAAATTTCTAGGTTCTTTACGAACTTGTTGAGAGAAATCGATTTGAAGGGAGGGCTGTTTGCTTTGTTCACATTTGAAAACCTTTCTGAAATTCTATTGTGTATCTCTTCAGATTCTGCTGATCATCTTTCCTGTCCAAGAATAGGCATTTGGTTTTGATTATTTGGCTTAGTTTTGAAGATAAATCTTCTTTTGCAGGGAGGGGATGATTCTGTTTGTTGCTTGTTCAGTTGGAGTAAGTTGCAGTCAACTATGTCTTCGCATCGAAACTTTCTAATCGTTATAATTGCAATTTTCTCGGTTTCTTTAACAATCGCCGAGGGGTTAACGTCCTGCGAAAATTCGGCTGAATTTGTACGCCATCCGTTTGGATTCTCAGACTCGAACCCAATCAAATTGACTTGCAGCAAAAATGGCGAGATTCAAATCGGCAGATTCCAGGTCCATAGCGTTACTGAAAGGAGCATCCTCATCAAACTCCCTACAGAGTGCAATATCTCTATCAATTCAATTTCAGAACTGTCCACCAAAAACTACAAGCCCACTCTTCGCAATAGTCTCCTCTTGAATTGTACCGAACAACCACTTCCATGTGGAGTCACGGCCAATTTCAACCTGAATCAACCGACGAACTGCGGCTTTAAGAGTAATAATGTCAGCTGCTTCACCAAGACCGAGCAAAATGGATTTCTGCCTCCTTTGGATAAGTGCCACTCCCTTTTGTTCTCTGTATTCGTTAATTCTACGTCAAATACAACCTCTTTGTTCGAGGTCGAATTTGGGATAATTGAGTTAGAGTGGTGGCTCTCACCTTCGTCTTCCGTACGATGCTCAAAAAATGCCCAACGCCAGAACATTACCAGATTGACGGAGCTCCTAGGATTTCGTTGCCAGTGCATGGACGGATTTGAAGGAAATGCTTACGACGACGTCGGCCACGGCTGCCGGAAAGGTAAGTCGCAGAGTTAATTCGGTGACTACATACAACTTATTTTATTTAAAATAGATATTAAATATGAGTTATTTGAATATTCAACGCATTGGGTTCCTGTTTATTTCAATGTTTTTAGTGGGTAACCTAATATACCCATCCCCTGGGATAAATTGGGAAAATAAACGACAAGAAACGGCACATGTTAGCCAATTAGAGGTCGACACCTTGTTCTTTCTAGTCAATGCTGCTCCTTCTTGTCGTGGGGAAATATTCATTAACCATTTGCCTGCTTGCCCCGTCTACATTTGATTTGTCCGACGGTGGCAAAATGGTGGTTAAATTCTGTAAAACCTAGCTAAAATTAGTAGTAGGACTTTTATTTTAAATCCTTCCAAAAAATTAAATAGCTCCAAATGAGTAACAGAATAATTATGCCAACAAAAACGTAGTTTCCTAGTCTGAGGTTCGATTCCTTCCCCCATACTTTAATTAAATTATTTCTTAAAAAAAAATTAAATAAATAATCAAAGGCTGCTCATTCTGCTTTTTCCCCATTTTTTCTCGTTCTGGTTTCTTTACTTTCGTTCTTTTTTTCTTTTCTTTTTTGTTTTTTTTCTGGGGGGTAGGGTGTTGAAGTTGTGGTATTATATAAAAAATTACAAGCTTTTCCTTTGAATTCAGAATTTTTAAAATTATCTTTTTTCATTTTTATTTTGAGACGCCTTTAAAATAATGTTAGTTAATGGGAAAGTCAATTCTGTACATTTCTGAAAGTTTGGCTATATGCCACATCGGTGCTTGAGGTGGATATGATTTTAGTGTGAAAAGTCAGAAAATTCATGCCCGTGTGAAAACCGAATGCCATGTGCCCATAATAATAATATTAAAGGGAGGGAGGGAGGGAGAGAGAAGTGTGATGCCAATTTTTCAAATTGTGTGAATGATCTAGAATTGGTCAAAGAGAGAATGCATCATCAATGGATTTTTATGTGGGTTGTTTATAACTTATAGATCATAATATGCGCCATAAATGTTGCCAATTTAGAGTTTTAAAATGAGGTTCCTACTCTCCAGGCTTCTGATAATTTACAAGTCAAAGAGAGATAGAGACCATGGAACATTGTTTTAGAGTAAAATTAGAAAGTCATAGAGATGGTAAGACTTAGTGGGAGGAAGAAGGAGAGCTTTGAAGTCATGTCCCTACCACAAGCAGCAGTACAATTAGGACTGGGAGTGTGAGACTTTTTTTTGGAACGTTTCTCCAGTTGTCGTAACATGCCATGGCCTCTGTTTCATTACATATTTGCCAATTCGTTCTTCTTGTTCTAATTAATTTTCCAAGAGAAATGAACAATTTATTTTTACAAGAATTCAATGGTAGAGAATCAAAGACTTCAAAAATTGCAAGTGAAAAAAGCATAAAGCATTGTTCACTTTTTTTGTTCCATTCATTATTTGTCAAGCTGCATATGTTTGCTTCTTTTATTAATTTGTTTTGCTGGGTGCATTTGCTACAGTTTCTCACAAGTGCAATCCTTCAACATATATTATTGGCCGATGTGGCGGAAGCAAAGTCGTTGCTCTAATTACAGGTAACTATACCCTACTTCATTTAAATGTAAATAACATGGCTTATCCATCAGATGGTACATCCATTTGTTAAAAAAAACACATCAATCGGTTGTATATGGTTCTAATCTAACACAGTTATACTCTCAGGTGTCGTCGTAGGGGCTTCTCTTATGGCTGTCCTGACCCTTATCTGTTACTGCATCCGACGGCGCTCAATGTGTCTGAAAGGTCAGATGAGTGCAAAGAGGCTTCTAAGTGAGGCCGCTGGAAATTCAAGTGTTACTTTATATCCCTACAAAGAAATAGAAAGAGCTACTAATGGCTTCTCTGAGAAACAAAGGCTGGGAACTGGGGCCTTTGGTACAGTCTATGCCGGAAGGCTTCACGAGGATGAGTGGGTTGCTGTGAAAAAGATCAAATATAGAGACCACAATAGCATTGACCAGGTTATGAATGAGATAAAACTGCTTTCGTCGGTGAGCCACCCAAATCTGGTTCGCTTGCTTGGCTGCTGCATTGAGGAAGGCCAACAGATCCTTGTCTATGAGTTTATGCCCAATGGAACTCTCTCTCAACATCTTCAGAGAGAGCGTGGAAATGGACTCCCATGGACGACACGACTCACCATTGCAGCTGAAACTTCTCGTGCAATAGCATACCTCCATTCTTCTGTGCATCCACCAATATATCACAGGGACATCAAATCAAGCAATATACTTCTGGATCATGGTTTCAAATCAAAAGTTGCAGATTTTGGTCTTTCTCGACTTGGTATGACAGAAATATCACACGTCTCAACAGCTCCACAAGGGACCCCAGGCTACGTTGATCCACAATACCATCAAAATTTTTATCTTTCAGACAAAAGCGACGTATATAGTTTTGGAGTAGTCCTAGTAGAGATAATAACAGCATTGAAAGTGGTTGATTTCACCCGTCCCCAGAGTGAAGTAAACTTAGCTGCACTAGCCATTGATAGGATTGGGAGAAATTCTGTGGATGAACTAATTGATCCTTTCATCGAGCCACATAGAGATGCTTGGACCCTCTACTCTATTCACAAGGTGGCTGAGCTTGCATTCAGATGCCTTGCTTTCCACAGCGACATGAGGCCTTCGATGACAGAAGTAGCAGAGGAATTGGAAAGCATCAGACGCAGTGGATGGACATCAATGGAGGAGCATTTTTGTGCTGCATCATCAGCAGGATCAGCTTGTTCATCTCCTCGTAGTGTAAGCGAGAGATCCATAAGTAGCATTACAATTAAAAAGGTCGGGTTGCTTGCAGGACTGGGGAGCCAGAGATTGATGATCCCGTCGGAAAACAACCATAATAAGGACTATCTGCCTCCTGTAGAGGAGGTTATGGATAGTTCCCCAGTCTCCATACAGGATCCTTGGTTAAGTGAACAAAGCTCACCTTCAACAAATAGTTTATTGGGTAATGTAGCACGGTGAAAAGAGAAGAAGAAGAAGAAGAAAAAGAGGAAGCTCTTTTGTAGGACATTTAACCTTTTTACGTTTCACCATTATTTGTGTATCCTACGGAAAATTCTTACATTGTGTCATTGATTTAACCTCCTTATGGATAGAATTATAGATGTCATTTCCCAGAAATGTGAAGCATTCTTTGTTCATCTTCAGGGAATGCCACATGCCAAGCATAGGACATTTTCTTCACATAAAGTTCATATCCAAGCAGTGGGATCGGCTTATCTGTCCGATTACAATTCTTGTATAACTTGTTTCATTTTTTCAAACATGTACAAAAGTCAAAAGTAATGAGATTATCATAATTGGGTAAATACAGATCGCAAAACACCATAAATAAGAGGAATTCAAATTCCTGGGTACTTTTTTTAATCATTAAACCCACCAGTAGTTAGCATAAAACCAGATGGGGAAACAAGCAAGACTAATTAACAATCAAGAGGAGAAATAAAGACTTATTTACTATCAAGAGGAGAAATTATGTCCATAATACAAGAAACAATTGGATATATGGTATGAGATGGACTAGCTACATCTGGAATATCTATCAGAGAGTATTTGAATTAACAACTTGACCTAATGCTTCAAAGAAAGGAAGAGAATCTACCCATGACTTCTTGGATCAGAAATTTGGTGCACTTTTCTTGCTTCAGCACTTGAAAACTGTCCCACGACACGGGCATGAGGTATTGATGCTTCTCCACGAGCAAGAGCATCTACATTCTCGAGCAGATATTGTCTTGGAAGTCGGCCAACTACATTGCCCTCTTCATTCCCCCGTTTGTCTAAAAAAGCAAAATGTGGAATACCCTCAACACCAAACTCATCAAGCTCCTGCTCCCACTTTGTATTATCAACATTAAGCATTACAAAATTTACACGGTCCCTGGAAGCCCAAAGAGATCTATTTAGCTTCCTCAAATTTAAACAAAAAAGTTTCTTGTAAACATGGAATAACATTTCCACAATGTATGGAACATTAAGATGATTACTTGAACTGCTGCTCAACTTTGTATACATCTGGAGCCAATTCCCTACAAACTTCACACCAATCTGCATAGAACTCCACAACAGTAGGCTTCCCATTTGAGAGAGCCTGAATCATTTAATCATCGTCAACCATCATCAGCAAAGCATCATATGAATCTTCACTCTGAGCTATAATTAGTTTAGTTTGAGATCATAATCAGGTAAAGCAAAGAGGAATCCAAACCTCTTCATAAGGCAAAGCCACCGCAGCTAAGTCCTTCAAAGAAACTCCAAAATCCAATCGACTAGACGAGAAAAGTGCCAGTGCAGAAACGGTAGAAATGACTGCAACTCGTCTATTGATATCTTTATTGGGAAACTCTGGAAAGCCCTGATTACTTGAAGAACTAGCGGGTTGGCCAGTGGTGTCACCGGCTGTTTCAGGACCGTCCGACGATTTTTCCTGGAGAAGAAAGACAGAAAAACGAATCGGTTTCGATTTCAGGTAATTAGGGCTAGTTTTGGTTGATTCAATTATTGAAGGAAATTGAGCAAAAATAACAAAAAAGAAAGAAATGGATAGAGATGAAGAAGAAATTGAAGCATACCGGAGCGGAGGAAGTGTCGGAGTTAGGAAGCGTTTGGCAAGCTGGCGGTGAAAATTGGCGGCGGGAAGTTGGAAACCGGGCGGCGGAAGGATGAAGGAGAGGGTGAGGGATACGGAAGCAGAGAGGGATTCGGTGGAGAGTGATGGAATCAGAGGCAAAGCGAGCCATTGGGGGAGTTCTACAACTTTGCGGGAAAGCCATTTGGGAATTCATAACGAACAAGATAAGTTTACTCACTCCAAAATCTCTGCATTTCACATTTCCACTCAATTCCGCAGTTTTCTTTTCTTAGTTAATTCATCCACAAAAAGTTGACTTTAGTAAATGAAACTTTTCTTTTATTTTTTTTGGAGAACGAATTCATAGTTAAAAATTTAAACATTTACAAATGAATGGAAAAAAAAATAATAATAATTAGGCCACTAAGATTGAATTGGGATAATTGGTTTGATATATGTGCGGGGTGTTAACTTTAGTTAAACTATCCTCTATTCATTTTTAATATGATAATGTAATGATTTCTACGCTCTAATGTTAATAATGTCAACAATATTCAATTTTACGTAGCTTTTTTCAAGGTTAGTTACACAAATTTAAATTTATTGAATGCATAAATTAAACTTTGAAGAGTTTATTGGTCGGTTGTGGCCAGTTTTTTTTTTTGTAAGATTTTCTTTTTTTTTCTTTTTAATGTCAAGTGTTTCTATCTTGTTCGATTGAGGAGCCAATTTTGGGAAAGTAAAAAAAATGTGGGCTGCACTAGAGAAAGTGAGTTGGACTTGAGTCATTGGGTTGAGTTGGATTAATATTAATAATAAAAGAGTAATAGGAGAAAATAGTACAATTCAATTGTTTATTTAGATTTATAGCAAAACTTAGAAATAATAAGATTTTTTAAAAGACGTGTGCGACTAGGTCGACTTTTATAATATCAGATTCACTCTTAATATATTTGGCCAACAACAATATTGAATATAGTGTAATTACTATAACGTGAATCTATTGGGTAACCCTTTGTTATCAGTTTCCAATCAAACAAATTTTGTAGCTTTTTTTTTTTTTTGCCAATTTTGAATTTTAAATTGGTAATTTTTTATCATATTTGATTTGTATAACCAAATTTCAAGTTCATTCAAAATGAATCAAAAACTGCTTTTTATATCTCCATTTAAATTCAAATGTATAGTATATATTCAGATTTTACATTATCTTATTAATTCTTTGTTATTTTAAATTCTTATTAACATATTTATTTTCGACTGAGTTTTTTTTTTTTGTTATTTTATAAATATTCTCATCAAACAAAGTGTCTATTTCTTTCAAATATCTCAAATTTTCAATTTTTTTTTTACCACGATTATCACTTATCATCTTATTATTTTATTATATTGTTTTAAAAATTTGATATATACTTTGTTTTTATCAGCATGTCAATGAAAATATGTCATTTTGATAAACAAGTGAATATTCACTTTTGCAATCTTGCTCTTTTAGCTATGACTCTACAACGAGTTAAGCTTATTATTATTTTTTCCTCTATGGGTTCTTAGGTTTTGTAATTGATGAAGTTATAAATAAAATATAATTGTTGAAGCTTAAATGAGAATAAACTTATGAATATAGTGTAATTATTGAAACTTCAGTTATCAAACTATGACCTAACAGATTAAAAAAAAATGAGCTCCATTCCTAATTTTTCTCCCTCAGATTATATTTGAATTTATATTTTACTATCAAATTAAAATTTATCTAACTACTTTTCGAATTGATCACAACAAATACTTCCTGATTTTTCTCTTTAATTTATATTCGAATTTATCTTTTATTATCAAATTTGACTTTATTTAACTAGCTTTCAATTTGTTATTAGATTTTATGTAACTAGTTTTCGAATTAATCACAATAAACAAAAACTTCCTTATGTTTCTCTCCAATATATACTCGAATTTATCTTTTATTATCTAATTTGATTTTACTTAATTAATTTTCTATTTGTTTAAATATTTGTTACAGGTTTGATTGTATCTAAATATTTTTTTCATTATTTTATACATCTTGTTGTCAAATTAATTTGATCTTTTTTATTATTATATTATTGTTATTCAACAATCTAAATAAAATAAGATAACAAAAAAAACCTAAATCTCATCTTCATCTTCTTCACTTAGTCGCGCCCACCAAAATCTCTCTCTCAATCTCATATCTGCGATCATTGGTTCAACAACCCTTCTTGAATTCCATCGTCTTAACTAGCTTTTGACAACCACCCTCGCTAGGTCGTTGACCTTGGCCACTCGTGCACACATGTTTCTATTGAGGATGATGCCCTAAAGTCTCATGTCCTGTAATTTGTGAACACATTTTGTACAAACACTTGTGATGTATAATATATGATATTTACTTCACTTATTGACTTTGCACATTAGATGTTTCATTTGCTTTACCACAAACCAATAAACTAAAATCCTTACTTGTCATTATATAACTTAAGCATATATGTAGTGACATACAAGTGGATCATGTCTTAAGTGGTAACCAAAATGGTCTGTAGTATATGGATATAGGAGGGAAACCTTATCCTGGTAACGCTACAGATGCAACTCGCTTTGTAGAATAGTTATAAGTGTTGTGACTTGCTACAGATGATCTGATCTTGATCATTCGTGTGGAGACATGCGAGCGGGGGCGTCCTATATAAAAAGTATGTATAAAACCTGACCATGAAGTGTTAACGTCTCGTTATTTAACGCCGTTTATGACAGAGACTTCACTTCACTAGGATGACCATAGGTAACATGACCCCAATCCTAAGTGAGTTGGGAACTCCCGCCATTAAGGGTAGTCCTTTGATTTGCATGGGTGTGAGTGGCCAGGTCGCTGACTCAAACCTACCACTTTGGGAATTCGTCTGTTTTGGGAGCTGGGAATTCAGTTACACAAGATGAAATTCACTCCTTCCCCGAAACAGGGGTAACTAGATAGATTGTTCCCTTAAGGGCTGTTCCCGGGGCTTGAACAATGGGGCTCCACACACCTTTTCATGGTCTGAGAGGTGTCCACATATAGTAGGACTATTTTGTATTGTTCATTAGGGGGATCAGTGGTACTTAAGGAGTAAGATGTTACTATAGGGGAAAAACAAAGAGGCACAAATTCCAATAGAAGAATCACTCCATACCATTCTATTTCTCTTGATTAGTTTTTAGTTTTTTTTTCTAGTATCTTATTATTTTTTACTTAAGTTCGTATTTAATTTTTGTTTTCTTTTTCTTAAATTAAGTATATTAATATCACTTCCAGTTATAATTTTTTTCCTATTTTCTAACGGTAAATTGACTAGCTGTATTTATGAGCATATATGAAGGGTTATCGTACTAACGATTGGTTATATCCGATGGACACAGAAATATATCTGTGGTAAGAAGAGTTCAACTGTTGATCTTTAGTAGAATGTCTGGCAGTTAACGAATAGTGGGTCTCGTGGCTAAAGAGTTTAGTCAGCTATTCACGTACGCTTCGAGCCATGGGTCTATAAGGTCCCCTTGGTAGCTTGGATTCAAGTTAAAATTAGTTTTTGGGCCAGTTTGAAATGTTCAAATTGACAAGAGAGAGTTTGATTATATATGATATGATTGAACTAATTAATTATATATGTTATAATTGAATTTATGTATGAGATGCATTAATTTGGAGGAAATTGGATATAAATATGATTTATATCTGTGGAGGAGAAAACACTATGGTTGATATATGATATTAAATTATAGGTTAATGAATATAATATGATTATATTTATTATTTATTAATTTGGCAATTATGGGATGATTGGCCACCGTTTTCTCCGTAACCTATAGTTTACGGGACAGAGAATGGATAAGAGGCTCGGGTTATGGAAGAAGGAACCGAGAAGAAAGTATCAGCAACAACAGGTTTTATTACGAGACAACTTATGATGTTCATATCGATCTATTATGTGCCTCTGCATCTAGCATTGGGTAGACCTCATACAGTAACTGTCCTAACTCTACTGTATCTTTTATTTCATTTCTTCTGGAACAATCACAAACACTTTTTTGATTATAGATCTACTACTAGAAACTCAATGCATAATCTTAGCATTCAATGTGTATTCCTGAATAATCTCATTTTTCAATTATTCAACCATTTCATTTTACCAAGTTCAATGTTAGTCAGATTAGTCAACATTTCTATGTTTCGATGCAACAATAAGATGTTATTTGTAACAAGTAGTTTTGTTGGTTGGTTAATTGGTCACATTTTATTCATGAAATGGGTTGGATTGATATTGGTCTGGATATAGCAAAATAATTCTATTAGATCTAATGTACTTATTAGATCTAATAAGTACCTTGTGTCAGAATTGAGAAATTCTATGGCTCGAATCTTTAGTATTCTCTAAATTATTACCTGTGTCTACTATTTAGGCAGAATACCGTCACCCATTATTACTAAGAAACTGAAAGAAACGGAGGAAACAGAGGAAATGGGGGAAAGCGAGGAAGAAACAGATGTAGAAATAGAAACCACTTCCGAAACGAAGGGGACTAAATAGGAACAAGAGGGATCCACTGAAGAAGATACTTCTCCTTCCTTTTTTTCGGAAGAAAAGGAGGATTTGGACAAAATTGATGAAACGGAAGAGATCCGAGTGAATGGAAAGGAAAAAACAAAGGATGAATTCCACTTTAAAAGGACACGCTATCAAAATATAAAAAGACCAGTTTATGAAACTTCTTACCCTCCAGATGGAAATAAAGAAAATTTGGAGTTAAAAATAGATAAAAAAAGAAAATCTCTCTTCTGGTTTGAAAAACTTCTTGTGACTATTCTTTTCGACTATAAACGATGGAATCGTCCATTTCGATATATAAAAAATGAGAACTGATTAGAAATGATTAGAAAAAAAAGTAAATTAATAATATAAAAATAAATAAATAAGCTAAATACAAAAAGATATAAGACGAGATTCGACCACCTCCTACATATTTAATACTTTCTGCTACAAAAAAATTCAGAATACCAACCGCATTGGTAATTCCATCAATTACCCGTCGATCAAAAAAATAAGTTAATTTAGCTAATACTCTTATACCCCCAATTAAGGATAGTCTATAAAAAGCATCTATGTAACCACGATTATATGACCAATTATATATTATATTTAGATTTTTTTTAAAAAAAAATTATTAGTAGAACTTTTAACAAATGAATTACGAAAATTCAAATTTTGTAAAGATGAATAAGCGGCCTTATAGAAGAAAGATGCTATAAATATTCCGAAAGAAGCTATACTCACAGAAAAAGTTGCATTTTTAACAAATTCATACCAATTTTCAGAATCTTTTGAACCATTGTTCAACTCTTTAACAACATGAAAAAACCAAAAAAAGCTCTGCCATCCCTCTCTATCTATCCAAGGGATGGAAGGGCAGAGGCCTTTGGTGTCCCCTCTAGTCAAGAATTGGGGCCTCACAATCACTAGCCAATATACTTTTCTGTCATGCCTTTCTTCGTTCATGGTTTGATATTCTGGTGTCCTAGACGTAGAGGAACCATACCAATCCATCCCGAACTTGGTGGTTAAACTCTACTGCGGTGAAGATACTGTAGGGGAGGTCCTACAGAAAAATAGCTTGACGCCAGGATGATAAAAAGCTTAACACCTCCAATTCTTATTACTTTTCAATATAAATATGGGGAAAAAATGAAAAATGAAAAGGTCGTCTTATTCAAAACCCCTTCTCTCCCACTTTTCTCTTTCACTTCACACCTTGGAATGCATCGTTCTTATAGAGAGAGAGGTGCCGTCAGAAATGGTAAGATCTTTGGCACAAGAAGAAGGGGTTGATCCATATCAGTTTGACTGGGTTCTGATTTCTCTATTTTTTTAATAATACTGAGTTGGGTTCTTTTCCTACCCGTATCGAATAGAACATGCTGAGCTAAATCTTCCTCATGTAAAACCTGCTTTATTTAGATTGGGAAAATCGTACGGTTTTATGAAACCATGTGCTATGGCTCGAATCCGTAGTCAATCTTATTTACGATAGGAACTGTTGACAATTGAATCCAATTTTGCCCATTATTTTCATTTTCGTATTGCATAATAGTGCGAAAAGAAGGAAGGCTCAATTCCAAGTTGTTCAAGAATAGTGGCGTTGAGTTTCTCGACCCTTTGCCTTAAGATTAGTCAATTCTATTTCTCGATGAGGGAAAAGGAAGGGATATAACTCAGCAGTAGAGTATCGCCTTGACGTGGCGGAAGTCATCAGTTCGAGCCTGATTATCCCTAAACCCAATGTGAGTTTTTCTATTTTGACTTGCTCCCCCGCCGTGATCGAATGAGAATGGATAAGAGGCTCGTGGGATTGATGTGAGGGGGTGGGGAGTTCATTCAGTTTTTGTAACTAAAGAATAAAATGAAAATTATTTTCATTTTGCAAAGATAATCAATGAACACGGTTAATTGCTCATAGTGTGTTTAGCTTTCTATTTCTTAGTAAATCAGAGCCTATACGATAGCTTGTGTTTACTAAAGGATCGCTTCCACGTGAGCGCGCATCTACTAGAGATTGCTTACCTTTTTCTAAACGATCGTTTAGCGCCCGAGCTTTACTAAACGATCGTATAGACGATCGTTTAACTTTTCCTACACGATCTTGTACTTCACCTAAACGATCAAGCATCTTGTCTATACGATAGACACACCTTTCTCCCACTTGCTTTATCGTTGTATGTGATCTGTTTTCCTCCTCCCCTCTACCAAATCCGAACAGAGCCCACTCTTTGGATTCTCACTCCGAGAATACTAAGGGTTCCAAGTGGTGGTGTCGTCACCATTCTTCGTCCGTTCGTGAGGAGTCCATTCGTGGTAGATGACCATAGTGTTGCTGAATGATAGCTTTTCGTTCTAGTGAGAGCGAGAGCAGCCATTCATGGAGAGAGCGAGATTTTCCGAGAAGAAAGTCTTCAACTGGTACGCTTCTGTTCTCTGTGTTGTTTTATCTTCAAGCAAGCCGGTAATTTAGTAGTTTAATGCATATTTGTATGTTTGAATGTAAATGTGGTAATTCGGTCACAGTGTTTTGGAAAGATTTGCTTCCGCTCAGAGGTACTCTTGTATAAGAATTCCTTCAATTGGTATTAGAGCCAAGTTTTTTATATTCCAAATTCATCGCTGCAAAGAATTGCATTTAATTCTCAATGGGTAAAAGCATGTCTACTCTCTGTTTTAAGCATTAATTTGTTTGTGGATGTTTGGATTAATGGAGTTTCTGGATGAAGCCTCGGTTTGTTAAATTCTTTTACATTTCGAGTTAATTGTAAAGGCCCCTACATTTTTAGGCATTATTAACTGCTATCGAGTATGTATTCAAAATTAGTTTGAGTCTGTGAGTCGTTCGTGAAGAAGCTTCGTAGTAAGGGTTGCTATTCTTCGAGGATGAAGACGACCAAGCGTTGGTCAGGTCATGAAGATGATGGGTTAGACGATCGTTGAGTATCGAATGATCGGGGGTTGTTTCAAGCGTGCGTACTAGACGATCGTATAGCTCAGCAAGCTTTATCGCTTAGTTACTGACTATATGATCGCAGAGTAAATCGCATAGTAAATCGTTTACCTATCACGTGTTAAGCAATCGTCTAGACGATCGGGCTTCGCAGCTTCGTTTTCGTCTAAGAGATCATTTAGCATCTTTGTCTTTTCGTTTTGTGTGCTACACGATCATTTACCTGGAGGCATTTTTTAAACGATGGGAGCTTCGCCCGATAGTTTAAGACCTGGTTTGCCTGTGAACTGGTTTCCTCGATGGAAAAATTTAATAGATAGAATTTTTCATTCTGATTTTAGAGGTGATTCATCCCGGTCCATTAATCTATGTTATTATACTGAGATGTATATTTTATTTATATGTCATATAATATGCACATATAGAAAAATCCCACTTTAGGTTTTTCATTGATCATGCATCATCTCTTTATTATAAAGGTTATGATTTAAGAAGCATGATTTAAGTTTCATAAGAGCATACTCATGCATCATATAATATAAGAGTTATATTTATGCATGCATAAAGCATTGACATGAATCATCTTTATATTATAATTGTTATAGTATAAGGTTGTATGGAAGCATGTGTCATTGGTTGTTACTTGTATATAAAAGTTATGTATAGTAATGATCGAACATTGCATGAAGCATGACACATAGGTTAAATTTATGAGCGTTATAAATACCTTGTTGTGTGGCAATGTATGTTTTAGTTGTTTCTTTTATAAATGTTATAAAAAGAAATTAGAACTAAAATCAATAAGAAAGACATGCATCCTCACTTAGGTTTAATTCATGGTTTTAAAATGTTTAAAACTTGGATGAGATAGACCTAAGATCACAGTTCTAATATGATTAGTAACCTTAGACTTTAATATTTTAATCAGTTTAACATGATTGAATTGACTAATAAAAAGTTAAAATGTAGCGAATCTATCTATAAGGGACCTTTTGTCTAAGGCGGGTTCTGTCTAGGTTGGGGTATTTAAGGTGATAAAAACGTAACATCCCTACCTAGGAACCTACCTAGAAAGATGAATTAGATAGATTTGATGCATGCATGCAAGTTAAAGACAGTCCATTAAAGAGTTTAATGTGACTACTTGAACTTGTTTTATTTTATTTCAAAGACAAAAGTTGTTTTTTAGCAGACTTAATAAATGACTTAGACTAAAATCAGTATCCAGATTTTCTAGGTTAATGAACCCCTAGGTAGAACATTCAGTGGGAGGCACTTGGGGCATATGATACTTCATTTAAACCTCTCGTGTTTCTCCCCTATTGTCCACACCGTGAGATCTACTCTCGACCTCATGGCACCCTAGGAGTGTCTTCCTAATGGATGGTATTTGGGAGGTCAATATCAAGGTCAATGGAGAGAATGTTCATAATAAATGGGAGTGGGAAGTGCGAAAGCATATCATACGGTCTCTCTCGTTAGGTTGAATAAAGTTTTTGTGCATCGCCTCGAGGCACCCTGGGAGTGTCCCCTTATAGGATTGCAGTTTTCCGCATTTCCTTTTTTGTTCTCCTGTAACAGTATAAGGTTACTTAGTCTCTTGTCCTAATCTGCTTCTTCCCTATGGTGGGCTCATTAGGGCAGGACTCTGGGGCCGAAAATGAAGGGTCACAATTACAGGAAATTATTAAGGATTAACAGTTCTGGACCAAATAAATGGTGGTTGTTAGGTTTAGTTTCAAGAGTTGGTTATGCCTAATGGTTGAGAATGTTTCATCTCAGTGAAAAGGCATATGATCACCCCATCAGTGACATTTACCCTGCCTCGCTGGGACATCATTGCAAAATAGAAGTCTTAATCACTTAGGGTACTTTGAAACTATTTTTCTAAAACTAATTGGTTAAAATTTGGTTTAGCAAAGTCTTATAAAAGTTTGTTCATTTTTCAGCAACGGTTTTAAAAATGGCTACAGCCACAATTGCTTTGTTAAGCATCGAAAAACTTACTACAACAACTACTCGAGTTGGAAACATATGATCATGATGATACTCATCATCAAGGATCTCATGTTTGCCCTTACGGAGGTCTATCCTTCTATTCCAGCTCCAAACGTTGCTCGAAATGTTCGGGAGGCGTATGAGCAATGGACACGGGCAAACAAGAAGGCCCGAGCCTATATCTTGGCCAGTCTTAATGACGTGTTGGCCAAGAAGCATGAGCTCATGGTCTCAGCTCGTGAGATCATGGAGTCACTGCGGGGCATGTTTGGACAATTGTTTGGATAGCTCAAGCACGATGCTCTGAAATACATCTTCAACTCCAAAATAGAGGAAGACACCTCTATTCGTGAACATGTGCTTAACATGATGGTCCACTTTAATGTGGCGGAGATGAATGGGTCTAGAATTGATAAGGGCAGTTAGGTTAGCATAATCCTGCATTCTTTGCCGGAGAGCTTCTTCTACTTTGTTAGTAATGCGATTCTTAGCAAAGTGGAATATACCCTTACAACTCTCCTCAACGAGTTGCAGACATTCTAATCTTTACTAAAAAGTAAAGAGAGGAAAAGGGGTGAGGCAAATTTTGCTTCATCTTCTAGAACGTTTCATCGAGGTTCGACCTCAGGGAAGAATGAAGTTCGCACCTTCTACTTCTAACTCTCAAAAGGGGAAGAAGAAGAAGGGTGGTAAGGGAAAAGGGAAAGCGTCTGCTAACCCGCCACCTGTCAACCCGAGGAGGCATCCGCCATCGATTGAAAAAGGAAAATATTTCCACTGCAACCAGGATCGACACTGGAAGAGGAATTGTCCTCACTGGCTAAAGGGAAGGAAGGAGACCAAAACTAAGGCCACAACAGACATAGGTAAATATGATTTACTTGTGTTAGAAACTTGCTTAGTGCAGAATGATGATTCTGCCTGGATAATTGATTCGGGCGCCACTAATGACGCTTATTATTCTTTTCAGGGGATTAGATCCTGATGACAGTTGGAGGTTGGTGAAATGACGATGCAAGTAGGAACTGGGAACGTCGTCTCAACTGTGGCAATGGGAGACATCCAGTTAACTTTACAGAATAAGTTTCTTGTATTAAAATATGTTTTTGTAGTTTCTGAATTAAAAAGGAACTTAATTTCTGTAAAGTGCTTGTTACAATGTAAAAACACTCTTTCTTTTAATGTGGATAAAGTGTATATTTATAAGGATAGTGTTGAGATTTGTATAGCTAAACTGGAAAATAACTTGTATGTGCTAAGATCGTAAGCCTTAATTCCGTCCATAACATAGAGATGTTTAAATCTGTTGTAACTCAATCTAAACGTCAACAAATTTCTCCAAAAGAAAATGTCCATGCATCTTCGATTAGGGCACATCAAGTTCAATAGATTGAGAGATTGGTGAAGAATGGTCTTCTAAGTGAGTTAGAAGAAAATTATTTACCAGTGTGTGAATATTGCCTTGAGGGTAAGATGACTAAACAACCTTTTACTAGAAAAAGGTTATCGAGCCAAAGAGCCTCTTGAGTTAGTACATTTTGACCTCTGTGGTCCTATGAACGTGCGAGCCCGAGGAGGCTATGAGTATTTTATCAGTTTTACTGATGATTACTCTAGGTATGGATATGTTTATCTAATGTAACAAAGGCTGAAGTTGAAAATGCATTGGATAGACGGATTAAAACACTTCGATCAAATCAAGGTGGAGAGTTTTTGGATTCTAGATTCCAGGACTATTTGATAGAACATGGAATTGTTTCCCAACTCTCAGCACCGGGTACACCTCAAGAGAATGGTGTAGCAGAGAAGAGAAATAGAACCTTGTTGAACATGGTTTGTTCGATGATGAGTTACGCTTCCTTATCGGACTCGTTTGGGGTTTCGTAGTGGAAACTGCAGTATACATACTCAGTTGTGTTCCTTCCAAGAATGTTGCGAGAACACCTTTGAAGTTGTGGAATGGGCATAAAGCTAGTTTACGTCACTTCTGCATATAGGGTTGCCCAACACATGTGCTTGAGGAAAATCCCAAGAAGTTGGAACCACGGTCGAAGTTATGCCTCTTTGTAGGCTAACCCAAAAGTACACGAGGGGGTTACTTTTATAATCCGTTAGAAAATAGGGTGTTTGTTCCACGAACACTACTTTTCTGGAGGAGGATCATATTAGAGAGCACAGTCCACGTAGTAAAGTCATGTTATGTGAGCTTTCCAACGAAACTACTGAAACTTCAATAAGGTTGTTGAAGAGCCTCCTTCATCAGCAAGAGTTGTTGATGATAGTTCACCTAGTAAGTCGGTTCCACCTCAAGAGTTGAGGGAACTTTGACGCAGTTCGAGGGTTGCGATCCCACCCGTTCGCTATATAGGTTTCATAGAAATCCTAATTATGGTAGCAGATGGCGATGTTGAGGATCTATTGTCTTATCAGAAGGCAATGGAGGATATAGACCGAGATGAATGGGTCAAAGCCATGGATCTCGAGATGGAGTCGATGTACTTCAACTCAGTATGGGATCTTGTAGATCAGCCTTATGGGGTAAGACCTATAGGTCGTAAATGGATCTACAAGAGAAAACGGGGTGCTGATGGGAAGGTGCAAACCTTCAAGGCTCGACTTGTGGCAGAGGGAAATACCCAGGTGGAGGGAGTCGACTATGAGGAGACTTTCTCGCATGTTTCCATGTTAAAGTCGATCTGCATCTTCCTGTCCATTTTCGCTTATTATAATTATGAGATCTGGCAAATGGATGTCAAGATGACTTTTCTGAATGACAATCTTTAGAAGACCATTTACATGGTGCAACCCAAGGGATTCATTGCCCAAGGTCAAGAGCAAAACTGAATCGGTCATTTTATGAGCTGAAACAGGTGTCTCAATCTTGGAACATTCGGTTTGATACTACGATCAAATCGTATGGCTTCGACCAAAACCAAATGTTGATGAACCTGATGTCTACAAGAAGATCGTCAATGGTTCAGTAGTTTTTTTAGTGTTGTATGTAGACGATATCCTACTAATTGGGAATGATATAGGTCTACTGACTGTAGTTATAAACTGGCTAGCATCCCAATTCCAAATGAATGATTTGGGACAGGCTCAATTTGTTTGCGTATATAGATCTTTTGGGATCGTAAGAACAAAGTACTAGCGCTGTCTCAAGCATCGTACATTGACAAGATGTTGCTCAAGTACTTGATGCAGGACTCCAAAAGGGGCCTACTGCCGTTCAGGCATGGAGTCATTTTGTCTAAGGACATGTGTTCTAAGACGCCTCAAAAGGTTGAGAAGATGCAACGGGTTTTGTATGCATCTGCCGTCGGTAGTCTGATGTATTGATGCTCTATACTAGGCCAAACATTTGCTATGTTGTAGAAATAGTCAGTAGGTATCAGTCTAACCCACGCCAAGGTCACTGGACCGCAGTTAACAACATCCTCAAGTATCTTCGGAGAACGATGGACTGAACGAAATCAAACCGAGGATTTCCATGAGCAACAGAATAGATCATTCCAAATTACAATCATGTATGAACATTACAATTACAGTCGTACACAAAACATACAGTTATGCAATCAATACAAAAATTATAGCATGAACAATCAAATAAACAAAGAGAATGCTACGATCCTTTTTTGATTCGTCTCCACGCTCCTTGCTCACGAACGCTCGAACATAGCAACCTCAAAAGCTCGAACAACATGATCGCTCCAAAGCACGAACACCGCGCACTGGAACTCCTCGATCGCCTCGGTCACGAACACCCCAACAGCATGAACGGCCTCCATAGAACCTTTATGGCGTCGAGTTGAGTTTAACACTACCAAGAAGGCGATCTTGGTATTCTAGGTGTGAGAATCTTGAGGGTGCGTTCTGTTTGGACTTGGTTTAAGGTAGAAAAAGGAGGAAACAACAGTCGTGTATACGATTGGGCAAGTGGGAGATGGCTGAAACCTATCGTATAGGTCGATGCCCAATCATTTAGCAAAAGCTAAGTGATCGTCTAGCAAAAGCTAAACACTACACGATCTTTTAGCTTGCTCAAGCTGTCGCTTAGTAAATTGGTATTTACTTGACAGCTTCTGTGAGATGCTTTTTTTTTAGAGAGAAATCTCAAAACAAATATTTCAAAAACTTACTAAAATTAGGAAAACCATTTTCCTTTTATCTCACGGTTACCATGAACCACCAATAACCTCCCACTCTTGTTATTAGAGAAAAAGATTTGTTTATCCAATAATTAATATTATTATAAATATAAATGATAACCAACTTATCATACTATATTTATAATCTATAGTTTTAATATTTCATGTCATGAAACATATAAATCATAGTTCTTTTTCTATTCCATGGTACTTAATGTAAATCCCATTTACATTAATCCTCCACTAGATGTATCTCATACATCATATCGATCATATTACATATAATCAAAATGTCTCTTGTCAATTTGAACATTTCAAATTAACACCAAGAACCGATCCTAAATTGAATCCATTGAGCTACCAAGGGTACCTTATGGATCTATAGCTCGAAGCTCCAACGTTACGTGAATAACTAACTAAACTCTTTAGTCACAGGATCAACCATCCGTTAACTACCAGGCACTCCACTAAAGATCGACAGTTGAACTCTCTTTACCACAGATATATTAAATGTCTATCTTAACTAATAAGAAGTGCGACAACCCTTCACCGATCGTTCGTAAGTACAGCTGGGCCAATAACCGTTATGCCTCTGTAGTTACATCTAACTTATTAAGTACCATCGATCCCTTTAATGAACATAAGTCTTAGTTTTACTATGACTGAGTCCTCTTTTCCAAAGAGAAGCTGTGGCCACTATGTTCAAGCCCCAGAATCAGCCCTTAAGGGAGCAATCTCTATACTTATCCCTGTTTCAGGAAAGGAGTGAATTCCATCATGTGGATTGAGTTCCCAACCCCTAAATCAGACAAGTTCCCAAAAAGGTAGGCATGTTGAGTTGGCAATTTAGACGCTCTCACCCATACTAATCAAAGGACCGCCTTCAAAAGCAAGAGTTCCCAAAACACTTAAGATTGAGGTCGTGTCACCTATGGTCGTTTAGGTGAGATGTAAGTCTCTAGTATCAACGGCGTCATATACAGAGTCTAGTCATCTCGTGGTTCAGGTCTTATACAAACTCTTTGTATAGGACACTTCTGCTCGTATGTCTCCACATGAATGGTCAGGATCCACCATCTATAGTAGTTTACAACACTTGCAAACTTCTACAAAGTGGGTCATATCCATAGTGTCACCAGGATCAGGTATCCCACCTTAATCCTTATACTACAGACCTATTTAGGTTATCACTTAAGGCATGATCCACTTGTATATCACATATATATATATATATATATATTTAAATTCACATAAGATAACCAAGGAGTTTTGTTTATTGGATATGAGTAAATGCCAGAATTAAATAACAATTATTCTATTCATCAAACAATGTGTATCTTTACAAAACAACAAGACTTCGGGAGAATTAGGACACCAATCCCAATAATCTCCCATTTGTCCTAATGACTTGGGCGACTAATGTACAATACAATATAAAAATGTACAATAAACAATAAACTAGGGCCAGTATCATCTCCCGCTTGCCCTAGACAAGATGCTGCATGTCCCGTAGACCCAGACTCTCCAGGTGACCTTCGAACACTTTAGCCGTGAGGGCCTTTGTAAAGCGATCAACAACGTTGTGCTCCGATGCAATCTTCATGACTATCACATCACCTCGATGCACAATCTCCCTGATCAGGTGATATTTACATTTGATGTGCTTACCCCGACGATGACTCCAAGACTCCTTCGAATTTGCCATAGCTCCACTGTTATCACAATAAAGAGTGATAGGTAAATCCATATTTAGAACAACTTCCAAACCTAAAAGGAATTTCCTCAGCCAAACAACCTCCTTAGCTGCTTCACAAGCAGTTATGTATTCAGCTTCCATAGTGGTGTCTGCGATGCATCTTTGCTTGATGCTTCCCTAAACTATAGCCCCTCCATTTAGAGTAAACACTAACCCCGATGTCGATTTGTGATAATTTCTATCTGTCTGAAAGTCAGAGTCTGTGTATCATGTAAGGATCAGATTCTTATCTCCATACACGAGCATGTAGTCCCTCATTCTCCGAAGATACTTAAGGATTGTCTTGACCGCCATCCAGTGATCAAATCCTGGATTGGACTGATATCTACTGACAATCTCTACTACATAGCAAATGTCGGGTCTAGTACACAACATCGCATACATTAAGCTTCCTACAACAGAAGCATATGGAATCCGTCTCATCTTCTCAACTTCTTGAGGTGTCTTAGGACATTGATCCTTAGACAAAATAATTTTGTGCCTGTATTTGTGGTTCTAAAATGTTTAGATAGAGTGTATTTTTGCTATTTGAGTTAGTTTTGAAGCAATGTATCTTTGCATTCTCGTCTATATTTGTGGTTCTAGAATGTTTAGGATAGTTTTGTCCAATACTAATTAGTATTTTCTATCATATAAATACGTTTTGTTATTTTTACAATTTTGAAATCTTTTTTCCATTTTTTCAAATGAAAATTTAAAATTTGCTATTTTTCTTGTCAAAATTTAGCTCTTAAAAGTCTAATTGGCCTTTAATTATGATATTTTATGATTTTGACCTAATTTGGTGAATTTTGGTAGTTTTTGGCAATTTCTGTAGAATTTTAATCTGATGCGTCCACAACAATCTGATGTGGCCGCAATACTCGGCCCTAAAATTCTAGATTTCATACTAGTCAAAGACAGTTTCGATTTTCATGACTTAATCAGTTATTTAGCCCCAATTTCGCTCGGAAATCATTTAGACCATGAATTTTGACTTTTTCCACCACTTTAGGACTTATAATAGGGATGGAAGACCTCCAAATCAAGATCATCAACTTCTTCGCCAAACTCATCTTCTCCATCACTGTTTCTCTCATTTTCCAACAGTCACTTTGGGTTTATTTTCATCTTTCAAGTCAAAAACTTATGAATGGGAGTTCCTCTAAGGTGTTTTGGCTCTAAGATTTCTCGCCCCATGGAAGTGGGTGCCGAGGAATGATTTTCACCTTGGAAAAGGGGAGATTATTCTAGGGAAAGGCTTGAAACTTGAAGATTTATCTCAAGTTCATTGGAGTTGCAATTTTCTAACATTTCTTTTCTTTTATTTATTCCTTGTATTTATTTTTATTCCTTTTTTCTCTATTAAATCGAATTCTATTGTTGTAATGATTTTTTTATCTAATAATAATTGTATTTTTTCAATCATCATGAGTTAAATTCTTTCTAGGGGTCTGACAATGTGAATACCCTAGAGTCTCTATAGCTTAAATACTATTATGCTCACACAACTTTCTTGTTATTGTATTCTCTTTCTTGATTTTTATTGGAAGTATTGGTAGGTGAAATTGGCCACTTAATTTAACAATCTAGTGGAGCTTTAGTGCTGAGAAGGCTAGAGTGTAAATGGATCTCACAAAGGGATATGGGACTAAGAGCCTAAGAATAGAATAGTCATGTCGCTCTCGAAATAAGGGACACCATAGGGTAAAGAAGCTGAACTTTCATTAATCTAGGATTCAGCTACCCATGGGAACATTCGGTAGTACGTACTTAGAGCTCTTAAAGGAACTGGACACCAGACCGAATAGGTGTAGATTTCTCTCCACGCATATTTCACTATCCTGGTGTGATGCGCGCATCACTTTTTCTATAGAGCCATTGTTAACCCCGTTCGATTAATATTATTTATTGTTTTTTTTTTACCTCAATTTCTACTCATTCACAACACAATTCATTTGGTTACCTTTGATTTCATTAAATTTATAGTCTTGATCAAATTAAAACTATTGCTAATTCTGTGGGTTCGATACCTTGAATACTTCAAGATTATTACTTCTTTGACAGTATATACTTTCACTTAAACCTAATTTTTCTAAAAATATTTTACCTTCCATACATTTGGTCGATTAAGTTTTTGGTGTTGTTGCCAGGGACAAACGACTTTTTACTTTTTTTAATTGTGAATGAGCAATGCGACCGTAATGACTCTAGTACAAGAAAGATATAACTCTTTTTCGTTGTTGTTTATTTTGCAAGGAGGAGTCAATACATGAGAAGAAGGCCTTGCATTTTTCAACAAGATCTTGAAATAGAAAGGACCTTTCACCGCCAGATAAAAGAATAAAGATGAAAGTGTCAAGAGCAAGGAGTTGAGCGCACAAGAGACCTTTGAAGCAGCTGCATTTGTTCAACTTGTTCCAATCAATTCTCTTGAAGGCAATCCCTTTAACCTTCCCAGAGATGGTGAGCAGCAAAATAAAGATCAATAATAACCACCAATACAACCTGTTGCACAATAACATAATCCCATCTTTATTGCGGAGGATAGAGGCAGAGCTATCAGGGATTATGTTCTTGCATTCAAAACCTTAGACACTAAAATTTTAGATCTACCAATAGATGTACCCACATTTGAAATGAAGCCTTTGATGTTCTAGATACTAAACACATTTGGACAGTTCAACGAGCTACCTATTGAGGATCCCCATAAACATATATAACACTTTATGAGAATTTGCCATTCTTTTAAAGTTAATGGTGTTTCTGAAGATGCAGTGAGACTAAAGCTATTTCCCTATTCTTTGCAGAGAGATGCAAAAGTGTGGCTTGATTCATTGCCTCCAAAATCTATAACCATATGAGATAACCTAGTGGACAAGTTCCTAGGAAAATATTTCTTACTTGAAAGAACGCCAAATATAGAGAAGACATTATAGCATTCAGGAAATCTCCATCTAAATATGTTGATGGAGTGTGGATTGGATTCTAGAAGTTGGTAAGAAAATTCCCACATCATGGACTTCCAGTTTTCATCGTGATGGAGTAGTTCTACAATGGGTTGAACTGAGCTTCAAAGATAATGGTCAATGCATCTGTTTGAGGATCTTTTCTTAAGAAGTCCATAAACGAAGCTCAAGAGATCATGAATATGATCACAAACAACAATCAGAATTGGGGTGATGGAGAACACACTTCAATCATAAAAACTGTTGTTGAAATACAAGAAGTGGACACGCTAGCATCCATGAGTCAACAATTAACAATAATCGAAAATATGATTCAAAGTTGGATGACGGGACCACAAAAAGTGGCCGCTGTCCACACTGAACCTCAATCTCCAACCTATGGATTTTGTGCTAGGAACCATTTTTATCTAATGAATATATGTATAACCCCCATTCAGTGTGCTATGTAGTTTACTGAAAGGTGTAAGAATATTGGGACCCATATTCTAACACCAACAACCTAAGATGAAGGTCACACCCGAATTTTGCATGGGAAAAATCTAACAGTAGTGCAACCTCAGCATCGCCCACTGACAACTCCACTAGGGTTCCCTCAAGTGTCACAGTAGCAGCCATAAGTGTAGCCACCATCACCTCCCCTAAGAAGAGCTCTACAATGGTAGATATACTAAAAGAATATATGACAAGAAACGATGCCGCTCTTTGTAACTTAGATATCAAGTGGAACAGCTAGCCAAAGAGATTCAGGGTAAACCTCTAGGGACACTACCTAGTAGCATGGAGGCTCTAAACTCAAATGGAAAAGAACACTACAAAGTTGTCACTCTAAAAAGTGGGTTGGAATATGAAGGATCGAAAGTGTATGGAGAGTAGGAGAAAAGCTGTAAGGAAGGATCAATTGATGTTAAGTCTAAGGAAGGGATGATCCCCAGCAGTTGAAGAAAAGAAAAAGATGGCCGAAAAAGACAAAAAGAAGGTGAGTCATTAGTGGTTGCAAAAGAGAAGAATACAATTCCGATATAAAAATTGCCAATACCTTTTCCCCAATGATTGCAAAAAGCGAACCATGATACATCAATATTCTTGAAAATTTTAAAGCATCTTCACATCAATATTCCACTACTTGAGGCATTAGAGAAATTTCCAACTATGTGAAATTTTTAAAAGACATCTTGTTTAAGAAGAGCAAGCTGCCAGAGTATGAAACAATTGCGTTAATTAAGTAGATCAAAGATGTTTTAGTAAAGGTTGATAAGTTTGTGTTATCTATAGAATTCATAATTTGTGATTGTGAAGCAGATAAGAAAGTACTGATAATTCTGGGACAATCATTTTTGGCAATAGGAAAGACTTTAATTGATGTATAGAAGGGAGAGTTAACCATGTGAGTCAATGATCAGAAGATTACTTATAATGTATAAAAAACATTAAAATTTTCAGATGACATGGAAAAATGTTCTTTAATTGAAAAGTCCTACAGCCTAACCCCATGTGAGATACATGAGTTCGTAAAAAAATGTGCAAGAAATGAGTTAAACGAAGAAACAAAGGATGTGGTAGATGTTGGGGTTGATGCCTTAAATCTCGTAGGGTCCAGTAGTTTGTAAACACCTATATGAACAAACATAATGTGATGTAATAATATGAGATATTTTCTTCACTACAGTCTTTGAAATATGAGATATTTTAGTTGCATTAACCACAAACCAATAAATTAAGATCTCTGGTTATCGTTGTAACTTAAGCATGTATGTGATGACATACAAGTGGATCGTACTTTAAGTGATAACCTAAATGGTTTGTAGTATATGGATAAAGGAGGGAAACCTTATCCTGTTGACGCTATGAGTGCAGCCCACTTTGTAGATGTTATAAGTGTTGTAAAGTGCTACAAATGGTCTGATCCTGACCATTCATGTATTAGACATGCGAGCAAGGATGCTCTATACAAAAGAGTTTGTATAAGGCCGGACTATGAAATATTTAGTCTCGTTATATAATGCCGTTCATGACAGACACTTTCATTTCACTAGGATGACCATAGGTAACATGACCTTAATCCTAAGTGAGTTGGGAACTCCTGCCTATGAGGGTGGTCCTTTGATTTGTATGGGTGCAAGTTGCAGAATCGTCGACTGAAACCTACCACTTTAGGGATTTTTCTGATTGGGGAGCTGAGAACTCAGCTACACTACACGGAATTCACTCCTTCCCCGAGTTAAGGGTAAGTAGATAAATTGCTCCTTTAAGGGCTAATTCTGGGACTTGAACAATGTGGTGCCACACTTTCTCTTGGCCTAAGAAGGATTTACTCATAGTAAGACTATGATGTATGGTTCATTAGAGGAATCAATGGTATTTAAGGAGATAGATGTAATTGCAGGGGTAAAACGATAAATTGTCCCAATTGTAGTTACAAGTGATTTGTTTAGAGTCATCCTACTGTTGATTGGTTATCCAATGGACACAGAAATATATCTGTAGCGTGAAAAGTGCAGTTGTCGGTCTTTAGTGGAATGCCCGACAGTTAACAGATGGTGGATATCATGATTAAAGAGTTTAGTTAGTTATTCATGTACCGTTGGAACTTCAAGCTATAGGTCCATAAGCTCCCCTTGGTAGCTCAATGGATTCATGTTGAGAATCAATTTTTAGGTTAGTTTGAAATGTTCAAATTAATGAGAGGAAATTTGATTATATATGTTATTATTAAATTGCATCAATTATATGAGATATAATTGACTTAATGTATTAGTTACATTAAATGGAGAATATATTATTAAATGTTGTAAGGGAGAAAAAGAACTATGATTTATATATTGCATGAGATGTGATATTAAAACTATAGGTTATGAATATATATTATTTATATTTTCAATAAAATCAATTATGGGATAATTGGTTACGGTTTTTTCTCCTAATAACCAACTTATTGGGAGGTTATGATCAATTATGGTAACTGATGGATAAAATGAAAATTGTTTTCATTTTTACATAATGCAATCATTAAGCTATTGAGAATCGTACGATCAAAAGAATTAGCTATACGATAGCTTGATAGCATACACGATTGTGTAATGAGTTTTCTATACGATAGTCACTTGTTTTCTAAATGATCGAGTACTCAATCATCTATACGATCTTTCAAATTCCTCCTACCCTCTACCAAATCCATACAAAACCCACAACTCCTGGATTCTCACACCGAGAATACCAAGGGAGCCTTTTGGTGGTGTCTACTTACTGTGTGAGGGACGAGTGTTATTTGTTCTTGATCGAGGAGATTGTGGAGGCGTGACGTTCGTTTTGGTGAATGATTGTGTTGTTACATCAAGGGAATGAGGTGAATAGTTGTTCAAGGGTGAATTCTCTTGATCCTTAGTATTTTCTTTTTGAAGCATGCTGTAATTTAGAGTTTTGCATAACTATTATTGTTTAATTGTAAATGTATATGTTCTGTCACAATGGGGTTTGGAACGATCTTGCTTCTGCTCACTAGTCTCTTTGATAAGAGTTCCTTCAGTAAAGTCATGCTATAAATGCTCTTCAAGGAAGGCAACACCAAATCATCCAAGCTTATAGAGGAAAATATCCAACAACCAATACAAGATGTAATGGAACCTATCAATATGCAACTTAAATCGATAATATTATCTCTTCTGAAAAATCTGAGTATTCCCTTTAAAAGTTGATCTACAAAAATAGGGTCTTTAGAAAGAGAATAAGAAAAGAGTTACAAAAGAAGGCGGGAGTTTGTACCACAAGTTTATAGGATGGGAGAAAAAAACGATTGTTCAGCTTACATGATAAAATAGTCAATCTTCAACGCAATGAAGGAAATGCTTTCAAAATGATCAGGCAACAAGTAAAGGCGTGTTAAGTCGAGACAAAAAATTTGTCTTGGTTTAAGAGTAAGATCGAGCTCTAAATGTACAAGTACGTTTTATTTAGTAAAAAATAAGTTTCGAGTTTTTATCTGCTTAAAGAAATAAACTCTTTCTAGGTTGGTTTTTTCTAAGAAAGAGGTATTTAATGATTGTAGGAAACACCTCAACCTGGAAACTATTGGGTTGTATGTCCTAAAACTCGCAATTTGTAAAATTAAACACATTCTATTTATAATAAAGATGTTATTGAGGTTTATTCAATAAAACCGCTATTGAATATGTTATTGAATATGTCAATTGCACTTGTAAAGCCTAAATCCAATAAACTAGCAATCCTCTAGCTATAACATGAATACTTGAACTTTATGTGGAAAAGAGGATCAGGTTTGAGTATATGGCCAAAATGGTCTATAAATATAAGGATAGGGTTGGGTACCTTATCTTGGAGACACTATAAATGTGGTCCACTTTGTATTTCATACAAACGATGTGATCCCGAAATCGTTCATGTGAAAACAAGCGAGTGGAGACATCCTATGCAAAATATATTTGCATAACACCGGACCACGAAATAGTCACTTTTCTTTATAACGACCGTTTAATTTAAATCTGACTATTTCAATCTGATGACCTAAGGTAACTCGTTCTCAATCCTGAGTTAACTATGAAGTCATGTTTATTTGGGATTATCCTTTAATCTGCATGGGTAAGAGTTGCTAAAAAACACCAATCAATAAGCCTACCATTTTAAGGATAATGAGTAGATAATTAAAGGTATAGTTCTAAAAGATATAATTCTCTCCTATCTATTTTAAAGTTAGCAGAAAGATTGTTCTCTTAAATACTGACTTCTAGTCTTGAACATGTAGGGACTGTCCTAAAACTCGTAGTTTGTAAGCATTAAACATATTCTATTCACAAAAAGTTATTGTTGAAATTTTCTATCAACAAAGGTGTTATTGAATTGCATTCTTTTATAAATCCAATAAACTAATCTATGACTATAATATGAATACTTAAACTTTATGTAAAGACTAACTTAAGTCAAAAACTAACTTAAGTTGTAGTATATAGCCAAAAAGGTCAATAAGTATATGAATAGGGTTGGGTACCTTGTCCTTGGGACACTATGGATATTGCCCTTCTTGTATATTAATACAAATGATGTGATCCCAAAATTGTTCATATAAAGACATGTGGGTGGGGACATCGTATGCAAAAGAGGTTTGCATAAGATTGGACTACAAAATAGTCATTTTTCTTTATAACAACCGTTTACTGTTGAAAATTGACTATTTCAAATTTGATGACCTAAGGTAACTCAATCTTAATCCTGAGCTAACTATGAACTCCTGTTTATTCGAGATTATCCTTTAATCTGCATGAGAGTGGTTCAAAATTACCACTCAATATACCTCCCATTTTAGGGATAAGACCAGATAGATAGTTGGGGATGTAGTCTTGCAAGACAAAATTCATTCATACCCAACAAAAGGTCAACAGATAGGTTATTCCCTTAAGTACTGACTCATGGTCTTGAATAATTAGGTCTCACCCTCTTATGGTAGAGAGGGATTCAGTTTATTGGTTGGACTATAAACCCGTTGTTCAATATGTTGGGGTTGATGCCCTAAATCTCATAGGGTCCTATAGTTTGTAAACATTATTGAACAAATTCGTTGTGTATTTAATAAAATATATGATATTTTATTCAAATTTATTGTCTATAAAATATATGATATTTTAGTTGCATTAACCACAAACCAATAAACTAGCATCCAAGGTTATCTTTGTAACTTAAATATGTAGGTAGAGACATACGGGTGGATCATGTTGAAGTGATAACCTAAATGGTCTGTAGTAGATGGATAAGATTGGGTACCTTATCCTGATGACACTACAAGTATGGCCCGCTTTGTAGGTGTTACAATTGTTGTAAAATGCTACAAATGATCTAATCCTGATCATTCATGTATAGACATGCGAGCGGGGATATTTTATATAAAGGAGTTTGTATAAAATCAGACCACGAAATGTTTAGTCTCATTATATGATGCCATTCATAATAGAGACTTACATTTCACTAGAATGACTATAGGTAACATGACGTGAATCCTTTGCGAGTTGTGAACTCCTGCCTATAAGAGCAGTCCTTTGATTTGTATGGGTGAAAGTGGCAAGATCGTCGACTCAACAAGCTTACCATTTTGAGGATTCATCTGATTGGGGAGCTGGGAACACAACTACACAAGATGTAATTCACTCCTTCCTCTAGGTAGGGGTAAGTAGATAAATTGCTCCCTTAAGGGCTGATTCCAAGTATTGAATAATGTGGCGCCACACCCTCTCCTGGCCCGAGAGGGGTTTAGTCATAGTTGGACTATGATCGATTGTTCATTAGAGGGATCGATGGTACTTAAAGAGTTAGATGTAACTATAGGGGCAAAGCAGTAATTTAGCCTAGTTGTACTTATGAGCAATTTGTGAAGGGTCATCGTACTATTGATTGATTATATCCAATGAAAACAGAAATATATCTATAGTGCGAAGAGTGCAGCTATTTGTCTTTAGCGGAGTACCTAATAATTAACGGATGGTGAATAATTTAATTAAAGAGTTTAATTAATCATTCATGTACCATTGGAGTTTCAAGCTACAATTCCATGAGGTCCCCTGGGTAGCTCAATAGGATTAACTGATAATCAATTTTTGGATTAATTTGAATTGTTCAAATTCGTAGAGGGATTTAATTATATATGATATAATTAAGTTGTTTCAATTATATATGATATAATTATTATAATGTATTTGATACATTATTAATGAGAGGAAATAAATATTTGAATAAGATTCAAGTATAGATTCTATGAATTGGATTCATAGTTGTTAAATTTAATATAAATATGATTTATATTAAATGCCATATAAGATAGAAAAGAAACTATAGGTTATATTATATGTGATACGATACTAAATCTATAGATTCTATGTTATATTTGATATAACATATAATTTAATATATAAATATATATATAATTTGATAAGTTAGTTATCAAATTTATATTTATATAAATTAAATATAATTTTTATTTTAAATAAAATGGGGGAGAGAGTTACAACTCCCTCCCCTTCTTTTCTCTCCACACACATAAGTGGGTGGTTGTAATATTTGGCATGTATAAAAAGAAAAAGTTTCTTCTTCTTGCTAAGTTGATCGATTGAGATAGTGAGAAAAGACAGAAGAATTCTGTGTGTGTGAATTGGATTTTATTGTTGTACAATTTCAATTCCTTCTTCCTCTCCACAAAATTCCCTCAAATCCAAAGTAGCCAGAGCCCACCACTCCTGGGTTCTCTACCTGAGAATACCAAGGAAGTCTTTGTGGTCATGTTCAAACTTATTCAAATTTTTTCTTGAAGAAAGTCTTCAAGGCGCTCGTGGCTTGTTTAGGGAAACTTGAAGAAAATTCTTCAAAGATAAGGTTTCTAAAACCTTTAGTTAGCATGTTGTAATGTATATATAAATGCATATCTTGTTTCTTTAGTTATTGTAAAATTTATATTCAATGGAAAATGGGATTTGGGTCGATCGGGCTTCTGCTCAAGGTTTTCTTCAGTTTGAGTTGCTTCACAATAGAGGTTCAATGGAGATGTAAGAAGCTTAAGGAAATCAAACATGAGGATTTCCATAACCAGCAGAATGATCATTCCAAATTTCATTCGAAATTGAACATACACAATTACAGAACACAAACAGAAACTAATTGGTTATGTAACAACTAGAAATTACAGCATGCTTACATATAATCAAGGGATGGAGTATCATACCTTTGAAAACTTATTCTTCAAACTCCCTCGATCACAAACGCTTGAACAGTCTCCAAGACAACAATACACGAATGCTTGAACACAACGACCGCAACATAGCACGATCAACAACGAACACGAACCCAACGATCTCAAAGATCACGAACCTAACGAACAACCTCCAAAACCTCAAACTCAATCAAGTTAAGTTAGGACACCACTACAACGGTTACCTTGGTATTCTCGGGTTGAGAATCTAGAAGTGTGGGTTATTATGAACTTGATTAGAGGAAGAGACTGGAGGAACAATAGTCGTGTAGACGATGGAGCAAGTGGGAGATGAGAAGTGTCTATTGATAATAGGCAGAAATGCACATTATTACAATGCAAACATATAAAACAATGTGAAAATGCGACGGTAAAATTATGCAAAATCATGCCCAAAAGCATTAAGTTGAGAATATTGTGATCGCATGCGCCCATCGCATTAAAACAGCTAATTTACTTATTTTGTGCAGGAAAATGCGTTGGTGTAAAGCAAATTGCGATCCAAGAAATTCGGCACCCGAGCGCATTAGAAGATTGCGACTGCAAAGCTATGCGATCGTATGCACTCACAAAGATCTGCTCAAGAAGGTGACCGCATAAAGACGGTGCATCAAGGTGAAAGCATAATAAATCATGATGGGATGGAAAGCTGACGATGGTCGAATCCGAAATTAGTTGACAAGTCGTTAACGACACACTGTAGCAAGTACATTCAACATTTTAGTGACCATTAAGCAGCGCATCAGATAGAGATTTAATGACCATTCAACTTTTCAGTGACCATTAAGCGGCGCATCAGACAAAGATTTAACGACCATTCAACTTTTCAGTGACCATTAAGCGGCGCATCAGATAGAGATTTAATGACCTCCCATCATTCCAATCATTTGAGAGAAAAGCTTCTTCACCTTGAAGCTCTATAAATACCGAAGGCCACCACTGTTAAATGAGTTTAGAGATAGTTGGAGTTTGAAATATACATAGTTCGCCATATACATAGAAGATAGATCATAGATAGTCGTTAGTCTGTAATTCTTATACTTAGAAGGCGGAGGCAAGCGAAGAGCAGAAGACGCCGAGAGATCACTCCTGGGTAGCTCGAAAGACTGTTGGAAGGCACTGCAAACAGAGCGAGGGTTGACACTTACGAAAGCAAGAACATTCTTTTGGGTAGAGTAGAGTAAAAGATGGTGTAAAAGCCTCGGGAAGCAAGACGTTGCTACCGGGCTTCATATCCCTAGTTTCCATTGTTGTTCTGTATTCTGACTTTATTTATAAAATGGAATTTGCATCTCAACATCTGTTCAATCTCTTCACATGTTGCACGAGCAGCTAAATTTCTGAATAGGTTGAGAAGCACTTAGCTAGCATGACCTAAGATCTTCATTTTATGCGATCATCTTGTCTTATATATACGTCCTTCACCCTTTAGAGATACTTAAGAGAGTAGTCTAAAGAAAGAACCTAGACTTGAGAGAGTCAGGTTAGAATCTAGGCTTGAGAGAGTTAGATTAGAACCGCATAAGCAAGAGATAGAAACTTAGAGATAAGTTTTGTTTGCTATTATGCATCGCATGCACCCTAGAAATAAGATATGATTGTATGCGGTCACCTTGTGTATCTATGTGTCATTCATCGTCGCATAGACAAGAATAGAGGCTTAGACATAAGTTCTATCGACATTATCATATACATCGCATGCGTCCTAGAAATTGGAACTATGGCATTTATGCTGAGAGATCACATGCTGTTGTATGTGTGTAGTATGATCGAATAACTTAAACGCATTCTTAGGAAGTGTTAGCTAAATCCTTTCTCAACCCGTTCCCCGCATACTCATTGTAACTTTCGCTGTCATTAACTCTTAGCTCAATTCTGCCGCATAGGATTTATACTTTAGACAACATACCAGCCAACTTATTGTTTTTGTCACCACAATGGAATCAAAATTTACCGTCGCATAAGTAACTCAGTAGTCCCTGTGTTCGACCCTGGACTTACCAGGCAACTTAATAGGATTTATACTTGGATTTTACTAGGAAAACTTGCATGTGCAACGCATACACCACCATCGCAATATACACCATTATTTCATCACTTTCACAATGCATGAAGTTTTTAGCGCTGTTGTCGAGGACTACGGTAGTACATATTGTGCTAACAGTAACTTTTTTATTTTCTTTGCAGCTTTCAACCTCTGTGCACTTCCTCTCTTTTGGTAAGGAAAGAAGTCGACGTCATATGAACGAATGACAAGTTCCTGAGCCCAATTATGATCCAGAGATTGAAAGAACATTCAAAAGAAGAAGAAGAAACAACTACCGACACCAACAAGAGAGAAATCCCAACATAGCTAAGCAACCAGAAGACAGAGCACCGAACACGAACAATATTATGGAAAATTCCATTCTCCTGGCGAACGATCGCAATAAGCCCATCCGAGACTATGCGTCGCCCAACCTCTATGATTTCTCACCAGGAATCATGAGGTCAGCCTTGGATGGATCGAGGTTCGAGATGAAGCCAGTTATGCTACAGTTGATTCAAATGACCGAACAGTTTGGTGGAAGGCGTGGCGAGGATCCACATGCCCATCTCCAGAGTTTTATTGAAATCTGCAATACTTTTGTATTCCCAAACATCTCAGGTGAGAAGGTTCGACTAACGCTATTCCCATTTTCGCTATGTGACCAAGCAAGGAAATGAGCCTATTCTCTCAAACTAGGGGGAGATAACGTCTTGGGAACAAGTAGTGGAAAAGTTCATGAAGTACTTCCCCCCAATTGAGAATGCACAAAGAAGGTTTTGGGATTGGTGTCCTAATTCTCCCGGAGTCTCGTTGTTTTGTAAAGATTCACATTGTTCAATGAATAAATAAATGTTATTTAATTCTAGCATTTACTCATATCCAATACACAAAGCTCCTTGGTTATCTTATGTGAACTGGAGCTTTTATATATGATATAAAAATGGATCATATCTTAAGTGATAATCTAAATCGGTCCGTAGTATAAGGATTAAGATGGGATACCTGATCCTGGTGACACTACGGATACGACCCGTTTTATAAAGGTTCGCAAGTATTGTAAACTACTACAGATGGTAGATCCTGACCATTCGTGTGGAGACGTGAAGCGAGGGTGTCCTATACAAAGAGTTTGTATAAGACCTGAACCACGAGATTACTAGACTTTTTATATAATGCCATTGATACTAGAAACTTACATTTCATCTAAACGATCATAGGTGACACGACCTCAATCCTGAGTGTTTTGGGAACTCCTGCCTTTGAGGGCGGTACTTTGATTAGTATGGGTGAGAGTGGCCAGATTGCCAACTCAAAAAGCCTACCTTTTTCGGGACTTGTCTGATCTGGGAGCTGAGAACTCAATCCATAAGATGGAATTCACTTCTTTCCCAAAGCAGGGATAGGTAGAGAGATTGCTTCCTTAAGGGCTGATTCCGGGGCTTGAACATAGTGGCCATAACTTTTCTTTGGAAGAGAAGACTCAGTCATAGTAGGACTATGATTTATGTTCATTAGAGGGATTAGTGGTACTTAAGGAGACAGATGTAACTATAAGAGCATAACGATTATTGGCCCAGCTGTACTTACGAGCGATCTGTGAAGGGTTGTCCCACTGTTGATTGATTAAGATGGACACATAATATATCTGTAGTAAGGAGAGTTTAGCTGTCGATCTTTAGTGGAGTGCCTAGCAGTTAACGGATGGTGGATCCCGTGACTAAAGAGTTTAGTAATTTATTCACGTACCGTTGGAGCTTCGGAGCTATAGGTCCATGTGGTCCCCTTGGTAGGTTCGCTTCTGTTGAGGATCAGTTCTTGGTGTTGATTTGAAATGTTCAAATTGACATGAGGTATTTTGGTTATATATGATATATCAGTATGATGTATGAGATACATCTAGTGGAAGATTGATGTAAATGTGATTTCTATTAGGTGCCATGGAATAGAAAAAGAACTATTGTTTATATGTCTCATGAAATGAAATATTAAAACTATAGGTTATAAATATAGTATGATAAGTTGGTTATCATTTATGTTTATAAGAATATAAACTATTAGATAACTAATTCTTTTTCTTTTACATAACGAAAGTAGTGGGTGATTATTGGATCATGGTAACCGTGAGTTTAAAACGATCGTGCAAGTGCGAGCTAGACGATCGTGTAGGTGCGAGCTAAACAATCGTAGAGTATTTACTAAATGATCACATAGCTTTGCTAGATGATCACTAGCCCAAGGTAAACGATCGTGTAGAGTCTGTAGGCAACAGACCGAGCTAAACAATAGAGCTAAACGATCGTGTAGCTTTTGCTAGACGATCACATAACTTTATCTAAATGATTGGGCATCGACCTATACGATAGGTCTCCGCCATCTCCCACTTACCCAGTCGTGTACGCGAACGTTGTTTCCTCCTTTGTCTGCCTCATATCAAATTCGAACAGAGCCCACCCTCTGAATTCTCACACTGAGAATACCAAGGTCGCCTTGTTGGTGGCGTCGGACTCAACTCGACACCGTCGAGGTTTTATAGAGGCCGTTTGTGGTGCTGTGGAGGCCATTCGTGTTGCGGAGTAGTTCATGACCAAGGAGATCGTTGAGGACGAGTGCGAAGTCTTCATGCGGTGTTCGTGCTATGTTGCGGTCGTGTAGATCGAACATTTGTGGTTACTGTTGTTCAATCAGAGTTGTGCAACGGAGCGTGGAGACGTTTCTGCCTATGTGCGTTCAGTTTTCTTCTGTACATTTGAGATTGTCATTTTGTAATTTCTGTAGATTAAATTCATAACCGTTTGTTTTGAAGTCGACTATAAATGTATTGTTTATTCATGATTGTACTTTGGAATAGACTTGTTCCATTTCTCATAGAAATCTCGATTCCGGTTTCCTTTAATCGGTATCAGAGCTACTTTCTCTGATATTCCAAATTACATATCTGAATTGAACACATTCGACAGTCGCGGTGGGTTTCCACATTTGTGGTTAACCATTTTCTGCATTTGTGGATGAATTTGATGAATGTTTCGGGTTTAAATTGCCTTTTTGTTAAAGATTTCAGTATTACAAAGTGGTAATTGTAAAGGCCCATGTGTTTTTGGGCGAAATTAACTTTGCAATCGAGTCTGTAATTCGAAGAGTTCGTCGAGTCATTCATGATGAAGCTTCGGTGCATGGCGATGCAATTCTCAACGAAGAAGAAGACCAAGCGTTGGTCGGATCATGTAGCCTAAGGTAAATGATCGTTGGGATTTAACTAAGTGATCATTTAGATATTTTTTTCTATACGATCGTGTAGTATTTTCTAAACGATCATTTAGCTAATGCTCAGCGATGGGGTAAATCGTTTACCATATCATAACGTTGGTTGCGCGATCGCGTAGGCACTTGAGGTAGGCAGTCGTAGTGGGAGCATGCAATGCTCGTCGTTTAGTAGAAGGCGCGCGTTAGATGATCGTGTAGTTAGCAAGCTTCATCGCATAGTTGCTACTTATGCGACTGTGCGTATGCAATACAGAGATGCTAGTTAAGCGTTCACTTAGGCAATGGTGCTTCGCAGCATCGTAGTCGTTTAGACGATCGCGGAAGGCGAGTGCTATGCAGAGTGCGCTAAACGATCGTGTAGTTTAGGCTTCATCGCTTTGTAAAGGTACACGATCGTGTAGTAAAAGCTCAACGACCATTTGGATTTTTCTAGACGATCGTATAGTAATGCTAAACAATCGTTTAACTCTGGGAGCTTTGGTAAGCGATAGAACGAAGGGTTTGTTTTATCGTGTAGACGATCGGGGGGGAGCTTAGTACACAATGGATGGTTGGAGAAGCAATGCTTTGCTAAGCGGTTCAAGATCCGGTTTGCCTGTTTGAACCGGAGACTCCTTGTCTTTGTAAAAGTTAGCTTTCCCTTTTATGTTTTAAGGCAATTTTACCCAGTTCATCGACTTTGGTTGCTTATACATGTGATGTATGGTGCTTAATGCCAAAGTATTTGTCATATAGTTAAAAACCCACCTTAGGTTGTGCAATTATTTATGCATCATGTATTGTAAATGTTATAATATTGCATGAAGAAATTACTTGAAATCATGCGCATGCATCATGAAATATAAGAGTGATATTTTGCATGCATTGAGCATTATCATGCATCATCTTTTTATTATAATTGTTATAGTCTAAGGGTGAATGGAAACATGTTTTGCTTGTTACATTGCTGTTTTGTATAAGTGTTATATAAAAGAAGTAGCAATGAATGGACAATGCATTGAGCATGACACTTAGGCTGTTTATAATTGTTGTGAATGCCTTACATGTATTAGCTTCGCATTGTGGTTGTTTCCGTTTATAAGTGTTATAAAGGAAATTAGACCTAAAATTAATAATTCAAAGTTGCATGTGGACTTAGGGAGAACTCAATTTTTTTTAAAAGGGTTTTAAAATTGGTTTGAGATAGACCTAAGTTCAAGTGGTTCTAAAGAGTTTAGTAACCTAGATTTATCTTTTAAAATCGGTTCAATAGCATTAAACTGGTTGGAAGATTAATTTTTTTTGTAAACCTATCTATAAGGGACCTTTTGTCTAAGGCGGGTTCTGGCTAGGCTGGGGTTCTTAAGTTGACGGAAATGTAACACCCCTACCTGGGAACCTACCTGGAAGTATGAATTAGATAGATTTTCAACAAGCATGCGAAGTTTTGGTCAAAGACTCCGTTAAAGAGTTTAGTGGATGATAATTAAAAGTTGTTCAGCTATCCAAGGTAAAAGTTACTCTTGGAAAAACCTAAAAGTCACTTAGTTAAAATCCTTAGCCGTGTTTTTTCTAAGTCAGCTAAACCCTAGGTTATAAAGTACTCAGTGGGAGGAGGAGGCGTATCAGATATGTCTATGATTCCACTCACGTTTCTCCCTATATGTTCACACTGTGAGATTCATGCTTGGCCTCGAGATACCCAAGATACATTCCCCTTAGAATGGTGTTTGCATGAGTCAATATCAAGGTGAACGGAGAGAGTATTTATAGTAAGTGGGTGAAGGGTGTGTGTCAACACGTCCTATGGTCTCTGTCATTGGTTCACACTATGAGATCATTCTGTACGCCCTTGTGTCACCCTGGAAGCGGCCCTCTTAGGATGAGTTTTGTGCAGTTAGTCAATATCAAGGTGAACTCCAGAAATGGATAGGGTCGCTTTAGGTTTTTCCCCAATCGGATTTTTTCCCTTCGGATTGGCCTTTTGGGACGGACCTCTAGAGCTTAAAATGGCGGGTCACACTTACGAGAGATTGTTAAGTAAGTAAATGATCTCTTGGCCAAATCAATGATGGCTAATCGTTATAGCAGCAAGAGTTGTTCTGGTATTAATGACTGGTTGAGATCTTCTCAATTTAGAGGAGGGATAACTGACCTTCATTAGGCGGCTTTTGTCTTAAACTTTTGAAGGTCATTGCGAAACTAGATGTCACACGGGGTTCATGTTAGTTTTGCTAAAATCTTATTAGATGTTGTTTTGTTTTACAACGTGTATTTGTTTAAAACCTAACGTAGGTGAATGTGTTTTTCTTTTCAGCAACCCTTTAGTATTTCCGTTTAAATCTTTTAAAAATGACCAATTACTCACAGTGGAAAGAATCGTGTGAAACGAATCTCGTGGCAGACGACCTCCATCCCACTACTCTCCAAAAAAGGAGACAATAGACTAAATACAATTTATTGGTCTTAGAGACATGTCTTGTATAGAATGATGATTCTTCCTGGATCTTTGATTCAGGTGCTACCAATCATGTTAATTTCTCTTACCAAGGATTCAATTCCTAGAAAATATTGCCACAAGGAGAGATGACTCTTCGAGTCAGTACCGGTGAGGTTATTTCAGCTGTTGCTGTAGGCAGGCTGAAGTTATTTGTTGACAAGAAACATTATCTGTTACTGGATAATGTTTTTGTAGTTCTTTATATTAAGAGGAACTTAATCTCGGTTTGTTGTCTCATTGAGCAAGGCTATACCATCTCCTTTTTTTTTAGAATAAAGTGTTTATTTTCAAGAATTGAATGGAGATTGGTTATGGTTCAATGGAAAATAAATTATATGTACTAAGGTCGTTTGTCATAAACGCCTTGTTTGACACTGAAATGTTCAGTACGACAACAACAGTTTAAAGAACAAAGATTTCTCCAAAGGAAAACACCCATCTTTGGCATCTAAGGTAAGGTCACATCAACCTCAATAGGATTGAGAAGTTGGTGCAAAGTGGACTTCTAAAGAGTTTAGAAGAAAACTCCTTGCAGGTATGTGAATCATGCCTCGAAGGTAAGATGACCAAACGACCTTTTACTGGAAAAGGTTACAAAGCCAAGGAAGCCTTGGAGCTTGTACATTCAGATCTCTGTAGTCCAACGAATGTTAGAGCTCGAGGTGGGTATGAATATTTCATCTCTTTCATAGATGATTATTCAAGGTTTGGGTATCTCTTCTTAATGTAACGTAAGTCTGAAGCACTATGCTCTGATCGTGGTGGAGAGTATACGGACCTTAAATTCCATAATTATATGATAGAACATGGGATTGCATCCCAACTCTTGGCCCCGGGTACACCTCAGCAGAATGGTGTATCTGAAAGGAGAAATCAGACCTTGTTGGACATGGTTCGGTCTATGATGAGTTATGCTCATCTTTCAAACTCGTTTTGGGGTCATGTAGTGCAGACTACATGTTATATCCTGAACAACGTTCCCTCGAAAAGTGTTTATGAAACACCTTTTGAGTTATGAAAAGGCCGTAAAGGTAGTTTACGCCATTTCAGAATTTGGGGCTGTCCGACACATGTGCTAGCGACTAACCCAAAGAAGTTGGAACCGTGTTCGAAGGTTTGTCTCTTGTAACCTATCCCAAGGAAATGAGAGGAGGATACTTCTATGATCCAAGTGAGAACAAAGTTTTTGTTTCCACTAATGCTATCTTCTTGGAAGAAGATCACATGATAAGCCGAAGTAAGCTCGTTTTACATGAGATCTCTAGTGAGACTGGGACTGATGAGGGTTCAACAAGAGTTATTGAACAGACTAACAAATCAACAAGAGTTGTTGAGGTCGGGATGTCTAGTCAACCAGCTCAAGAGTTGGGACTGCCTCGACATAGTAAGAGGATTATGAACCCACCGGATCGCTACATGGGTTTGACTGAAGCCCATAACGTCATTACGAATGATGAGGTTGATGATCCTTTGTCTTTTAAAAAGCAATGGAGGATTTAATCACTGGTCGTCGGTCAAGACATTCCTCAAGTATCTTCGGAGAACGAAGGTCTACATGCTTGTGTACAGATCTAAGGATCTGATCCTTACGGGATACAAAGTTACTGATCCCTTTACAAAGGCTCTCACGGCTAATGTGTTCGAGAGTCACCTGGAGAGTCTGGGTCTGTAGGACATGCGACATCTTGTCTAGGGCAAATGGGAGATGATACTGGGGTATGCCTTAGTTTATTGTATATTGTATAATTTTATATTGTATTGTACATTAGTCTCCTGATTCATTAGGACAAGTGGGAGATTGTTGGGATTGATGTCCTAATTATCCTGGAGTCTCATTGTTTTGTAAAGATACACATTGTTCAATGAATAAATAAATGTTATTTAATTCTAGCATTTACTCATATCCAATAAACAAAGCTCCTTGGCTATTTTATGTGAACTTAAGCATGTATATGTTATAAATGGATCATGCCTTAAGTGAAAACCTAGATCGGACTGTAGTATAAGGATTAAGGTGGGTTACCTGATCCTGGTGACACTACAGATACGGCTCGCTTTGTAGAGGTTTGCAAGTGTTGTAACCTACTACAGATGGTAGATCCTGACCATTCGTGTGGAGACGTGGAGCAGGGGTGTCCTATACAAAGAGTTTGTATAAGACCTAGACCACGAGATGACTAGACTTTATATATAATGTCGTTGATACTAGAGACTTACATCTCACCTAAACGACCATAGGTGACACGACCTCAATCCTGAGTGTTTTGTCTGATTTGGGAGCTGAGAACTCAATCCATAAGATGGAATTCACTCATTTCCCAAAGTAGGGATATGTAGGGAGATTGCTTCCTTAAGGGCTGATTCCGGGGCTTGAACATAGTGGCCATAACTTCTCTTTGGAAGAGAAGACTCAGTCATAGTAGGACTATGATTTATGTTTATTAGAGGGATTAGTGGTACTTAAGGAGATAGATGTAACTATAGAGGCATAACAGTTATTGGCCCAGCTGTACTTACGAGCGATCTGTGAAGGGTTGTCATACTACTAATTAGTTAAGATGGAGACATAATATATCTGTAGTAAGGAGAGTTCAGCTGTCGGTCTTTAGTGAAGTGCCTGGCAGTTAACGGATGGTGGATCCCGTGACTAAAGAGTTTAGTCAGTTATTCACATACCGTTGGAGCTTCGGAGCTACAAGTCCATGAGGTCCCCTTGGTAGGTTCGCTTCTGTTGAGGATCAGTTCTTGGTGTTGATTCGAAATATTCAAATTGACAAGAGGTATTTTGATTATATATGATATATCGATATGATGTATGAGATACATCTAGTGGAGGATTGATGTAAATGTGATTTACATTAAGTACCATGGAATAGAAAAAGAACTATCGTTTATATGTCTCATGAGATGAAATATTAAAATTATAGGTTATAAATGTAGTATGATAAGTTGGTTATCATTTATGTTTATAATAATATTAACTATTAGATAACTAATTCTTTTTCTTTTAAATAACCAAGTAGTGGGTGTTATTGGATCATGGTAACCGTGAGTTTAAAAGGAAAGTGGTTTCCTATTTTGAAAAGAAGTTTTTACAAAAGTTTAAAAGGTTTTTGAGTTTTCTCTCGCGAAAAAGAAACTCACAAAGTCGTCAAGTAAATTCAGATTGACTAAACGACGGCTGGGCGAACTAAACGATCATGCAACTGTGAGCTAAACGATCATGCAGTATTTACTAAACGATCACATAGTTTTGCTAGACGATCGTTGGCCCAAGGTAAACGATTGTGTAGAGTCTGTAGGCGATAGACCGAGCTAAACGATCGTATAGCTTTTGCTAGACGATCGCATAGCTTTATCTAAACGATTGGGCATCAACCTATACGATAGGACTCCGCCATCTCCCACTTGCTCAGTCGTGTACGCGATCGTTGTTTCCTCCTTCGTCTACCTCATACCAAGTCTGAACAGAGCCCACCCTCTGAATTCTCACACCGAGAATACCAAGGTCGCCTTGTTGGTGGTGTCAGACTCAACTCGACACCGTCGAGGTTTTCTGGAGGCCATTCGTGTTGCGGAGTAGTTGATGATCGATGAGATTGTTGAGGACGAGTGTGAAGTGTTCATGCAGTTTTCATGCCGTGTTGCGGTCGTGTAGATCGAGCGCTCGTGGTTGTTGTTGTTCAATCAGAGTCGCGCAACAGAGTGTGGAGACGCTTCTGCCTATGTGCGTTGAGTTTTCTTCTGTACATTTGAGATTGTCATGTTGTAATTTCTATAGATTAAATGCATATCTGTTTATTTTGCAGTCGACTATAAATGTATTATTTATTCATGATTGTAATTTGGAATAGTCTTGTTTCACTGCTCATGGAAATCTCGATTTCGATTTCCTTCAGGAGGAAGTTGATTACGAATTTTGAACAGGATACTGACGAATCGCTCAGTGATGCCTGGGCTAGGTTTAAAAGACTAGTGCGAGATTGTCCACACAATGACTTACCCAATTGTCTCCAAATGAAAATCTTTTATCATGGTTTGAACGCTGCATCGCAGACGGCTGCCAATGCGGCAACAACTGGAGGTCTACTTGACAAAACGTATGACGAGGCAAAAAATATTCTTGATCGCATTTCGAATAATCATGAAGACTTGAGGGAAAGCGATCAACGACTGAGAATTAAAGAAGGTGACGCAATCAATGGGGCCATCAGATCCTTACAAAACCAAATGAATGCGATGATGAATCTAATACAAGGCATCGCAATCAGTAGCCTAGGAACGCATAGGGGGCAGGACAACGCAATCAATCAAACGAGCGCAAGTTGTGCCACTTGAGAAGAAGCCCATCCGATGGAAGAGATTCCGAGGAATCCGCAATCTGTTTAATTCGTAAAGAATAATCCTTTCTCCAATACTTACAATTTCGGGTGGAGAAACCACCCTAACTTCGTGTGGAAAAAGCAACAAAATTTTCAACCCATGGCGCAAAAAACAAGGGCCGCCAGGATTTTTTCCGCGAACAAACGGTCAATCGCAAAATCAAGCTAGCAGTTCATAGACACTACAATCTTCATCTTTGGAGAGCTTACTAAAGCAGTATATTGAGTAGAATGAAACAATACTCCAGAATCAGGCGATGTCTATCCGCAATTTCGAAATTCAATAGGACAAATTTCGGGCGAGCTCAAAAGTAGACCGCAAGGGGCGTTGCCGAGTTCGATTGAGCTCCCTCGCAACTTGGGGAGTACGGGAAAGGATTAATGTCAAGTTGTGACTTTGCAAAGCGAAAAAATAGTAGCAGAGGAGAAGAAAGAGTCGAATAGGACTACTCCAGTTGTGATGGAACCTCATACCCCATTGACACAAGTAGAACTAGAAGAACAGGAAACAATGGAACTGGAAGTTGCGTCCACTTCTAAGCCTATGGAATAGGGAACCGTGAAAATAACTGCCACCATGCCCTCAGAGACTTAAGTCAATTATTCACGTCCACTTCAACAGTACGTGAATAACTGATTAAACTCTTTAGTCATGGGATCCACCATCTGTTAACTGTCGGTCACTCCACTAAAAACTGACAGCTGCACTCTTCTTACTACAGATATATTTTGTGTCCATATCAACCAATCAACAGTGTGATAACCCTTCACAGATCGCCCGTAAGTACAGCTGGGCCAATCTACCGTTATGCTCTTGTAGTTACATCTAACTCTTTAAGTACCACCGATTCCTCTAATGAACATAAGTCATAGTCCTACTATGACTGAGTCCTCTCTTCTAAAGATAAGTTGTAGCCACTATGTTCAAGACTCGGAATCAGCCCTTAAGGGACCAATCTATCTATATACCCCTACTTCAGGGAAGAAGTTAATTCCATCTTTTGTAACTGAGATCCCAACTCCCAAATCAAACAAATCCCCGAAAAGGTAGGCTTGTTAAGTTGGCAATCTGTCCACTCTCACCCATACTAATCAAAGGACCGTCTTTAAAGGCAAGAGTTCCCAAAACACTCAGAATTAAGGTCATGTCACCTATGGTCGTTTAGGTGAGATGTAAGGCTCAAGTATGAACGGTGTTATATTAAGAGACTTTTCATCTTGTGGTTCAGTCTTATACAAACTCTTTGTAGAGGAAACCTCCACTAACAGTCTCCACATGAATGGTCAGGATCAACCATCTGTAGTAGTTCACAATACTTGTAAACTTTTACAAAGTAGGTCGTATCCATAGTGTCACTAGGATCAGGTATCCCTCCTTAATCCTTATACTACATACCTTTTAAGGTTATCACTTAAGGCATGATGCATTTGTATATCTCATATACATGCTTGAATTTTCATACAATAACCATGGAGCTTTGTTTATTAAATATGAGTAAATACAAAATAGAACAACTCTTATTTTATTCAAAACAATGTGTATAGTTTACAAACATCGAGACTCCAAGAGAATTAGGACACAAATCCCAATAGAAGCATGATGTATTATAGGGATAAAACAATAATCTTGACCTAGCTGTAAATATAAACGACCTGTAAAGGATCGACTTACTTATTAAGGTTAAATCAAGTGGACAGAAATATATTTAAGAGAATTTGAAATGTTCAAATTTGGTTTAGGGTTTGGATAATTACATTCGATATATTTAACGTTTGATTAACGAATTAAACGTATCTGGAGAGTTGAAAAATATTTAAATGTATTTAAATATCATGTACATGAATAGTGATTCATGTGTGATTCATGTATGGATTAAGTGTTTTATTAATTTAATATTTGATATTAAATTAATTAATTAATTTTGTTTAATTAATTAATTATTTCAAATAAATATTTTAAATAAATTTTAAATTGAAAATTCAAATTCAGAAATAAATTTTATTTTAACTTGATTTTATTTTATTTGATAATAAAATTAAATTAAATTTGAAAAAACGAAAGTGGGTTTTTCCAATTTTCTCCTTTTTTTCTAACACCTAATCTACTAAATTAATGGATGTTTAAGTGTCAGGCTTTCCACTTCTTTAAATTTGCATTACTAATTTGAATATTTACTAGGTTATTTGCCAAAAATTAAGTGCAAAAATTGAAAAGAAAAAGGGGGAATCCTGGAATTTTTCCTACTCTCCACCTCGTCAAACCCACACCAATTCCCTCTCAATTTGAGTTTTTCAACTCAATCTAAGGCCTGAGGATAGTAAGGAAGACTTTGGTGGTAGTCTACTGCTAAGATTGAAGAAGAAATCGGAGAGGAATCAAGTAAATTGGTGGATTCCAAAAGGTCGTATTCCACAGACCCATTTTCTATTTTTATTGAACATGCATGTTTTTCCTTCTAAATTGATGTAATTATAGTATTTATATCCTTAATAGCTTCTATATGTTGATTGACAACTCCATCAGAACAAAGGGGTCCTACCCTCTCTATGATTAAGAGGGATTCAGTTTATTGGTAGGACCAGAAACCAATTGTTCATTAGTGGATCAGTGGAAACTGAAGGAGCAAGATGTATTACAAGGGTAAAACGGTAATTTTGACTCAACTGTTAGTACAAATATATTGGGGTTGATGCCCAAAATCTCGTAGAGTCCAGTAGTTTGTAAACATCTATATCAAAAAACATTTTGTGATTTATTATATATGATCACATCAGTTTTTGTAAAGTGCTACAAATGATCAGATCCTAATCATTCATGTATTAGACATGCAAGCTGGGATGAATGCAAAGGAGTTTGTATAAGACCAGACACGAAATGTTTAGTCTCATTATATAACATGACCTTAATCCTGAGTGAGTTGTGAACTCCTGCCTATGACAGCGGTCCTCTGATTTGCATGGGTGAGAGTATTCAGATTTTCGACTCAACAAGCCTACCATTTTGGGGATTTGTTTGATTGGGGAGCTAGGAACTCAGCTACATAAGATGGAATTTACTCATTCTCTAAAGTAGGGGTAAGTAAATAAATTGAATAATGTGGCGCCACATCCTCTCTTGGCTCAAGAGCGGTTTAATCATTGTGGGACTATGATCTCGTCCATTAGATGAATTAGTGGTACTTAAGGAGTTAGATGTAAATATAAGGGCAAAACAGTAATTTTGCCCAGCTATACATACGAGCAATTTGTGAAGGGTAATCGTACTGTTGATTGGTTATATCCAATGGACACAAAAATATATCTGTAGTGCGAACAATGCAGCTACTGGTCTTTTGTAGAGTGTCCGACAGTTAACGGATGGTAGATAATGTGATTAAAGAGTTTAATCAGTTATTCACGTACCGTTTAAGCTGCAAGCTACAGGTCCATAAGGTTCTCTTGGTAGCTCAATGGATTTAAGTTGAGAATCAGTTTTTGAGATTAATTTGAAATGTTCAAATTAATAAGAGAGAATTTGATTATATATGATATAATTGATATAATGTATATGATACATTATTGTTTGATTGGAGGAACTAATATTTGAATATGATTCAAATATATTTCCTATGAATAAGATTCATAGTTATTAAATTTAATATAAATATGATTTATGTTAAATACCATAAAAAGAACTATGGTTTATATATTGTATATGATGTAATATTAAAACTATAGGTTATAAATATTATATGATAAGTTAGTTATTATATCTATTTATATTTATTAATTATTTGATAATTAAATTCTTTTTCTCAAATAACCACCCTTAGTGGGTAGTTATTTAGTTTTCATTGCAAATTTGGGATCAAAATTGGGATAAAATAAAATTTGATTTCAAAATCTCACACAACTGAAATTGATAGTAATCGAGTCATCTTACTATACGATCACTTGAGAGCCTACACGGTCGAGTGCATTGTCTATGCGATAGACTTCATCTTCTACATGACCGTGTTTTTCATGTACTCGATCGTCTTTCTCCTCCACACAAAACCTTCCCTCCAACCAAAATAAGCAAGAGCCCACCACTCCTGGATTCGCACACCGAGAATACCAAGATAATCTAGTGGTAGTGTCTGGTTGTTGCTTGGCTGCACGATCGCATAGATGCTCGGGGATAAATGATAACATAGTATTTGATACTCGATGCAAGGCATGCACGCTAAACGATCGTGTAGGCTATCATGACTATCGCATAGTCAATAGCTACACGATAGCAAGGTATATGATACTCGGCGCTTGCTGCTCGATTGTGTAGACTATCAAGTGACGAGGCTTCCAGGCGGGCGGTTCAAGACCCAGTTCACCTGTTCAAACCGGTTGATTCGAGTCTTTTGTAATAGTTTAGCTTTTATTTCTGGTTTTGAGACAAGTTATTGAAGGAACTCTAAATATTGAGGACCTATGAGCGGAAGCAGATCGTTCCAAACTCCATTATTAAAGAATTCAAACATTTACAATCATATTAAAAAACTTAAGCATTAATCAATAAATTATAGCATGCTTCGAATCAAATACAAGCGATAAGAGAAACTATACCTTTGAAGAACCTTTTCTTCAAGTGTTTCCCTCAGTCAAACTCGAACGCAACGATCAACTCGAACTCGAACTCCTTCGACCGGTAACAAGTATCAACTTGATCCTCAAACAGATTTGGACACTACCACAATATTACCTTGGTATCTCGGTGTGAGAATCTAGAAGTTATGAGCTCTGACTTATTTTGGATAGAGGGAAGAGTTGGAATAGAGGAGGAGACGATCGAGTAATGGACAGAAGTATCGTGTAGAAGATAGAAGTCTATCGCATAGACTCGATACTTGATCGTTTAGAAAAGAGTACTATCATATAGTAAACTCGATCCTATCGTTTAGTCTCTCGATTAATAATCTGATCACTTGTTTCGTGGATTGATTAAAAAAACTATTTTTCATTTTTAACCCACAATTGCCATAAAACAGTGTAACCACCCACTAAGGGTGGTTGTTGGACAAAAAGAAATTTAATTATTAATTATTATCTTATAATTAATAAATTATAATAAATACAATAACTAATTTATCATATTATATTTATAACCTATAGTTTTATTATTTCATCATATACAACATATAAAACATAGTTCTTTTTCTATTTTATGACATTGAATATAAATCATATTTATATTAATTCCTCCAATCAAATAATAATGTATCAAATACATCGTATCAATTATGTCATATATAATTGAATTAATTTAATTATATCATATATATAATCAAATTCCCTCTTGTTAATTTGAACATTTCAAATTAACCCAAAAACTGATTCTCAACTTGAATTTGAGCTACCAATGAGACCTTATATACCTGTAGCTTGAAACTCCAACGGTACGTGAATAATTGAGTAACTCTTTAATCACAATATCCACCATCCGTTAACTGCCGGACACTCTACTAAAGATCGACAGCTCCACTCTTCACATTACAGATATATTTCTGTGTCCATTAGATGTAACCAATCAACAAAACAATGACCCTTCACAAATCGCTCGTAAGTATAGCTGGGCCAATTTACTGTTTGCCCAGTAGTTTCATCCAACTACGTAAGTACCATTGATTCCTCTAATGAACAATAGTTCATAGTCCCATTATGACTAAACCTTTCCGGGCCAAGAGAAGGTGTGGCGCCACATTGTTCAAGCCCCAGAATCACCCCTTAAGGGAGCAATTTATCTACTTACCCCTGCTTTGAGAAATGAGTGAATTCCATCTTATGTAGCTGAGTTCCCAGCTCCCCAACCAGATAAATTCCCAAAATGGTAGGCTTGTTGAGTTGACGATCTAGCCATTCTCACTCACGCAAATCAAAGGACCGCCTTTATAGGCAGGATTTCACAACTCACTAAGGATTAAGGTCATGTTACCTATGATCATCCTAGTGAAATGAAAGTCTCAATTATGAACGTTGTTAAATAACAAGACTAAATATTCATGGTCCGGTCTTATACAAATTCCTTTGTATAAAACGTCCCTGCTCGCATGCCTAGTACATGAATGATCAGGATCAGATCATTTGTAGCACCTACAAAGTGAGTACACTCGTAGTGTCACATGAATAAGGTATCCCTTCTTTATTCATATACTACAAACCATTTAGATTATCATTTAAAGCATGATCCACTTGTATGTCTCCACATACATGTTTAAGTTACAACGATAACCATGGATCTTAATTTATTGGTTTGTGGTTAATGCAACTAAAATATCTCATATTTCATAAATAGAAGTGAATAAAATACCATATATTATATGATATTTGTAATGCATAATAGAATAAGAGAAAAAAATCTAAAAATATATTACATTTTTAAAATATTTACAAATATGGATGAGTTGACTAGTCAATATTTGATTTTTTTTTAATTTCCAATTCCGCCCTCTCTTGTCTTATTTTGTTGTACAACTTTTTTTTAGTCTTTTTATTTTATTTTTCTTCTTTGATTTTTACTTCTTCCCTCCATATTTTCAATTTTTTCATTTTATTTTCTATCTTAGTTTTTGTTTCTTCTTTTTTTTTTATTTTATTCTTTCTTTATCCGATTTTTGCTTCTTTCCTTTATTTTTTTTATTTTCTTTCATTTCCTTCTTTTTTCCTTTCTTTTTTTTTTCTTTTTTTTTAATTTTCTTTTCTTTCTTCAGTTTTTTATTATTCTTTTTTTTATTTTCTTTCTTCAGTTCTTACTTATTCTTTTTTTTATTTTTATTTTCTTCCATTTCTCCGATTTTTGCTTCTTCCCTTATCTTTTTTTTATTGTTTTATTTTCTTGTCTTTCTCCGATTTTTTGCTTATTCTCTTTCTCTTTCTTTTTCTTTTTTAGTTTTTCTTTATTTCTTCCAGTTTTTGCTTCCTTTTTTCTATTTAATTTTCATTCTTTTTCTTCAGTTTTTGCTTCTTCTCTTTCTCTTATTTTTAAAATTTTTCTTTCCTTTATTTGAATTTTTTCTTTTTCCCTTTTTTTTTCACAAGAATTATGAGGCTGAGTTCCATACGCATTACTTGAAAGTATTCAATTCATAGGTGACTTAACACCAACAAGTCAATCATCAAGTTTGATTTTTATAACAAATAATAAATATAAATAGCAAATGAAAGTCTATCAGTGATAGCCACTAATATTTTCTATCATTGATAGCTTAATCTTTGATTATATTTTTGTAGTTAATAGCCACTTATAGAAATCTATCATTGATAGCCAACTTAGTGATTAATTAATAAAGTTGAATCTCGAACTAAAATGTAAGTGGAATGCCTAGAATTTATCACTAATAGAATGTTTATCAGTGATAGAAGCTATCATCGAAAATAAAAGAGACTTATAAATGTTTGGGAAGGACAAGAAAGGGGCAAAAAATGTTCAGTGGTTATGATTGATAGAAGCTACTACTAATAGCATTACCAATGATAGGAGCTAATACTAATAGCATGTTATCGATGATAGAAGTTATCCGATAACACGTTATCGGTGATAGAAGCTACCACTGATAACACGTTATCAGTGATAGAGAACTATCATTGATAGCATGATATCAGTGAGATCATTGATAGCATCTTATTAGTGATGTTGTCAGTGAAAGAAGCTATCACTAATAACCACAATATAAGTGATGTTAGTGATATCGGTGATAAAACTTAAGTGATATCTATATATCGAGTTTCATTCAAAGGTAACAACCAGTTATAGAAATCTATCATTAATAGCCTTAAGTGTTAATATTTCAAGGTTGATTCTAATTGATGAAAGTCTATCAATGATAATGACTGATAGCTGCTATCAGTGATAGCCATGATAAAAGATTATTAGTGATAACTACTATGGTAATCAAAGTTGTTGGTCTTCTTTCAAAGTTGATCACTATTTATAAATCTATCATTGATAGCCACTGATAGCCTTAAGTAATAATATTTTAACGTTGATTCCAATTTATGAAAATGAATCAATGATAACAAATAATAATTGATAGCAAATTAAAAGTTAATATTTCAAGATTGTATTAATTTTTCTAAAATTGAAAGCTATCACTGATAGCAACTATCATCGATAGCAATTGATAGAAGCTATCAACGATAGCAGCTGATAGAACCTATCAGTGGTCATCACTGATAGCTACTATCAGTGATAGCTTTTAATTTGAGAAAACTGGGAAGAAGCAAAAAAAATGGTGGCTAGGCATGGGTTTTTAGTCCTTTACCATTTTTTGATCTATATATGCAATTATTTTATCCTTGTACCACATATTCAACTATTTTGGGCTTAAATTCTATTTATGCAACTAGCCTTATATTATAATTCACAAAGTGTTTGTTCATACAAGTGTTTACAAACTACAGGATCCTACGAGATTTAAAGCATCAACCCCAACAATCTCCCACTTGTCCTAAAGCTAGTGGAGTGTACAAGATAGTCATATTACAAGTACACAAAACAATAAACTAGGGCACAAACGTCCAGTACAAGATCTCCTACTTACCCTAGTCTAGTTGTGGTCAGTCCCATAGACCCATACTCTGTAGGTGACCCTCAAACACTTTAGTCGTGAGGGCCTTCATAAACGGATCGATAACATTGTACTCTGAAGCTATCTTTGTGACAATCATGTTCCCTTGATGCACAATCTCTCGGATGAGATGATATTTTCGCTTTATGTGCTTTTCGAGCTTATGACTCCGAGGCTCTCGAGAATTCGCCACATCACCACTATTATCAAAATAAAGGGTGATGGGTCTAGACATGTTTGGAACAACTTCCAGATCAGTTAGGAACTTCCTGAGCCAAATGGCCTCCTTAGTAGCTTCATAAGTTGCTACATACTCAGCCTTCATGGTGGAGTCCGCGATGCACTCCTACTTGGTGCTTCGCCATACTACAACCCCTCCGTTAAGAGTGAACATTGATCCTGAAGTGAATTTCCAAGAATTCTTATCAGTAAGAAAATCAGAGTCTGTGTATCATGTAAGGATCAAATCCTTAGAACCATACACAAGCATGTAATCCCTCGTTCTCGGAAGATACTTGAGGATGTTATTGATGGCTGTCTAGTGACCCTGTCCTGGATTAGATTGATATCTACTGACTATCTCCACTGCATAGTAGATGTCAGGTCTAGTACATAACATCACATACATCAAACTGCCCAAGTAGATGCATAGGGGACCCGTCTCATTTCCTCAACCTTTTGAGGTGTCTTAGGACATTGTTCCTTAGACAATGTAACCTCATGCCAAAAAAGCAATAGGCCTCTCTTGGAGTTTTACAACGAGTACTTAATCAACATCTTGTTAATGTATGATGTCTGAGACAACACTAGCATTTTGTTCTTTCGATCCCGAAAGATCTTAATCCCAAAAACGAACTGAGCCTCTCTCAAATATTTCATTTGGAATTGGATCGCGAGCCAATTCTTAACTACAGTTAGTAAGCCTACATCATTCTCAATGAGTAGGATATCGTCTACATACAACACTAGGAAAACTACTGAACTGTTTATGATTTTCTTATAGACAAAAGATTTATCAACGTTTTGGTCAAAGCCATAAGATTTGATCGCAGTATTAAACCTTATGTTCGAGGATCGAGATTCCTATTTCAGTTCATAAATGGACTGATTTAGCTTGCAAAATTTTTGCTCTTGACCTTGGGCTATGAATCCCTCGAGTTGCACCATATAAATGGTCTTCTCAACATTGTCATTCAAAAAACCAGTCTTGACATCCATTTGCAAATCTCATAGTCATAATACGAGGCAATGGATAGGAGGATGCAGATAGACTTCGGCATGGCAACAGGCAAGAAAATCTCTTCATAGTCAAGTCCCTCTACCTGGGTATAACCCTTTGCCACAAGTCTAGCCTTAAAGGTTTGCACCTTCCCATTAGCACCCCGTTTCCTCTTGTAAATCCATTTACAACCTATAGGTGTAACCCCATCAGGTTGATCTACAAGAAAATCCTGAGTGAGTTATGAACTCCTACCTATGAAGGCGATCCTTTGATTTGCATGGGTGAGAGTGGTTAGATTGCCAACTCAATTAACTTACCATTTTAGGGATTCGTCTGATTGGGGAGCTAGGAACTCAGCTATACAAGATGGAATTCACTCCTTCTCCAAAGCAGGGGTAAGTAGATAAATTGCTCCCTTAAGGGCTGATTCTAGGTCTTGAACAATGTGGCGCCACACCCTTTCTTGGTTCGAGTGTAGTTTAGTCATAGTGGGACTATGATCTATTATTCATTAGAGGAATCGGTAGTACTTAAGAAGTTAGATGTAACTACAGAGGCAAACGGTAATTTGACCCAGCTGTACTTACGAGCAATTTGTGAAGTGTCATCGTATTGTTGATTGGTTATATCAAATGAACACAAAAATATATTTGTAGTGCAAAGAGTGCAGTTGTCGATCTTTAGTGGAGTGCTCGACAGTTAACGAATGGTGACTAATGTGATGAAAGAGTTTAATCAGTTATTCACGTACTGTTAGAGTTTCAAGCTACAGGTTCATAAGGTCCCCTTTGTATCTCAATGGATTTAAGTTGAGAATCAGTTTTTTAGATTAATTTGAAATGTTCAAATTAATAAGAGGGAATTTGATTATATATGATATGATTAAATTAATTCATAATATATGATATAATTGATATAATGTATTCGATATATTATTGTTTGATTGGAGGAACTAATATTTGAATATGATTCAAATATATTTTCTATGAATAAGATTCATAGTTATTAAATTTAATATAAATATGAATTATATTAAATACCATATAATAAAGAAAAAGAACTTGGTTTATATATTCTATATGATGCAATATTAAAACTATAAGTTATAAATATAATATGATAAGTTAGTTATCATATTTATTTATATTTATTAATTATTTGATAATTAAATTATTTTTTCTCAAATAACCACCATTAGTGGGTAGTTATTTAGTTTTTATGGCAAATTTAGGGTAAAATGAAAATTGATTTCAAAATCTCACACGACTGACATTATTAATAATCAAGTAGGAGAGTCTTACTATACGATCACTCTAGAGCCTACACGATCGAGTGCATTGTCTATGCAATAAACTTCATCTTCTACACGACCGTGTTTTTTGTTTACTCGATCATCTTCCTCCTCCACACAATACCTTCCCTCAAACCAAAATGAGCCAGAGCCCACCACTCCTGGATTTTCACACCGAGAATACCAAGGTAATCTAATGGTACTGTTCGATTGTTGGTTGTTGTTTGTTCGAGGGAGATCAAGTTGTTTACTACATTGGTGAATGAGTTTGATCGAAGGATTATCTTGAAGAAGGAATTCTTCAAAGGTATAATCTCTTATCCTTAGTTTTTTCTTTCAAAGCATGTTGTAATTTAGTTTATAATGCATAATCTGTTATGTATCATTGTAAACACATCCATTCATTCACAATGAGGTTTGGACGATCCGCTTCTGCTCAAAGGTCCTTCGTAATTATAGTTCCTTCAGAACAATCTTTGAAGGATCGACTTACTAATCATGGTTAAATCAAATGGACATAAATATATCTATGAGGAGAGTGTAGCTACTGGACTTTGTTGGAGTGACCCGATAGTTAACGAATGTTGGTTAATTTGGTTAATAAAGTTTAGTCAATTATGAAGGAACCCTTGTGAGAAGATCCTTGAGCGGAAGCGGATCTACCCAAATCTCAGTTTTACATAACTGTAAACTTTACAGAGGAAAAAGATGAATTATGCATTTATAGAGAAAATATAACATGTTAATTTACAAATAAAATAAATGGGGTTTTAAAAAACCCTTACCATTGATGAGTTTCTTCCCGAATCCTTTTCCTCTGTGTAAATCATGGACGAAATCCAATAATGGACCAATTGGACAATACCACTTGGAAACCTCAGTATTCTCTTATGAGAATCTAGGAGGTGTGAGCTCTAATGATTTTGGAGAGAGAATGGAGAATTTAGAAGAAAAGGAAGCAGGGAATTTTTTTCCCTTTCACATAGAACTCTACTGTGTTTTTCTTTTTCAGAATGATCAAGAAGAAGATTTCTGCAAAACTCTCTATCCCATTCACGTAAAATGGACAAAGATATAGGGAAGGGAGTTACAACTCCCTCCTTTAATTAATTTAAATTAATTTTAAATAAATAAAACTAATTAATTTAATTTAATTATATATATATTAATATGACAACTAACTTATCATATAATATATATTAAATTATGTGTTATATCAAATATAACATATAACCTATGGTTTTAATACCGTATCATATATAATATAATTTGTAGTTTCTTTTCTCTAAAATCTGACATTTAATATAAATCACTTTTACATTAAATTTAACTATATGAATCCAATTCATATAATTAATATTTCAATCATATTAAAATATTTATTTCCTCTCATAAATAACATAATGTGTCAAATACATTACATAAATTATATCATATATAATAAAAAAAAATTAATTATATCATATATAATTAATCCCCCCAATTAATTTGAACAATTCAAATTAATACAAAAACTTATTCTCATTAAATCCCATTGAGCTACGGATGGGACCTCATGGACCTGTAGCTTAAAGCTCCAACGTTACGTGAATAATTAATTACACTCTATAATTAAACTATTCACCATTTGTTAACTATCGAGCACTCTACTAAAGACTGACAGCTGCACTCTTCACACTACAGATATATTTATGTGTGCATTGGATATGACTAATCAATAGTACAATGACCCTTCACAAATTGTTCGTAAGTATAGTTCACAAATTGCTCTCGAGCCAGGAGAGGGTGTGTCGCCACATTGTTCAAGCCCCAGAATCAGTCCTTAAGGGAGAAATTTATCTACTTGCCTCGACATTTGGGGAAGAAGTAAATTCCTTCTTGTATAGCTGTGTTTTCAACTCCCCAATTAGACGAATTCCCGAAAGGTAGGCTTGTTGAGTTGGCGATCTGGCCACTCTCACCAATACAAATCAAATGATCACCCATATAGGCAGGAATTCACAACTCACTCAGGATTCAAGTCATGTTACCTATAGTCATCTTGGTGAAATGTAAGTTTCTATTATAAACGACGTTATATAATAAGAATAAACATTTTATGGTCTAGTCTTATACAAACTCCTTTGTATTGAATGATCAGGATCAAATCATTTGTAGCACTTTACAACAATTATAACACCTACAATACAGGCCATACTCGTAGTGTCACCAGAATAAGGTATCCAGCCTTATCCATCTACTACAACCATTTAGGTTATCATTTAAACATGATCCACCCGTATGTCTCTACATACATGTTTAAACTACAAGATAAACCTGGATGTTAGTTTATTGGTTTGTGGTTAATACAACTAATTTTGAAATAAAACATCAAATATTTTATTACATAAATAAAATGTTTGTACAGTACAATTACAAACTATAGAACCCTACGAGATTTAAAACATCAAACCCAACAATCTCCCACTTGACCTAAAGCTAGTGGGGTGTACAGTGTAAAAATAAAACTATAATACAAAGTACAAAAATCAATAAACTAGGGCATAAACCGCCCAGTACAAATCTCTCACTTGCCCTAGTCTAAACGTGGTCTGTCCCATAGACCCATACTCTGCAGGTGACCCTCAAACACCTTAGTCGTAAGGGCTTTTGTAGACAGATCAGCAAGATTGTGCTCCGAAGCTATCTACGTGATGACCACGTCCCCTCGATGCACAATCTCTCAAATGATATGATACTTTCGCTCGATGTGTTTGTCGCGCTTATGACTCCTAGGCTCTCAGGAATTAGCCACAACACTACTATTATCAAAATAAAGTGTGATGGGTTTTGACATGTCTGGAATGACTTCCAAATCCGTTAAGAATTTCCTGAGCTAAACAGTTTCCTTAGCAGCTTCACAAGCCACTACATACTCGGCCTCCATAGTGGAGTCAGCAATGCACCCTTGTTTGGTGCTCCTCCAGACTACTACTCCTCCACTAAGAGTGAACACTGATCCTGATGGATTTCCTAGAATCCTTATCAGTCTAAAAATCAGTGTCCGTGTATCCAGTAAGGATCGAATCCTTAGAACCGTCACGAGCATATAGTCCTTTGTTCTCTATAGATACTTGAAGATGTTCTTAACGGTGGTCCAGTGACCATATCCTGGATTAGGCTGATATCTATTGACTATCCCCACAACATAGCAGATGTTAGATCTTGTACATAACATCGCATACATTAGGCTGCCAACAGCTGATGCATAGGAGATTCGTTTCATCTCCTCAATCTCTTAAGGTGTCTTCGGACACTGTTCCTTAGACAATATCACTCCATGCCTAAAAGGTAGTAAGCCTCCCTTGGAGTTTTTCATCGAATATTTAACAAGCATTTTGTCAATGTATGATGCTTAAGACAGAGCTAACATTTCGTTCATTCAGTCTCAAAAGATCTAAATTCCCAAAAAAAACTGAGCCTCTCCCAAATATTTCATTTAGAATTGGGTCACTAGCCTGTTCTTAACTTCATTCAGTAGACCTACATCATTCCCAATGAGTAGGATATCGTCTACATATCATACTAAGAAAACTACTGAACTGTTGATGATCCTCTTGTATACATAAGGCTCATCAACGTTTTGATCAAAGCCATAAGATTTAATCATAATATCAAACCTTATGTTCCATAAATGGACCGATTAAACCTGCAAATTTTTTGCTCTTGACCTTGGGTTATGAATCCCCCGAGCTTCTCCATGTAAATGGTCTCATCAAGATTGTCATTCAAAAAGGCAGTCTTGACGTCCATTTTCAAATTTTATAGTCATAATATAAGGCAATGGATATGAGGATTCTAATAGACTTAAACATGGCAACCAGTGAGAAATTCTCCTCATAGTCGACTCCCCCAACCTATGTATAACCCTTTGCAACCAATCTAGCCTTGAAGGTTTATACCTTCCCATCAACACCCCGTTTTCTCTTGTAGATTCATTTGCAATCTATAGGTTTTACTCCATCGGGTTTATCTACAAGATCCCATACTAAATTGAAGTACTTTGACTACATTTCGAGATCCATAGCTTTGATCCACTCATCTTGGTCAACATCCTCCATTTTCTTCTCAATATCTCCGTTAGCTACCAAAGCTAAGATTTTCGTTAAAGCCATGTAACAGACATATGGATTTGCAACTATCCCACTGCGCCGAGGTTCCCTCAACTCTTAAGGTGGATTTGACCTACTAAATGATCCAATTTCAACAACTTTTGTTGAGGTGTTGGATTCTTCAACAACTCTTGTTGAAAGTTTAGTAGTTTCTTTGGAAAGTCAATTCAGCACAATTTTACTATAGGGTTTGTGCTCTCTTATGTGGTCTTCTTCAAGAAAGTAGCATTTTTTTATACAAATACTTTTTTTTTTCTTTTGGGTTGAAGAAGTAACCACCTCTCATTCCTTTATATAGCCTACAAATAGGCACAATTTTGAATGCGATTCCAGTTTCTTAGAATTACCCTCAAGCACATGTGCTGAGCAATTCCAGATTCTGAAATGACGTAAACTAACTTTACGAACATTCCATAACTCCAAAGGTGTTCTTGTAACACTCTTGGATGTGGAACGCAATTCAAAATATACGTTGCAGTCTCTATTGCATAATCTCAAAACGAGTCAGGTAAGAAAACATAACTCATCATAGACCGAACCATGTTCAACAGGGTTCGATTTCTTCTTTCTGATACACTAATCTGTTGAGGTGTACCAGGTGCTGAGAGTTAGGATATAATTCCATGTTCTATCAAATATTTTTGGAATATCAGATCTATAAACTCTCCACCTCGATCAAATCGAAATGTCTTTATTGTTCTATTTAATGCATTTTCAACTTCAACCTTGAATTCTTTGAGTTTTTCAAAAGAATCATACTTATGTTGCATTAAATAAATGTACCCATATCTTAAATAATCATCATAAAGATGATGAAATATTCATAACTTCCCTTAGCTTTTATATTCATCGGACCACAGAGGTCTGAATGTACTAGCTCTAAAGGTTCTTTGGCCCTGTGACCTTTTCTAGTAAAAGATCTTTTAGTCATCTTGCCTTTAAGGCATGACTCACACACAGGTAAAGAATTTTCTTCTAACTCGCTTAGAAGTCCATTCTTCATCAACCTCTCAATTCTATTGAGATTATTGTGTCCTAGTCTTAGGTGCCAAAGTTGGGTATTTTATTAAGGAGAAATTTTAAGTTTTTTATGTTGAATTACCGCAAATTTAAACATTTTAGTGTTATAGAGTGCCTTAGTTGCTAACAATCTTAGCACATAAAGGTTGTTTTCCATTTTCGCAGAACAAATATCAACACCATTTTTGGAAATAAACACTTTATTCACATTGAAGTTGATACAATAAGACTGTTGAAGCAAATATTTTACAGAAATTAGGTTCCTTTTTAAATCGGGAACTACATAGAAATTTTTTAGTCAAATGAATTTATTCTGTAAAGTCAAATGGAAACCTCCCACAACCACAACCGAAATGATGTGCCCAGTTCAAATCTGCATCGTCATCTCATCAGCATCTATTTGCCGCCAAGAACTAATTTCCTGAAACGAAGAACAAACGTGGTTAGTGACACCAGAATCCGTAATCCAGGCAGAATCATCATTCTCCACTAAACATGTTTCCAATACAAACAAATCACATTTACCTTGCTTGGCCTTATTTTTTTCTACTAAGCACTTGAGACAATTCCTTTTCTAATGTCCCTCTAGGTTGTAATGGAAACAAATTCCCTTTACAACCTTGGCTTTCTTTTGAGCAGCAGCTAGTGGGTTAGTTTTTCCTTTTCCACCTTTCTTCTTCTTCCACTTTTTGGTGCCGGGGAAGAAGGTACAGACTTTGTCCCAGAGGTCAAATCTCTATGGAACTTCTTAGAGGATGAAGCAACATTTTCTTCACTCTTCTGTCCCTTGATTTTCATAAAAAAACTGGAAGGTCTGTAGCTTGTTGAGGAGGTTGGTTAGGTTGTAGTCAATCCTGTTCAAAATAGCATTGCTATGGAAGTGTAGGAAAGGTAAAAATTCCAAAATGAAGCTAACCTGGCTGGCTTCATCGATGACGGACTCATTTTGCCACGTTGAAGTGGACCATCATGTTGAGAACATGTTGTCGAACAGATGCCCCTTCTTGTATACGAGCATTGAAGATGTGTTTGAGAGGGTCATGTCTGAGTTGTGCGGACGGTTGTTCGAACATTCCCTTCAGGGAATCCATGATCTCATGGGCTGTGAGCATGTCTCATGCTTTTTGGCCAAAACTTCATAAAGAATCGCCAAGATATACGTTTGGGCCTTTTCGTTTGACTGTGTCCAACACTCGTATGCTTCTCGAACATTTCGAGCAGCATTGGGAGCTGGAATGGGAAGACAGTCCTCCATCAGGACAAAACGAAGGTCATCAATTATAAGAATTGTGTTAATCATGTTTTTCCATGGAGTGTAGTTTTCACCCGTTAATTTTTCAGCGGCGAGTAGATTTAATGTCGCGGAAGTCATTGTGAAATAAATTTGCTGAAACCATACAAATTATTTATTATTAGTTTATTTGCATTAAACCAACCAGACAACCAATCAACTTTAGCAAAATAATCTAATGTAATATAAGTGACATCTATTTTGCAACCTAAATGACATCTATTTTGCAATGATATTTCAGTGAGGCAGGAAAAATGTCACTGTAGGGTGATCAAGAGCCCCTTCACTGAAATGAAACATTCTCAACCAATAGACAGAACAACACCTTGTTACTGTAACTATTAGTCACCATTGTTCGATTCAGAAATTGTTAAACTCGCTTAACAATTCTTATAAGTGTAACCCCTCATTTTAGATCTTAGAGTTCTGCCCTAATGAGTCAACAGTAGGGAAAAATCGATTGGGACATGAAATTAAAGCAATCATATCCATGACTGGAGTTTGAATAAAGCTTCATGCAGAAATGCCATCCTTTAAGGGGACACCTGTGATGCCACAAGGCCATGCATGAAACTTTACTTCAAACTAATAAAAGAGACCGAAGGATGTGTTGTCACATGTCCTGCTCCCACTTACTATAATCACTTTCTCCATTCACCTTGATATTGATCTATACAAATGCCACCCATTGGGAGACACCCATGGTGCCTTGAGGCCGAGTATAGACCTCACAGTGTGAACTTTAAGGAGAAACGTGAAGAGGATAAAATGAAGTATCATATACCCCATTTTCCTCCCACTGAGTGTTTTACCTAGGTTTAATTAACTTAGAAAAATCTGGCTACTGATTTTATCTAAGTGATTGTTTAATTTGTCCAAAAAATATCATTTGTCTTTGGATAGCTAAACAATTTTAATTAAGGTCCGTTAAACTCTTTAATAAACTTTAATCAAACTTGCATGCATGTAATAAATCTACCTAATTCACCTTTCCAGGTAAGTTCTCAAGTAGGAGTGTTATGTTTCTATCAACTTAAATACCCCAGCCTAGACAGAACTCGCCTTAGACAAAAGGTCCCTTATAGATACATTTGTTACATTGTTAATCTTTTAATTAGAATCAATTTAATTCTATTAAACCGATTAAAAGATTAAACTTAAATTTATAATCTCATTAGAAAAGTGATCTTAGGTCTATATGAATCATATTTTAAAACAATTTTAAAAGATGATTATTAACCTAAAGTTTGCATATTAATTATTGCTTTTAATTCTAATTTCATTTAGTTATAACAATTATAAAGAAATGAAATAATTAAAACCATACATTGCATGCATTGACATACTTTAATAAAATATAACATTTATAAATTAACTTAAAGTAGTGTCATGCTTCATGTAATTCCATCTCATTACTAACATATATATAACATTTATATAATAAAGTAATGAAACATACAATAGCATACTACCATACATACATAAAACCATATATTATAATAATTATAATATAAATAATGCATAAATATATAATTATACATGCACACGTGTATTATGACATTTATACTATATGATGCATGGACATGCTATATAATTTAAATCACACATAAACATATACACTATAATATAGATGATGCATGAAATGTAATGCATAACCTACGGTGGGTTTTTATTTTATATGACATACAAAATGATATATATATATATATAAAATAAAACACACATCACATGTATATTAATATAGCATATAATGGACCAGGATTGGATACCTACAAGAAAAATAAAAACTAACTATTACATAAAACATGACCATACGATTCGAAACAGGTGAATCAGACCTTGAAACGCTAGAACCGAACCATGAATCAATCCAGATGACCCCAAAACCCTCAAATCAAAGAACCCATGAACCGAAACTGACCAGCAGACCATGAACCACACGTGAACAGAAGCTGAACCACGTGAAATTCCCATCTCAGAGCCTCGCAACGTTGTGCCCAATGTTGCAACGCTACGAAAATTTCATTCTGCCTGTTGTATCGCAACATCAACGTTGCGACGCTATAGCACAGTCGCCCGCTGTGCTACTTTGGATTGCTTCAAAAAAAATGTTGAACTTCTCATCCAATTCTCCAGAAAACGTATAGGGATCCCACGAACGACTCAACAATCGAATACAGACTCGATAACAGTAATTTATGCCTTAAAACATGAGCTTCAAAGATTCAGAAAACATAAAAGAAAGCCATAAATCTATATCCAATCCCGAAATTATCCATTAATGCAAACCACAATTCAAAAGCGTTCATCTCATGAACCATTTGGCAGATTGCAGACTAATAAAACTCACCAAAATTGTAAAAATAATTAAAAAAGAAATGATAATTTAGAATCAAAATCAGTGGCTCTAATACCAATTGAAGGAACCCTTGTGAGAGGATATTTGAGCGGAAGCAGATCTACCCAAACCCTATTTTTACATAATTGTAAATTTTACAAACGAAAAAGATGAATTATGCATTTACAGAGAAAATACAACATGCTAATTTACAAATAAAATAAATAGGGTTTTAGTAAACCCTTACCTTTGAAGACTTCCTTCACGAATCCTTCTTCTCTATGTAAATCTCGAACGAAATCCAATAATGGGCCAATTGGACACTACCAAATGGAAACCTCGGTATTCTCTGGTGAAAATCCATGAGGTCTGGACTCTGGTGATTTTGGAGAGGGAAGAGAGAATTGAGAAGAAACGGAAGTAAGGAATTCTTTCTCTTTTCACATAGAACTCTACTGTGTTTTTCTTTTTCAGGATGATTAAGAAGAAGATCTCTACAAAGCTCTCTATCCCACTCACGTAAAATGGAGAGAAATATGGGGACGGGAATTACAACTCCCTCCCTTAATTAATTTAAATTAATTTTAAATAAATAAAATTAATTAATTAATTTAATTTAATATATATTAGTATGATAATTAACTTAACATATAATATATATTAAATTATATGTTATATCAAATATAACATATAACCTATAATTTTAATATTGCATCATATGCAATATAACTTATAGTTTCTTTTCTCTCAAATATGGAATTTAATATAAATCACAATTATATTAAATTTAACTATATGAATCCAATTCATATAACTAATATTGAATCATATTCAAATATTTATTTCCTCTAATAAATAATATAATATATTAAATACGTTACAGAAATTATGTCATATATAATAAAAAATAAATAAATTATATTATATATAATTAATTTTTCTCAATTAGTTTGAACAATTCAAATTAATCCAAAAACTTATTCTCATTAAATCCCATTGAGCTACCGAAAGGACCTTATGGACCTATAGCTTGAAGCTCCAATGGTACGTGAATAATTAATTATAATTTTTAATTAAATTATTCACCATCCGTTAACTGTCGAGCATTCCACTAAAAACTGGCAGTTGTATTCTTCACATTACAAATATATTTTTGTGTCCAAACCAATCAAAGTACGATGACCCTTCACAAATTGCTCATAAGTATAATTGGGCCAAAATTACCGTTTTGCTCCTATAGTTACATCTAACACCTTAAGTACCACTGATCCCTCTAATGAACAATGTCCAATTATGATCAAACCCCTCTCGGGCCAAGAGGGGTTGTGGCGCCACATTTTCAAGCCCCGGAATCAGCCTTTAAGGGAGCAATTTATCTACTTACCCTAACATTGGGGAAGAAGTGAATTTCTTCTTGTATAGTTGTGTTTCCAGCTCCACAATCAGACGAATCCCCAAAATCATAGGCTTGTTGAGTCAGTGATCTGGCCACTCATAGGTAGGAGTTCACAACTTACTCAAGATTAAGGTCATGTTACTTATGGTCATCCTAGTGAAATGTAAGTCTCTATTATGAACGTTATTATATAATAATACCAAACATTTCATGGTCCAGTCTTATACAAACTCCTTTGTATAGAATATCCCCGCTCACGTGTCTTCACATGAATGATCAGGATCAAATCATTTGTAACACTTTACAATAATTGTAACACCTACAAAACGCGTCATACTCATAGTGTCACTAAGGTAAGGTATCTAGCCTTATCCATCTACTAGAACCATTTAGGTTATCACTTAAACATGATCCACCCATATGTCTCTACATACATGTTTAAGCTACAAGATAACCTTGGATGTTAGTTTATTGGTTTGTGATTAATGTAACTAATTTTGAAATAAAACATCAAATTTTTTATTACATAAATAAAATGTTTGTACATTACAATTACAAACTATAGGAACCTACGAGATTTAGGGAATCAACTCCAAAAAATTAATCTCAGATCATTGGAGCTTATGATATATCAGTCAATTAGGTCCCCTACTAGCTCATAAACGGACTAAACCTTAGAATAGCGTGATGAGGAAATTTGAAACATTCAAATTAAATTTAAGGGAATTATTAATTATATGTGATATAGTTAAAATGTTTAATTATCAAATTAAACGAAATTGGAGAATTAGAGAAATATTTAAACGATTTAAATATTAAAATGAATAGGGATTCATGTATTAGGAATTGGTAGAATAATAATTTGATATTTGATACTAAATTTTTTTTAATTAAAATAGTTAATCATTTAGAATGAATTTTATTAAAAATTAATTTTTGGAATTAATTTTATTAATTCTTCCACTTTAATCGAATTTCTTGAGGGTAGAATAGATTTAAGTTTGAGGGTGTGATTCATGCTATGAATTACATGTTTTTAAGTAATTTTTATGCCCCTTTTACTAGAAAAAATGAATTATCGCACGAGTTTTCTCTTGAATTTTGGCTTAATTCACAAAGTTTAGCTCTTGAAAGTCTAATTGGACTTTAAATTATGATATTTGATGGAGCTAATTTGGTGAATTTTGGCAGTTTTTTGCAGTTTTTGCAGAATTTTAATCTATGCACCCGTAACAATCTAAGTGATCATAATATTAGGCCCTAAAATTCCAGAATTCATACTTGTCAAAGGCAGTTCCGATTTTCATGATTTAATCAGTTATTTAGCTTTTATTTCGCTTGGAAATCGTTCAGACCATGAATTTTGGTCTTCTCCAACCACTTTAAGGCTTATAAAAGGGATGGAAGCCTTCCAAATCAAGATTATCTACTCCTTGGCCGAACCCATCTTATCCATCACCGTTTCTTTCATTTTTCAACAGTCACCTTGGGTTTATTTTCATGTTTCGAGTCAGAACCTTATAAACGGGAGTTCTTTTGAGGTGTTTTGGCTCTAGGATTTCTCGTCTCATGGAAGTGAGTGTCAAGGAATGATTTTCACCTTGGAAAATGGGAGATTATCTTAAGGAAAGGTTTGGAACTTAAAGATTTATCTCAAGTTCATTGGAGTTGCAATTTTATAGCATTTCTTTTCTTTTCTTTTATTTATTCCTTGTATTAATTTTTATTCTTTTCTTCTCTTTTCAATCGAACTCTATTGTAGTAATTATTTTTTTATCTAATAAAGAAGTTTGTTTTTTCAATCTTATGAGCTAAATTCTTCCTAGGGGTTCAACATGTGAATGCCTTAGGGTCTCTATGGCTTAAATATTGTTACACTCACACCACTTTTTTTTTTATTGCCTTCTCTTTGTTGATTTTTATCGGAAGTATTGATAAATTAAATTGGCCACTTAATGTAACAATCTAATAGAGATTTAGTACTGAGAAGGCTAGAGTGTAAACGGATCTCACAGAGGGATATGAAACCAAAAGCCCAGGAATAGGAGGGTCATGTCGCTTTAGGAATAAAGGACACCATGTGAAACCCAGAATTCCATTTTCCCTTGCATGGCAGGAAATAAAAGAGATTAACTAAGAATAAGTTAGATCCTGAGATTAAGAGTAGGAAAATTCTAGGTGATTAAAAAGATTTGTTAAATAACTGTGGAAATAAGCCATAACTAGTGAAATTTGGCTAGGTATAACCATGTGTTAGAAGCCAAGAAGAAAAATGACTAAGTATTGGACAATGCATTGGTGTGGTGTCATGTTTTGGCCATGAAGTATTGAGAGGTTACTTGGGCATGGAGAGAGACTGAAGTATGGCCAAGGACAACGCATGCGGTAGCCGCTGTCTTGAGAGGTTAGAACAACGCATACGGTGCTCTCGTGCGATGGATGCGATGGTTGTGGCGGTATTACGATGCAACCGAAGACGTGCGGTGTCGCTCCGCAAGGATATACAACCGACGGTTTGCGACCGAAGGGATGCAATGTAGCATGCGGCGATGAGGGTATGTGTCGATGATATACGACAACATCTTGCATTGGCATCATGCGATAGTGCTATACGTTTTGCGGCCGAAGGTATGCATCAATGGTATACGGCAGCACTGTGCGTTGGTGTCACACTGTGATGCTATGCGTTGATGACATGTGGTCATACTATGCGTTGGTGGTATGCGGCAGCCTTGCTACGGAGAGCGTGTGGCCAAGGGCATGCAGTGATGCGGACTATGGTATGCATGTATGCAGTCGAAGGAATACGTTGATAGTATTCGATGGCATGCAGCAACGGATGCGATGGATGCGGTGGATGTGATGGCATGCGGTGATGTTGTATGATGGATGCAGCGGCCTTGCTAAAGTATGAGCTAGGCGATGGAATGAAATAAGGTAGACGCATAGTGATTGGTCCTTGCATTATTAAGGATTGCGGTAACAAGGTTCATGAAGCTAGTTGCATTGGTCATAAGAAATGTACTAGCAAGAACCTAGGCGATGGTGAGCTATACCTTGAGGTGTTAAGTTGAGGACCAAGTTGACCCAAGGGTTGCTATGCATTGGTGTTATGCGTTGGACATCCGAGGCAACGTGGGCGCATAGGACAAGGCTTGAGCAAATAGTATGCGGTGGAAGAAGGATGGTCATGATCCTAGCCAAGCACATAGGGCAAGGCTAAGCCATACGGTAGAAGGCTTGTGGTCAAGGTTGAGTCTCGTGAGCATCTAAACACATGCGACCAAGTTGCATTAATGGATGAACGTATGCGCCAATAAGTGGTGTCCGGACATAAGTATGTTGTGCCGGTCGGATGGACGCATATGGGATTGGATGGATGATTCAAAGTCGTCATTCGGACATGTGGCTTATTGGGAAGGAATCTTAGGCCTTAAGCATGTGAGGTGGATACATAAAAAGACATGAAAACTTGAGGGCCATGCGTTGGTGAAAGGAGAAGAAAACATCTCATATTGCGGTGATGTAAGGGTTGTGGTAATTATGTAGGGAGAGCACATCTGGACATGCGGCCAGACAAGAGGTGTCGCGCTGGGGGAGACTCTGGACGTCTATAAATAGAAAGGCTTGGAACATGGAACTCTTACATTTCCACTCGGGGGGCCTATTGGAATAAAGGCAGAGGGAAAACAAGAGATAGATTGAGCGGCAGACTTGTCGTATGTTGCAGCCACCCTAAACAAGCACTCCGTAGGATGCCTTCACGCGGCAGACGCATGCCACATAGCTCGCGATCGACGAGACGCACGCCCAAATGCCCACGGCCATCTGTGCAGGGAACGACCGACCAAAGCACCCTGTTGCCCGCCAACACATACCTCTACCACCCAGACGCCTCCCAAGTGCAGAATTAACCTCTAAGAAGCTGTGGTAGTAGTCTAGCTTATTTGAAAATCAAACTTAAGAAGATAAGCGGGTCGTTATGACTTTCTTTAGGATTATGTATGATTAAATTAAGATATTGACTAAATAAGGGGAAAAACCAAAGAACTAGGAAATAGCCGGAGGAAACCTTACAAAAGGTGACTGGTCTTTTCATTATATGGATGAATAAAACTATTATATGTATATATATGAAGGTCATATGTGCTTAGCATGACTAGGGGATAATTGTGGGGATTGGTTATTACAGTAGCATGCTTCAGACGGGTAGTTATAGGAGAAACTGGATTTCATACTGAAATGTTGTTAGCATGTGTTGGAGTTGCTTGACTAGGATTGCTAGAGCACCTGGCTGGGATTGTCAGCATATTCAAACATGTCTAATAAGGGAAGTCGACATGTGCACATTCAACGGGACACCAGGGTACTAGAAATGTTTTTCCATGTTAGACAACACAGGTTATTCGGAGGGGATACCAAAGGACTGGGAACGCATGATCTTGCCAAAATATCTAGCTGACAAGCTAGGGAGGTTATATTTATTATATATTGGTATTCATGTGTTTGGCACGTGCGTTAAAATTTAGCATGTCTAGAATTAAAGCTAATATTCAAAGATATCACTCATTAGGCTTTTAGCTCACGATCTCTCTGTTTGTTTTTTTTCCCCAGCTTGCGGCGTGGATCGGTTAGGTAAGCCACCAGAGGTCTGAATAAACTTTACCGTTGGATGAAACTTGGATCATCATATTTGAAAGTCAATAGGATTTAAGTGTAACTTATAAATGGTGGGCCTGAGGAAAAAAATATAATAATAATAAAAAAATTTCAACCATCACAGGTTGTAGAGGGTTAACAGTCAGGCTAATAAGGATAGATCGTCCGATGACATTGAAAAACAGTAGTGCTTGTTTCACTTCCTTTCCCAGATCTTGGGTAGAGTTAGGTCTCAAGAGAGGGCGTGACACACCATAAGGTAAAAAAAACTGGACTTTAATTAATCTAGGGTTCAGTTACCCATGGGAACATTTGGTAGTAGCTATTTAGAGCTCCTAAAGCAACTAGACACCGGACCGAATAGGTTTAGATTTCTACCCATGCATATTTCATTGTCCTGGTGTAATGCGGCCACATCACTTTAGTGTAATGCATATTTGTGTTCACCCCTAAATAACACTACCAAGCTTCATAAATTTTAACTTTAGTTCTAATGTTGCTTTTCTTTGAAATCTTAGTAATTTTGCACCTTGTATTTGTTTAATCCATTGAAAACACATGAGAATACTTGTATGATAAACTTTGGAATGAAAATTTATTAGAAGGTAAAAATTGCAACACTTTTTCAAGTTTTAAAATTAAATTGACCTAAAGTTTTCTAATCTTATTCTCGAATTAGGTCTAAATAAGTTGAATGAGGATAATCAAGGACTCCAGTGTGATGAGAAGAATTAAAATATAATTAATATATTTTAGTTTATATTTCTTTGGTTATTAGTTTAGATCAATTAATGTTTAATTAATATTTTAGAATTAACTAGTGTTGGGCCTGCTTCTTGTTGTATGTTTGAAATAAACCCAAATGATGAATAACTTGTGTGGCCCTTCTTGCTGATCCAATTCGAGTCCAATATTTTCCTCAAAAGAATTTGGTTTGGTAAAATACTTGGCTACCAATTGTCCACGAGCTTCCATGTGCTTCACGTGGTTTGCTCCACTACTTTTTGCCTGATGGAAGTGAAAGAAAAAAAATTAACTCTGATGGGTGATTATTCATAAATTAATTTCCTTTCTCTCTCTTGCTCTCTCGTTCTCTGCCTTTTCGATTTCTTCAGAACTTCTTCTAACCCTAATTTCTCTGTTTGATTTTGTGCGACTGCTCGAGTAAACGATGAAGAACAAATGCATGCAATCGTGTAGACGAAGGGAAGAAAAGAAGAACTACACAACGATATACGTGATTCGGCTTAATATTGCCTACATCCAGAGGAAGGAGAGAGATCTTTATTGAGAGCTAAGTCACAGATTCTTTCTTTTACATATTTCAAGTTCTTCTTGAAGCTATTGTAATTGTATGCTACGAAATTTATAAATGATGAGTACTTATACTATTTTTCTGATACAAGTAGTTACAATAACAGACTGTAAAAGTTAAAGAAATGTGAAATAGTTCTTGATTGTTGAATATTTAAGCTTATAATCTTCAAATCTCTACCTTAAGCTCAACATGCAAGCTCTTCTCCTTCCAGATTTAACATGTCTTCACCCTTTTTCAGGAAGCTGAAACCCGATCTGACCAAGACAGTTTGCTAGCTTGAGTTTGCTTACAGGTTTGGTAAGCATGTCGGTTGCGTTTTCGGTGGTATGAACTTTAAGCACATCGACTTCTCCTTTCTCTATTCTGTCTCTTACGAAATGATACTTAATATCTATGTTTTTGGTCTTTGAATGATACTAAGGGTTTTTGGATAGGTGAATGGCACTTTGGTTATCACAGTATATTTTTACTACTATTTGATTAATACTAAAGTCCTTCGTCAACCCCTTTAACCACAGTGCTTCTTTTATTGCTTCTGATTAAGCCATGTACTCTACTTTTATGGTTGATAATGTTGTGATTGACTGTAAATTTGCTTTCCAACACAACAAATTAGGACTAAATAAGAATAGAGAACCTGTTAATGATCTTCTTTTGTCTTGGTCACCTACAAAATCTGAATCAATATATCCATATAGCTCTAAATTTGATTCATTAGTACTTTGATATGTTAATTTTGACTATTTAGACCAAATTAGATATCTTAAAATCCATTTTGTTGCTTCCCAATGTCTTTTTCCAGGGTTAGACATATATCTACTGACTAGACTAGTGCTGTATGATAGTTCTGGTCTAGTAGATATCATTAAGTACATTAAACTCCCTATTGCTTGATTGTATGGAATTGTTTGCATTTGAGTCAAATGTTCTATGTTTGTTTCTTTTGGTGAGTTTTCTGAGGAAGGTTTAAAATGACTAGCAATTGGTATAGTGACTGGTTTTGCATTAGACATATTAAATATGTTAATTACTTTTTCACAGTAACTTAATTGGCTAATGGTTAGAGTTGAGTAAGTTCTGTCCCTTTGAATTTCAATCCCAAGGATCTTTCTAGACTGACCCAAGTTCTTCATGTCAAATTCTCTCTTTAAGAGATTTTTGACATGAATTAAATCCTCCTTAGATTTTCCTGCTAGTAGCATATCATCAACATAGAGTAGTAGATAGACTTTGTCCTTATAGGTAGATGAATTAATATAAGAACAAATATCATATGAACTTCTTTGAAATCCAATACTCTCTATGTAATCATTAAACCTTCTATACCAGCATCTAGGGGATTGTTTTAGACCATATATAGACTAATTTAGGATACGGTATAAGTCTTCCTTTCTTCTTTCTTCAAACCCTTTAGGTTGAACCATATGGATAACCTCATTTAAGTTTCCATGAAGGAAAGCAGTTTTAACATCTAGTTGATCTAGTTCAAGGTTATACCGAGCAACTAGAGATAAAAGTAGTCTAATAGAGGTTTGTTTTACTACTGGTGAAAAAATTTCAAAATAGTCTATGCCTTCCCTCTGTGTAAACCCTTTAGCCACTAACCTTGTCTTGTACCTAGGCTTTTCTTCTTTGGTAGAACCCTTCTTTAGTTTATATATCCATTTAGAGGCTATAGGTTTGCATCCTTTAGGAAGAGGGGCTAGGGTCCAAGTATTATTGACAGTGAGTGACTTCATTTCTTCACACATAGCTTGAATCCAAGACCTAGCATTAGGACAGTTTACTGCCTCTTCAAAAGTGGCTATTTCTTGGTCATTAGGAGCTATTGTGGCATTTAGAACTAGGTTCATGTAGTTAGTTTTAGTATACCTACCTGGAGGAACTATCACTATTTTTGTCTATCCCTAGTCAAAGAATATTGACTTAAATCAAGTACAACTTCAGTATTCCCTGTATTCTCATTTGAGACATCCTTTTCTTCTTCTTCTGATTCAGTAGGAAGTTATGGTTAGTGGAAGAAACTTTAGGTGTCTCCACCTTAATCCTAGCAGTATTAGGGCTATTAGAAACTTCATAAGTTGTTTTTTCTTTTTGCATAAACATCTTTTTTTCTCTGAAAGTGACAGCTCTACTTATGACAAACCTTTTCTCAATAGGATTCCACATCTTAAATCCTTTGATACCTTTAAAAAAACCCAACAAACATACACTTTACTGCCCTAGATTTTAATTTCCCTGATTTTGGTGAATATAGTCAACACATTCAAATACGCTTAGATTTTCTAGGTTAGGTGGATGTGTGGTTCATTTTTCTTCAGAAGTAAAAAAATTTAGGGAGGAATGTGGACACCTATTTAAGGTGTACATAGTGTAGCTTCCAGCCTCAACCCAATATTTTTCACTAAGGATTGCATCTGATAGAAGACATCTAACCCTTTCCATGACTGTTCTATTTAGTCTTTCAGCTACCCCATTTTGTTGATGAGTGAATCTAACAGTCTTATGCCTAATTATTCCTGTTTCTTTACAGAATTTGTTAAACTCTTCACTACAAAATTCCAATCCATTATCAGTTCTTAGGTATTTAATTTCTTTAGAAGTTTACTTCTCTATCGCGAGTTTCCATTCCTTAAACCTATCAAACACTTGGTCTTTAGTTTTAAGGAAGTAAACCCAACTTTTCATAGAGAAATCATCAGTAAAAGAAAGTAAATACTTTGAGCCACTTAGGCTAGGTGTAGGAGCTGGACCCCATAGGTCAGAGTGTATATAGTATAGGATAGCTTTTGTGGTGTGTTGTGCTTTAGTGAAACTTTTCCTTGTGGCTTTCCCTAAAACACGGTGTTCATAAAAAGTTAGATTTTCTGAGAGACCTTTAGGTAAAATCCTTTGTTCAGATAGGACTTCTAGGCCTTTAGCACTAATGTGAGATAATCTTTTGTGCCATATATTAGCCTTTGTGATCTCATTTGTGGTGGCAACATATGCCCTTGTCATTATTTCAACTCCTTTGACCACAAATAAGTCATTTATCTTTTCCCCAACTAATATCACCTTAGAATCCTTTAGCACCTCAAGGGTTCCTCCTTTACCCCTGTACTCACACCCAATTGCATCTAGCATACCTAAGGAGATTAGATTTCTCTTAAGTAATGGAACATATCTCACATTCCTAAGAAGTTTAATAGTTCCATCCTTAAGTTTCATGGAAACAGAGCCAATGTCTTCTATCTTACAGCCTTGGTTGTTTCCCATATACACCATTTCTCCTTTAATTTCTTTAAAGGTGTTAAACCAAGGTCTCATTAAGGTCATGTGATAGGTGCATCCAGAATCTAGGACCCAATCATGTTTTCCTAGAGGATTTACATGGTTGGATTTGTCTAAAGTTGAGGCTAAAGCATCTGAGTAGATAAAGAATCCTTTTACAACAGATGCTTCGGGCTGTTTGCCTTTCGAGTCTTTTTCTTTCTCTTGATTCTTTCTTTTTAGAATAAAACAGTCCTTAATTAGATGTCCTTTCTTCTTGCAATACTTACATTTTATTTTTTGTTTTTATTTATTATCTTCTGAGTTGTGAGGTTTTCTGTCCTTCGAATGATTTTGTTTGAAGTTTCCTTTAGCAAATAGACCTTCACCACTAGGATGATCCTTTCTATCAATCTGTAGCTCTAGCTATCTGGTTCTTAGGGCTGAGATTATAGTGTCTGTGCTTATACTATCACTTCCATATTTTAGAGAATTTTTTATTTCTTAATAGGGTTCAGGCAAGGAGTTTAGAAGCACATAGGCCTCATTTTCATCACCAAGTTTTTCTCCTAGTGTTTTAAATTCAGCAACAATTTTCTTGAACTCATCTAAGTTATCAGTTAAAGTTTTAGATGAATCCATTTTAAATGTGAAGAATTTCTCCCTAGATACATTTTATTAGGAAGATGTTTAGTAGCATATAACTCTTCTAGTTTAGTCCATATCTTATATGCAATTTCTTGATCTAAAAACTTGTCTAAGAACACTGTCACTAACGTTTAGAACCAACGTACCATAGGCTGCCAGCTTCTAGTCTTCTTTTTCTTGGGCTGTCACAGTGGCGAGCAGTGTTGATGGGTCAAGGAGGGCTCTGTGAGCTTTCTACTGGTCGAGAATCGCCTTGATTTTGGCCTTCTACAGTCCAAAGTCTCCTTTGCCATCGAATTTCTCCACTTCAAATCTTGCTACTGACATTTTTGGATGAAAAACTTGAGTCTTGATTCTTCAAGAATTGCAATCTTGTAAGTCTTTTGTTTTAATACCACTTTGTTAGGTCTGCTTCTTGTTGTATGTTTGAAATAAGCCCAAATGATGAATAATTTGTGTGGCCCTTCTTGCTGATCCAATTCGTGAGTCCAATATTTTGCCCCAAAAGAATTTGGTTTGGTAGAATACTTGGCTACCAATTGTCCACAAGCTTCCAGCTGATGTGCTCTACGTGGTTTGCTCCACTACTCTTTGCGTGATGGAAGTGAAAGAAAAAAATTAACTCTGATAGGTGATTATTCATAAATTAATTTCCTTTCTCTCTCTTGCTCTCTCGTTCTCTGTCTTTTCGATTTTTTCAGAACTTCTTCTAATCCGAATTTCTCTGTTTGATTTTGTGTGACTACTCGAGTAAACGATGAAGAACAAATGCATGCAATCGTGTAGACGAAGGGAAGAAAAGAAGAACTACACAACGATATACGTGGTTCGGCTTAATGTTGCCTACATCCACAGGAAGGAGAGAGATCTTTATTGAGAGCTAAGTCAATTCTTTATTTTATGGATTTCAAGTTCTTCTTGAAGCTATTGTAATTGTATGCTACGAAATTTGTAAATGATGAGTACTTATACTATTTTTCTAATACAAATAGTTACAATAACAGACTGGAAAAATGAAAGAAATGTGAAATAGTTCTTGAATGTTGAATGTTTGAGCTTATATTCTTTCACTAAGTTAATTATAAATAACCTCTTTTAGATGGTAACAGAGAGCTTTTGTATCACTGTGTCGGGGGCATGCGTACAGGTGCACACTCACCTTTAAATGAAAAATCCCACCTTTGATGCCAAGATCAGACTGGCAAGTGGGCTTTCGGCCCGATTTTCCTCTTTTGGTTCCGGAGCCTATTTTTCGAAGCCGGCTCGTAATGGACATTAGGCCAGTTTAACCTCAATCTTATCCATGCCACGTTTTCTTTCCTTTTTGTCCCTTAAGTCTAAAATTACCCATAACACCTTCCATATGCTATAATCCCTAGTTTAGTTTATAAAGGACCCCCACTTGAATGCACTAAATAATGTGGTTCTGTTCAGTTGTGGACTGCAAGCAAAGCAGCAAAGAATGTGGAGAGCGTTTCATGGGAGCATGTGGTAATCACCAGCAACCCACCAATCCCTTAGATGTGTGTGGTAACACCATCTATAAATGAGGAGCATTGCCCCTTTTGCCCTTCACTTTATGCCCCCCATTTATCTCACACATTACTAGATGCAAAGCTTTGCTTCATACATACACTTTCCCATTATTTAAATTCCATTATAGAAACCACCAAAACAATGCACGTTTCAACTCGGTACCTAAAATTCTTTTTATCTATTCTTCATTAATCTCCTCATATTTCTAAATCTTTTTATCTCAAAAGTCGATACAATAAAAGAAAAGTGGTATTTCAAACTTGATTAAAGCAAGTTTCAACAATAATATTTATTTCTACATATGTTGAAATTAAAGCAAAGTCCCAACCGGGTTGTCTTTTGATTAATCAAGGTAGTCTTCATTTTCTTCTTCAAAGCAAGCTCCAACAATCAAAGGGACCAAAAGATCGGACAGCTCGGTCATTTCCCATTTGGTATATTATTATCGACTTGACTGGTCGATCTAGAATTTGAAACTCTTATTTTTTATCTTTTGGAACACGTGTTTTCCTATGTCACCTGTCCATCAACTTTTGGCCATTATCTTAGAGCGACTCCAACAATATATACGTTGAAATTAAAACATATGTTTATTTTCTTCGTCAAAGCAAGCTCCAACGATTAGAGGGGCCAAAAAGAGAACGCATTTGATTGGGTTGGAGACGATGTTTGCTTAATTTAGTGCTTTGATTGAAAGCATTTTGAGTGGAAAATGCTTTGAAAATGAATAAGATTGTATATAATGTTGACCTGCGTGCTTCCTTGCCGTGAAATGAAGTAACCAAATGCTTATGAATAAATAAAATAATCAAAGAATCTGTATGTGTAAGCTCAGTTTTTGTGTATTGTGCCCCCATAACTATAACGTACCTGCATTTTTTGGGCCTTTGTGCCTATTTGGACGTTTCCTTCTCCTATTTTCAAAGTGCTTACCCACTTCACATTTTTAAATTACCCGTCAGTATATTTAAACATAGATATGCGTATGTCAATTATTAAAAAAAAAAAAGTTAACATATCGATACATTGAAAATATATTTTCTTTTTTCTTTAAGAAAAATCTAGGAGATAAATAATTTAATTAGCATATAAATTAATGATGATAGTACAAAATAATACAAATATTAAAATACAATACAAAAAGCAACATCTAAGTCGTTGAAGTAAAATAGTCAATAAAATACTAGGAAAGTGACTCGTATTGATCAAAGAAAAAAAATATTAGAGGGAGAAATATGAAGATGGACTTTGTAGAGACTCAAATGTGAAGATGAAGACTAGATAATTCTAGTGTTTGGTCTTTTATTTTTTTTTCTTTTAGTTTTGAACCCAAGTGGTGAACTTTTTAAATAGATCGCGTAGTTTTAAATTGGGAAAGATTAGATAAGTTGTTTATTTTTTTAAAAAATAAATAGTAGGTATAAAAATAGATACGTCAAATCGCGTGTCAGATACATATTTGAAAAGTATTTGAAAGTATCGATGTCTAATACGGATTTTTTGTCTCACATGAAATATTTGCATTTCATAGCTTACCATTGAAAATATGAGCTTTCAATTTTATGAAATTATTGGTAAAAATATTAATATATTTTTCTTTAAAAAAAATTAAATTAATAAATAAACAATTTTTTAAATAAATTTAAATACTTCTGTCGTCATGAGTGTAAGTACAAAATAATTAATATGTATTATCTTACTAAAAAAACTTCAAATCATCCTCTTCTTACTAAAAAAAAATTAAAATACATAGCAAATATTTTATTTTTGAGTAAATTAGCTAATAAGTTACATTTTGTTACTACTTTTTATGGATTTTTTTATCAACGAGAATTTGCCTCTCGTTTTCTTCTCTTCTTCTTCTTTTTTTTTCCTTCCTTTTTTTTAAGTTTGCCTCTAGTTTTACAAGTATATTATATCATTTTAATTAATAATTACTCATAAAAGAAACAAAAATGATGAAGGGAAAAAAGTCTTCAAAAATTGTCGGACATAGCAAAATTAGCATATAGTACTTTATAGCGATAAAAACCTAGCATGTGATTCGAATCCACCCCTCACTTAAAAAAAAAGTCACCAAAAATCTTTCAAAATAAATCTATATAAATAGATGCATTAGGGTAATAAAATTCCACACTTTGTGAAATTAATTTACCAGAAAAAGAATATGTATCTTCGTGACAAATCTGTCAGCTAAAATGGTATGGTTAAGCCTAGTCAAAGACATTATAAGATATGATAATGTTAATTAACTAGAAAAAAAAACATTGATAATTTGATAATATTAGTTGGTTATTCCCTTAAACAAATGATTAGATTGAAGAGAACATGGGGGTTGAAGACAGGCCTAGAAAAACCTACTAGATTATTGTTAACCAAAAATGTCTTATGAAAATAAAATTTGGCATTACATTGTCTTGTCTTTCTTCCATTCTTAGAGACCTATTGTTGTTTCCTATCCAAATTCCAAACCATGTGATTTCAATAATTACTGGATTCCCTTCTTACCATTCCTGCAATCTTCTTTTATATATTTTTAATTCAATGAAGATTTTCCACCCCAAAAATAAGGGAAAATAATTAATGGGAAGATTCACTTTTTGGAGTAAGTGGGGTTTGTCTGTCTACCAAATAATCTCCTTTTGAATTTTATATTAAAGTTGAAATCATTGTATAATTATGTATTTCATATGCTTTCTGCTCTTTATGATTAATATATATGCTTTATCTTCTCATCTCACTAAGATGGACATCATTGCATACCAATACAGGTTCAATGCTATATTTTATTTATTATATATGATCCTTTATAGATCAAATCTTGATAATACAATTTTATTTTCAAAATTAAATATATCAACTAGTAATCTCTCTGTTTTGTAAAACATGCTATGAAATTATTTATAGATAAAATTAACTTCATGATCTCTAAAATCCATGAATTTAAAAAATTAGAATGATTGTTAACATTTTATTTTAAATTTTGAAAACATATTTATATATTAATTTATTATTATTATTATTATTATTATTATTTAACTAATATTTTTGAATAACTAGATTTAAGATTTATTAAAAGTATATCAACTAAAATTAGTCAACTGAAACTATATAAACTTAAAAGATGTTTTAATCTAAATTTTAACCTAAATTTAGGTTAAAAACTTTTTTTAATTATTAATAAATAATTTAACCTAATTTTCTTTAGTAGAATAAAAATGTTTGGGGGACAAAAATTAAGATCCAAAATATTTGGTATTATTTATTTATTTAATTAATTTTTGGTTCACATATTTCATATGACCCCACTTCATTAGTTCATTCCCATTATATTGGTGACTTCCCTATAGTCTCAACTCATTTGGGCAGGCTGCCATTATGAGTTCCCTCCTGCTGAGGTCACCTTGTCACTTTAGGGGCCATTCATAACTCATAGGGGCTGTCCCTAAAATTCTAATGGATTTTTCTATACTTCATCTACCTTTTTTAAAAAAAAAAAAAAAAAAAAAAATCAAACCAATAATTTTAGAAAAGCAAGCAAATTTTAAATTATAGATTAATTAAAAAAGAAAAAAGAAAAAAGAAATAAAGAGACATCATTCACCCAAACTCCCACCTCATTGTATTATTTTAGAAAAATTCAATTTACCTCGATATATTTTTCAATTTAAACCTTAAACTAATAATTATATTAATTTAACCTCAAAATTTTCGTCCATAAATATATCAATTAATATCATGAACTTTCCCAAGTGTATCAACTTACACTCTTCTTAAAATTTAATTTGAAAAATATCACAAACGACATTTAATTTTTACAAATAAACTTCTAAATTCTTATTTGATTTAAAACTTTTAGTAGGATAATGTCTGAAATTTGTCAATACATCAATTCTTACACATGTGTAGACTTTTTCAATTGTCGAGTTTAACAAAAGGGACGGTTATAATTTGCATGGACAATTTTCAAAAGAAATCTTAATTATGAGTATAAATTGATTAGCTTACACTAGTTTACAGGATAAATTGATACAATTATAGATCGCACACAATGTTTATCCAAATTAAACATAATTAAAGGTCTAAATTGATACAATTATTAGTTTGGAATTTAAATTGATACAACCCCCAAAGTTCAGCGATATAAATTGATAAATGCCCTAATTGTTTTTTAGAATAGGTGATATTATTATACAACAAGAAGAAGGATCCCACAGCCCGGAATCAAGGCATCAAAGCAAAAAGTATAAGCAAAGACAGGGCATCAAAACCAAGACAAAGCCAACAAGATAAGACCAGAACAAAACCAACACATAGACGCAAACTTGCAAACCACCAAGAAGAAAGGTAGAGAAAAGAACCTAAAACCCGACAAACTAGGGGCTATAGCAAAACAGAGAACAACGTGAAGTTCAAAAGGAAAAAAACATCCGTACACACACTAGATAAGACCAAGAAGGTCAACCCGCCAGGAAGTAGCACGAGCACGAACCATAGAGACCATAAGGTGAACCAGAGCAGACACCGACCTCGGTCGACCTCCATGCAGCCATCGATTACGCTCCTGCCAGATGTAGTATATGGACGCACACCAAAAAACACGAAACAACTTACTACGCACCCCCTTACCCGACCCCACTCGGCACAACCAACTTAACTCTACATCCCAACCAGCCACCCGATGCGTCGAACCCAACTGACGTAACACACTAGACCACACCTCTCTCCCAAACCCACACTCAAAAAATAAATGATCCCGCGACTCCACACCACCCCCACACAAAAGACTCCCCCCACCCCCCCCCCCCCCAACACACACACAAAAGGCACCCCCCTCTACCAACACACCCTAACTTCTCAACCAATCTCGTGTATCCAACCTGTCCCTCACTACTAACCACACACAAAAGAAGTGATGCAGAATACCACCCCCCGGCCATAAAAAGACACCCTAGAACGACGAGGACGTATACTCTGCCAAGCACTAGCGATAGAAAACCGACCACTAGCATCTGACACCCAAATCCAATAATCCTCTCCTCTCACCCTAGGCCCGACTGCCTGGATAAAACCCCAGATCTCAAGTAGCTCCCAAGACACTGTAGGCCACCTCCAACCTCCTTCACCATCCATGAACTCCGACAATCGCGCTTCCAAACTATTCCTTGCATCATGAACCACCATAGACCCCTATGAATCCAAAATCGAATCCCCCGATAGCCAAGGATTCCACCAAACAAAACAAGACCGTCCATCGCCGATCATCAAACAAACCAGATGCTTGAATCTATCTCTACTTCGCAAGATAGCCCTCAAGCACCAAGACCTCCCAACCTCACTCTGAACAGTCCACAACGACCGCCCATGCAAAACATACGCCTCCACCCAGCCATCCAAAGTGAAAATGCCCTAAATTTAATATTTTTTTCGATAGTTAATTTATATTCGTTAGTTTTTTTTTTTTTTTTTTTTTTTTAGGGGGGGGGGGGGGGGGGGGGGGGATGGTCAAACTATAGCTTTTGAACTTTTATTTAACTTTTACACTTTAAAAAATACTTAATAAGTTAATAAACTTTTAATTTCGTATTTAATAGGTCTCTAAACGTTAAAAAGTATCTAATATTCCTTAAACATGATATTTTGTGTTCAATAATTTTCTGAATTTTAAATATTGTATATACGAGATAATTGACTTATTTATCATTTCTTAAAATTCACATTCTTGCTTAACCAAAAAAATTGAAAAATTAGACTCACTAGACCTAAAACTCAATTTCATATCTATTAGAACTTGAAAGTGTTTAATTATTTTATAAAAAAAAATAGAATAGGTGAGATTATTATACAACAAGGGGGATCCCACAGCTCGGGATCAAGGCATGAAAGCAACAAAGCACAAGCAAAGACAGGGCAACAAAACCAAAACAAAACCAACAGGATAAGACCATAACAAAAACCAACACATAAACGTAAACTCACAAACCACCAAGGAGAAAGACAAAGAAAATAACCCAAAACCCCACAAACTAGAGGCTACAACAAAACAGAGAACAACGAAGAGCTCAAAAAGAAAAAAAAAAATTCATACACACCCTAGATAAGACCAAGAAGATCAACTCGCTAAGAAGTAGCACAGCACGAACCGTAGAAACCATAAGGTAAACCAGAGCAGACACTAACCTCAGTCGACCTCCATGTAGCCACCGATTACGCTCCTGCCAGATGTAGTATATGGAAGCACACCAGAAAACACAGAACAACTTACTACGCACCCTTTTACCCGACCCCACTCAGCACAACCAACTTAACTCTACATCCCAACCAGCCACCCGATGTGTCGAACCCAACTGACGTAACACCTAGACCACACCTCTCTCCCAACCCCACACTCAAAAAATAAATGATCCTGCGACTCCACACCTCCCCCACACAGAAGACACCCCCCCCCCCCTGACAACACACCCCAACTCCAACCAATCCTGCGTACCCAACCTATCCCTCACTACTAACCACACACAGAAGGAGTGACGCAGAATACCACCCGTCACCTATAAAATACCAGCCCAAGACACCCTAGGACGACGATGACGTATACTCTCCCAAGCACTAGCGATAGAAAACTGACCATTAGCATCTGACACCTAAACCCAATAATCCTCTCCCCTCATCCTAGGCCCCACTACCTAGATAAAACCCCAGATCTCAAGCAACTCCCAAGACCTTGTAGGCCACCTCCAACCTCCCTCACCATCCATGAACTTCGACAACCGCGCTTTCAAACTACTCCCTGCATCATGAACCACCGTAGACACATATGAATCCAAAATCGCGCCCCCCGGTAGCCAAGGATCCCACCAAACAAAACAAGACCTTCCATCGCCAATCATCAAACGAACCAGATGTTTGAATCTATCTCTACTTCGCAAGATAGTCCTCAAGCACCAAGACCTCCCAACCTCACTCCGAACAACCCACAACGACCACCCATGCAAAACATACGCCTCCACCCACACCACCCATAGTGACCACAATTTAATTAAGAGAAGCCAGAGCAACTTCATAATAGCAGCTTGGTTCCAAGAGGCCACATGCTTCACATCCAAACCCCCCCCCCCTCTCTCAACGACAAGCACACCTCATCCCACGCCACCCATGCACCACTCCGACTCACTACAATATTCATAAATAACTACGTAATAGATGATCAACCTCATGAGTTATACACGTAGGCAACACGAAGATGCTACACCAAAAAACCTGAAAGGACTGTAAAACTGAACTAACAAGCTACAACCTCCCAGCAAAGGAGAAGGACCTCGCTGCCCAGCTTCTAATACGAGCTGTAATTCTCTGTATCAAAGACGCACAATCCACAGCCCTCAACCGACCCACCAATAAAGGTAAACCCAGATACCTAACAGGCAACAAACCAAGAGAGACACCCATATACGCAGCTAGTTCCTCCACCTCCCCCGATTCCACACCTGCAACAAACATAGAACTCTTCCCAATATTTGCAACTAACCCAGACAGCTCTGCAAACTCTATCAATACCTACCTCACAAACTCCAAAGAATCTCTCTTAGTTGCACAGAAAATCATCAAATTGTCTGCAAAAATCAAATGAGTTAGGCCCAAATGCTCACAACGATCATGGAACCTAAACCACACAAGAGGTTTATTCAACAACCTAGACAAGACTTCCATCACCATCACAAACAAAAAAGGAGACAACAGATCCCCCTACCTCAACCCCTTCCTACCAGGAAAAAGCCCTTCAAGAGAACCATTAATAATCACAGAGAACATAGGCGAAGCAACACAAGCCCTCACCCAACTCACAAACTGAAGGGGCGTACCTATAGCCAACAACACACCAAACAGAAAATCCTAATTCACCGAATTGTACGCCTTCTGAAGGTCAACCTTTAGCACAAAACGCGACTTCCCTATGCCTTTTTAGTTCCCCACGAGCTCCTGACACAATAAAATGTTACCGACATACCCGGAACAAACGCAAACTGATTACCACTAATGAAATCAGGCAACCACAACCGCAATCTCTCAGGTAAGATCCTCGAGATACACTTATACATAACATTATAACATGAAATAAGATGAAACTTCTCCATACGTTCAGCTCCCCACCTCTTAAGGATGAGAGTATAGAATTAACTTCACCAGGCAGGTAACATGTCTAAAAAAAATTCAACACAGCATCACAGAAATCATCCCCAGCCACAATCCAAGCAGCTCTGTAAAAATCCACCAAAAACCCATCAGGCCCAGAAGCCTTCCCAGACTTCATCGAGAATAAAGCCTTCTGAATCTCCTTCTGACTCACTGGCCGACCAAGTGCCTCCCTCCCTCCACGAGGCAGCTGAACTGCACAATATCCCCAATTCGGGCAGTAAGATCCCTATACCTAACATGTCGAGTCCCTAAGCAACCCCGAAAGAATTCTACCGCCACCCCTGCCACCCTGTCATGCATCGTCTGGCGAGTCCCCCCAGCATCCATGACCGTAAACAAACCACTGCAGCTGCGATGAGAACGAACACAACGATGGAAAAACATTGTATTCATATCACCTAACTCCAACCACTTGACCCTGGCTTTCTGCCGGAGTGACGCCTCCTCCAATCTCGCCACTGACCAAAACACCTCAGTGGTCCGAGCCACCTCTACACACACTGACTCTGAATTAGGATTCCTTTCTACCGCAGCCTGAGTAGCCTCCATAACCTGCCTAGCCGGCCATACCTCATCAGCTAACACAGAGATACGCTTGATAGTATCAAGAAAACCCTCTGCCTCCAACCAATGAGAGAAATAATGAAACGTAGGAGGCGGCCTACTCCTCGTCTCTCCTGTAGAAACCAGAAGAGGGATATGATCAGAAATCCCCCATTAACCAACCCTAACCTCCGAATACGGAAAAGCTACCTTTCACGCCTCATTGGACAAGCATCGATCCAAACGGCGCAAGATACCATTCCTCTGAAGTTTACTAGTCCAGGTAAACCAGTTACCTGTCACACCCAACTCAACCAGATCCGCCTCCAATATACCATTTATAGATGCAAAGAAAGTAACTAAGTCACATATACCAATTACAAATGTTTCATAAAAAATTGATATTCATGTAAGAGTTAAACAACATGCAGTGGAAGTATCAAGGATCCATAAGCATTCTAATTCACTAATTTTGGAAAAAACTAAAGCATGCTCTTCATAAAAATGGGTTTTCAGAACATACCTTTAATGAACTCTCCAAGAAAACGTTTGTTCAGTTGCTATCTTCACTTGATATCAACATGAACCTCCTCAAAGCCTCCCCTACTATGCTCTTGGAGCTTTACCAGAGTTGTGGGACTCAAGAACAACTTGAAGATGTGAAGAAATAAGAAAATCTCACAGCAGCAAATTGAAGAACATAGTTTCTTCTTCACCGAAATTTTGCTCTAAAAAATCTGTATTTCCATCTTCTCCAACAACTCCAATCTTCTTTATATATTTAGATGAACATGAAAAGTGATGGAGTGCATGGCTTGCAGCTCATGCTTGAAGAATCAAAGTAGTGATAATAATGGTTTTTGTGTGAGCATAAAGATGATGGTAATGAAGAAAATCCATTTTCTATTTTGTGCAACCACGCAAATTATTTTTCCATTTTCTTTTTAAAACACAAAATTACTTTTAAATCATTTCAATTCAAAATTTTATTTTCTTAAATTAATTTCATAAATTAATTTTAAAAAAATTAATTAATTTAATATCAAATATATTAAATTAATTTTTGCACAATAATCATCTTCATATATTTAAATCATATTTAAATATTTATTCTCTTGTTCCGTTTAATTTGAACGTTTCAAATTAATTTCTCAAGCTACCCTAAAGCGTACCCATTTACGAGCTAGTAGGGGGACTCGTGGACCTACAAATCATGGGCTCCAACGATCCGAGATTAATCGGCTAAACTCATTAGACCGATATAACCCCCTATTCGTTAACTAATGGGTGATTCCACTAAAACCCATAGCTGAACTCCCCTAACTGTAGATATATTATGATCACTTGATATAACCATAATTAGTAAATTAACCCTTTACAAGTTGCTCGTAATAACGGCTGGGTCAAATTTCTGTTTTACCCTCGAAATTACCTCTTGTTCCTTAAGTTCCACCGATCCCCTAATAAACAATTGATTTGTGATCCAATCAACAAATCGAATCCCTCTCAGGCCAATGAGAGGGTGAGGCCTCTTGTTCAAGACCTAGAATTAACATTTGAAGGAAACAACCTCTCTACTAACCCTAATCAGGTAGGAGTGAATTCCCTCTTGCACCCATGTTCCCAGCTATTCATCCGATATTATCCCCAAAATGGTAAGCTTATTGAGCAGAGGCAATTGGTCTACTCTCACCGTTTGCAGATCAAAGGATAATCCCGAACAAACAGGAGTTCATAGTTAGCTCAGAATTAAGGTTAAGTTACCTAGGTCATCGCATCGAAATAGTCAGTCTTAAACAGTAAACAACGTTATAAAGTAAGAGTGACAAGTTTCGTGGTCCGATCTTGCACAAAACTCATTTCCATAGGACACCCCCACTCCCCATGTCTCAACATGCACGAATTAGGATCACTTCGTATGTAGCACTTTACAAAACTTTGTAACAACTACAGAGTAGGCCACATCCAATAGTGTTACCAGAATAAGGTACCCAATCTTATTCATATACTTGAATGTGATCAACTTGTATGTCTCCACATAAAGTTCAAGTACTCATATTATTTCCAAGAGACTTAGGTTTATTGGATTTCTAAAAAACAATATATTCAACAATAACTTTATCGAATTCTCATAATAAGTTCTAATGTTTACAAACCACGAGTTTTAGAACATAAAACCCAACAAACTCCCACTTGGACTAAAACTCCAGTGGTAACTTATATATCCAATATATAAGACTGAGTTTCTGAGTTTTATAGAGAAATACAATAAACTAGGGCTTCCCTTAGCCATAGTTTTTGCCATTTGGTATCTCATAACTGATATTTCTCCCACTTGCCCTAGGTTATTAACCTCTGGTATTTCTAGTCTTATTAGATGATTCTTAAACACTTTAGCCGAGAAAATCATTATAAACATATTAGTATACAAATAGGTTTCTTATGGGAAATTCATCTATTTCTCAATAATGGCTAGGAAACACATTTTCCTCCCACTACATTGAGGTACTCTCAACTCTTTGATTAAAATGGTCTGACCTGCCTTAACAACTCTTGTTAACAGTCAGAGCTAAAAATCTTAAATTTATTATACTTCGATCTTAGCCATTTAAATATCTGAATAGTTGCTGATGGTAATTAATAATTTGATTCTTAACAGAGGTTGCTATGAGATAGAACAAACATATTTCTTGAAAAAATATTTCATTCATAACAAAAAAAAAATGTACAAAAGGTTCATTACAAGTTTTAACAAAAGCACGTAATTTACATCTTCATTAGCAACTTCTCTTACTGGATGAGCTGAGCAAACGGTCTCAAGGATCTAAGCAGCCTGTTTGCCTTTCTCTGCTCGCTTCTCTGCAAGATATTTAGGGCAATTTCTCTTCTAGTGCCATAGCTCGTTGCAGTGGAAACATTTTCCTTTCTCTGCAGCGGTTTTCTTGTTCTTCTTACCAGCAGACTTTTTCCCTTTCCCTTTGTCTTTCTTCGCTGGAATACTCTTAGTCTGCGAAGACGAGGCAACTTTAGGCTTGGAGGACATTCCTCTCTTCTCAGCAGAAGCAACATTTACTTCTGGTACTGGTTCCAAACCTTTAGTTCTCAACATGGTCTGAAAAGCCTGCAGCTCATTAAGCAGAGTTGTCAAGTTGTATTTGATTTTATTCATCAAGGCATTGGTACAAAATTGTATAAAACTCTTCGGAAGAGATTCTAGAATAAATCCAACTTGACTTCTCCCATCCATCATAGCACCGTTCACTTCAACCACATTAAAGTGGACCATCAAGTCTAGGACATGTTCACGAACATTGGTCCCCTCTTTCAAGCGACTATTGTAAACGTATTTGATAGCATCATACCTCAGAGTAAAGGTGGCTGTCCAAACATCCTTCTTAGATATTCCATAATCTCTTTGGCAATGTCCATACCCTCGTGTTTTTTCGCCAAAACGTCAGACAGGCTGGCGAGAATATAAGCACGGGCTTTATCATTAGCCTTAATCCATTTATCAAACGCTTCCCAAAAAATTCGGTTGGTATTTGAGCTAGTAATGGGAGGACATTCCTCCATTAAGACAAATCTCAAATCGTCTATCGTGAGTATTGTATTCAAATTTGATTTCCAGTTTACATAATTGTCCCCAATTAGTTTGTCCGAAGCCGAAAATTGTATAATAAAACTCGTCTTCTGAAATTATAAACAAATTTTATAAGTGAATTACTTTTAAATCCAATCAAGTTTTAGCAAAGTGATAATGTACCCATAATTATTATTTTTTGCAACGATACTAAAATGATTTAGAACAAATGCTACCGTGGGGCAATCAAGAATTCCTTCACAAAAGCAAGACAGTTCTTGACCAAATACTATCTCTAGAATAACTCATATTCCGATAGTCATCTAGTTATCTTTTTCGGTCAAGATCATTACTAACACTTAGTAAGTCTTGTAAGTGTAGACCCGCCATTTTCAAATCTTACAGAATGGTATGAGTATGCCTCTGAAATAGAGGACAATAATCAAGACGGAACTATAAGACCCTATTCATTTTGCTGAAGCCTGGGTTGTTCCGAATCCTATGTTACAACCCTCCGTAGGGATCGTCACGGTTAACGATTAGCTAGTGCCGCATGAAAAACGACAGCAAGCGCAACATAAGAATCTCACGGTTCAAACTAATGGAGAAGATCGTAGGACAATGTTTACACATTTCCTTCATCCACTTACTATGAACGACTTCCCCCATTCACCTTGTTATTGACCTATGCATACACTTTCCGTATGGAGCAGTCGAGGTAAAATCGACAACAAGCCGAGCATGGATCTCACGGTGTGAACTCTTGAGGATGTGAGAGCTAATAACTTTTATTCTCCTACTAAAGTGTTCTAAATTTTTGGGTATTTTACTTAGGCAAGACGGCTAATTTCATACAACCTAAGTCTAAGTAGTTTATCCAAATATAACTCTTATAATTGGATTTAACATACAATGCCTAGGTCATAAACCATTTTATTACCTCACATTGCTCATGAATGCTCATAAAATCAGTTACCAACGCTCAATTATTCAGCTATAATCCCTAGGTAGGAGATGTTCTGTAGACCGTTAACTTAAATACCCCCAGCCTACGACAGGATTATATACCGATTGAGTTTGTAACCTTAGTCTTACAAGTTTAACAACCTATTTTAACTATTAAAATAAATGGTTAACCTAAGTGAGCATGCAACTTTGTTATGGATTTTAAACGTCTAACCAATTTTATAACAACTTACAAAATTTTAGACATGCTAAACATCCACGACAAACAACGAAGGTATCTAATATAACTATTATATTAAACATAACCCTAACATGCATACTATATATCATAACAATTATAACATACTGTCAATGCATGTAACATGCTTCCTACGGTGGAGTTTTAAATCTACATGGCATATTGTATGCATATACATGAATTTATTTAATTATCACATACATCTCATGCATAAACAATTAAATACTAAATGTTATGGTTTTCGTTTTGGCATAAACAAGCAAACAGACAGCTAACTATTAACAATAGCTTCATAACCATCTTTGAACCGCTCAAACCGCTCCAAACCAAACCCAAAACAACTTGAACTAGGTTGGATGAGTCTGAACCAGACCAACAAAGCCTAAACCGGACCAACCACAACCATTTGAGGCTGAACCGGATTGAACCTTGAGTAAACCGGTCGAACCGGTTGCTATCGATCCAACCTCAATATGCTGCTAAAGTCGATCGTGTAATGCCTGGAGATAATCGTCTAGCGTCGTCGCCTTGGGTTGAGAGGAAGTACATGATCGCATAGTGTTTACCGAAAGCTAGACGATCGTTTAGCTCTATCGCATAGGACTAGACGATCGTTTAGTTCCATCGCTGTGCAATCACTTAGCTCCATCACATAGTACTAAGCGATCGCATAACACCATCGCCCAATGCATTCAAGTCATCGTTTAGTATCCTCCACAGCTAAACAATCACATAGGTCCATCGTATAGAACATCATCACGTCGCATAACATTTATCTACATGATCGCGTAATACTATCGTATAGCAAATGAATGCATCGTATAGCTCTCGCAGGTACACGATCATTTAGCATTTAACATCACAACGATTAACACATATTACTAAACGATCGTCTAGCTTTTCTTCTCGTCGTGTAATGTCTGGAGCTAAATGATCGTTTAGCAACTGGACCTCAGCAATAGATTTAAGTAGAAGCTGAAAACTCTGGAACAACAGCTCGACCTCATTCGCTTGTTTCTTCAATTACATCTTAATTTCAACTCTAATGACTCCAAATAAATTAATACTCTTGCTAACACATAAATACTCATCAAACAAGAGCCAATTACAAATTTAATTGAAAAATTAAAGAGAATTAAGATGCAAAAACAGAGTAAACTGTAGCAGTGCAACAGTTTCGTATATCTCATGAAAAAAACACCCACCTTGCCAAAATTAGACCGAATTGAAAACTTAAAAGATTCTTTGATACCAATTGTAAGAGTTAAACAACATGCAGTAGAAGTATCAAGGATCCATAGGCATTCCAATTCACTAATTTTGGCAAAAACTAAAGCATGCTCTTCATAAAAATGGGTTTTCAGAACATACCTTTGATAAACTCTCTAAGAAAACGTTTGTTCAGCTGCTGTCTTCACTTGATATCAACGTGAACCACCTCAAAGCCTCCCTACTATTCTCTTGGAGCTTTAGGCAGAGTTGTGGGACTCAAGAACAGCTTGAAGATGTGAAGAAACAAGAAAATCTCACAGTAGCAAATTGAAGAACACAGTTTCTTCTTCACCGAAATTTTTCTCTCAAAATTCTGTATTTCCCACTTCTCCAACAACTCCAATCTTCTTTATATATTTAGATGAACATACAAAGTGATGGAGTGCATGGCTCGCAGCTCATGCTTGGAGAATCAAAGTAGAGAAGATAATGGTTTTTGTGTGAGCATAAAGATGATGGTAATGGAGAAAATCCATTTTCCATTTTGTGCAACCATGCAAATTATTTTTCCATTTTCTTTTTTTTTTTAAAAAAATGACTTTTAAATCATTTTAATTCAAAAATTTATTTTCTTAAATTAATTTCATATATTAATTTAAAATCAAATATATTAAATTAATTTTTGCACAATAATCATCTTTATATATTTAAATCATATTTAAATATTTATTCTCTTGTTCCGTTTAATTTAAACGTTTCAAATTAATTTCTTAAACTACCCTAAAGTGTACCCATTTACGAGCTAGTAGGGGGACTTTACGGACCTACAGATCATGGGCTCCAACGATCCAAGATTAATCGGCGAAACTCACTAGACCGATCTAACCTCCATTCGTTAACTAATGGGTGATTCCATTAAAGCCCGTAGTTGAACTCCCCTCACTGTAGATATATTATGTCTACTCGATATAACCATAATTAATAAGTTAACCTTTTATAGGTTGCTCGTAATAACGGCTGGGTCGAATTTCTGTTTTAACCCCGAAATTACCTCTTGTTCCTTTAGTTCCACCGATCCCCTAATGAACAATTTATTTGTGATCCAATCAACAAATTGAATCCCCCTCAGGCCAATGAGAATGTGAGGCCTCTTGTTCAAGACACAGAATCAGCACTTGAAGGAAACAACCTCTCTACTAACCCTAATCGGGTAGGAGTGAATTCCCTCTTGCACCTTATGTTCCCAGCTATTCATTCAGTATTATCCCTAAAATGGTAAGCTTATTAAGCAGAGGCAATTGGTTTACTCTCACCATTTGCATATCAAAGAATAATCTCGAACAAACAAGTGTTCATAGTTAGCCCAGGATTAAGGTTAAGTTACATAGGTCATCACTTCGAAATAATCAGTCTTAAATAGTAAATAGTGTTATAAAGTAAGAGTGACAGGTTTCGTGGTCCGATCTTGCACAAAACTCATTTGCACAGGACACCCCCACTCCTCATGTCTCAACATGCACGAATTAGGATCACTTCGTATGTAGCACTTTACAATACTTTGTAACAACTATAGAGTAAGTCGCATCCAATAGTGTTACCAGAATAAGGTACCCAACCTTATTTATATACTATAGATTATTTTGACTATTTATTCGAATCTGATCCACTTGTATGTCTCCATATAAAGTTCAAGTACTCATATAATAGTCAAGGGACTTAGTTTTATTGGATTTCTAAAAAACAATATATTAAACAACAAATTTATTGAATTCTCAGAATAAGTTCTAATGTTTACAAACCATGAATTTTAGGACATAAAATCCAACAATACCAACACAACAAGTTATCACTAATGAGTCTGAAACACGCCAGACGCGTAGTAGGCTAGTGGGTTCCAAGGAAAAAAAATCCTCGAAAATGAAAAATAATTAAAAGTGAAAAAGATTTGGTTGAGGATGTAAATACCCATAAATAAATCCTCGACATGACTAGTGAGGAAAGTGAAATACCTAAAAATAATAATGAGATTTCAATAAACTATATCATGATAGGAAAAAGATGAAATCAAACAAATGTAATTATTGACAACATTTTTTGTATATAATGTTGCTCTTGATATTATATTTGAAAATGAGGATCCTAAACCAAAATCTATTGAAGAATGTCGACATAGAAAAGATTGACTTCAGTGGAAAGAAGCAATCGAGGAAAAATTAAACTCACTTTCAAAACGTCAGGCTTTTGGACCTATAGTCCGAACACCATAAGGTGTTAAACCTATCACAAATGGGTATTTGTGAGGAAAAGAAATGAAAATAATGAGGTCATAAGATATAAAGCAAGACTAGTTGCACAAGGTTTTTCACAAAGACCTGGTATTGATTTTGAGGAGATATATTGATTTTGAGGAGACATATTCTCCGGTGGTGGATGCAATTATATTAAGATATTTAATTGGCTTGACTGTGTATAAAAGTCTGAATATACATCTTATAGATGTAGTCACAAAATATTTATATAGATTTCTCGATAATGATATTTACATGAGAATCCTAGAAGAATTTAAGGTACCTGAAACATATACATCAAATTCCCGAGAATGGTATTCAATAAAGTTAAAGAGATCACTATATGGATTGAAACAATTAGGACGGATGTGGTACAATCACCTGAGTGAATATTTATTGAAAGAAAGATATCAAAATAATCCTGTATGTCCGTGTGTTTTTATAAATAAATCACAATCAGGAATTTCCATTATGAGTGTATATGTTGATAACTTGAATATAATTGGAACTCCTGAAGAGCTTTCAAAGACAATTTAATATCTTAAGAAAGAATTTTAGATGAAAGATCTCGGAAAAACAAACTTTTTTCTTGGTTTGCAAATTGAGCATTTAGCATATGGAATATTTATTCATCATTCAACTTATATAGAAAAATTTTTGAAAAGATTTTATAGGGATAAAACACATCCATTAAATATTCCAATGGAAGTTCGTTCATTGGATATAAAGAAAGATATATTTCGACCTCGAGAAGATAATGAAGAATTTCTTGGTCATGAAGTACTATATCTTAGTGCAATTGGTGCACTTATGTATCTTGCTAATAGTACAAGACCAAATATTGCATTTTCAGTAAATTTATTAGCTAGATATAGTTCTTCTCCTACAAAAAGATATTGGAACAAAATTAAGCATATACTTCGTTATCTCCGAGAAACAATCAATATGAGTTTGTTTTATTCAAATAAATCAAATTTTGATCTAGTTGGTTATACATATTCTGGATATTTATCCGATCTACACAAAGCTAGATCTCAAACAAGTTATCTGTTCACATGTGGAGGAACTGCTATATCATGACGATCGGTGAAACAAACTATAACTGCCGCTTCTTCAAATCATGCTGGAATTCTTACAATTCACGAAGCTAGTCGAGAATGTGTATGGCTAAGGTTAATGACTCAACACATTTGTGAAACTTATGACTTGTCTTCTAATAAAAACCTTCCAACAATATTATATGAAGATAACACAATTTGTATAGTCCAAATCAAAGGAGGATATATTAAAGGAGATAAAACAAAACGTATTTCACCGAAACTTTTCTACACTCTTGATCTTGAAGAAAATGACGACATCATTGTACAACAAATTTGTTCGAAGGATAACCTGACAGACTTATTTACAAAAACATTACCAACCACAACTTTGGAAAAATTGGTGCACAACATTGGAATGCGGCGATTCAGTGATCTTAAGTGATGTTTTCATGAAGGGAATAAATATATTGTGTTTTCTTAGGAGTATGTATTATATGAAATATGTACTCTGTTTCCTTCAATAGGGTTTTTTCCATTGGGTTTTTGAGACATATTATATATATATATATATATATATATATATATATATATATATATATATATGTGTGTGTGTGTGTGCATCTAAGAGGGAGTACTACGCATATTATAATAGAAAATAGATGCCCATTACTCAGTGTCCCAAAGGCCACGTGTCACCAGTCATGTTATCCACGTGCCTTGTAGTTATTCATGCTTGGTGTCTATATAAATCACATCCTACTTGTCACTTTGTCTATAAATACTGACATTTGATGGAACTTAAAATCACACATATATTGGTGAGAATTTTACTTCCACTAATTTTCATATTATCCAATTTGATGATTTTGGTTATTTTATGTTTTTAGTTATTTTATTTTATAATTTTAGTTTTTATTTATTTATTATTATTATGTAAATAAAAGATTTCAGACGTTTCTAACATTTTCATTAATAATATTATATTGTTGATTAGCACAGGAATATATAACATTCACATGGTAATGTCTTAATCAACCCATTTCAGGTATAAAAGAGATAATGCAATTCCAAAGGCACGAACCTCAAAATCCAAGCTTAATATTTTCTTCCAAATGAATTCTTCTTAGGAATAGTTTTTTTCTTTTCTTTTAGGAAATTGGAACCACACACCTTAAAGTTATTAACACTCGAAAAATGGGCTATTTTTAATAATATTTCCAATAAGATTTTACTAGATTAAGTCGTTACAAAAGTTAATGACAATTTGGTATAATGTAAATAAAAGAGTTTCTTTTTTTGGTATTCAAGTAATTACTGCTGACTCACCTTAGGCAAGAGAGATCAAGGAGTTACAATATTATAGGGCTGCATCCGTTTTGAAGAATGAAACGGTTTTTTTTTTTTTTTTTTCTTTCTTTATCATTATTATTAAATACAATAATGTTATATATTCTGAAAGGTACCAATTTGTGAGTAGCTCGACATAAAATGTGTTAATAACTCGAAGAAAGTTAGAATTTCCATCATATTATATTATTTTTTTTTAATAACTAAGAACATATTTGATAAGAAATCTGAAAATAGAAACATGAAAATAAAGGATTCAACGAAAATAGGATTGCATTTCATGTTTTCAGATATATGTCTCATAACATATTCAAAAACTGAATTCTAATTTAAATAATTATTTAAAATGTATTTGATAATATTTATTAATGTCTTTGATATTAGTTGACAATAAATTATTATTAATTTATTTATGAAAATATTTTATGTTAATTTATTTGTATAATTAATGTTTTGTAATATCATGTGATTTATATTACATTACATAGTACATATTATATTTTTTTAAAAAAAAACAATTGAGTTTTTAACACAACATACCGTCTTTCTGAATATTTTTATCTTTATTTAATATAATTATACATTTTAAAATTCAAAATTCAAAATCCAGATACAATGAAAATATAAAAATATTCTTTTCAGAACTTACACTATTTGGATCACATAATCTTAAAACAATTTTTAGAAATAGAATTCGAGTTGTTTGCCCAACACGTATTTGCTAAACTCAGTGACTCCAAAAACATAAAACGGAATCTGAATTGTAAACCAAATAGATTTTAACTAATTTAGTCAAATAAGTATAGCTCAATATAGTATCTATACTATCAACCTTGAATGTTGTTTATTACCCACCTCACATATTGTAGTTAAAAAAACTAGTTTACATGTATATAATTTTACTAAAAAAGTTAGTTTCAATTCTTTCACCCCATTGGTTAAATTAACAAATAAAAAATTAATAAGTAATAATATATAATTAAAGATCCATTTGGATTGATTTGAATAAAAAAATGTTATAAAAAATTATTAAAAAATTTATTTTAAATGGTTTTTAAAAACTCAAATTTAATAACTTATTTTTTAAATTAAATATTTAAAAATGTATTTCAAACCCATCTTAAAAACATAAAATAAATAAAGCTGCCATTAATTTTTTTTTTTTTTTTTAAAAATAAAAGGTAGCCGACGCTCTGGAAAATAGCCTCCTAGCAAAGCAAGAAACTCTTTTGATTAGAATAGAAAGACGTTAGAAAAATGTCCAAATATCAGCCTAATTGACAATGAAGAAAGAAAGGAATTGAATGAATTAATTTGATAGAAGTTTAAATTGGAGTGGGTGAGATTCCGACCTGATTCGTAGACCAAGAGCAACGAAGAAAAAGAAATTTTGTTGAAACCCCATTTGTCGGATCTGAGAAGGCGGGTGTTCTCTTTTTTTAATTTCCCTTTTAATTCACATTTAGCATTCGCCTTTTGATGCTCCCTTGTCAGATTTATTCTTCTGAAGAAAGGAAATCGCAACAAGCTAAAGCACAACCAAACAATTTTCTCCCCATCACTGCTTGTTTTCTTTTTATCTTGTTCTTCCTTCCCAAGTGAAGTCCATTTCTCCCAAACAAAAACAGTCCCAAAAGATCTCACTTCTTTCCCTTTGTTCGTTTGTTTGTTTTCATCCCCTCCAGAAAACCCCCACACAGATTTTTGTGCAAGAAATGGATCTGGGTTTCTAGTTTCAGGGACTGATTCTCCGAGGTGTAGCAGTGTACAGAAAATGGCAACTGAAACAGAAGCACCTGCAGAGAAGCACAGCTCTAAGAGACAAGCATGGTTAGTTCTTATGTCTTCCCCCATTTTCAGACCTTTGGTTTGAGCTCCCATGTCAATAGTGCTGATTGGAATGATGTTTTGTGGGTTTTGTTTCTACAGGTTCTGCACCACTGGCTTACCCAGCGACATTGTCATCGAAGTGGACGATATGGCTTTCCATCTCCATAAGGTAGCCTTCTGAATCTCCTTGCAAAATTTGCTTGATTTGTAGTTTTCTTCTTTTTCTGTTCTTCGTTGATTTGGTTGTTTAAGATTGTTCCTCTTGAGTTCTGGTCTTATAGATTTGTAAATTTTCAGTTTCCTCTAATGTCAAAGAGCCGGAAACTTCACAATTTGATAACTGAGCAAGAAGCCAATTGCTCCACTCCTACCAGAGAGAATCAAAATGAAAATGATGAAGCAGAGGAACTGGAAGAAGAAGACGAAGTTGAGGAAGATCACTGCCATATAGTGCTCTCTGATTTCCCCGGCGGTTCTGATACCTTTGAAATGGCATCGAAGTTCTGCTACGGTGTGAAGATCGACCTCAACTCTTCCAATGTCGCTCCTCTCCGCTGCGCCGGAGAGTTTCTGGAAATGACGGAAGAGTACAGCGAAGATAACCTAATCTTAAAAACTGAGAGATACCTCTCCCAAACCGTACTCAAAAGCATCAAAGAGTCGATTAAAACGCTGAAATCTTGTGAGCCTGTAATGCCTCTAGCCGAGACCTTAAGCATTACGCAGAGATGTATAGATTCGATCGCTTCAAAAGCGCCTTCCGCCGATCCAGCTTTGTTCGGATGGCCAGTCAGTGACGGAGCCAGTGGCGCTCATGATCATTCGAAGCAGATGCTTTGGAATGGAATCGAAACCGGAGGGCGAAAGAAGAGCGGTGGTAGAGGAAGCAAGGGAGGCTCATGGTTTGAGGATCTCGCTCAGCTGAGTCTCCCTCTGTTTAAGCGGTTGATTTTCTCCATGAGAGACCAAGATATAAGCTCGGAGATTATTGAAAGCTGTTTAATGAACTACGCTAAGAAATATATTCCAGGTATATCCAGGTCAAACCGGAAGCCATCGTTGCCATCCTCCTCTTCCTCTAGTATGCCTACGGAGACTGATCAAAAGGAGTTGTTAGAGACCATAATCAGTAATCTTCCATTGGATAAGAGCTCCAGAACTTCAACCGCAACAAGGTTCCTGTTCGGATTACTGCGGACGGCCAATATATTGAATGCTTCGGAAGCTTGCAAAGCTGCTTTAGAGAAGAAAATAGGATCACAACTCGAACAAGCAACATTGGACGATCTTCTGATTCCGAGCTATTCGTATCTGAACGAGACCTTATATGATGTTGATTGTGCAGAGAGGATCTTATCTTACTTCTTAGATGGCCTCGAAGAGAGAAATACAGAGGTAACTGAAGTTAATCAAGCCGTAGCCGAGGATGATGGTCTCAGATCGCCGGCTTTAATGCTCGTCGGTAAATTGATAGATGGATATCTCGCGGAGATTGCCTCAGACGCCAATCTGAAGGCGGAAAGATTCTACAACCTCGCAATTTCTCTCCCTGAACAGGCTAGGCTCTTCGACGACGGTGTTTACCGAGCCGTCGATGTGTACCTCAAGGTTCGAAAGAAGCAATCTCCTAATCTTCACTCTGCAATTCGCCATTAATAAATTAATTTTGTAAATCCTTTTGACAGGCTCATCCATGGATCTCCGAAGCAGAACGCGAGAAGATCTGTGGAGTAATGGACTGCCAAAAGCTGACATTAGAGGCATGCACTCACGCCGCTCAGAACGACCGTCTTCCACTGCGAGCAGTAGTGCAGGTCTTGTTCTTTGAACAGCTGCAGCTTCGTCACGCCATCGCTGGAACACTCATGGCTGCGGAGACCGTACCGGCGGATACCGGAAGATTCTCAGGCGTATCCCGCCGCGAAACGGAGGAGGTGGAACGGGGAGTCGGAGAGGAGTTGGAGGAGGAAATTCCGGGGGCAATCGTGCACGGGAATGGCACGTGGAGAGAGACGGTGAGGGAGAATCAGATGCTTCGCTTAGACATGGATAGCATGAGGACGCGGGTGCATCAGCTTGAAAGAGAGTGCTCGACGATGAAGAAAGTGATCGAGAAGATCGATAAGGCGGCGGGCCCACAAGATAATGGAGGACGATGGCGAGGATCGTTGATCAGACGGTTTGGATGTAAGTTCAAAACTCAGGTTTGTGATTCGCATGAATCGGCGGTCCTGGATGGCCGGAGAGGACGAAACAACCATCATCAGCAGTAGAACCTATTGAAAGTGATTATTCCTCTTTTTATCTGGTGGGTCCCACATATTCATCGTACGGCAATTTGTAATGGATGCCACGGAGGCTTACCTTCTTTTTTATTTTTTGGGGTTAAATTGGGAGTTGTAATTTTACAAATTTTGTGATGGGTAATCAAATTGTTGCTTCCACGCACCCTTTTGATTGTGGCACGCCTTTTGAGCAATGGGGGTGTATACTAAATTAGTATCACCGCATGAAACGTGTGCCTCTCATTCTTATTTGTGAATGAATTAGTTCTAAAATTGCACATTGCAATCCTTTATGCCCTAATTTTGAACTAGTAAAAACAAAAGTCTTGTTACTGAAAAAATATATAATTTCATCAAATTAAATAAAGGGTTAATTTTTTTCTCTAAAATATTCTATATATTACGTTATATCATCATCAATGTGTATCTTTTGACGGTAAGGTAATACGGTTCCATACTTTCATGTTTGTTTAGCTCTTTTAGTTTAATATTACAATGGATTAAATTGGTGGGAAAGATCATTACAATTATTTGTTAAAAAAATGGAAAAGGAAAAGTACGATATAAGAAAAGGTCCTAGTTCATTAGTAAAAGTTGTTGGGCTTGGTGATCATTACTTGACTTTTGAACTTGGGTAAAGCTTGATAAATCATCAATCATCATCCATTGACCTCCAAATTATTCTCTCACACAAAAATAAAATAACCTCTAAATTATTACAATATATTTTTTGTCCCACAAAATTCTCTAATTTTTTCCTTGTTTGCAACCAAACACAACGTTAAAATAAATTGCTTATGAAGAGTTGGTAGCAATTTGTAAAGCAGTAGTGAAAGGTCATTATAGCCGGCGCGACTTTTGAAGAACAGTTTCAATTTTAGGTGTAAAAGCAAGCATGAAATAGAGGCTCTAATAATTGCATGCTGTGTTTGTATTCATTCCTCTCTGCCAAAGAAAAGATGTTTTTTTTTTTCTTTTCTTTTTCTTGGGTTAATGATTAAACATTTTCAGTCAAACAAAGCCTATCTACTTTCTACCATTCTTGTTTCTCCTACCTCCTCCTTCATCATTATGTTTCTTTTTTTTTTCTGTCTTTTTGTTTCTAGTGTTTTGAATTTGAGAGCACAACGATACAAAACGAGAATACAGATATAGAAAAAATATAATATAATGTATGAATATATAAAATAAATAAATAACAAAAATTAAATAAAATAACAAAGAATGAGTTTCTCCACCTTCTCTAATTTTTTTGGATTGATCACCAATATGTGTCTTTTAAATTCTATCAAATGTCACTATCTGTAGGAAATTTGACAAGTAGGAGGTGGATTACATGGACACTAATAGTATATAATTTTGAGACACATAGACAATACATAGGGTAATGGATAAGTGACACATGACGAATGGACACTAATAATGGACATCTACATTACACCTAATTTAACATATTTATAATACTTCCCCTTAGATGCTCATTATAATGAAACATGCTTCATTAAAACCTTAATAGGAAAAGTTCACTAGGAAAAAAATCCCAGTGAAAGAAAAATAGTTCATATTTCATATGATCTGATACTTTTAAAAACTATATTTACACCCCCTTACGGAAACATCACTTGAGATCTCTCAGTTGCAACATTCCAATGTTGTACACCAGTTTTTCAAAGGTTACGATAGATAATGCCTTTGTAAATAAGTCTACCCGGTTATTTTTCGAACAAATTTTTGTACAATGATGTCGCCATTTTCTTTAAGATCATGAGTGTAGAAAAGTTTCGGTGAAGTATGGTTTTGTTCAATCTACTTTAATATATCCTCCTTTGATTTGGGATATGCATGTTGTGTTGTCTTCTTATAATATCGTTGGAAGATTTTTACTAGAAGACAAACCACATGTTCCACGAATGTGCTAAGTCATTGATCTTAACCATACACATTCTCGACTAGTCTCATGAATTGTAAGAAATTCAGCATGATTTGATGAAGTGGTTGTTATGGTCAGTTTCACCGGATTCCATGATATAGTAGTTCCTCCACATGTGAACAGATAATCTGTTTGAGATCTAGCTTTGTGTAGATCAAATAAATTGTTGGGTTTTATGTTCTAAAACTCACAGTTTGTAAAATGATAAACATTTTCTATTATCAATATACTTGTTAATGATCTCATAAATTGTATGAAAGTCTAAATCCAATAAACTAAGACCCACGACTATTGTATGAGTACTTGAACTTTATGTGGAGACATAAGAGTGGATCAGGTTCGAGTAAATAATCAAAATGATCTATGGTACATGAATGAGGTTGGGTACCTTATTCAGGTAACACCATTGGATGCGGCCTACTCTGTAGTTGTTACAAAAAGTTGTAAAGTGCTACATATGATATGATCCTAATTCATACATGTTATGACATGAAAAGTGGTGGCGTCCTATGCAATGAGTTTGCATAAGATCAGGACTAAGAAATAAGTCACTCTTACTTTATAACGTTGTTTACTGTTTAAGACTGACTATTTCACCTAGATGACCTAGGTAACTCGATCTTAATCCTGAGCTAACTATGAACTCCTGTTTATTCGAGATTGCCCTTAGATTTGCATAGTTGAGGGTTGGCTCAACAGAGTCGGCTCAATAAGACTCCCATTTCAGGGGTAAGACCAGATAGATAGCTGGGGACATAGGGTGCAAGAAGGAGTTCACACCTACCCAATTTAGGGATAGGAGAAAGGTTGTTCTCTCAAGTACTGAATCATGGTCTTGAACAAGGGGCCTCACCCTCTCACTGGGTTGAAAGGTTTGGTTTGGTGATTGGATCACCAACCAGTTGTTCATTAGAGGATTAGTAGGGACTTGAGGAATAAGATGTAATCTCGGGGGTAAAATAGATATTTGACCCAGCCGTTATTACGAACAACCTGTGAAGGGTCGACTTACTGATTATGGTTAAATCATGTGAACATAATATATCTACAGTGAGGGAAATGCAACTATGGGCTTTAGTGGAATGACCCATTAGTTAACGAATGGAGATTAATTTGGTCTAATGAGTCTAGCCAATTAATCTCTGATCGTTGGAGCCCATTCATTATCTGTAGATACTCGAGGTCCCCCTACTAGCTCGTAACGAACTAGCTCTAGAATAACGTAATAAGTTAATTTGAAACATTCAAATTAGAATTAAGGGAATTAGTAATTATATGAGATATAATTATGTTTAATTTTAGAATTAAACAGAATAGGAGAATTTATGTACTTAAATATGATTTAAATATATAAAGATGGATATGTGTTAAAATTAATTTAATATTTGATATTAAATTAATTAAGTTTTATTTAATAATTAATTGATGAAATTAAATTTTTCATTATTTAAAATCAAAATAGATTTTATAAAATCAAATTTTGATTTCTAGATAAAATTGAAAAATTGGAAAACAAAACACGCTTAAATGGAAAATGAAGTTTTTCCATTATCCATCTTTGAAGTAGCTCACACATGAAGCAATATCTTGCCTTTGTCTTCTCCAAGCATGAGCTGCAACTCATGTAACTCTTCTCTTTGCATGTTGATCTGCAATATAATGAAGAGATTGAAGTCAAAATCGGGCATGCAATCAAAAGAGTTTTGAGAGAAAAACTGGTTTGAAGAAAGGTTCTTCAACAAGGTTGCAGCAGTGAGCTTTTCTCCTTCATCCCTTGATTCAAGCTTGTTTTGAGTCCCACAACTCAATCTAGAGCACCAAGAGAATAGTGGGGAGGATCTTGAAGTGGTCTACAACAAGATATGGAGAAGATAGCAGCTGGAGATAGAGCTTTGAAGAAGTTCTACAAGAGGTATGTCTTGAAACTCACTTTTTCTGTAAAAGCATGCTTTATATTTTGCCAAAATTTGTGAATTTGAATGCTTAGATGATCCTTGTGTTTCTGCTGCTGATGATACAATCCTACATAAATATCCAAAATCTGCATAACCAACTAGATCAAAATTTGATTTATTTGAATAAAACAAATTCATGTCGATCGTTCCTCGGTGATAGCGAAGTATATGCTTAATTCCGTTCCAATGTCTTTTTGTTGGAGAAGAACTATATCCTGCTAATAAATTTACTAAACATGCAATATCTGGTATTGTATTATTAGCAAGATACATAAGTTCACTAATTGAACTAAGATATGGTACTTCAGGACCAAGAAGTTCTTCATTATCATCTCGAGGTCGAAATATATCTTTCTTCACATCTATTGAATGAACTTCCATTGGAATGTTCAATGGATGTGCTTTGTTCATATAAAATCTTTTCAAAACTTTTCCTGTATAAGATGACTAATGAACACATATCTCATCTGCTAAATGTTCAATTTGCAAACTAAGGCAAAATTTTGTTTTTCCGAGATCTTTCATATCAAATTCTATCTTAAGATATTCCATTACCTTTGAAAGCTCTTCAAGAGTCCCAATTATATTTAGGTCATCAATATATACAACTATAATAGCAAATTCTGGCTGTGATTTCTTTATAAACATGCATGGACATATTGGATTGATTTAGTATCCTTCTTTCAACAAATATCCACTGCGGCGATTGTACCACATTTTTCATAATTGTTTCAATGATGATCCCTGTAACTTTATTGAATACAATTATCAAGAATTTGATTTATATGTTTTAAGTTCCTTAAATCCTTATGGGATTCTCATATAAATATCATTATCAAGAGATCTTTATAAATATGCTATAAATACATCCATAAATTGCATATCCAGACTTTCATATACAGTCCGAAAACTTAAATATCTTAGTGTAATTGCATCCACCATCGGAGAATAAATCTCCTCATAATCAATATTAGGTCTTTGTGAAAAACTTTGTGCAACAAGTCTTACTTTGTATCTTGTGTTCTCATTATTTTCATTTCTTTTCCTCACAAATACCCATTTGTATCCATAAGTTTGACACCTTCTAGTGTTCGAACTATTGTTCCAAAAACTTGACGTTCTGAAAGTGAGTTTTGCTGGGGTTGATGCTCTAAATCTCGTGGATTCTGTAGTTTGTAATTGTATTATACAAATAGTTTATTTATTTAATAAAATCTGAGGTATTTTATTTGACATTTAGTAGCATTAACCCATAAAACCAATAAACAAACATCCAAGGTTATCTTATGTAGCTTAAACGTGTATGTAAAGACATACAGGTGGATCGTGTTTAAGTGATAACCTGAATGATCTGTAATAGATGGATAAGGTTGGGTACCTTATCCTAGTAGCACCACGAATACGACCCACTCTGTAGATGTTACAATTGTTGTAAAGTTCTGCAAATGATCTGATCCTGATCATTCATGTAGAGGCATATGTGGGAGTATTCTATACAAAAGAGTTTGTATAAGATCGAACCACGAAATGAATAGTCTCATTATATAACACCGTTAATAGTAGAGACTTATATTTCACCAAGATGACCATAGGTGACATGCCCTGAATCCTGAGTGAATTGTGAACTCCTACTTATGAAAGCGGTCATTTGATCTGCATGGATGAGAATGGTCAGGTCGCCAACTCAATATGCCTACCATTTTGAGGATTCATCTGATTGGGGAGCTGGGAACACAACTACACAAGACGAAATTCACTCATTCCCTACTGTCGAGGTAAGTAGATAAATTGCTCTCTTAAGTGCTGATTCTGGGTCTTGAACAATGTGGCGCCACACCCTCTCTTTGCATGAGAGGGGTTTGGTCATAGTTGGACTATGACTTATTATTCATCAGAGAGATCAGTGGTACTTAAGGAGTTAGATGTAACTACAGGGGCAAAACAATAATTCTGACTTAGCTATATTTACGGGCAATTTGTGAAGGGTCATCGTAGTGTTGACTGGTTATATCAAATGGACACTGAAATATATTTGTAGTACGAAAAGTGCAGCTGTCGATCTTTAGTGGAGTGATCGACAGTTAATAGAAGTCAGATAACTTAATTAATTATTCAAGTACCATTGGAACTTCAATCTATAGGTCCATAAGGTCCCATCGGTAACTCAACTGGGGTTGTTTAGAATTAAATTGTTTTTGGATTAATTTGAATTGTTCAAATTAATCGAGATAATTAATTACATATGATATAATTAATATAAATTAATTATATGAGATATAATTAGTATAATGTATTTGATATATTTTAATATAAAGTTTATTTGAGAGGGAATAAATATTTGAATATGATTCAAATATTAATTATATGTATTTGAGCCATATAATTAAATTTTAATATAACTTTGATTTACATTAAATACTATAGATTAATGAAAGAATTTCAAACTATATGTTATATTATATTTGATATAATATAAACTATAGGTTATATACATATATATATATATATATATTATATTAGATATAATATATAATATAATACATATTATATGATAAGTTGGTTATCATATAAATGTATTATATTAATTTTTTTAAAAAAAAATTAATTTAATTAAGGGAGGGATAACTCCCTCCACTTAATTCTCTCTTATTGGATACGTGGGAGATAGGGGAGGTTATGGATGATTTATCATCTTCCCAAAAAGTTTGCAGAGACTCTGTAATCTCAAGTGCTCTCAAGAACGATCTGTAAGAAAAAATTCATCTTCTCTTAAAAAACTCTCTCTCCCAAAATTATTATAGAGCCCACAACTCCTATGGATTGTTAATCCCAAAAGAGAATACCCTAGTTTCTTTGTGGTGATGTCCACATTGATTTGCTTCTTTTTTGTTCGTGATCCAAGGTGAAATCATGACTTTGAAAAGAATTTATGAAGATCTTGTCTTCAGGAGGCTAGTACGACTAAAAACCTTAATCCCTTTTCACTATATTTTTTATAGCATGCTGTAATTTTGTGTTAAAATGCATAATGTTGATCTTTGTATTGTTAATATTCTGTGAAATTATAAATTGGGATCGATCCTCGCTTCCGCATTGGACCTCACAGTCCTTCAAGTGTAATTCTGCCTCGATTGCTTCTTTCCACTGAAGCCAATCTTTTCTATGTCAACATTCTTCAACAGATTTTGGTTCATAATACTCATTTTCAAATAGAATATTAAGAACAACATTATATGCAAAAATGTTGTCAACAACTGCATGAGTTCGGTTCCATATTTTTCCTTTCATGACATAGTTTATTGAAATCTCATTATTATTTTTATTTTTCGAGGATTTTTATTTTTGAAACCCACTGGTCTACCACAATTCTGGTATGTTCCAAACTCATTAGTGACAACTTGCTGTGTTGGAATATCAAATTTCAATGGAACATTTATAACTGGTATATGTGACTTAGTTACTTTATTTGCATCTATAAATGCATCTGTTAACTGATAAGCTATATTTTACAAATGAATTATCTTTTGAACTTCAAGTTCACATTGATTTGTACGGGGATCTAAATGAGACAGTAACGATACATTTCATGTAATTTCTTTTTCCAACTTCTTAATTCCCCCCAATGTTGAAAAATTTGTCTCATTAAAATGACAATAAAAAAATGGTGCAGTAAATACATCATCTGTCAAAGGTTCAAGATATTTGATAATAGAGGGGGAATCATATCCAATATATATTCCTAACCTCCTTTGAGGATCCATCTTAGTTCGTTGTGCTGGAGCAATTGGGACAGATACTGCACATCAAAAAATTCTTAGATGGGAAATATTTGGCTCATGGCCATAAGCTAATTATAATTGTGAGTACTTATGATAAGATACTGGCCTAATGTGTACAAGTGATGCTGTATGAAAAATGGCATGTCCCCATACAGATGTAGGAAGTTTAGTTCTCATAAGCAATGGTCTAGCAATTAACTTCAAATATTTTATGAATGATTCTGTTAATCCATTTTTTGTATGAACATCAGCTACAGAATGTTCAACATTTATCCCAATTGACATATAATAATTATCAAACGTTTGAGATATAAACTCACTAGCATTATCAAGACGAATGGTCTTAATGAAGGAACCATTGAAGGTTCTTGAGTGGAAAACAGAATCGGACCCAAATTCCAAATTTACAGAATATGAATTTTACAACGAACAAACAAGAAAAAGTGTGCATTTAATTAAAAATACAACATGCTAAAGAATTTTACAGAAGAATGGGCTTAGAAACCCTTACCTTTGAAGACCAATCTTCAAGAAGAATCCCTCGATCAAAAGGACACTACCACAAAATTTCCATTGTATTCTCTGGATGAGAATCCAGGAGTCTTGTGGGCTCTGGCTATTTTGGAAGAGGGAGATTTAGAGAAAAGAGATGAGGAGAATGATAGGATTTTTCCCTTTTTTTTTTAGAAAAAAAAATTATTTTGGAAAAAGGACATCTAGTGGAGGATTAATGTAAATGATTTTTACTTTAAGTACCATGGAATAGAAAAAGAGCTATGGTTTATATGTTTCATGAGATAAAATATTAAAACTATAAGTTATAAATATAGTATGATAAGTTAGTTATCATTTATATTTATAGTAATATTAATTATTGGATAATTAAATCTTTTTCTCTAATAATCAATTGAGTGGGAGGTTATTGGTGGTTTCATGGTAACCATGAGAAAAAGGAAAATTTTTATCCTAATTTTAGTAATGTTAAATTTTGTGAATTTGAGATTTTCTCTCTTGAAAAATAATCTCACGGAAGTTGTCAAGTAAATAGCATTTACTAAGCGACAACTTGGAGCGAGCTAAATGATCGTTTGGTGTTTGTAGGAGACAGACATGTAGCTAACCGATGAGCTAAACGATCGCTTAGCTTTTGCTGGACGATCATTTAGTTTTTGCTAAACAATTAGGCATCAACCTATACGATAGGTTCAACCATCTCCCTATTGCTCAGTCATTTACATGATTTTTGTTTTCTCTATCTTCTGCTTCAAACCAAGTCCACACAGAGCTCACCCTCTAGATTCTCACACCGAGAATACTAAGGTAGCCTTCTTGGTGGTGTCATACTCAACTGATACCGTCGAGGTTCTGTGGAGGTCGTTCGTGCTGTTGGGGTGTTTGTGATCGAGACGATCGCTGAGTTCGAGTGCGCGGTGTTCGTACAATGTAGCGGTCATGTTGGACGAGCGTTCGAGGTTGCTGTGTTTGAGCGTTCGTGATTAAGGACCTCGACAATGAGTCTGCAAATGTGTGTAACATTTCTCCTTGATTATTTGTAGTTTCATGTTGTAATTTCTATAATGATTGCATAACCGTATGTTTCTGTTTATGACTGTAATTGTAAAGTTCATATATGATTGTAATTTGGAATGATCTTTCCACTGCTCATGAAAATCATCGTGCACGATTTCCTTCAATTGGTATCAGGGCCAGGTTGTTCTGATATTCAAAATCACAAGTCTGTTTTGAACTTCATTTTACAGTCTCGGTGGGTTTCTGCATTTGTGTTTAATTGTTAAGGCATTTGTGGATGGAGTTGATGAATGTTTCGGGTTTAATTGCCTTTAGTTAAAGTTTTCTTCAATTACAAAGTGTTAATTTGTAAGGGCCCCTGTGTTTTTTGGCGTAATTAACTCGCAATCGAGTATGTAATTCAAAGAGTTTGAGTTAGTCGATTCATTCGTGATGAAGTTTCGAAGCATGGAGATGTGGTTCTCAATGAGGAAGAAGACCAAGCGTTGGTCGTATCGTGAAAGCCTAAGGTAAACGATCGTTGGGATTTATCTAAGCGATCGTGTAGATTTTTTTATACGATCGTGTAGCATTTACTAAATGATTGTTTAGCTAATGCTAAGCGATGGGGTAAATCGTTTACTCTATTGTGTAGCGTTGGTTGCCCGATCGCGTAGGCGTTGGATGTAGACGATTGTAGTGGGAACATGTGATACTCATCGTTTAGTAAAAGGTGCACGCTAGACGATCGTGTAGTTAGCAAGCCTCATCGCTTAGTTACTACCTACATGATCGCGCGTATACGATACGAAGGTGCTAGCTAAGCGATTGTTTAGACGATGGTGCTTTGTCACATCGTAATCGTTTAGAAGATCGCGGAAGGCATGCGTTTTGTTAAGCGCGCTAAGCGATCGCGTACCTTAGGCTTCATTGCTTAGCTCTGGGAGCGTTGGTAAGCGATAGAACGAAGCATTTGTTTTATTGTGTAGACGATCGCGGGGAGTTTAGTATACGATGGTTAGAGACGCGTTGCTTCACCCAGACGGTTCAAGACCCAGTTCGTTTGTTTGAACTGAAGACTCTTTGTCTTTGTAATAGTTAGCTTTAATTTTGTGATTTTTTAAAGCAATTTTACCCATTCATCAAATTTTTTTTATACATGTGATATATGGTGCTTATATGCCAAAGTGTTTGACATATAGTTTAAAACCCACCTTAGGTGGTGAATTATTCATGCCTCATGTATTATAAATGTTATAATCGAGCATGAAGAAATTACTTGAAAGCATGCGCATGCATCATGAAATATAAGAGTTATATTTTGCATGTAGTGAGCGTTATCATGCATCATCCTTTTATTATAAGTGTTATAGTCTAAGGGTGAAAGGAAGCATGTTTTGCTTGTTTCATTGTTGTTTTGTATAAGTGTTATATAAAAGAAGTAGCAATGAATGGGCAATGCATTGAGTATGACAGTTAGGTTGTTTATAATCGTTATGAATGCCTTGCATGTGTTAGCTTAGCATTGTGGTTATGGTTTCCGTTTATAAGTGTTATAAAGGAAATTAAACCTAAAATCAATAAGAAAGAGTTGCCTGCGGATTGAGATATAATCGTTATGAACTCAAGTTTTTTAAAAGGGTTTTAAAATTAGATTAAGATAGACCTATTCAAGTGGTTCTAAAGAGTTTAGTAATCTAGATTAATCTCTTAAAATCGTTTTAATAGGATTAAATTGGTTGGCATAAAAGATTAAATTTGTTTTAAATCTATCTCTATGGGACCTTTTGTATAAGGTGGGTTCTAACTAGGTTGGGGTTCTTAAGTTGACAGAAACGTAACACCCCTACCTGGGAACCTACCTAGAAAGGTGAATTAGATAGATTTTCAACAAGCATGTGACAATTTGGTCAAAGACTCTGTTAAAGAGTTTAATGGATGATGATCAAAAGTTGTTTAACTAAACAAGGTAAAAGTTACTCTTGGGAAAACCTAAAAGTCACTTAGTTAAAATCCTTAGTCATGTTTTTTTCTAAGTAAGCTAAACCCTAGGTTATAAAATACTCAGTGGGAGGAAGAGATGTATCTGATATGTCTATGATTCCACTCATGTTTCTCCCTATATGTTCACACCGTGAGATTCATGCTTGGCCTCGTGGTGCCCTGGGAGCATCCCCCTTCAAATAGTGTTTGCATGAGTCAATATCGAGGTGAACGGTAAGAGTGTTTATAGTAAGTGGGTGAAGGGTGTGTGTCAATACGTCCTATGGTCTCTGGCATTGGTTCACACTGTGAGATCATTTTGTACTCCCTCGTGGCGCCTTTGAGCGTTCCCCTTCGGATGAGTTTTGTGCAGTTGATCAAGATCAAAGTGAACTCCAGAAATGGATAGGGTCGCTTTAGGTTTTTCCCCAATCGATTTTTTTTTTCCTTCGGATTGGCTTTTTTGGGCAGATCTCTAGGGCCTAAAATGGCGGGTCACACTTACGGGAGATCATTATAGGAGCAAGAGTTGTTCTGGTATTAATGACTAGTTGAGAACTTCTCAATTCAGATGAGGGATAATTGACCTCCCTTCAGCGGCTTTTGTCCTAAACCTTTGAAGCATCATTGCGAAACTAGATGTCACACGGGGTTCATATTAGTTTTGCTAAAACCTTATTGGATGTTTTGTTTTACAATGGGTATTTACTTAAAACCTAACGTAGGTCAATATGTTTTTCTTTTCAGCAACTCGTTAGTATTTCTATTTAGTGCTTTTAATATGACCGACTACTTACAGTGGAAAGAATCGTGTGAAACATATTTCATGGCAAATGACCTCGATTTTGTCATGGTTGAGAAGTGTGCTCAAGTCCCGACCTTTGATGCACCACGAAGTGTTTGTAATGTATATAAAGTGTGGATGAAGGCTAATTCGTTGGCCCGACTTCACATTTTGGCTAACATACCTGATGTTTTAGCCAAAAGAATTGAGAACATGATCATCGCACGCGAGATCATGGACTCATTGCAAGATTTGTTTGAACGTCAGTTTTTACTTTTCAAGCATAAATGGATGGATGACGAAACCAGTAGTGTCAGTTGTTCTGACACTGACCCCACTACTCTCCAAAAGAGGCGACAAGACATTAAATCTGATTTATTGGTCTTGGAGACGTATTTAGTAAAGAATGATGATTCTTCCTAGATCTTAGATTCGGGTGCTACCAATCATGTCAGTTTCTCTTACCAAGAATTCCGTTCCTGGAAAAAGTTGTCATAGGGAGAGATGACTCTACGAGTCGGTATTGTTGATGTTGTTTCAGCTGTTGCTGTAGGCAAGCTGAAGTTATTTGTTGACAAGAAACGTTATCTGTTACTGGATAATGTTTTTTGTAGTTCCTCATATTAAGAGGAACTTAATCTCGGTTTCTTGTCTCATTAAACAAGGGTATACCGTCTTCTTTTCTAAGAATAAATTGTTTATTTTCAAAAATAGAATAGAGATTGGTTATGGTTCAATGGAAAGTAGTTATATGTACTAAGGTCGTTAGTCATATAACCGAATACTGAGTTTCCCACTAACGCACAATTAGGGAGAATATTTCAGCCAATTATCTAATAATTAACCAATTTATTAATAAATGAACATAATCATATTATGTTCTTACCCTATAGTTTGATATCATATATCTACTATAGTAATTTCTCCTCAATTTGATATAAACCATATTTATATCTAATTTCCTCCAAAAAAATGTATCTCATACATTTAGCCAATTATATCATATATAATTAACTAGTTCAATTATATCATATATAATCGAACTCCCTCTTGTCAATTTGAACATTTCAAACTAACCCAAAAACTGATTCTTAACTTTATCCAAGCTACTTAGGGGACCTTATGAACCTGTGGCTTGAAGCTTCAACAGTACGTGAATAGTTGATTAAACTCTTTAGCCACGAGATCCACCATCTGTTAACTACCAAGCATTCCACTAAAGACCAACAGCTAAACTTTTCTTACCTCAAATATATTTCTGTGTCCATCGGATATTACCAATCATGGGTACGATGACCCTTCACAGATGCTCGTAAGTACAGCTGGGCCAATTTACCGTTTTTCCCCTGTAGTTACATCTCACTCCTTAAGTACCACTGATTCCTCTAATGAACAATACAACATAGTCCAACTATGTGTGAACACCTCTCGGGCTAAGAGAAGGTGTGTGGCACCACATCGTTCAAGCCCTGGAATCAGCCCTTAAGGGAGCTATCTATCTACTTACCCCTGCCTTTGGGAAGGAGTGAATTCCATATTGTGTAGCTAAGTTCCCAACTCCTAAATCAAACGAATCTCCAAAATGGTAGGTTTGAATCGGCGACCTGGCCACTTGCACCCATACAAATCAAAGGACCGCCCTTAATGGCAGGTGTTCCCAACTCACTCAGGATTGAGGTCATGTTACCTATGGTCATCCTAGTGAAGTGAAGTTTTTGTCATGAACGGTGTATATAACGAGACGTTAACACTTCGTGGTTAGGTCTTATACAAAATTTTTGTATAGGACGCCCCCGCTCGCATGTCCCCTACACGAATTATCAGGATCAGATCATCTGTGACAAGTCACAACACTTGTAACCATTCCACAAAGCGGGCCACATCTGTAGCTACCAAGATAAGGTTTCCCTCCTATATCCATATACTAAAGACCATTTTGGTTATCACACAAAACATGATCCACTTGTATGTCATCATATACATGCTTATGTCACATATAGATAACCAGGGATTGTACGTTTATTGATTTGTGGTAAAGAAAATAAAACATACAACTGAGCAAAAACAAGATGTGAAGTAAAATATCATATATTACATCACAAGCGTTCGTACAAACTGTTTACAAACTATAGAACACGAGACTTTAGGGCATCAACCCCAACAATAAAAGCCTTGTTTAACACTGAAATGTTCAGTACAGCAACAACAACTAAAAGATCAAAGGTTTCTCCGCCCATCAATGACATCTAAGGTTAGGTCACATCAACCTCAATAGAATTGAGAAGTTGGTGAAAAGTGGACTTCTAAAGAGTTTAGAAGAAAACTCCTTGCCGGTATGTGAATCATGCCTTGAAGGAAAGATGACCAAACGACCTTTTACTGCAAAAGGTTACAAAGCCAAGGAAGCCTTGGAGCTTATACATTCAGACCTCTGTGGTTCGATGAATGTTAGAGCTTGGGGTGGGTATAAATATTTAATCTCTTTTATAGATGATTATTCAAGGTTCGGGTATCTCTACCTAATGCTACGTAAGTCTGACACCCTGGACAAGTTCAAGGAGTATAAGGCTGAAGTTGAAAACTTGTTAGGTAAGAAGATGAAAACACTAATCTGATCGTGGTGGAGAGTATATGAACCTCCAATTCCAGAACTATATGCTAGAACATGGGATTGTGTCCCAACTCTCGGCCCCTGGTACACCTCAATAAAATGGTGTATCAGAAAGAAGAAATATGACCTTATTAGACATGGTTCGATCTATGATGAGTGTTGAAATTAGGGTTTTGCACTCTAGGGGCAATTTTGTCTTTTTCATTGTATCCTAGGGTTTCCCTGTTCTCTATTTAAGCTGTTGGTCTACTGTATTCCATTGTATCAGTTTCTAGTAATAATTCCTTATTCCGTGGTTTTTCTCCCTAATTAGGGTTTTCCACGTAAATTTTTGGTGTGTTATTTTTTTTTCCCTACTCTATTTTTCATCATGGTATCAGAGCATGGAGATGAAACCCTGGCCACCATTGAGGAAAATCCAATAGGAGAATCCCAAACCAATAACCCAGATATAACCACTGTTATCCAAAAAGCCATTGATAGATACTTCCAAACCCTTCTTCCCCACTACCGTGAAGACCAGCCGCCGCCGCCCTACTCACCGTCGACCGTTTTCGTTAAGCCAGTCGCCTCCCTCGAAGTCCCAACTGTCGGCTCCCTCGAAGACCTAACCACCAGCCGAAACATCCAGCCATGCGTTACCTATTTGAATTAGCCACACGCGAACGATGGGATTTTTCTGGCTCAGACGCGCGCAGAGGAGGTCGACTAGCAACCAGTCGCACGAAATCGGTCTGACCGATCCCAGACGATGCCGACCAAAGCTGTGGAATACCGATCTGTTATAACCAGGGCCGATTGGACCAGATCTGCGATGCCCGAGCTCCGATCTGCTATTTTCGACGCCGATTGGTCCAGATCTGTGATGCCAGATGCCGATCAGTCAAGTTTCCGTCCTTCAGGAGTGCCTTCGACCTTCTCCTCTCATATCAGAGCCTCATCCCAGTCTTTGCCGCACCAAAGGACAGATGAAAAAGGTATGGGTATTTTCCAACCAGGTATGAACAACTGAATGGTGTATATTTCGCCGAGTATGGATGAGTTTGAAGGGGGTGAGTCTTCATCATACCACCAGGACCAAGGAAATAATCAAAGATCGAGTTACCCAGTTGCAGATTAAAAAACAGAACGAGATGTTTCAACAACAGCTTGCTACTATTGGGGAAGCCATGGGATTGAAATCCAAGATCCAATTAGATCTAAATCCATACCCTGAAAACTCGGTAACTTTGTTCCTTACTTACTCCTCAAATTTATGTTCTGAAACTATAGGCAATTCATCTGGAATTGTTATAGGGGAAAAGTTGAATGGTGATAATTACTTCTCTTGGTCCCAATCTATTAAAATGGCTCTTGAGGGCCATCATAAATTTGGATATCTAACAGGTGAAATACCAAAACCAAGGATCGGTGACCCCCAAGAGCGAATGTGGAAAGGAGAGGATTCTTTGTTAAGATCAATTTTGATTGGTAGTATGGAACCTGAGGTTGGAAAACCTTTATTGTATGCAGCTACAGCCCATGATATTTGGGAGGCAGCCTAGAAACTCTACTCCAGGAGACAGAATGTCTCACGTTTGTATACTCTACGTAAACAGGTCTATGAATGCAAACAGGGAATGATAGAGTTACCGCTTACTTTAACAAGCTATCTCTGTTATGGCAAGAGATGGATTTGTGCCATGAGATGATCTGGAACTGTCCTTGTGGAGGAGTGTTATATTATCAGTCTGAAGAAACAGATCGCGTGTATGACTTTCTTGCAGGTCTCAACTCTAAATTTGATACTGTGCGCAATCGTATACTGGGGACCAGACCTATACCATTCCTAATGGAGGTCTGTTCTGAAGTTCACCTGGAAGAAGATAGGTTGAGAGCCATGAACAGTACACCTATAACACCAATAGATTCCGCTGCTTTCAAAATATCAGGCCCGGTACAAGATAAACAGAACAGTAAGCCACCCCTAGTGTGTGAACATTGCAAGAAACCCTGGCATACTAAAGATCAGTGTTGGAAACTCCACGACCGACCACCTAATGGTAAGAAACGACAGCCAAGTCGGGCTCTCGTAGGTGAAACTGTTACTGAAGATACTCAGACTCAAAACCAGGAAACTACTCAGAACACTACTATAGTGGGTGTAAGTGCAATCGCCCATACAGGTACTTTTCAATCTTTTGGTCTTGTGAGTATAACTGGTAATAAACCATGGATATTAGACTTAGGAGCCATAGATCACCTCACTGGCTCTTCTGATCAATTTTTATCTTATCAACTTGGTGCTGGAAATGAAAGAATCAGAATTACAGATGGGTCCTTTGCTTTTGTTGCTGGAAAAGGACGAGTGTCACCTTTGCAGGCTTAGTACTTCAAGATGTGTTGCATGTGCCAAAAGTGTCTTACAATCTGTTATATATTAGTAAGCTAACAAGAGATTTGAAGTGTTGTGTTAGTTTCTCACCTGATGATGTTGTGTTTCAGGATCTGACCTCGGGGAGGACGATTGGCACTGCTCGGCATGACAGGGGACTCTATTTCCTTACTGAAGAACCTTCGTTTAGGCTATGTGATAGGACTAGTTTGTTTTCTTCTCATTTTTCCATTTCTGAAACTAATTATATGTTGTGGCATTATCGTCTTGGCCATCCTAGTTTCCAGTATATGAACTATTTGTTCCCTCATCTTTTTCACAATATTAATATCTCTAAATTGAAATGTGATGTGTGTGTCCAGGTAAAACAGCCTTGTGTTTCTTTCTCTTCTCAGCCCTATAAGTCGTCTAAACCGTTTACTCTATTCCATAGTGATGTTTGGGGTCCTTCACCAGTCACTACCATAACTGGGAAGCGTTGGTTTGTAACCTTTATTGACGATCATACTCGTCTAACCTGGGTTTTCCTGCTGACAAATAAATCAGAAGTCACTTCAGTTTTCAACAATTTTACAATTCCATAGAAACCCAGTTCAACGCTAAAATCTCTATTCTCAGAAGTGATAATGGTCGAGAATACTTAGTAACACCTTACGAGAATTCCTTACCTCCAAAGGTGTCGTCCATCAGAGTTCCTATTGGTACACTCCTCAATAAAATGGAGTGGCCGAACGGAAAAATCGTCACCTAGTCGATGTTGCCCGCTCTCGTATGTTGTCCACCTTTCTTCCCTCTTATTTGTGGGGTGATGCTATCTTGACAGCAACCCATCTAGTAAACTGCATGCCATCCCGGGTCCTAAAATTTCAAACCCCATTAGACTATTTCAAAGAGTCTTACCCAAACTACAGATTTCTTTCTGATGTACCCCTTCGTGTCTTTGCCTGTGTGGTGTTTGTCCATACACACCTAACCGTACCAAGTTTACCCCTCGAGCACAAAAATGCTTTTTTATAGGATACCCTCTACATCAGCGTGGGTACAAGTGTTATCACCCTCTTTCCAGGAAATACTTTGTCTCTATGGATGTGACCCTCTTCGAAGATCATCCATTCTTTCCCAATGGTTCTCTTCAGGGGGAGCATTCCAGTGAAGAAACCAATTGGGGTCCCAATCTTTCTACCTTACCTGAACCTGAACCCATATTTGATGTCAGTGTCAACACCAACGCACCCATCCTCCCAACTGAACAAGTCCCTTGGATCACATACTATAGAAAGAATCTCAGGAAGGAAATAGCACCACCTGTCATCTCTTCGGGTCCAGTTCATGAGTCTGAACAGAGATCAGTTCCAGGTACTAATAGTCCTATCCCTGATCATGATAATAAATTTGATAACACTGATGCTTGTGTTGAAAATGTTGAGAGCAAAAGCAGGAAAGATAATGCCAGCAAGGATGTGATTAAGGTTGATGATGGTGCAGAGACAGATGAGTGTGTGACTCTTGAGGACATGGTTGAACCTGGAAAAGAAGCCTCTCTTATTCCCACTGGAAAAAATGTTAAGAGTGGGAAAATAATAGAACCGGAGGGAGAATGCAGTATGTCAGAAGAAAATAAAGATAGAGATGAATCCCTTGATCTTCTGTTTATCCTGAGGAAAGGTACGAGATCATGTACTAAATATCCGTTGCAAAGTTACTTGTCCTATAGTAATTTATGGTACGAGATCATGTACTAAATATCCGTTGCAAAGTTACTTGTCCTATAGTAATTTATCTCTCGAGTTCAAGGCCCTCACTACAAACCTAGACACAGTGGTGATACCAAAAAGTATACACATCGCATGGAAAGTCCTGAATGGAAAGCAGCAGTTATGGAAGAAATGAAAGCCCTCAAGAAAAATCATACGTGGGATCAAGTCAATCTTCCAAATGGTCATAAAGCAGTTGGATGTAAATGGGTATTCACAATAAAGTATAAGTCCGATGGAACTGTTGACAGATACAAAGCAAGATTAGTGGCCAGGGGTTTTACTCAGACGTTTGGGGTTGATTATTCAGAGACCTTTTCGCTAGTTGCAAAGCTAAATACAGTTCGGGTCCTCCTTTTTATTACAGTTAATAAGGATTTGCCCCTTCACCAGCTTGATGTGAAGAATGCTTTTCTCAATGGAGAACTGGAGGAAGAAGTCTATATGAGTGCTCCCCCAGGATTTGAGAAACAGTTTGATCACCGAATTTGCAGATCGAGAAAGTCCTTATATGGGCTAAAACAGTCACCAAGGGCTTGGTTTGGCAGATTTACTATGTTTGTAAAATCTCAAGGATATAAACAGGGTCATTCTGATCATACTCTGTTTACTAAAAGGTCTGTATCCGGAAAAATCGCAGTTTTGATTGTTTATGTTGATGACATTGTTATTTCAGGTGATGATACCTCAGAGATTGACCGATTGAAGGCAAAGATGGTTGAGGAATTCGAGATCAAGGACCTTGGAAAACTAAGATACTTCCTCGGAATGGAAGTAGCTCGATCAAGAGAAGGAATTTCAGCTTCCCAAAGGAAGTATACTCTGGACCTACTCAAGGAAACAGGTATGACGGGGTGCAAACTAGTTGATATCCCTATAAAAGCCAATGCAAAGTTAAGTAATATGAGTAAAAGTTTTTCAATGAGCAAAGAAAGATATCAGCGACTTGTTGGGAAATTAATATATCTTTCTCATACTAGACCCGACATCTCTTATGCAGTAAGTATGGTAAGTCAGTTCATGCAGTCACCATACAAAGAACACATGAGGGCAGTGGAGCACATTTTGAGATATCTGAAAACTTCTCCAGGGAAAGGCTTGAAGTTCAGGAAAACTGAAAAACGATGTATCGAAGCTTACATCGATGCTAATTGGGCAGGATCTATAGTAGACAGAAAATCAACATCAAGATATTGTACCTTTGTGTGGGGCAATCTTGTTACATGGAGAAGTAAAAAACAAGGTGTTGTTGCCAGAAATAGTGTTGAGGCAGAATATAGGGCCATGAGTCAGGGAATCTGTGAAGAGATCTAGCTTGAAAAAGTCTTGAAAAACCTTGATCAAGAGCATACCAGCTCAATGAAACTCAACTGTGATAATAAAGCAGCCATAAGTATAGCAAACAACCCTATTCAACATGACAGAACAAAGCATGTAGAGATTGACCGACACTTTATCAAGGAAAGACTCGATAGTGACAACATTTGTGTTCCTTATATTCCCTCCAATCAACAAATTGTCGATATCGTAGCAAAGGGACTTTCCAGACAGTTGTTTGACGCTTGTATGAGCAAGTTGGGACTTACTGACATTTACGCCTCAACTTGAGGCGGAGTGTTGAAATTAGGGTTTTGCGCTCTAGGGGAAATTTTGTCTTTTTCATTGTACCCTAGGGTTTCCCTGATCTCTATTTAAGTTGTTGATCTATTGTATTCCATTGTATCTGTTTCTAATAATAATTCCTCATCCCGTGGTTTTTCTCCCTAATTAGGGTTTTTCATGTAAATTCTTTGTGTGTTATTTTCTTTTCCCTACTCTATTTTTCATTAATGAGTTATACTCATCTTCCAGACTCATTTTGAGGTTTTGCAGTGGAGACTGAATGTTATATCCTGAACAACGTTCCCCCGAAAAGTGTTTCTGAAACACCTTTTGAGTTGTGGAGATGCCGTAAAGGTAGTTTACGCCACTTTAGGATTTGGGTTGTCCGGCACATATGCTAGTGACTAACCCAAAGAAGTTGGAACCGCGTTTGAAGGTTTGCCTCTTTGTAGGCTACCCCAAGAAAATGAGAGGTGGATACTTCTATGATCCGAGTGAGAATAAAGTGTTTATTTCTATAAATGTTATCTTCTTAGAAGAAGACACATGAGGGATCATAAGCCACGGAGTGAGCTCGTTTTGCATGATATCTCTAGTGAAACTGAGACTAATGAGGGTTCAACAAGAGTTGTTGAACATGTCGACAGATCAACAAGAGTTGTTAAGGTCGGAACATCTAGTCAACCAACTCAAGGGTTGAGACTGCTTCGACGTAGTCAGAGGGTTATGAACCCATTGGATCGCTACATGGGTTTGACTGAAGCCTAAAACATCATTACGAATGATGGGGTCGATGATCCATTGTCTTTTAAGAAAGCAATGGAGGATATTGACAAAGATGAATGGGTTAAAGTCATGAACCAGGAAATGGAGTCTATGTACTTCAATAATGTCTGGGAGCTTGTTGATCCACCTGATGAGGTAAGACCTAATTGGTGGAAGTGGATTTATAAGCGAAAGAGAGGTGTAGATGGAAAGGTACAAACATTTAAGGCTAGACTCGTGGCAAAGGGTTATACTCAGGTCGAGGGAGTTGACTATGAGGAAACTTTCTAACCTATTGTCATGCTTAAGTCTATCAGGATTCTCTTATCCATAGTTGCATTTTATGATTATGATATATGGCAAATGAACGTTAAGACTGCCTTTCTTAATGGTAATCTTGAGGAGACCATCTATATGGCTCAACCAGAGGGGATCATAGTTCCAGATCAAGAGCAAAGAGTTTGCCAGCTTAATATGTCCATTTATGGGCTGAAACAAGCATTTAGATCTTGGAACATCAGATTTGACACTGCTGTCAAGTCGTTTGGCTTTGATAAGAACGTTGATGAGCCTTGTGTATACAAGAAGATCATCAACAGCTCAATAGCTTTCCTGTTATTGTATGTGGATGATATCCTACTCATTGGGAATGATGTAGGGTATCTGACTGACATTAAGAAATTGCTAGTTGCCCAGTTCCAAATTAAAGATTTGTGTGAGGCACAGTATGTTCTAGGGATCCAGATCATTCGAGATCGTAAGAACAAACGGTTTGCCCTATCTCAAACATCGTACATTGATATTTTGATCAGGTACAGGATGCAGGATTCCAAGAGGGGTTTGTTACCTTTCAGGCATGGAATCGTTTTGTCTAAGGATCAGTGTCCTAAGACACCTCAGAGGTTGAGGAAATGAGACGGTTTTCCTATGCTTCAGCTGTAGGAAGCTTAATGTATTTGATGTTGTATACCAGACTCGACATCAACTATGTAGTAGGGATTGTCAGTTGGTATCAGTTCAATTCAGGATTTGATCACTGGACGACGGTCAAGACAATCCTCAAATATATTCGGAGAACGAGGGACTACATGCTCATGTATGGAGATAAATATCTGATCCTTATAGGATACACGAACTTTGACTTTCAAATCGATAAAGATTCTCGCAAATCGACATCGGGGTCAGTGTTCACTCTAACGGAGCACAATGTTGCTGATCGCTTTACAAAGGCTCTCACAGGTAAAGTGTTCGAGGGTCACCTGGAGAGTTTGGGTCTGCGGGACATGCAGCATCTTGTCTAGGGCAAGTGGGAGATGATACTGGGGTATGCCCTAGTTTATTGTATATTGTACATATTTTTTAATTGTATTGTACATTAATCTCCCGAGTCAATAGGACAAGTGGGAAATTATTGGGATGAGTGTCCTAATTCTCCCAGAGTCTCGTTGCTTGTAATGATACACATTTTTTTATGAATAAAATAATTATTATTTCATTCTGGCATTTACTCATATCCAATAAACAAAGCTCCATTGTTATCTTATGTAAACTTAAGCTTGTATATGTGATATACAAGTGAATCATGCCTTAAGTGGTAACCTAAATAAGTCTGTAGTATAAGGATTAAGGTGGGATACCTGATTCTGGTGATACTACGGATACGACCCACTTTATAGAAGTTTACAAGTATTGTAAACTACTACAGATGGTAGATCTTGACCATTCATATAGAGACATGCGAGCAGGGGTGTCCTGTACAAAGAGTTTGTATAAGACCGAACCACGAGATGATTAGACTCTATATATAACGTCATTAATACTAGATACTTACATCTCACCTAAATGACCATAGGTGATACTACCTCAATCCTAAGTGTTTTGGGAACTACTACCTTTGAGGGTGGTCCTTTGATTAGTATAGGTGAGAGTGGCCAGATTGCAAACTCAACATGCCTACCTTTTTGGGGACTTATCTGATCTGGGAGCTGGGAACTTATTACACAAGATGGAATTCACTCCTTTCCCGAAGCAGGAATAAATAGAGAGATTGCTCCCTTAAGGGCTGATTTCGAGCCTTGAACATAATGGTCACAACATCTCTTTGGAAGAAAGGACTCAGTCATAGTAGGACTATGACTTATGTTCATTAGAGGGGTCAGTGGTACTTAAGGAGTTAGATGTAACTACAGGGACATAACGGTTATTGGCCGAGCTGTACTTACGAGCGATCTTTGAAGGGTTGTCGCATTGTTGATTGGTTAAGATGAACACATAATATATCTGTGGTAAGGAAAGTTCAGCTATCGGTCTTTAGTGGAGTGCCTGACAGTTAACGGATGGTGGATCCCATGACTAAAAAGTTTAGTTAGTTATTCACGTACTGTTGAAGCTTCGAACTACAGGTCCATAAGGTCTCATTGGTAGCTTAATGGACTCAGTTGAGGATCAGTACTTAGTGTTGATTTCAAATGTTCAAATTGACAAGAAGTAATTCGATTATATATGATATGATCGGTATGATATATGAGATACATCTAGTGGAGGATTAATGTAAATGAGATTTACATTAAGTACCATGGAATAGAAAAAGAGCTATGGTTTATATGTCTCACGAGATGAAATATTAAAACTATAAGTTATAAATATAGTATGATAAGTTGGTTATCATTTATATTTATAGTTATATTAATTATTGGATAATTAAATCTATTTCTCTAATAATCAATTGAGTGGGAGGTTATTGGTGGTTTCATGGTAACCGTGAGATAAAAGGAAAATTGTTTTCCTAATTTTAGTAATGTTAAATTTAGTGAATTTGAGATTTTCTCTCTCGGAAAATAATCTCACAAAAGTTGTCAAATAAATATGATTTACTAAGCGATAACTTGGAGCGAGCTAAATGATTGTGTGGTATTTGTAGGCGACAGACACGTAGCTAAGCAATGAGCTAAACGATCGCTTAGCTTTTGCTAGACGAACGCTTAATTTTTGCTAAACGATTGGGCATCGACCTATACGATAGGTTCAGCCATCTCCCATTTGCTCAATTGTTTACACGATTATTGTTTCCTCCATCTTCTGCCTCAAACCAAGTCCATACAGAGCCCATCCTCTGGATTCTCACACTGAGAATACCAAGGTAGCCTTCTTAGTGGTGTCATACTCAACTCGACACTGTCGAGGTTCTGTAGAGGTCGTTCATGCTATTGGGGTGTTCGTGACCGAGGCGATCGCTGAGTTCGAGTGTGCGGTATTCGTGCAATATAGCGGTCGTGTTGGATGAGCGTTCGAGGACCTGTTTTCGAGTGTTCGTGATCAAGGACCTTGGCGACGAGTCTACAAATGTGTGTAGCATTTCTCTTTGATTATTTGTAGTATCATGCTGTAATTTCTATAATGATTGCATAACCATATGTTTCTCTTTATGACTGTAATTGTAAAGTTTATATATGATTGTAATTTGGAATAATCTTTGCGCTGCTCATGGAAATCCTCGTGCACGATTTCCTTTATCTATATTGTATCAAATACAATATAATCTATGGTTTCAATTCTCTCTCACCAATGGCTTTTAATATAAATCACATTTATATTAAAATTTAATTATATGAATCCAATTCACATAATTAATATTTGAATCATATTCAAATATTTATTTCCTCTCAAATAACTTTATATTATAATGTATCAACTACATTATAGTAATTATATCATATGTAATTAAATTAAATTAATTATATCACATATAATTAATTCCCTCAATTAATTGAACAATTCAAATTAATCCAAAATATGATTTTCATAATTCTCATTGAGCTACAGAGGTGACCTTATGGACCTATAGCTTGAAGCTCCAACGGTACGTGAATAATTAATTAAACTCCTTTAATTTAAATTATTCACCATCTGTTAACTGTCGAGCACTCCACTAAAAATCGACAGCTGCACTCTTCGCACTACAAATATATTTCTATGTCCATTGGTTATAAACAGGCAACAGTGTAATGACCCTTCACAAATTGCTCATAAGTACAACTAAAATTAATTTTTTCCCCCAGTAGTTACATCTAACTCTTTAAGTACTACTAATCCCTCTAATGAACAATAAATCATAGTCCAACTATGACCAAACTCTTCTCTAGCCAAGAGAGAGTGTGGCGCCACATTGTTCAAGCCCCGAAATCAGTTCTTAAGGGAGCAATTTGTCTACTTACCTCGACGTTGGGGAAGGAGTGAATTCCTACTTGTGTAGTTCTGTTTCCAACTCTCCAATCAGGTAAATCCCTAAAATGGCAAGCTTGTTGAGTAGCCGATCTGATTACTCTTACCCATACAAATCAAATGACCGCCTTCATATGCAGAAGTTCATAACTCACTCGGGATTTAAGTCATGTTACTTATGGTCATCTTGGTGAAATGTAAGTTTCTATTATGAACGATGTTATAAAATGAGACTAGTCATTTCATGGTCCAGTCTTATACAAACTCTTTTTTATAGAATATCCCTACTCACATGGCTCCACATAAATAATCCGAATCAGATAATTTGTAGCACTTTACAACAATGTCGTACTCGTAGTTTCACCAGGATAAGGTATCCAGCCTTATCCATCTACTACAGATCAGTTAAGTTATCACTTAAACATGATCCACCCATATGTCTTTACATACATGTTTAAACTACAAGATAACCTTGGATGTTAGTTTTTTGGTTGGTGGATTAATCAACTAAATGTCGAATAAAACATCATATATTTTATTAATTAACTAAGATGTTTGTACAATACAATTATAAACTATAGGATCCTACGAGATTTAGGGCATCACCTCAACATTTAATTGTAAAATAAGAAAAATGTGCTCTTAACTTAATTATTGAGCAAGTAATCTTACAAATGCAAGATTTCGAGTTGATAATAAGCACGCATGTGACCATCTGCTGGATGCATCTATTAATACCATAAAATATCTAAATGGTCCACTTGGTGGTTTTATAGGTCCACATATATCACCATGAATTCGTTCTACAAATATAAGTGATTGAGTCCCCACTTTGACTGATGATGATGGTCTAATGATTAATTTTCCTTGAGAGCAAGCATCCATGATAATTCATTAGATTGAAGAATCTTCTGGCTCTTCAATGGATGTTCATTTTAATTCTCAATAATTTTTCTCATTATTATAGACTCTAAATGACCTAATCTGTCATGCCAAATTTTTAAATATGTCTGGATTCATGAACTTCTGGCTCATTGTTGCATATGTTTCAATTACTCATATATGAGTATAATATAATCCAAAAGATAAAACAGGTAACTCTTCCAGTATATGTTTTTCATATGAGACAGTAGATATGATATAAAGATACTTCATATTATTCTTTCTATCAGTCTCAATATGACAACCATTGTAACGTTTTAAAACTAAGTAGATTTTTCTTTGATTAACTAGAGAACAATGCACTGTCAATTGTAAATTTTGTTCCTTGAGGAAAAATAATATTTACTTTTCCAAACTCTTCAATTAGGTTTATAGAACCTGATATTATATTAACTTTTCCTTCCAGCATTTTCAGTTTGGAAAAATATTTTATACTTGTAAATATTGTATGTGTATTGCACTATTTGCCAGACATAGATCTTCTTTACTCATTTTTTAGTCACCAAACCATGAAAATGATCCAGATTTCTTCATTAAAAGAAAATGACTACAATAAGAAAAACAACATTTGGAATATACAAAGGTTAATATCTATTAAGAGGAAAAAAAATATGGAGATGAATAAAAAAAAACAACATTAAATATAGATATTTTCAAAGTCAAAGAAAATACTTAATGTTCCATCAATTCTGCCGATTTTCTCTTTAGGAGATTCGAAGATGTTTGCCACATCCAAATTTATCATATGGGATGGGTCAAATATGTCATTATCCTAGTTGAAAAATTTGCTTACATATTTTTCTCTTTTTCCTTCAGGGATGCTTGATAGAGATCAACTAAGAGTTTTGACGTACAATAGGCACATGACCAATGCTCAGTCATTCCGCATTGGAAGTATTTATTTTAAACACTTTTTGAACTCTTATTTTGTGGAGCTTTTCCTTTGTGATCATCATTTTATGTGGTTATTTTGAAATTTGAATAATTAGAACTGTTGGGTTTTATGTACTAAAACTCGTGGTATGTAAACAATGGAGATTATTCTGAAAATTCAATAAAGGTGTTATTGAATAGATCTATTGATTGAGTAGAAATCCAATAAACCTAAAAGTCCCTTGACTATTGGATGGGTACTTGAACTTTATGTGGAGACATAAAGGTGGATCAGGTTCTAGTAAATATTCAAAATGATATATAGTACATAGATAAGGTTGGGTACCTTATTTTGGTAACACTATTGGATACGGCCTGCTCTGTAGTTGTTACAAGGATTTGTAAAGTGCTACAAATGAAGTGATCCTAATTCGTTCATGTTGGACATGAGGAGTGGAGGTGTCCTTGTGCAAAAGAGTTTGTACAAGATCGGACCATGAAATGAGTCACTTTTACTTTATAACGTTGTTTACTATTTAAGACTGACTATTACAAAGCGATGACCTAGGTAACTTGACCTTAATTCTGAGCTAACTATGAACTCCTGTTTATCTGGGATTGCACTTAGATTTGCATAGGTGAGGGTTGGCTCAACAGCGTCGGCTCAATATGACTGCCATTTCAGGGTAAGACTGGATAGATAGCTGAGGACATAGGGTACAAGAGGGAATTCATTCCTACACGCTTTAGGGACAGTAGAGAGGTTGTTCCCTTAAGTACTGAGTCTGGGGCTTGAACAAGGGATCCTGCCCTCTCATTTGGTATGAGAGAGACTCGGTTTTGTGATTGGATCACAAAAGAATTGTTCATTAGGGGATTAGTGGGGACTTAAGGAACAAAAGGTAATTTCGGGGGTAAAATAAAGATTTGACCCAACCGTTATTGCGAACAACCTATGAAGGGTTAAATTATTAATCATGGTTATATCGAGTGGATATAATATATCTATAGTGAGGGAAGTTCAACTATGGGCTTTAGTGGAGTGACCTATTAGTTAAGGAATGGGGATTAGATCGATCTAATGAGTTTAGCCGATTAATCTCGGATCGTTGGAGCCCATGATCTGTAGGTCCATAAGGTCCCCCTACTAGCTCGGAAATGGATTAGCTCTAGAGTAGTGTGATAAGTTAATTTGAAACGCTCAAATTAGAATCAAACGGAATTGGAGAAAATATATTTAAATATGATTTAAATATATGAAGATGAATTTGTGTAAAAATTAATTTAATATTAGATATTAAATTAATTATAATTATTTAATTTTTTAAAATATTTATTTATTAATTTTATTAGAAAATTAATTTGTAAAATTAACAAACTTTGATTTTAGAAATAAATATGATTTTAAAATCAAAATGGATTTTTGGAAATTGAAAAATTATACAAAACTTGAAAATGAGTTTTTCAAAGTTCATTTTCAACTTGCTTACAAACAACTCACCACCTCTTCTTTGGTTTACTCCAAACAGGAGCTGCATCCCATGCAACACATCTCTTTGCATGATAGTCTACAATATATTGAAGAGATTGGAGTGAAGAAAATGAAAAAGAACCGATTGAATTTTTGGTTAAAAATTCAAATGAAGAAGGTGTTTTTCAATGGGTTGGTTCACTGAGCTTTCTTCATATTCCCTTTGATTCCAGTTTATTTTGAGTCCCACAACTCAATCTAGAGCACCAAGAGGATAGTAGGAAAGATATTGTGGTAGTCTATACAAGGATTCAGAGGATTTTGCAGCTGAAAATGGAGATTTCGTTGGTTCGGTCAAGGTATGTTCATGAAACCCATTATACTCTGTTTTTAGCATGTTTTTTTTCAACCAAAATTAATGAAATATAATGTTTATGGATCTTGATTTCTTCCGCTGTGTGCTGGTGTCGATCCAACAAGAACGACCATCACAAAAATAATAATTATTTCTTCCTCTACCATGGTCACGACCTCGACTATAATTATTATTAAAATTCACAACATTCACTTCAAGAAATGGTGTCCTCTCAGTTGGTCGAGATTCATGATTTTTCATTAATAACACATTATTTTGTTTGACCACAAGAAAATATGAAATTAATTCAGAATATTGTTTAAAACTTTTCTCTCAATATTGCTATTGTAGGAGCATATTCGAGACGTGAAATGTAGAAAATGTCTTCTCTAACATATCAGCATCAGTAATTTTCTCTCTACATAATAACAGTTTCAAACTGATTTAAATAATGTGGAGTTGTAATCACTTAGGGGTTGTTTGAGGCGCTGGGTTGAGATAGAATGTCTGAAATTCATATGTCTGTGGAGTTTATATATCTGCGTTTGGGGTATAGAGTTATTTAGTTTGAGTTCACATGTTTGTGTTTGGGGTACAGAGTTGAGTTCATATATCTAAGTATCTAATGCAGTTTTTTGAACTCTAAATAATATGCCCTTATGATTACTATTTTTGTTTTGAATTTTTTTTATTTAATAATTCTACCCATCTTTATTTGAATAAAATATGAATTGTAATTTTTTTTCTTTTAATTTTTAGAACTTTTCTTTATTTCTTTCTTTTTTGGGTAATGAACAACAATTAACCCATTACATTTCTTGTAGAAATATGTCTAAATAAAATGAGAAACTAAAGCGAAATTAAAACTTTCTGGCCAATTTTTCTCCATGAATTTCATTATCATCATTATAATCATCTTCTTCTTTCTATTGTTGCTCGACTTACTATGTCATGTATTTTTTTTAAATAAATCTCCCCCATCACCGTAACAACCAATGGAATGTCACCAAATTTCTTCAATAGTTTCACTTTCATTTCCTCTAAATTTGGAGGATCATCAAAGAAAAATTCTCTATTTTTCACTAATTCTTGCTGGAAAAAAATTCTTGTTAGAAAATGTTCTAGGAAAAAAATTTTCATTTTATAGGTTTTTTTGTTATATGTTACATACTTTTCAACTACATACATATTTTTCGTCGAAATATTCTTAACACTCATTTGATATGTGAATTCATTACGTATGAATATTGCCCTTAATGTAGATAAAATAATATTTTTTATAAACATACTTTAACAGTCATCAGTCTTATAGTAGTTGAAAGTAGTTGCTGAAGTTGATTATTGAAGATGACTTTTGCTGAAGTTTGTAGTCGAAGGTAGTTGTTGGAGCCTAAAGTTGGTCAAATGAATGTGTATTGGAGTTGGTTGTCGAAGTTTGTCATCGGAGGTAGTTTTCGAATCCCGGAGTTGGGTGGACGAAAGTGGTCGTCAAAGTTGATCATCAAATATGATTTTCGCTGGAGATTGTAGCCAGAGGTGACTGTAGGAGCACAAAATTAGTCGCATGAGGGTGGTATAAGAGTTGGTTATCGAAGTTTGTCGTCGAAGGTGGTTGTCGAAGCCTTGAGTTGGTCGTCAGAGTTTCTCGCTCAAAGGTGATCATCGAAGGTGATTTATATTGGAGTTTATAGTCGGAGGTGGTTGTCGGAGTCTACGAAGGTGGTTGTCAGAGTTGGTCATCGTAGTTTTTTGTCAGAGACAATTGGATCATTTATTGTAAGATACTCCATTTTCAATCGCTCGTGAGATGATGACAAAGGAAAATCATAACTTTTTTGTTTTGTTCTGACGGATGTCGTATTTCCTTCTTTAATAGTCTCTCCAAGATTCATAACATCCAGTTAGATTTCAACATTAAGTACCCATGACAAATAATTACTGTCGATAAAATCAAGGGCGACAAATTCTTATTTTGTGAGATTTGTCATGGCAACACTATTATAAAATATTGTATTTATATTAGAAATTAAATAAATATTAAATATACAAAATAATGTTAAATTTATTAATTACAAAGATGAGGGAAAAACCAACATACCTTTAGGACCTACCTTTAGCGAGAAAAATGGCAGAAACGTCGTGCTGATAACGTGTTGTGAATTTGAGGAGCACAACGACGCATAAAGAGAACACGAATATAGAGAAAATATAATATAATAATAATAATATATAATAAAAATAAATATAATATAATATATAAGTAAAATAACAAAGAATGGATTTCTTCACTTTCTCCAATCTTTTTGGATTGATCACCAATATGTGTGTCTTTCAAAACTTATCAAATGCTACTATTTTTAGACAATTTGGCAAGTATGAGTGGATTACATGGAAACTAGTAGTATGTAACATTGAAACACATGGATAACACATGGGTAATGGATAAGTGACACATGGCCAATGGAGACTAATAATGGTCATCTACATTACACATAATTTAACATATTTATAATATCTAGTTCATTTTTAGAGACATTTTATTCCATCCTTAGTTTCATTTAGTAAAGGTCCAAATATCATACTTAACTTGTATCAAAAGTCTAAAATATCATGTTAGTCTATATATTATTTTATTTTGTTTTATTTAAGTCACTCTACTTTTAATTATCCAATTTTAGTTCAGGTACTTAATAAAGTTTAAATTTAGTCCTATAAAGTTATTTTTTAAAATCAAATTTGGTCAAATAATAATGGTAATTTTCATAAAAAAAAGATACTATGTGAATATACCTCCCTGATTTATTTTTCTAAAAAACCCTGCACATATAGACTATTTTTTTCAAGACTAAGACTATTTTGTTTTGGAAAAAAAATCAATCAATAAGCTAATTATATGAACTAATTTTAAGATTTATTGAAAGTACAAAAAACTAAAATTTAGTACTTAAAGGTATAGGGATGAAATCAAAACAAATTTCATAGTATAGAAATCAAAATTGGTATTTTTATCTTTCATAAAATATTCATAAACAGTATATTATTTGAACCAAAGTGTAAATATGGTATTCCTTTTCAAAATAAGATTAGAATATATTACACTTTTTTAAAAAAATTATGTAGTTCATAGTTGAATTAGATATTGATTAAAGTAAATCATAATGGTAAAAGGTAGTCGGAATTGTTTATGGAGGAGTAAATTTCACTCGATGAAACCCTAATACAACCAGCTTAATATAATTAACAGCGGAATCAGCATTTTTTTTTTTTTGTGGGGGATCAAAATGTATATTAGTTATAGAAAACAAACATAATTATTAATGGAAAATTATTTCAAAGGGTAAAACTGTTAAAAATATTTACAAGATATAGTAAAATTTTAGAACGATCAATGATAGACTTCTATCAGTTATTAATGACTATCAATGTCTATCATTGATAGTTTTATAATTTTATTATATTTTGTAAATATTGTGATTTATTTTTCTATATTTAAAAATAACTCATTATTAATTTGTATTGAAATATTTGTTAAACCTTTTCTTTTCAATCGTTGAATTTAATTATAAAACTTTTTTAATTTGCCTACAAGTTTACTCCACTTTAAAAAGTATTTAATAGTCCACTTTCAAAATTGTGTATAATAAATCTTGAACGAAAATTTTCAATAGGTCATTGAAAATTCCAAAAAAAAAAAAAAAAAAAAACTCTTTTGGTCCTTAGATTTTAGTCTAATTTCTATTTGGATTTTAGATTTCAAAATGTTACATGCTTGTCGAGTTTTAAGTTTAATTTTCATTGGTTTTCTAGATTTTAAAATGTTACATTTTTACTTTAGAGTTTTGAGTTTAGTTTTAATTTGGTCTCTATGTTGCAATATTTTACACTTTTATCCTTGAATTTTTACTAATGATCATTGTGGTATTTGTCAATTTTTAGTTAACTAATTTAAAATAATTATGATGTAAGACTCTCTTTAATAAATAGACATCAAATCTTAGTGAAAGCTATTTAATTATAATTCTTTGAATTAATTAGTAGAAATTGACACCAAGGTCTAAAAGTGAGTATTTAATGAAAAATCAAAGTTAAAAATATAAATTTTGAAGTCCTAAGAACCAAATGAAAATGAAACTCAAAATTCAAAGGGTAAAAATGTAATATTTTAAAGACCAAATAAAAATTGTACTCAAAGCTTAGGGGTAAAAGTTAGGGATAATTGCTAATATAGCAATCAAATTCAAAGTATTTGTAGTTATAGCATAATACAAAATAATTTGCAAATATAACAAAATTTAGATTCAATATACATAGTCTATCAATGATAGACCATATTGCCAATAAAAGTCTATCGATGATAGAGTCTATCACTAATAAGAGTTTAATAATGCTAGAATCTATCACTGATAGATTTTGCTATGTTTGCAATTCTTCTAAAATATTGCAATGCACTTAATTATTAGTCCTAAAAATGTTACTCATTGCAATTACCCTAAAAGTTAAACTTTTAAAAAGCCAAAGACTAAATGAAAATTATACCCAGGACTTAAGAACTTAAAAAATTTTTCAATTTAAAATTAATCAATCTATTGGATATAAAATTGAATACTAAACCTTACAGAACTCTATAGTTTCAATTTGTGTTAGTAGGTATGTGAGTTTAAGGGGAAAAATCAAATTTTAACATCTTTTAACGACACATCCAAATCATCCTTTCTTTTTATGGATCTCGAATCCCGACCAAGACAAAAAAAATAATAATAATAAGTTTTTAGTTGATGTAGGTATAAACAATAGAATGAGTATAGTTAAAATGAGAAAAGTGTTCGTACTATCAAATTCGAATAGTTTCTTAACTTTACGTATTGTCTAAAAAGGTTCCTATGTTTATAGGTATGCACTGAAATGAGTCGGGGAAAAATGGTGTTATTTGGGAAAGATGGAAAATTTTGAGTGTTATTAACACAACTTTTTTTTTCATGCCAAGACACTTCATTTCCCTATACCTTAAACAGATGTGAGAATAACTTGGCCAAAGAAGAGGAACAAAAGTGAAGTGAGGATATGAATATAGATGACCAAGTAAGCCTAGAACTTGGGTGGTGATGGCTCTCAGTCAAACCCGAAAACCAATCTGATCCGAAACTTCATACCGTTTTGCATTCTCTAAGACTAACTTTGCTGAAAACAAGGAGCCTGACCAATCCCCGTTACATTTTCCTATTACCCACTTCCTTTGAATTTGAAACTATAAAAATGCATTCCAGGTGTTTGTAGAAATGCCGCACTCACTCTCCCACTTCCTTCTCTCTTCTTTCTCAGAACTTTCTCATTTGTCGTTTCCTTGTGACACTTTCTTCTGGACCCAAAAGCCGAAATGGGGAGGATGGCATACTTGGCTCTAAGTAGTGATCCTCTAATGGAGGAGTTGATTAATTCTGATATCAATGAGCTTAAAATTGCAGCCACCAGGCTTCTTGAACATGCCACCAAGCTCGGTGGAAAGGGCCTTGGCACTTCTTTTTTCAAATGGCTTGCCTCCTTTGCTGCCATGTGAGTGCTTTATTTCTAATAAAATGGCTTTGTTTTGCTTCATTACTTTAGTTTCCTTCTCGAGACAGTTTCTGAGATTCTAAAATTTAACATAATTATGCAGCTACTTGTTGATTTTGGATCGCACAAACTGGAGAACGAACATGCTTACTTCACTTCTTGTTCCCTACATTTTCTTCAGTCTTCCTCAAGGGATTTTTGACTTATTGAGGTGATAGTCACTCTCATTTCCTTGCTGGTTTAATTCTTAAGCTTTATCCAATTGTATTCGAAGTTAACAAATATTGTGGTTCTTCTTGATTTCCTTAAGAGGGGATGCTGGGAAATGGATTGCCTTCGTCGCAGTGGTATTAAGGCTCTTCTTTCCACGACATTTCCCAGGTAAGCAGCATGGTTCTTTGTTAGTTTTACTTGCACCGCTTGCTTATTCATCAGTATCCTGTTGTTGTGTATGATTAAGGGTTGTTTTGGATTCATGATGCATTTCAATAATTAACTACAAAGAGGCATTTGTCAATCAGTATTTTTCTTCAACCTTGTATTTGTTGAGGTGAACACGATGTAATTGTTTAAACTCGACATAGCGAGTGCTTGATAGAGAATGTGGCTCTGCTCTATGACATGCTAATGCAAGAAAAAACTTCAGGTTTAATTTTTTCCCCTTTCCCTAAACTTTTACCCATTTGCCTCCTTTAACTTGTAATCTCTCCCTATTTTCGTCCCTTAGACCCTATTGATTAACCATTTGGTTTTTTTTATTTTTAATTTTTGAGAATCAAGCGAATCAAGCAAAAAAAAGTAATTTTTAAAAAATTATTTTTGTTTTTAGAATTCAACTAAGAATTAACACCTTTACTTTAGAAAGATACAACAGACCAAACATTTTTTTTTTTTTAGTTTTGAAAATTAAGTCTATAAACACTCATTCCACTTCTAAACTTTATGCTTTGTTATCTTCCTTTTACCAATCTTTTCAAAAACCAAATCAAGTTTTGAAAACTAAAAAAAATAGTTTTTAGAAATTTATTTTTGTTTTCAGAATTTGATTAAGAATTAACTCTTTTTATTTTTGAGAAATACAAACCTACCAAGCAAGTTAGAAAACTAAAAAAAAAAGTGGTTTTTAAAAATTTGTTTTTGTTTATGGAATTTGACTAAAGAATTAACTCTTTTTCTTTAGAAAGATGCAAATCGTTATAAAAGACGAAGAGTGAATAAGCTTAATTTTCAAAATCCAAAGAGTTACCAAACGGGGACATTAACTTGTAGAACCTCAATGCAAGTCAAATGAATGGCATTGCATCACATTTTCAATATATATATATAGAAAGAGAGCACTTCGACAACATGTAGAGTGAGAATTTGAAGTACCATTGATCTTTTGGTCAATTTTATGTCTTAAACAGTTGAGTTATACTTACGTTGGCCATATCTTAAATAACTAGGTTACAACATGGGGTACATGTAAAAAAAGAAGGTTATGATGTTGGTTTTTGCAGATTGGTTGGAGATTCCAGGGTCGTTGATTCTGCTTCTAGTGGCAACACCAGGGTTCTTTGCACACACATTGAGAGACCACTGGGCTGGGGTGCTCATATGTTTGATAATTGGATGTTACCTTTTACAAGAGCACATTCGTGCATCTGGTGGCTTCAGAAACTCTCTTACTCAAACCCATGGAATTTCCAACACTCTCGGCATCCTCCTCCTCCTTGTCTTCCCTGTTTGGGCCATGATTGCTCGTTTCTTCTAGCTCTATACAACTCTCTCCCTTCCCATTTCTTCACTTTGCAGCACACCCTTTGCAGAACTGAAGTTAAAAGATTTTGTAACTTCTTTTTTCTTTTTTGCTTCTTTTCTTTTTACCCCTCTTCATTTATATACCATCAATATGAGAAATTGAGAGTTTTTTGCACTTATCACTGCCTATACTTTTGTTTTCTTCTTTTGATTCTTTTTCCAAATAGTACCTTGCTTTGTAGGTTGAGAAAGAATTAATGCAGGGTCTGATAAAGAAAGCTCTACCGATGGCTTGTGTTATAATTTTTGGATAATCGTTGAGATGTAATTATATTTGAGCAAACATCAATAGAACTGCCCATCGGAGAGAGCTCTAATGGATTTATCAAGGATTAGAGAAATCTGTGATTTAGAAAAGAAAAAGAAAAAGTTAAAAGGGTTTTTGATACCTTCCTTAGCATTAGGCTCAAAAGTGGCTTTACATGGTTTCTGTCTGCTTTCAATTCATTATTGCTCAGATATAGTTTCTTCAATGCAATCTAAATGTGGTTTTACACATTCGAAATGTGAAAGCCACAAAATACTGGTTAAAGTAGTTCGCTAAAATTAATTGTCTAATTTGATCTAATTCAGGATTTGTTATAACTACTCGGTTTTTTAAAACTACACTTCGTTTTCTACAACTTTTTTACTATGCTTTCATCTTTTCTTTAAGTAAACAATTTAATTCTTAATCAGATTTCAAAAACAAAAACTAGTTTCCAAAATTTACCTTGGTTTATAAATACTCCTAAAATTAGATAACCAATAAAGAAATCAATCAATAGAAATAATGTTGTTAAACTTTAATTTTCAAAAATAAAATCCTAAGACAAAATCATCATCAAACGAGATTTAATAATTTTAATTAAACTAATAAACCAGTTATGTCGTTATTAACACGTATTGAATAAAGGGAAGAGCTCTTTCTATTCAATACGAATGAGAAACTCCACTTAAAATAAATACACAAGTGTAGAAACCCCTTTACATAAGGGTCTACTTATGAATAGAAGGTTATAACGAATTGGTTATTACAAGAAATATCAAAGAATTAACAAAAATACAACTAATCTGTTAATTACAAAAGTCTAATACTCCCTCTCAAGTTGGATGGTGAATGTCAATAACTCCCAACTTGACAGCTGAGATAAAACAAAGTAGGAAGGAGCTTTTGTAAACATATCTGCAAGATGAAAACTCGAGCGGATTGGCAGTATTTTGAGAAAACCTTCAACGACCTTATCCCTAACAAAATGACAATCGATCTCTATGTGTTTAGTCTGTTCATGAAACGTGGGATTGAAAGCAATTGTTATGGCAGCTTGGTTATCACAAAACATTATTGCTAGCAACAAACATTGTACATGTAAATTAGTGAGTAGCTGAGAAATCCACAACAATTCATTTGTAACTTAAGCCAATGCTCTATATTCAGCCTCTGTCAAAGACCTTGAAAATGTGGACCGCTCTTTCAACTTCCATGAGACTAAGAAGTCTCCTAAAAAAAAATACAAAAGCCAAAAACGGATCGCCTAGTATCAAGGCAAGCTCCCAAATCAGCATCTACAAATGCCTTTAAATGAAAAGTATCTATTGGTTTGATCATGATTCCTTGCCCACGTGACTGTTTTAAGTACCTTAAAAAGTGATGAGTTGCATTCAAATGAACATTTGTTGGCTTTTGTAAAAAATGACTTAGACGATGGACTGCAAAACATATATCTAGCCGAGAGATTTGGAAGTATAAAAGTCGTCAAATCAATCTTCTATAACAAGTGATGTCTTCTTCAGCTAAAACAGTGTCATTCTCCTTCGAAAGTTTGAAATTAGGATCCATAGGGAGTGAGGATGGTTTTGCATCAAGATAACCTATATCCTCAAGATTTGTAAGCAATATTTTCTTCAGGATAGGACTAAACCTTGTTGAGAACGAGATAGTTCTAGTCCCAAGAAATATTTGGCTTGGCCCAAGTCCTTTAGTTTGAAATGCTCCTTAAGAACATTCTTTATAGAACTAGTAAGATATCGTTAGCATCAAGTTCAGTAGATGAAGATCTAGTTAGCAAGATATCGTCAACATATACTATTAAGGCAACAAATGTTGGTTCACTGCCACGAGTAAAAAGGGAACAATCTGACCTTGATTAGATAAATCCATGATTAGACAAGGTAAAAGAGAATTTAAGAAACCATTGTCTTGATGCCTGTTTAGGACCATAAATTGATCCATTCAAATGACAAGCAAGCTTCTCCCACTTATTAGGAACTTCATTAGTCTTATAACCCAAAGATAGGGACATGTAGACTTCTTCAAACAAATCTCCATTCAAGAAAGCGTTATTGATACCCATTTGGACAAGAGGCCATTGAAGGGAAATCACATGAGTTAGGAAAAATTTAACAACGACAATTTAGCTACAAACGAAAAAGTGTCAAAAAGTCAATTCCTTCTTGTTGATTACATTCTTTTGCAACAAGTTGTTGGGGATGATGCCCTAAACTCTCGTTGGGTCTAGTAGTTTGTAAACACTGTATTGAACAAATGTTTGGGATGTAATAATACATGATATTTTCTTCACTATTGTCTATGGAACATTGAATGTTTTAATTGCTTTACCACAAACCAATAAATTAAGATCTCTGGTCGTCGTTGTAAATTAAGCATGTATGTGGAGACATACAGATGAATCATGTCTTAAGTGATAACCAAAATGGTCAGTAGTATATGGATATAGGAGGGAAACCTTATCTTGGTAACGCTACGGATGCGGCCCGCTTTGTATAATAATTACAAGTATTGTGATTTGCTACAGATTGTCTGATCCTGATCATTCATGTGGAGATATGCGAGCGAAGGCATCCTATACAAAGGATTTTGTATAAGATCGGACCACAAAATGTTAGAGTCTCGTTATATAACGTCGTTCATGACAGAGACTTCACTTCACTAGGATGACCATAGGTAACATGACCTCAATCCTGAGTAAGTTGGGAACTCCTGCCTTTGAGCGCAGTCTTTTGATTTACATGGGTGCGAGTGGTCAGATCGCCGACTCAAACCTACTATTTTGGGGATTCGTCTAATTTGGGAGCTGGGAACTCAGCTACACAAGATGGAATTCACTCATTCCTCGAAGCAGAGGTAAGTAGATAGATTACTCCCTTAAGGGCTGATTCCGGAGCTTGAACGATGTGGCGCCACATACCTTCTCATGGCTCGAGAGGTGTCCACACATAGTAGGACTATGTTGTATTGTTCATTAGAGAGATCAGTGGTACTTAAGGATTTAGATGTAACTACCAGGGCAAAACGATAAATTGGCCCAACTGTACTTACAAGTATTTATGAAGGGTTATCATACTGATGATTGGTTATATCCGATGGACATAGAAATATACCTGTGGTGAGAAAAGTACAGTCGTCGGTCTTTAGTAGAATACCTGACAGTTTACGGATGGTGGATCTCGTGGCTAAAGAGTTTAGTCAGGTATTCATGTACCGTTGGAACTTCGAGCTATAGGTTCATAAGTCCCCTTGGTAGCTCAATGGATTCAAGTTGAGAATCAGTTTTTGAGGAGTTCGATTATATATGATATGATTGAACTGATCAATTATATATGATATATTTGACATCATGTATGACATACATTAATTGGAGGAAAGTGATATAAATATGATTTATATCTAATGGAGGAGAAAAGGACTATGGTTCATATATTGCATATGATGTGATATGAAACCATAGATTATAAATATAAGTTAGAGGTAGAGAGCCTGGTAGTAATTCCTTGCTGACCGAGGCTTTTACACTGTAAATCTCTATTCAGTTCCCAAGATGTTCCTGCTTCCGCAAGCGTCGACCCTCTCTCTATCCTTGAATCTTCTGATGCTCTCCCAAGCTTACCGAAATGATCTGTCGGCACAACCTCCTCTCTCGCGTCCACCTTAAAACGAAAGAAAACTATGAACAAGGACGTGCGGACTGATTAACTGATCAGTCGATTAACCCCTTTCCTGAAGGATGTCCTTGGTATTTATAGAGCATCTAGGGTGAAAGTCGGCTTCTCTCTCATGGTTGTACAGATGGGACGGATTTAATTCCTGACTGATATGCCGAATATTTGTCACCAAAAAACTGAATGTACTTGTGATCATTATCGGCTGTCAACTTAATTCGGATTCGACTGTCATCAGCTTTCTGTCCCATCGCGATTAATTAGCCTTTCACCTAGATGCGTTCACCATGTTGCGCTGACCAAGTTGTGGCGATCCATCTCGGGCGAATATTTGCAAACACGATCACTGCAAAGCCTTGCGGTAATGCTGCGCTCGACCAATGATTTCCTATGATTGCAATTTCCACCTTGCGTCATCGCATATTCTGCACAAAAATACAAAAATCAACTGTTTTAATGCGATGAACGCATGCGACCGCAATATTATGAAATTGATGCTTAATGGACGCAATTTAATATGTTTTATCAATGCAAGCCAACATTGTTTAAGAACTTAGTACTATGATAACGTGCATTTCTACCCGTTATCACACCCCCAAACTTAAACAATGCTTGTCCTCAAGCATAAGCTAAAGACTTCCTTTAGCAAGTCAACCACACTGTTCTTTTCCTAGATTTCTCAAGGATACTTCGTTCAAATCCTATATACCAAAATTTCCTTAAGTCTTATTCAAGTCTCTTCTTAAAATATTTCTAAGACCTAGAGACTGCAAGCTTAACCTTCAAAAGAACTTTACTAATTTCCGGAACATCGCATGATTTATTTCAAAAAGAAAATTTTCCACCAGGGTGTCACATGATTTTATCTTTGCATATTTCTTGACATTGTTATTCTTTTTCTGACCTTACGTTGATCCAAGTGTCTTGACTTCGTTTTGGCTTGCCCCCACGTGTGTCATGCAGACATCCAACTACGAGAATACGCTCTTTCTCAAACTAAACTCATACCTACTTGGCAGTAGAGTTTCGGTCATTTATTTATGCATTGATCCTAGTGACTTTCGATTTGGTTTGCCCCCACGTGTGTCATGCGGATATCTAACTACGGGTAAGTGCCTTTCACAACTTAACTCTTATCAACATGGGTCTCCCATTGCATTAACAGTGGAGTTGTTATTCTTAAATTTTTTTTCCTTTTTTTCCTTTTTTATTTTTAGAGATAGTAAGGTTGAAAATAAATACCTCACCCTCAAATTTAAAATACGGCAATGTCCTCATTGCCAGAAGATTGAGATAAGTAATGTGATGTTCGTAGAAAGCTTCGTAAAGAGAGTTTGAAAGAAAGCTAGCAAACCCCTAATTTCTAGAAATATTTTATGAGGTGACTATCTTAAAGTTAAGATGACTTTAGTATATACGAAAGAAATAGAAGCATGTTTTTCATTATTGAAATCATACTTGGCAAGAAAACAGCATGCGGGAATTACTAAATTTATCTATGTCAAATGATTGCGGTAATCAAAGAGGATGCGTTGATAAAACTTTTAAAAAACTAACATGTGATGCGATAGCGCAAAATTTGAAATAAAAATAAAGAAGAATACACCCCCAAATTTGCGTTATCACCTGCATTGTGTATTGACGCATCCATCTTTGTGGCAACCTCTCTTCTTTGGATTGCGGTGACAGAATGAGATAATTTGCTGCTTCATGTAACATCTCCGCAATCCTGTGCCTTAATCGTTGTAAACAAAGAGAGAGAGGGTCAAATTATTTTAAACAAAACAATATATATATATATATATATATATATATATATATACTAGAGAATAAGAACAGTGTAAATAGATAGTCAGTATAACAAAGTAATTGTGATAATAGATAATAACGAGTAAGATAAAAGTTCATAAAGTAATGATGCAAGAAAAAGGATGCTCAAAAGAGTTGCGTCCCTGATGAGGTTGAATCATATAATACTCAGGGACCACTTATTCCAGACTGGTTTGTTCACGTCCATGGTGACTTTTCTCTCTTTTCTTTGTCCTCTAGATCTTACTGCCTTAATCCGAAGTTTTTCCCCATGAATGCTCATTACAACTTCCTCCTTATGCACATCAATTTGAGCGCGACCAGTTGAAAGGAATGGTCTTCCCAATATGATGGGCGCATCTTCGTCCGCTTTATAATCCAAAATGAGGAAATCTACCGGTAGGATGAATTTATCGATTGAGATTGCGACATTTTTCAACTCTCCTTCAGGGTGTATTCGGGATCTATTTGTGAGCAGGAGAGTTTCCTTTGTGAGCATGAGTGTGCCAGCATTCAATTGTTTGAAGATTGATAGCGAAATTATGTTTATACTTGCCCCAATATCGCATAGTGCTTGGCCACTCTAGATCCCTCCGATGGAGCATGGTATTGTAAAGATTCATAAGTCGCCCATTTTCGGTGGGATCATAACATTTTGTGTTGTGGCCACTATTGTGATCTTTTCTTCATCATTTTGTTCCTCTTTCAATCTTTGCGGAGTTACTGGTGGTTGAACTTCTTCTGTCTCAAGATCTAGAGGCTTAAAGGTGGACGCAACTTCAGGGTCTGTTTTCTCAGGTTTTTCTATACTATAGGTCAACGGGTCCTCGGTTGTCACCGCATTCAAGTTGGTCGCAATGGGCTTCTCCCCTACTTCCGCAGTCATGTTGTCGCTTAGAAAGGAGACTACTAAGTATTGTTCCTTCCCGTTACCCCCAGCATTGCGAGGGAGCTTAGTTGAGCTCGGCAACGCTCCTTGCAGTCTATTTTTCAACTCGCCCGCAATTTGTCCCATTTGAATTTCGAGATTTCTAATGGATGTAGTTTGATTCTGAAGCACTGATTCGTTTTTCACAATGTATTGCTTCAACAAGCTCTCTAAAAACGAAGATTGCGGTGTTTGTGAGCTGCTAGCTTTGCTATGCGCTAAACCGTTGTTTTACGAGAAAAACCCGGGTGTCCCTCCTTTTTGTACCACAGGTTGAAAGCTTTGTTGTTGATTTTTTCATGCAAAAAGCTTACGCGTAATTGCGGGCGAGTTGAAAAATAAATGGTGGTTGTTAGGTTCACACTTACGCGGGGTCACACTTACACAAAATTGTTAAAGGTTAACAGTTCTAGACCAAATAAATGGTGGCTGTTAGGTTCAGTTCCAAGAGTTGGTTCTGCCTAATGGTTGAGAAGGTCTTATCCCAATGAATGGGCATCTGATCACCCCACAGGTGACATTTGACCTACCTCCCTGGACATCGTTGCAAAATAGAAGTCTAACATTTAAGGTACTTGGAAACTGTTTTGCAAAATTAATTGGTTAAAATGTGGTTTAACAAAATCTAATAAAAGTTTTGTTCGTTTTCCAGCAACAAGCTTTGAAAATGGCCACAGCTACAATTGCTTTGTTTGGCGCTGAGAAATTAACTGACGATAATTTTTCAACATGAAAGCACATGATCATGAAAATTTTAATCATCGAGGATCTCATGTTTGCTCTTACGAAGGCATGTCCTCCTATTCCTGCTCCTAATGTCGCTCGAAATGTTCATGAGACATATGAGCAATGGACACAGGCAAATGAGAAGGCCTGAGCCTATATCTTGGCAAGTCTTAATGACATCTTGGCCAAGAAGCATGAGCCCATGGTCTCAACACGTGAGATCATGGAGTCCCTACAGGGGTGTTTGGACAACCATCTAAACAGCACAAGCACGAGGCTGTTAAGTATATATTCAACTCCAAAATGGAAGAAGGCACCTCTGTTCGTGAACATGTGCTTAACATGATGGTCCATTTCAATATAGTAGAGTTGAATGGGTCTACCATTGATGAGGGCAGCCAAGTTAGCATAATCCTGCATTCTTTACCGGAGAGCTTCCTGCATTTTGTTAGTAATGTGATTCTTAACAAAGTGAAATACACCCTTACAACACTCCTCAACGAGTTGCAAACCTACCAATCTTTACTGAAAAGTAAGGAAAGGAAGAAGGTTAAGGCAAATGTTGCTTCATCTTCAAGGACGTTCCATAGAGGTTCGGCCTCAGGAACGAAGTTTGCACCTTCTACTTCTAACTCTGCAGAGGGGAAGAAGAAGAATGGTGGTAAAGGGAAAGGAAGGTGCCTGCTAACCCGCCACCTGTCGCCCCAAAAAGGCGTCCGCCGTCGGTTGAAAAGGGAAAATATTTCCACTGCAACCAGAATGGACACTGGAAGAGGTGCTGCCATCGCTGGCTGAAGGAAAGGAAGGCCGCCAAGGCTAAGGCGAAGGCAGATAAAGGTAAATATAATTTACTTGTACTTGAAACTTGTTTAGTGGAGAATGATGATTCTGCCTGGATAAGGGCGTCACTAATCATATTTGTTTTTCTTTTCAGGGGATTAGATCGTAGCGACAACTGGAGGCTAGTGAGATGACGATGCGAGTAGGCACGGAGCATGTTGTCTCAGCTATGGTAGTGGGAGGGATCCAGTTAACTTTACCGAGTAGGTTTCTTGTTTTAAATGATATATATATTGTTCCTGAACTTAAGAGGAACCTTATTTCTATAAAGTGCTTCTTGCAATGTAAATACACTATTTTGTTTAATGTGGATAAAGCGTTTATTCATAAAGATGGTGTTAATATTTGTACAGAGTATCTGGAAAGTAACTTGTATGTGCTAAGACCGTTAGCCATAAGTTCCCTCCAAAACAAAAAATTGTTTAAAACTATCATAACTCAATCTAAACGTCAACGCATTTCTCCAAAAGAAAATTCCCAACTTTGGCACCTTCGATTAGGGCACATCAATCTCAATAAGATTGAGAGATTGGTGAAGAATAGACTTCTAAGTGAGTTAGAAGAAAATTCTCTACCGGTGTGCGAATCTTGCCTTGAGGGTAAGATGACTAAAAGACCTTTTACTGGAAATTGAGCCAAAGTGCCTCTTGAGTTAGTACATTTTGACCTTTGTGGTCCTATGAATGTGCGAGCCCAATGTAGCTATGAGTATTTTATCAGTTTTACTGATGATTACTCTAGGTATGAGTATGTTTATCTTATGCAACGAAAGTCTGAATCCTTTGAAAAGTTCAAAGAGTTCGAGGCTGAAGTTGAAAATGCATTGGATAGATGGATTAAAACACTTCGATCGGATCAAGGTGGAGAGTTTTGGACTCGAGATTCGAGGACTATTTGATAGAACATGGAATCGTTTTCCAACTCTCAGCGTCGGGTACACCTCAGCAAAATAATGTAGCGGAGAGAAGAAATAGAACCTTGTTGGACATGGTTCGTTCGATGATGAGTTACGATTCCTTACGGGACTCATTTTGGGGTTTCAAAGTGGAGACTGCGGTATACATACTCATTTATCTTCCTTTCAAGAGTGTTACAAGAACACCCCTGGAGTTATGGAACGGGCGTCAAGCTAGTTTACGTCATTTCCGCATTTAGGGTTGCCCTGCACATGTGCTTGAGGCAAATCCCAAGAAGTTGGAACCATGATCGAGGTTATGCCTCTTTGTAGGTTACCCCAAAGGTACACGAGAGGGTTATTTTTATGATATAGGGTGTTTGATTCCACGAACGCTACTTTTCTAGAAGAGGATCATATTAGGGAGCACAGTTCACGAAGTAAAGTCATGATGCGTGAACTTTCCAATGAAACTATTAAAACTTCAATAAGAGTTGTTGAAGAGCCTGCATCATCGTTGATTGATGGTAGTTCAACTAACAGGTCGGTTCCACCTCAAGAGTTGAGGGAACCTCGATGCAGTGGGAGGGTTGCGGACCCGCCCGATCGCTATCTGGGTTTCACAGAAATCCTTGCTATGGTAGCAAATGGCGACGTTAAGGATCCATTGTCTTATCAGAAGGCAATGGAGGATGTAGATCGGGATAAATGGGTCAAGACCATGGATCTCGAGATGAAGCCGATATACTTCAACTCAGTATGAGATCTTGTAGATTAGCCTGATAGGGTAAGACCTATAGGTTGTAAATGGATCTACAAGCGCAAACGGGGTGCTAATGGGAAGGTGCAAACCTTCAAGGCTCGACTTGTGGCAAAGGGTTATAGCCAGATAGAGGGAGTCGACTATGTGGAGACTTTCTCGCCTGTTGCCATGTTAAAGTCGATCCACATCCTCTTGTCCATTGCAGCTTATTATAATTATGAGATCTGGCAAATAGACATCAAAACAACCTTTCTGAATGGCAATCTTGAAGAGACCATTTACATGGTGCAACCAAACAAATTCATAGCCCAAGGTCAAGAGCAAAGAGTTTGTAAATTGAATCGGTCCATTTATGGGATAAAATAAGTGTCTAAATCTTGGAACATACGGTTTGATATTGCGATCAAGTCGTGTGGCTTTGACCAGAACGTTGATGAACCTTGTGTCTACAAGAAGATCGTTAACACTTCAGTAGTATTCTTAGTGTTGTATGTAGATGATATACTACTCATTGGGAATGATGTAGGTCTACTGACTGCAATTAAGAACTGGCTAGTGACCCAATTCCAGATGAAAGATTTGGGAAAGGCTCAGTTTGTTCTGGGTATACAGATCTTTCGGGATTGTAAGAACAAAGTCCTAGCACTGTCTCAGGCATCGTACATTGACAACATGTTGCTTAAGTACTCGATGCAGGACTCCGAGAGGGGCCTACTGCCATTCAAGCATGGAGTCACTTTGTCTAAGGACATGTGTTCTAAGATGCCTCAAGAGGTTGAGGAGATGAGATAGGTCCCATATGAGTCTGCCGTTGGTAACTTAATGTATGCGATGTTGTATACTCGACCAGACATCTGCTACGCTGTGGGTATAGTCAATAGGTGTCAGTCTAACCCAAGCCAGGGTTACTAGACTGCAGTGAAGAACAACCTCAAGTATCTTCAGAGAACGAGAGACTACATGCTCGTGTATAGATCTAGGGATTTGATCCTTACTGGATACACGGATTCTGAATTTCAGACTGATATAGACTCTCGCAAGTCCACTTCAGGGTCAGTCTTTACTTTTAACGGAGGGAGCTGTAGTATGGCGAAGCACTAAGCAGTGGTGCATCGCTGACTCCACTATGGAGGTGGAGTACGTAGCGACTTGCGAAGCTGCTAAGGAGGTCATATGGCTCAGGAATTTCTTGACAGAACTATAAGGTTTTCCAAATATGTCTAGGCCCATTACCCTTTATTATGATAATAGTGGGGCAGTGGCGAACTCCAAGAAGCCTAGGAGTCACATGCGCTGCAAACACATAGAGCGAAAGTATCACCTGATCCACGAGATAGTGCATCGAGGGGACGTAATTTTCATAAAGATCACTTCGGAGTACAATGTTGCTGACCCGTTTACAAAGGCTCTCACGGCTACAGTGTTTGAGGGTCACCTTCAGAGCATGGGTTTACAGGATTGCCTGCAGCCAGACTAGGGCAAGTGGAAGATTGCTCTGTGTGGACTTGGTTTATGGCAGAAGACGAAACAAAATACAATTGAAGGAACTCTAATACAAGAAAATCAATGAGCGGATGCGGATCTTTCCGATTTCATTGTGACAGAATTACCACACATTTATTCTAACAAACGGATATGCATTGTAACACTGATTATAGACATGCTTTAACAATTAAAAAAATAAAATACTGAGTAAACGTACCAGTGTAAGACAATCTTCACTCGAACTCAGTCCAGCGGAAGCGAACTCCTCTATGCTTCTTATCGCCCAACAAACAGTTGACTAACAGCACCACGGTCGTCTACACGAACGGCAATGCATGAACTAACAGCAGCCGGGGACGATACCACCACTCGAAGCCCTTGGTATTCTCGGAGTGAGAATCCAAAGGGTGGACTTTGATGGAATTGGTAGAGGGAGGAAGAAAAGATGATCGTGTTGAACGAACAAGCAAGTGGAAGATTGTAGAAGACTATCGTATAGTTGGGTGTTTGTCATTTAGAAAAAAGGTACACGATCGTGTAGGCTTTTCTAAGCGATCACCTAGCAAATGGTAAACTATCGTTTAGGTTTGCTCGGTACGCTAAGTGATCGTTTAGTAAAAGTAAGCGATCGTTTAGTGCGCGGGTGTGCGATCGTTTAAAACGATGGGTGCTATCGTATAGGCTTTCAATGCTAAGCGATCGTAGCTTTTCACACCATGAGCGATTTTCTTGTGTGTCTTACAAAGATGAAACCAATTTTCATTTTATTCTTCAGTTACAAGAACCGAATTCGATCTTCCCACTTTCGCACGATTCTGGAGAAATTCTCGACCAATTATGTCATAACCGCCTAATTAATTAAATAATGAATATAATCATATTATATTCTTAACCTATAGTTTGATATCACATATCTATTATAGTATTTTTTTTTTCCTCTACTTGATATAAATCATATTTATATCCAATTTCCTCCAAAATAATGTATCTCATATATTTAGTCAATTATATCATATATAATTAACCAGTTCAATTATATCATATATAATCAAACTCCCTCTTGTCAATTTGAATATTTTAAACTGACCCAAAAATTGATTCTCAACTTTATCAAAGCTACCAAGGGGACCTTATGGACCTATGGCTCGAAGCTCCAACGGTACGTGAATAGCTAACTAAACTCTTTAGCCACGAGATCCACCATCTGTTAACTGTCAGACATTCCACTAAAGATCAATAGCTAAACTCTTCTTACCACAGATATATTTCTGTGTCTATCAGATATAACCAATCATGAGTACGATGACCCTTCATAAATGCTCGTAAGTACAGTTGGACCAATTTACCGCTTTGCCCCTGTAGTTACATCTCACTTCTTAAGTACCACTGATCCCTCTAATGAACAATACAACATAGTCCAACTATGTGTGAACACCTCTCGAGCCAAGAGAAGGTATGTGGCGCCACATCGTTCAAGCCTTGGAATCAGCCCTTAAGGAAGCTATCTATCTACTTACCCATGCTTCGGGGAAGGAGTGAATTCCATTTTGTGTAGCTGAGTTCTCAGCTCCCAAATCAGACAAATCCCCAAAGTGGTAGGTTTGAGTCGGCGGTCTGGCCACTCACACCCATGCAAATCAAAGAACCGCCCTCAATGGCAGGAGTTACCAACTCACTCAGTATTGAGGTCGTGTTACCTATGGTCATCCTAATGAAGTGAAGTCTTTGTCATGAACGGTGTTATATAACGAGACGTTAACACTTCGTGGTCAGGTCTTATAAAACTCTTTGTATAGGACGCCACTGCTCGCTGTCCCCTACATAAATGATCAGAATCAGACCATCTGTGACAAGTCACAACACTCGTGACCATTTCACAAAGCGGACCACATCCATAGCGTTACCAGGATAAAGTTTCCCTCCTATATTCATATACTACAGACCATTTTGGTTATCACTTAAGATATGATCCACTTGTATGTCACCACATACATGCTTAAGTTACATCCAGATAACCGGGAATTTTAGGTTTATTGGTTTGTGGTAAAGCAAGTAAAACAATTAACTGAGCATAATCAAGATGTGAAGTAAATATCATATATTATACATCACAAGCATTCGTACAAATTGTTTACAAACTATAGGACACGAGACTTTAGGGCATCAACCCCAATCATTGGAGCTTCTAATTTTCGGGTCCATAAGGTCTTCCTATTAGCTCGCTAAGGATAATAATGATGAACGATTTGAATTATTCAAATTACTTAAAGAAATTCTATATTAATATGATTAATATATAGTATATTCTAATACATTATAGAATATGGTTAATTATAGATACGATCTATAATCCAAACTAGATAAGAGATATATATTTGAATGAGATTCAAATATTAAATTTATATAAATTAGATTTATATAGAATTATAATATAAGAGAGATGTATGCATATAAATATGTGATATTTATATGTTAATTAAATTCACCCTATATTAAATATGATTTATTATTTAATTCATATATTAATTGATTAATTAATTATTAATTAATGATGGAGAATGGAGGCTAGTGTAAATATGTGATATTTATGTTAATTAACTAACTATATATTAAATATGATTTAATAGATAGTTATTTAATTTATTTGTTACTTAATTAATTAACTTAATTAATCAATTAAAAATGATGCAAAGTAGGAAAAAGTTAGAGAATGGGTTATCCTCTCCCTATAAATCCATCATTATAACTCATTTAGAGTAAGGATTTTCATTTTGTGAAAAGAAAACCTAGCCTCCACTCTTATAATCTCTCTATTCTCTCAAGAACATTCCTCTACCTTTCATTCCCTCTTCCAAAGTATTAGAGCCTACATATCTAGCTTTTCGAAACCCTAGAGCATAATAAGGAGCTTTCTTTGCAAGCCTTACTGTGATCAACACTTATCCACTGCATGGCCTTTATAGCCACAACTGGAGCAAATTGGACGTTGTCCATCTTTCTTCTTGGATCGGTCAACAATAGAACGTTTATTGTCAGCATTAGCCATTAGAGTAACTGCTTCTATTGAAGAAGTGTTACCTATTGGTCGCTGCCTTTCTTCTTGTATTATGAGAGAAAACACTTTGTTAATTGTTGGTAATTGATCAATTAAGAGAATTTGAGTAAAAGACTCATTCAATCCCATGAGAAAGATCATCACAAACTCACTATTAAAGAAATCAAGTAATTTCTTCGATTCTCTATAGGAACATTCACCTAGAGATCGATACTCAACGAGTTCTTACCAATGTGGTAATCTTAGCATAATAAGCTTCGACAGAAAAATTACCCTACGTTGTTGTAACAAAATTTGTTGTAACAAAATCTTTTCTCAATTGATAGACATGAGGATTGTTGGATTGTCAATATCGTTCATTTAATTCACCCAAATTTCTTTAACATTTCTAGTATAAACCAGGCTAGTGGCAATTTCTTTTAAGATGGAATTAATGATCCAAGAAGTAATTACATCATTGTTACACTTCCAAGCAGAGAGAAGATTACCTTCCATTGTTGATTTTTTGATAGTTTCAGTGATAAAACCAAACTTGTTCTTACCAGAAAGGGCTAAACACATCACTTTACTCTAAGATTAGTAGTTACACGATCCAGCCAGAGGTTGAGAAACAAGGTTGGTCGTCGGAGCAATCGAATGAGGTAATATGTATGGATTCAATTCAAGAATTATTGAAGCTCATGAGGAGATGACATTTTTCAATGTAATCATGATGAAGATCGATTTGATTGAAAACAATCTAGGTTGAAAACCCGTAAAAAAAATCAACACAATTTTGCATAAAATTACTCTAATACCATAACACGCATTGAATAAAGGGAGAAACTCTTTTTATTCAATACAAATGAGAAACTCCATTTAAAATAAATACAAGTGCAGAAACCCCTTTATATAAGGGTTTGCTTATGAAAAGAAGGTTATAACCAACTAATTTGGTATTACAAGAAATATCAAAGAATTAACAGAAATACAACTGAATCTATTATTTACAAAAGTCTAATCATTATTTACTTCCAACTTTAGTAACTTTGCACAACTTGAGAAAAGATGCGCGTAGAAATTTTAATTATGTGGTTTTTAGGTAATTTTATATATAAATTACTTAAAGAATTCGGTGGTAGATCATTTGGTTAATTGGGTGATTCGTTAGTTTTCTAAGGCGCAGTTCTAATCTTTGTTGGCCTTGATTGGTGTTGATTGTATCAAAGAAAAAAAGTTATCTAAAGAGTTCAAATGATCGGTAACTCGGACATAAGAATTTGTACAAAGTGAAAAATTCGTTGAGGGTTAAATTTAAATTTTATGATTAATGAAATTGCGATTAAAAAAAACAAAAACAAAAATAACAGTAGTAAAATCGAAAGTTAAAAAGACGTGGTGAATATTTTAAAATTCATAAAATATTAGATGGTAAAAATGTCATAATTTTTAGAATTTAATGCTAAGATTGCAACATTAGAAAGCAATTTGACAAAATTAAAAGATTAAAATAAAAATTGATAGAATCCACCAATTTAGATCAAATATTTCCTTGTCTTTTTTCTTTCTTTAAAAAAAATAATAAATAATAAAAAGGAAGCAAGTATATCCAAGTAGCGAATGAGGTGTATGCCACGTGGAGAAAGCAGAACCAATGATTCGACATGCAATCACCCAATGAGATTTTTCTTATCCAATTCATTATCTTACTCTAAGCAAAACCACATAATTATTTGTCCTCTCATTTCCAAAACTGTCCCTACTGGCCGTTATAGTTTCAGTATCAGTCCCCGGAGCTGATTTCATTTCGACTCTCCCAACACAACTCAGAGAGAAGAACACTCTCCACAACAATGGCGGCCTCAGTACACGCGACCGCGGCTACGCTCATGCAGCCCTCCAAGTTGGCCGTCTCACCAAGGAGCACCACCTCGCAACTCAGATCTTCTCAAAGCGTTTCTAAAGCTTTTGGTGTTGAATCTGCCGGAGCTAGAATCACCTGTTCTCTTCACTCCGATCTCAAAGACGTTTCTCGGAAGTTCGCTGATGCCGCTAAGATCGCCGGCTTCGCTCTTGCCACTTCCGCTCTTGTCGTTTCGGTATGCCCTTTCTTTGCTTATGGAGGTTTTCTTCCACAATTTGTTTGTTATGATGAATCTCGATGCTTTAAATCTGTGTTTAGCTGTGAATTTTTGGATTGCTTTGGTGCTGAATACGTTAATTTGGCTGCTGAATTTAGTTGCTGATATTGATTGAGTTCTTGAGGACACTAATTCTAGTTATTTGTTAACTAAGTGACAATTTCTTACCAAAGAAAGGATGAAAGTACTTGATCCATGTGGAATAAGCCATTTGATTCTCTGTGAGTTAAATTAAGTATCTGTGTTGTTCTTAATTAACTTGTGATTCACCTTTACATTAATGCAGTAATGCTTAGAGAACATTTTGATTATATCATGCAAGGGTTAAACATGGGATCCACAGATAATATAGTGTGTTTGGTAAGTTTTAAATGAATTAAATATGGGATCAGTTAGGTATAAAATTTTAAATTTTAAAGTATAAAGAAGAATTCTAAAATTTCAAGGATGTTCTGAGTCCATTGAGAACACTTGATATGAGAGATATAAGAGAACACCGACCGTTATTTCATATTTGTGATACCGATTTGAGTTATGAAGTTTGTGTTTGGAGTACAAAGTTATAAGATGAAGTTCCTCAATAAATGTATAAAATAGAGAAAGAGAGGAAGATGAACTTCCTCAATAAATGAGCAAACTTCAATAATAAATACTATTGAAGTTGAATCGTAAGCCAAACACCCAAAAATGTATTCTATAAGAGTGTCGTAACTGAGTACACTTGATATATGCAAATGTAATCCTACAACTTGGTGAGCATCTTAATTGTTTGATGCTTTTCCTGTATTTCCAGGGAGCAGGTGCTGAAGGAGTACCAAAGAGACTCACCTTTGATGAAATTCAGAGCAAGACATACCTTGAAGTTAAGGGAACTGGAACAGCTAACCAATGCCCCACCATTGATGGAGGAGTTGATTCATTTGCCTTCAAGCCAGGCAAATATGAAGCCAAGAAGTTCTGTCTTGAGCCAACTTCTTTCACTGTCAAGGCTGAGGGAGTGAACAAGAACTCCCCACCAGAATTCCAAAACACCAAGCTCATGACTCGTCTAACTTACACATTGGACGAGATTGAAGGACCCTTTGAAGTGGGTGCTGATGGTTCAATCAAGTTTGAGGAGAAAGATGGAATTGACTATGCTGCTGTCACTGTCCAGTTGCCTGGAGGCGAGCGCGTCCCGTTCCTCTTCACCATCAAACAATTGGTGGCTTCTGGTAAACCAGAGAGCTTTGGAGGAGATTTCTTGGTGCCATCTTACCGTGGTTCATCTTTCTTGGACCCAAAGGGAAGAGGAGGTTCAACTGGATATGATAATGCTGTTGCATTGCCTGCTGGAGGGAGAGGTGATGAAGAAGAACTTGCTAAAGAAAACAACAAGAATGCTTCATCTTCAACGGGTAAAATTACTTTGAGTGTCACTAAGAGCAAGCCTGAAACTGGTGAAGTTATTGGTGTGTTTGAGAGTATTCAGCCCTCCGATACTGATTTGGGAGCAAAAGCTCCAAAGGATGTGAAGATCCAGGGTGTTTGGTATGCTCAGCTCGACTCTTAGGCCCCTTTTTTCTTTCTTCTTTTATGATTGTAATATTGTTCCTTGTAAGTTAAAAGAGAGAGTTGCTAAACTTTCTTATGGAGAGAAACGCTAGCAGGGGTTCTATTTTATCCAAGTTTGCATATAAAATCTTGTGCCTTTCACTCTTCTTAAACATAAGTTTGCATAACCTCATTCATAACTTTGAAATTCAAGATTAGGTCTGCCAAATCGCATGCTCGACAACTATCCCTCGTATCGAGCCTCATTCTTAAGGTTTTTTTAATTCAAAATCGGCACGAGATGGAGATGGACAATATTTGAAATAGTAATTGATATCTTATCTAACGAAAAACCACATTAACTGAAATAAAAAGTACTCAAATGTTGTTTAAACTATAAGGTGTATAGACTGTTAGATCATCGACTACCAGTTGACCCAAAAATTTAGATCGATAGGCACCGATAGAGACATATAGGAGTACGAGGGACACATGTCGTATTTTGCATTTTTAATTAAAATTTAGGTAATATTTAACGATATATATAGAAAACCAACATCCTTCCTAAAACCACAAGCTGGTATAGTGGTAATTGGGACACACGCTCATGCAAATTTAATTTGTTTTAAAATCGAATTTTGATATTGTTGTTACCTATTGCTATAGTCAGTCTAAAAAAGGAATTTAGGATAAAAAAATTTACATTTTCTAAAAAAAAGAACAACAATAAAGAAAAGAATTTAGTTTTTTTACAAAAATAGCCCTTAACTTAAATTTTCTAGTCGTCACCTCAACAAAAATTTAAAAAAAAAGAAAAAAAGAAAAAAAAAGGAAAAAAATAGCAACAATTTCTTTTGAATATAAATATTTTTTTCAACCTAAATTTTTGCACTCAAGTTTTAACGACATTCTATTGAAAATATATATTAACTTTTTTTTACCTAATTTTCAGATTTTTATTACTTAATATATTTTTATTTTAATTAATTTCAAAGTTAAAGCTACGAGATAACTTTCTCATTGTCAGTAATCATACCATTCACAAGTAACTTTCAAATTTTTCTCGATATTTTTAATTTTCATACTTTTAAATCTATCTAATAAATCATAATACTTTTACTAACAATACTTTTGTAGAATTAATTCTATATCAATATGGAGAGATATTCTAAAAAAATAGCAATAGAGACCATAGAGTCATCATCTTCAAAAAGAAAACATACCTCTAATTCTGATAAATCTTATATAGAAATCAATTTCTAAGAACTGTCTACAGATCCTGGTCGAAGAACTGAAATTTCTAAATATGATTATTATTTAAGACCAAGTTCGTAAACATATGAAAAAAAAAAAGTTACAGATTTTTAATTACATAGTGTCCCTATGTAAAATTCATGATTCCGACGCTTCTGATAGATGAAGATATATTTAATATTATATCAATATAATACCAGGTTGTTTGGGATGAGTTTCTAACTATTTAAAAACATTTTTTTACACTTAATTTTTTGTTAAGCACTTGGAAACTCCTTTGCCCAGCTAAACACATCTTTGAATTATAGCCACAAAAAAGAGAAACTTGGTATTTAAGTGGAGAATATTGCGAATCCTTATTGTATGGTCGATGCCATAAAGTTTTGATCTTTTAGTGAGCATGGTATTGTGTCTCACACAAGCGCCAATTGTCATTATTTTTGTGGTTTTACTGAAAATTTAAATGTCAAAAGATTAAAATAAATTGAAATGGAATCTTCAACAATCAAATAATTTAATGGAGTTTCAAAGATCTAATCTACACATTTTACCAAAAATATATGTATTTGAAATATACCTTTTATAAAATTTGATCATAACCGATTTTTTAGTTTAACAATATATATTAGGCTAAATTATAATAAATACACTTTAAAATTTATCATTTATTTCACAAATACTCTTATACTTTTAAAACTTGCAATATTGACCTTGAATTTTCATAAACATTTCACAACTACCTTTGAAAAATAAATTCTTTAGAATTCCGAACCAAAATCAAGACTTAAAATTGTGTGGCGATGATCTAAATCCACCTAATTTAATATCTCAATTTCGTCCAAAATTCTAAAGAATTTCTATTCTAATGGTACTTAGGGCAATTTTTAGATAGTTTATATTTGATTAGATTATAATAAATATACTTGAACTTTATCATTTATTTCACAAATACTCTTATACTTTTAAGAATTATAATATTGACCTTGAATTTTCATACACGTTTCACAACTACGCTTGAAAAAGAAATTCTCTAAAATTTCAAATAAAATTCGAGATTTAAAAATACGTGACGATGATCTATATCGATGGTGATCAGAATCTTCACTATTTAATATCTCAATTTTTTTCTAAAATTCTAAAGAAATTCTAGACTTTTAAACTCCACATATTTGATTTGACGGTTTTTTTATTTGTTATTTCCTTTTCCATCCTTCCCTCAATAAATAAATAAATAAATAAAGACGTTTCAACAAACTCATCTTTAATGAGCCAAATATATCAACATTCATACGGTTAATCTCCAATTATAATGTCCTAAAGAAAATCCAATTTATAAAATTACAAATTTACAATAAAAATTCCTTGTCCAAATTCTTCTTCTGAATACTGTACAGAAATCAGAAAATCCGGCCAATCTGGTTGGATCAAGATCGCGGTGCAGCAGCGCCGTCGCCATTACATCCCCTCTTCGATCTTTCAAACAATACAAATCATCAAACCCAGCAAAACCCACTTCCATTTCCTCGATTTCGAGTTCTTGAGACCCAATTTCAGTCGAAGATTTTCGAGTCCCCACCATTTCTGAGCGATGAATTTACGATCGAGGAGAGTGGCTGCGGCGGCGTAGAATAGTTGCAAAGGAAAATGGAAGAGCTGCCGGGGGCATTGGGCACAAGCGCAAGCTTGGCCCTCCGTCTTGGTCAATCGATCTTTGCCTCGGCTTCTCTCTTCTTCATGTGTCTCGAAATTGAGTTCTATAGCTATACGGCTTTCTGGTAATCTGAATTTCTTTTTAGTCCTGTTTCTTAAGTTCCTAATTTCTCTTATTGGGGTATTTTTGTTTTGGTCTTCTGATCATGATTGGATTGTGTTAGCTTCATAGCCCTAAATTGAGTTTCAATGTATGCATTTTGTAAATTAGTGTATCAAATACTGCTTATTAGGAAATCTATGTCATGGCGATTGATTAATGGATTGTGGACAACCATGTGTTTTCCCAACAAGTTGTGAATTTTGATACTTCTGAAGTCATAGTGGCAACCTAGTTAAGGAATAACCTAAGAGCTTCTTCATATCTGATGTTATCCAAGGAAGATAGTTGTCTCGTGAAATTAGCCGAAGAGTTTAAATTTTAGCTTGTTTGGAGCTTTTCTTTTCTATTGCTGTCTTTAACAGGGTAAAAAGTATTTAAACAAAGATTAGCCGATCCTTGGTGAAATTTCATACTACTGGAATCATTTCAAACTCAGTTACAATTTGCAGAATGGAAGTCCAACAACAAGTATGTTCCTTAGGGAGTGAGATTTGGTAATGAACTTTGTAGTGGAAACTAAGCTCTAGATGTATGTCTAGTTACAAATGTGTTAACATGATGAACTTTCATTTAGCCAAAATGAGTGTGAGACTTGAGTAATCCAAGAACTGCAATGGAGCACATTCCTCTTATCAAATAAAATGTTAGATGATATAATATTAATTTATTTTCACCCATTAGTTTAAGGTCTTGGATCAATCGATGAATTAACATGGTATCAAAGCAAATGGACTAGGAGGTTTTATGTTCAAATCCCCACAATGTTATTTCCTCCTCAATTAATATTGATTTCCACCTGTGTTGGGTCTTCTATATATTTCAAGTCCACAAGTGAGGGGAGTGTTAGGTGATATAATGTTAAATTTATCTTCATCTATTGACTTAAGTTTTTGGGTCAATCGGTGATTTAACACAAAGTTTCCTAATTTAGATAGATTAGCATTGTCTAGTATTCTTGTTTATAAGTAATTAAGAGGTTACATTTCCCAACTGTAAGGAGCAATTTTCTTCTTTCCCTCCTCGTCTTCTAAATGTAAAGTTTTTGTTGGCATTCTTATACCTAGTTGCAGCCATTTCAAGACAAGGGCAACAACATCAAGTTTAATATGTTTGGAATTAGAATGGTGTGTTAATGGTGACAACATCTGTTATTTGGATAAACTTGCTTCTTAGGAGGACTTCTGAAAGATGTTGATCCAGGAGAGCATAATATATGATGAAAACTTGAGCTAATTTTCTGTTGTTTTTCCCTGATCATACATACACCTGCAAAAATATATGAAGATCCAAAATCTCAAGAAATCTTTGTCATTGCTCATGTTGATTCCCTCAGCTATCTGGTGACAGTCATGGGTTTGATGGTTCCTTGGAGTCTAACATTGGCAGTAGTAGATGGATATTCTGTTTTTGTTAGGCATTTACCTCCTCAAACAAGAGTAACGTCGATCATCGTCACCGGAGATTGGGTATGGGAAATATCTGTCTAGGAGACAAAATATAACATCTTTGTTCTTTCTCCTTGTGGTAGAAAATGAAAGAAAAACATTTAACATTTGCTCTGTCATAGGTTCTATCATTTCTCTCCTTGGGTGCTGCTTGCTCGACAGCCAGTGTCGCTGATATCTTACTCGAAGCTGGGATTTCGTATTGTTCTGCAAAGCTTTGCAGTAGATATCGGCTTTCTGCAGCAATGGCATTCTTGTCATGGTTTCTTTCTTTGATTTCTTCCCTCTTCAATCTCTGGCTTCTTCCTTCTTTGTAGAGCCTTATCTTGTTAATGTCATTTTTGGAGAATTGTATATGCAGAAAATAAAAAATAATAAAATGATAAATAATAAAACCTGTTAAATATCAATCTTGGTTTATAGGATCTGATCTTGTTCAGTGACACTGTTGCATAAATTTGTCCAATTCTTGAAAATTGGATTCGATAATTGTAAAAAGATTCTGTTTCAATAATCTAATGCAAGTATTATTTTCGATTTTCTTTGTTTTTGTTTTTTTTTTTTTTTCCTTTTAACTTTTTGTTCCACTATTCAACTACACACATACTTTCACAAATTTTTAACACCCGTGTGATATATGAACTCAATAAATAAAAATATATTTTATAATCTTTTATATGTAACTATTACACTCAATGTAGATAAAATACTATTATTTATTTAATCAACTACCTTGCAATATATACTTTAACTGTCGTGGAATGTATGAGTTGAAGATGCATAAAAAAAAAAATGTGTTGTCATCATTGGCCTATTTACATGTTCACAAAAATAAATAAATATACTCAATAATGAGTCGTTTTCATGCATACAAAAAAAGAAATATTGTTCATTAGAATAGTAGTTAGTCATACCAAGTAGATGCAAATAATACCTTTTACTAGATTGTGGTGTGACTGTTAAAAAGTAGTTGGTCTTTGGATGTTTGTGACAAGTAGATTTATACGGATGATCCAATCATCATCAGACAATCACTCGATGTCAAATTACTATAAAAGACGACTATTAAACACAATAAACTAACGATTTCAAATTTGTATTTAAAAACATTTTTGTCTGTTGAGTTTTCATGTTTTTATTTTTTGTTTTAGTATAGGATTGATTGAGTTGGTTGTGAGAGTTAGTCGTGAGAGATGAATGACGAAGTTGGTCACTTAATCGTTGAAGTTAGATGCCAGAGGTGGTTGTCATCGAAGTTGATCATTACAGGTAGTATTTGCCAGAGTTGGTCGCCTAAGGTGAACATCGGTGTTGGTCGTTAAAGGTGGTTGTCACCAAAAATTATTATTGCCAGAGTTATTGTTAAGGGTGGTTGCCAAAGCTTGTCGGAGTCGGTTGTATAAAGTTAGTCATCAAAGTTGGTCGCTAGAGTGTGTCAGTGGTAGTCGCCGACAATGGCTCGGAGATAAGTCATTGGAGACATTGAAAGGAAAAAAAGTTGTGTTAAGTTGGAGTAAGTTGGTGAGTTGGGGTGAGTTGGTTAAAATACCCAACCCAATTTTACCAACATTTGAAATTGGTAGATCAAATTTTGACTTGGTATTGTTTTACCAATTAACTCAACTCATGTTGATGAACCAAATATCCTCTAATTGATATATCTCATCCCATATATCAATTTTGTGTCCTATATACTATATAGTGTAGAGGCACTAAAAAAATGAAAAACTTTTTTTTTCCATATCCATTTAGAAACACTTTAAACAAGCAAAAAGTTTTATGATCTTTTTTTATGATTTTAGTACGTTTAGAACATTTTTAAAGTTACTAAACTACCATTTGAAATATTTAGATCAAAATTTTATTTGACACATTATTTATTTTATTTTTCATTTGTCAATTTTATTATATTTTCATCGATATTTTCCCATTTCTATAGATTTGACATCAACATAAGAAATGAATCGATATTTTTGTTACATTACCAAAAAAAAAAAAAAAAAAAAAAAAAAAAAAACCATGAAACACAAAAAGTTAAGTAACAAAATGTTATTAATATGAATATAATATAAATAGAGCAATACTTGGATGCATCTCAAGATGCACTTGTCTTTGTACATTTCTTTCTACTATTCACATCAAAAAAAAGTATTAAAATATTTCAAAAAGGAAAAAAAAATACCACATGACAATTTATGATTGGACAATTTACTTAAATGCTAATAGATATATACTCCGATGCATCTAAATATTTTTCATATAAATAACAAACATAAAGATAGACTATATATTTATGGACCAATTTAAATATTTTTAGAAATTTTTAGAAATATACAAGGACATCAACACTATATAAATTCTTATTTGACATTTTTGCGAAAATTGAGACGACAGTTTTATCCATATCCACATTTTTTATTTTAGTCGTGGAAGGTGTTTTTTTCATTAGTGTTCTTTAAAAATAAATAATATTTAAAAAAAAAAAAAAAAAAAAAAAAAAAAAAAAAGACTGACGAGAAAGAGAGAGGAAGAGAAAAAGTAATCATTTATAGAGAGAACAAGGAAGACAATCATATGCTAATTTGGCCAACCGCTGGATTTCAAATCACCATTTTAGATCAAATGCTCAAATCCCTTTATAAAAAAATCAAATCAAATGCTTAAATAACACGTGTAAAATATGAGTGTTTCGAGAATATATATATAATCATTTCTTGGACAATATTTTTCCGTCATTTTTTGTATCGGGTAATGATTATAATCTACTTCAAAATTTTCTTTACTTTTTCTTCTTTTTAATATAATAAAGATAGAACTACCTATCTTTAAAATAATCCATTGAATTATGTTAAAATTAGTTATTATTAAAATAATAAATAGATATTAACAATCATGAAATGTTTTATTAAAAAAAATTGCACTTAACATTATTATATTTTGTTGTATAAATTTAAAATATAATCAAACTAGGATATGGCATCTAAAATAAATATAAAGAAAAGTTAGCAAAATAAAACAACTATGAACTAAAAAAATAGAGAAAAAAAAAGTGTGACGAAAAGATTTAGATTGATATGATAATTAAATGATAAGAACCAAAAGTGATTTTTATATAAAATTTAAAACAAAATCATTCATCACTTATAACGTCTTAGGAGACAAAAATCTCGCATAAAAATCTGGTTCTAAGTGCACTCAAGAAAAAAAAAACTAATAACATATTGAAAATTAAATATCATAAAAAATCTAAATTAAATGATTTGATTATATTAGATTATAATAAAATGAGGTGCTTAAAAAAAAGGGAAAAAAAAAAAGGAAATGGGGACAGTCCTGTCTTCTGGGGAATGTCTTTATTATTTGGTACTTTGTATTCGTATGTGACGGTGGGGATGATCCTTTTGTGGGACACCCCACCCTAAACCCTAAAGTGAAGGCCTTAATTTTTTCTACTAATTTATATAGTTTTATTTACATAAATGTTATTTTATTAATAGCCTACCAAATAAAGAAACTGTATAGAAAATGAAAAGGCAACCCATATGCATGAAACCAAACTTTATAATTGCTCATTATAAATATATATCTCTATGGATAGTTCATGGATTTCATAATTTGCCCTTTTGTGAGGATATATTTATTTTTTTTAGATAATTATCTTTTTAGTTTTTGAAATTTGAAGAATGGGTGTATTTGGTCTGTAAATTTTTAAATGTAACTTTTACTTCCTCCTAAATGTAACTTTTAGTTCCTCAATTTTTTTAGGAATAAATATGTTTGGTCTCTAAGAGTGTGTTTGGAACAAGGACTATCTTAAGACTATAATAACCATGTAAATACTGTTTTGTATTCTCCAATTAACTATCGTCAATCATATTTCAAAATTCTTATTTGCTACAGTATTTACTATTTTACATTCATCATTTTTTTTCTTTGTTACACGGTTTACTATTTTCTTCTCAAACTAAAATAATTTACAACTCAAACACATACTATTCTAACCCAAACTAAAATAATCTACACTCAAAACACAAATTATTCTAACTCAACTATAATAACCAATTATTTGTCCCAAATGTTCTTTAAATTTTTAAAATATATAATTTTAGTCTCGACTTTCTAAGGATATATTTAAAAATGTCCTTGAAGCAATCTTTTATTATTATGAGTAATAATATGAGGTTTTAAATAAAAAAGATTATACTTTTAGATAGAAGATAATTTTTATTCTATTTTTCTAATTTAAAATTTGGGTTGTTTTCAAATATAAGAAAATGAACCAAAATTTTTACAAATATTATAAAATTTTGGTACTTATTTGTGATAAACTGCAATAAATTACTAATTTTTTCTATCTGTGTCATGATAAACACAGATAGTAGTTTTATCACAGATAAACTGGGATATTTTACTATTATTTATAAATATTTTTAGCAATTTTGTTATTTAAAATAATCTCTTAAATTTTCATATAATTATCTATAATAATAATAATAATATTTCTAGACCTTATTAAACCTACACTTAAAAATTTGGGACTAAAAAGTTACATTTTGAAAATATAGGACTAAATACGCCTATTCATAAACTTGGTGACTAAAAATGTATATTTTGAAAGCTCTCAATAACCAAACACAAATATTCTTTAAAATTTAGGGAGTACAAAGATTTTTTTTTTCCATATTTGTTTTTAGCAAACTTAAGCCTAATTTGATGACTTAATTATATCTATTTTTAACAATCGAGTAGTCGATCACCAATCCTTTTAGAATTTTGACAAAATAAATCATTAAAATACACCAAAAAAATGAACAAATTTCTAGTTAAACTAGCTAGTTTAACAACATGCAAAAATTGTATAGTACATTGTGATTATAAATTGTTATGATATTATATTAGTTTAACATCCAACACAAAATTTGATTTATTTGTCTAACAACATATCATGTGAGTATATAAAATATAGAAACCATAATCTTGTAAAATTAAATATGGAATTGACATTTAAGCCCCCAGAAGAGTAATATTGTAAAGTTAGTATGCCTGGTTGGTGAGGTATAGCATTTGTTATGCCAGCAAATTTCTGCCTTCATTTATTAATCATAATCAATATTCATAAAGAGAGAAGAAAAATGTATAGCATGTGAAGGGCTCAAAACCTTTCAACACTTCACAACCATATAATAATTGAGATTTAAACAAAAAAATAGCATACTTTTTTTTTTTTTTTTTTTTTTGCCTTTTTTCTTTTGTGGAGCCATTAATTTGGTAGCAAAAATGAGAAAAGAAGTAATATTTTTGCAATGTACAATGGTGGGTTTGATGTATCTCATTATTGAGTGGGATTTAGGGTTTTGGTGAGAGAAGATTTTGAGAGAAGCTTCTAGGAAGGTATTGTTCCAATTACATATTTGAAAGGGGAAAGTCTGCACTTGGTCAAATCCAATTGTTTCATTAAATTTAGTATTATATATATAGAGAGAGAGTTAATAAACAAAATGATACAATATACCTGTTAAAAGACCCATTTAATAATCATTTGATTCTTTTTTTTTTTTTACTTTTTAAATTAAGTCAAAAAACAATTTTATGACCTGTGAAAGAATTTTTTTTTTTTTTTAATTTTGATTAATGATTCAACTTTTTTACTTAAGAAAAATGTAAATCTTCTTAAGTAAATGAGAGAAAATATATTTAATTCTTAAAAACAAAAACGCAATGTTTATCCAAGAGGAACTAAATAATTGAGATTTATGTGAAAAAAAAAAAAAAAAAAACTTCTATTGTACGGATTTTTTTAAAAAAAAAATAGGCCATAAACAGTAATCTTTATCTATTTTAAACAATTTTATGACGTGTGAAAAAAAGTTATTAACTAATAATAATTATCTAATCGTATCACATAAGACTTTATAAATTATCAAAATTGTAGGTGGAAATCCCTACGGATTAAAAATAAATAAATGAAATATTATAATGCTATATAAATACCTAGAGCCATTTGGGACAAAAATAACCTCCATTTAGTACAATACTTACTATTTTTTTAGAAAAAAATATAAGACTCAAATAGTTTACTATAGTAGGATGAGTAGTTAGTTATTATAGTTACATTTTAATAATTTGTATTTGAGATATAAATTATTTTAATTTGAGTTATAATAATATGTGTTTGATGTGTAAACTATTTTAGTTTGATAAGAAAATAGTTTTAGTAAAGAATAAAAAATTATAAATGTAAAATAATAAAAATTATAATAAGATATAATATTGACTGTAACTAATTGTAACAAGAGATGATTATTATAATTTAAGATTAGAATATTATATTAAGTGACATATCATAATTTACTATATTTGATTTTCGATAGAGGTTTGGTATTTTACCGGCTAATGGTGGTCAATTTCACTTTTGGAAGGTGACGTGTGCATACCAAATGATATATTCTAATAAAAAAATATATTTTTAATATATATATATATATATATTAAAAACCTTTTATTTATGTCGGATTCGATAACTATTTTATTTTTCTAAATAATGATAATATTAAAAACAAAACATTTCTCATACCAAAACGCTTACAACATGTCACTCGACAATGTAAAAATGGTTTATTTTTAATATGATAAACAAAGTCGAAGAAAAAAAATAAAAATTGAAATCTTACCATCCAAGTTTTTAACAACAAAAGTTTAGAATGGTTACAAATTTAAAAATACGTCAACTAAATCCATGTATGCTACATACTAAATTATAGCAAAATTTAAAATCATATATTAAATCACTACAAACAATTGAATCAAAAGGAACTGTTCTTACCTCAAAGGGAGTGCAGCCAGAAGAGGTTTCAAAGTTAAGAAAGGTAAAGATTCATCCCCGGTTCTTGTTCGAGAATCCGCAGCAATAGATGAGACGGACTCCATATCATTCATTATTAAAGCGAAAGCGACAACGTAACCTTAATGAAAATCGATAAACGGGAATGCTTTTCCTAATAATGAGCAATGCTGGTAACAGCAAATGGTTCCTAACCTCATCAAAATCTGAGTATCAAAATATAAAAATTAAGACGGCATCGAATAATCATTTGATTTTTGGTTTTTTGTTTCTAAAATTAAGTCTATAGACACTATTTTCACCTCTAAATTTTTTCTTTTGTTATCTATGTTTATCGATAGTTTTAAAAACAAAACTAAAATTTGAAAACTAAAAAAATAGCTTTCAAAAATTTGATTTTGTTTTAAAAATTTTGTTAAGAATTCAACCATTATACTTTAAAAAGATGCAAATCATTGTAAGAAATATAAAAAAAAATATGCTTAATTTTCAAAAACAAAAAACAAAAAATGAAATGGTTACCAAACAGACTAAATTACCGTCGTCACGTGCCCGAGACGACGCGGAGCGGCCACCGTCCTTTAAAATGGTTAATTTTAAAAGAAAATAAAAAAGAGTCGCTACTAATTCTTTTTACAGTGTGATTGGACACCGAAATAAAATAAACAATTTTTTTAAATAAAATTCAAGTAAAAATGGTATGTGAAAACTAGAGTTGAGCTCAGGAGTCGTTTATGTGTGAGGAAGTTGTTAGCATCCCACAACACCCGTTTTAAAAACAATCGTCAAATTTTAAATCTTGATTTTTTTTTTTTTGAAGAAATTCAATTTGAAAAAAAAAAATAAAACAAATGTCTTATTTTATCTCTTATTACTCAAATATTTGAAATAATGATCTCATAAAATAAGTGGATAAATTTCATCGATTGAGCTATATTACAATTGAGGAAAAATTCCTCATCTCAATAATGCAATAAATTATTACAATTTCTCGAAATCCGTCATAGGTATAGCATTTTAATAAAGCATTTTGCTTTTATTGGTTTTTATTTCAAATTTGAAATTTTACCAAATTTATCTTATACTTAAAAAGGAAGATAACTTTTGGGCAACTAAAACCATATTCAAAATTTTTCCACATTTATTGTTTTTCTCTTACCTTAACTAAATCGATTATTGTAATCAAACTAAAATAAAAGTTAAAAAGAAGTAAAAATTAGTATAAAAAATGTTAAAAATCATCCAATTAAAATTAAGATAAATTAAATTTATTTTAAATAAATCCAGACAAAATTAGGGGCTACAATTACCTTTATCAAAGTAAGCAAAAGAATTTTTAACCTATGTTTTGTATAAGATTAATAATACTCAGAAGTTGGAGGACCAAAATTAAGAGAAATAACTAAAATATATTTATTTAGATAAGTGATGATAATAATAAAGAAAAGAAAACGGGGCCGGTGGGCTGAGCAAGTTGGCTTTCGGCCCAGCAAAATCAGATAAGGTTCGTCATTTTTTGTCGGATTGTTGGAGGAGCTGCTTTGTTTTGTAGATTCGGAGGTCATTTTTTTCACGTGCTTTTTTTTCCCTTTCTTTTTATTATTGTTATTCGTTATTATTATTATTATTTTTAAATGTTAATCCTGCCACTGATTTGATTATGTTCTAAAGTTTTTCCATCAGTGGCCGTACGCTAATCATTTTCCTAATCTAGGGTTTATTCAATTAATTAACATCACTCTTAATGATTAATTAGAGATTCTTTTTCTGCCTTCACTTCTATTTACATAACCCATTCAAATATGGTATGTAGTAATTATTTTAACTAATTGAATTGTATCTAAGTTGACCACTGTTCTTTTTTTCATTACAATTCAATATGTTCATTTATTTATTTGAAGATATTTACTTTATTTTTATCTTAAGAATTTTCTATATACATATATTGGAATTTCTCCTTGTATATTAGTATAATAGAAGAAGAAATAGGAAGGTTTTTTATTCTTTTTTGATAAAATTGTGTATTTCATGTCAAAAACAAATATAATTTTCGGTTAGTTGGAAAGATATGGAATGAGATTTATACTTGATTATTTATCTTTGTAAGGTTTTATCTTTTTCTTCGTTTTTATTTCTTTTTGTTTCGTTTTTCGAAATTGAGTTGGAGTGAGAGATTTAAATCAATATTGTGATTTCAAATTATTTTCGCCCCTCTTCCTTCAGATCAATGAATAAAATAAACCGAAACAAAAGAAGAGATGTTTCTCGTTCAGTGCCTAAAGTGCACTATGCTCCCCTTCAACAAATGAGAGTTTTCGGTGGAACCGGTGAACTACGCGAGCGGGTTAGATGCATGGGATAGAGGGCTCGTAGTACCTTGCTAGCGCAGCTATGCAGTGGAAGGGAAGGAGCCTAAATCGACCCATTCTTTCATTTTTCTTTTTCAAAGAAAAAAAAACGGTACAGAGAGATTAGACTCTCGGATGAGACTAAGCAGCCACCGACCATTCCAACGTGCCCTAATCTATCTTGATTAAGACCAAAAACCTATAAAAGATGGAACCTAGTTTAAGCAGTGAAACAAATGATAGAATGGAAGAAGAAATACACTATCATTTTGTTAAGAGTATGATATATTCATTTCTTTTTATTCCATAAATTAATCTGAAAGATCAACTCTCAAGCATTTTGTCATGATGTCAACTTCTAATTAAACAATTAGAAAATTAAGTATGTCCACAGTTATTTCATTTAGTAATAAGAACTTATTTTGTCTTTAAAGATATATGTGTTTTTAATTGTCCCATTCATATGGATAAATAAGATATAAAAGAGGAGAAGAAAATATTTTTATAAAAAAAGTCCACGGTAAGCATGAATGTCTTATTACTTTGTTTATTTAATAAAATTAATTAAGTTTCACTCAAAACTTAGGGAAAATAATATAGATCTAAAAACCAAGTAATAACAAAAAGACTCATTAATTAAAAAAATGATATATGATAAAAAGAAGGGAAATTTTTGCAAATAGAAAAATGTAAACTATTTAAATATAAAAAAAATACTGATAGACAGTAATAGAAACGGATAGAAGTTAATCCTTCATAGATGTTGATAAAAGTTTAAAATAATTAAAATTTATTATTTTGTGTAAATAGTTTTCTTATTTTTTTTTTTTTTTAAAAAAAAATTTCATTTTTTTCCATCTATAATATTATTGGCTTGTTCAACTAATCTTGCCTTGTTTATGTTTATGTTTTTTTTCTGGAGATGTATGGTTGCAAATTGATCATATTATGGTTGTACTGTGTTATTTTAGTGGATGTTTATTTTTATAGCTGTGTTGCGCATTTCTTTTTGTATATGTTTATATCTAAACATTTTTCAAAGCCACAACGGTTTCGTGGCAGGCAACATTTAGAATATTAATCAATTGATTTTTTGAAAATGTTTTTACCACTTTCATTTTAATCCTAAACTTTAAAAGTGTTAATTTCATTTATGATCTTTAAAAATTCAAGGTTAAATATTATTTGGTTATTATATTTTAGTTCTTGAAGTTTTAATGTTCAAATTTAGGCTTTCATCTTAAATTTTGAAATTAATCTATTATTATCAGACTGATGAACATTTTTCTTCTAGCTGGACAAAAACCATAACAAAACTTTCCATTTAATAAAAGGTACCATGTGAATCTGTGGTACCAAGTTTATTGGTAGAGAATCCAGACTAACAAAAGTCAACCATAAATTAAATGTTTGGACTAATTTTGAGATTCAGTGAAATTATATGGAGTAATTTTGGACCTACGAAATTCTCAAAACAAATCCCAAAGAAATATTTAACAAAAAATTAAGTACTTTGGTTTTTATATTTACTTTGTCCTAGATCATAATATTAAATATTAAGGTGATCTGAACTATTATTAATCTATTTATAAACATTATAACTTATAATATTTGTATAATTATTATTTTACCATATCACACTATATTACACACATTTTATTCCAATAGTTCTTAACATAAAATATTATATTTATATGTATTTTTTTAAATATAATTTTACCATTTAAAATTTTAAATTCAAAATCTCAGATAGATTGAAACACAAACTAATTTGTAAAAATAAATATGTGAAACGAATATTAACTGAAAAGTATTTGAAAACATAAACAAAACTAAACAGACGGTTGCTTGTCTAAGCAAGTATAACAAATTTAAATGAAAATAGAAATTTTAAACATTTTAACTAAAACAAAATTATTTATAAAAAAAAAACTAGACTAAAATAAATTTTAACGGTGAACTTCAGTAAAACGTCGAATTTTTACCTCGAAAAAAATTAATAATTGACATGGGTAGGTAATAAATATGATGAGTAGGGTCATTATTGAAAGTACACAACGCAAATCCCTTCCAACCTGTCACGACCGACTCCCAGCCTGGCAGTCCCCACCGTTAATTAAAAAAACAAAAACAAAAAAAAAGAAATCGGGCCCACATCACCATTTTCCAAATCCTACGTGGCACACGCTGTTTAAACAACTGTGAGCCCCACCTTCCCTATATATAAATTAACAACCAACGCGTTCTCAAATCCCTAACGCCTCCAAATCCGCCTCCTCCCGCCCCCGTGCCTCGCCGCCGTTAATGGGTATTTGCAGTTCTTCGGAATCTGCCGCTGTCGCCACTGCTAAATTGATCCTTCACGATGGAAGCCTGCAGGAATTTTCTTATCCGGTTAAGGTTTCGTACGTTCTTCAAAACAATCCGTCGTGTTTTATATGCAACTCCGACGAGATGGATTTCGACGATGCTTTGTCAGCCATTAGTGACGACGAGGAGCTTCAACTCGGACAGCTCTATTTTGCGCTGCCGTTGAATAGGCTGAAGCAGCCGCTTCAGGCCGAGGAAATGGCCGCATTGGCTGTCAAGGCCAATTCTGCGCTAATGAAATGTGGCGGCGGAGACAAATGTAGCCACCGCCGGAGATCGGTGTCTCCGGTGGTTTTCACGGTTGAGGAACTCAAGACTCGTAAACGAGTAGCAGCCGGCCGTGGTGGCGCCGGTGGAAGAAGAAAGTTCGCGGCGAATTTGATGGCGATTCCTGAATAGGGTCATTTTTGAAAAATGGGATGGGTTTGTTGTGTAAATAACGGGAAAATAGGGACTTGGTGGTTTAGATCTTTTGATTTGTTCGTTCTTTAAAAAAACAAAAACAAAAACAAAAACAGGACAATTAGACATTTAGACCTTTTTTTTATTATTTTAAAAGTAGCACTAGCATAGGGCATTCCAAAAAAGAAAAAAAAAAAAGATAGATGTAGATTAGCCCATTCTCATTTATCTATGATGAGATTTACATTTTGATGACACCTTTTGGAGGTTATCTTACAATTTTACTCCATTGCTCACACAATATATCCACGAGACTCTACAACTTTGATGTGTATTTTGCGTAAATGAAACAAAAATTACTATCTTAAAAGATTATGGTTCAATCATTTGTTACTCCACATTTGTTGAAATAAAAAAGTTTACAAATTTAAATTAGGTGGAAAAATGTCAAAAAGGTTAAAGTAAAAATAATTAAGAAAAGAAAGTCCATAATATAATATTCCAAGTACATGCTCAAATAGTTCCTAGAATTCTACCATGCCTTCCTTTATCAACAAAAACAATTTGTTATTTTTCAATTTTTTAATTTGTTGAGTTCAAACCATAGAATCTGACTTTATTTAGATTTATGACACACATTCTAACTAATCGAATCAACAACATAAAAACTTTATTTACAAAAATAATATAGTTTAATATTAATTAACATAGATTACCTTTTTTTAAATCAAAGATTCAAATCCTCTTAATCCATTTGTTGAACAAAAAATATAAATTGAAAAGAAAATTCTATTTATAAATTGACAAAATGAAAACATGAATAATAATGGTTGGAGATTTGTTTAGTTAACTTTATATTTGTTTTTCACAAGCAATGATTTGTTTTCTTTCTTGGGTTATCAACTATTTAAAGAGAATCATGCTAACCAATTAAGTAGTCGTATTTTGTTTTATTGAGCAAGACGATTCCTGTTTGATAGCTGAATTGTTCTACATTATGTTCTTGCTCGTTGTTCACAAGTCCATTGTGCAAATTCTTCATCCGTTGAAATGCAACACTTTGAAGTAAATCACGATCGCATTGCTACCATAAAAGGGGTTCTCAGTCTTAGGGGAGCTTAAGACTCAACTTCAGACAATGAGTTTTCCATCTTAAAGGATCCTAAGATTTATTGGTGAAGGGAGTTCAATAAATAATGAAAAGATATCTCAGTGAGAGGAGTCTCACACACTATTGGTAGCCGACGTGTCTAACACTAATATTATCAAACTTAAGGAAACCTAAGTACACTTGAGAGTGAGTCTCATATATAGGGGGTGAAGGAACCTAGTTAAAGGTTCTTGAGCAAAAGCAGATCATCCCAATTTCCTGAACTTCACAGAATTTAGATTTTACAAAAAAAAACATACCGAAGATCATGCATTTAATTAAGAAATTACAGCATGCTCAAAATATAAAAAACAGAATAATAATTCGATTTAAGAACCCTTACCTTTGAAGATCTAATCTTCACTGGAAAATCCCTCGATGGTCAATTGGGCACCACCACGAAGGAAACCTTGGTATATATAGTTTATTTTATATATATATGTAGTAAACAATATGTTATATCAAATATAACATATAACCTATAGTTTCTATATTGTATCAAATACAATATAATCTATAGTTTCAATTCTCTCTCACCAACGACTTTTAATATAAATCACATTTATATTAAATTTAATTATAGGGATCTAATTCATATAATTAATATTTGAATCATATTCAAATATTTATTTCCTATCAAATATACTTTATATTGTAATATATCAAATACATTATAGTAATTATATCATATACAATTAAAAATAAATTAATTATATCGTATATAGTGAATTCTCTCAATTAATTTGAACAATTCAAATTAATAAAAAAAAATTGATTCTCATTTATTCTCGTTGAGTTATCGAGTGTTTGATTGTATGTCCTAAAACTCGTAGTTTGTAAATAGTAAACATACGTGAAGTTTATTTAGACAAATGTAGTTGAATGAACTTGAATTGATAACTCTAAATCTAATAAACTACGAACCCTTGGCTATTGTAATGAATACTTGGACTTTATGTGGAGACATAAACTGGATCAAGTTTGAGTAAAATAGCCTCAATAGTCTATAGTACTTGGATTAGGTTAGGTACCTATTTCTGGAGATACTATTGAATACGGTTGGCTTTATGATTGTTACAAATGTTGTTAAGTGTCCTAAATGATGTGATCAGTTCGTTCATGTAGAGACATGTGAGCGGGGGTGTTCTACACGATAAGATTGTATAAGACTGACCACGAAATGATCATTGTTATGTATTAACACTATTTGCAGTTAACACTGATTAATTTCACTTCTTGATGACCTAGATAACTTGATCTAAATCCTTAGCTGTTTATAAACTCTTGTTTATTCGGGATTGTCACTTGATCTGCATAGGTGAGGGTAAGTTCAACGGCGCTGCTCAATAGGCCTCCCATTTCAGGGATAAGACCGGGTAGATAGCTGGGGACATAGAATTTGCAAGATGGAACTCATTCCTACCCATTTTAGGGATAGTAGAAAAATTGTTCCCTTAAGGGTTGATCTTGGATCTTGAACAAGGGGCCCCATCCTCTCGTTGGCCTAAGAGGGAATGAAATTAGTGATTAAGAACCTAAATCAGTTGTTCATTAGAAAGAGAATGGTACTTAAGGAGAAAAGATGTAACTCAAGGGTATTTTGGTTTTTGACCTAGCTGAGGTTATGAACAACCTGTGAAGGATCAACTTATCGATAATGGTTAAATCAAATGGACACATAATATATCTACAGTGAGGGAGTGCAACAACAGACTATAGTGGACAGTCCTATTAGTTAACGAATGTCGATTAACTAGATTAAAGAGTTTGACCGATTAGTCTCGAATTGTTGGAGTCTATGATCTATAGGTCCATCAGGTTTCCTTTCTAGCTCACTACGGACAAAATTGAAGAACTAGGTGAAATAAGAATTTGAAATGTTCAAATTCGGGCTTTAGGAAAAATTGAATTTTATATGAGATATAATTTACAATTAATTAATTAATTAATTTTGGAGAGTATGTTTTAAATAAAATGTTAGCATGAAATTGTTTGAAAATTGATTACTGTGATTAATCAAAAGCTAGGTGTCAAAGATAATTTAATATGTGATATTAATTTTGTTATTTATTTAATTAAAATTATTTTAATTAAATAACTTCTAAAATATGAAAATAATACTTCATGCTTTTCTAAAAAATTGTTTTATTATAAAATATATTTTAATAAAAAAAATTAGTTAGTGAAGAAAATCCAATTGTTAGATTTGCCCACTAATTAAGTGATTTTTGAAGTGGCTCTTCCAAAGTTTGTCACCTAGATATTTCATGCTAGTGGAGTTTGAGATGGAAGACATGCAAGATGGGATTTTGCATGTATTTTTTCTTTAAATAGGTTTTGATTTCCATAAATTAAAACTCAATGCTTCCTTGAATATTGAAATTATTTCTTCCAAAAAATCTCTTTTACTCTCATTTTTACTAGAGTGAAATTCCCTAGCTTTCACTAACAAAACAGTCCCACAACCATATTCTTCAACCGAAGAATTGGGAGGATTTTCCATTTGTGGTGTCGTCCGAGCACGGAGAGGAAGATTGCGGTGGATTCTACAAATGTTGTATTTTTTAATTCCTTTTTGCATGCTTATTCTTAGTTTTAATGTAATAAGAACGTTATTGATCTTTGCTTCCGCTGTGCATGTTGTCTTTATATTCCAACACCGAGGGAACCTCATGGACTTGTAGCTTGAAGCTCAAACGATACGTGAATACTTAACTAAACTCCTTTAATTAAATTATTCACCATTCGTTAACTGTCGGGCACTTCACTAAAGATCGACAGCTGCACGCTTCGCACTACAAATATATTTCTGTGTCCATTGAATATAACCAGTCAATAATACGATGACCCTTCACAAATTACTTGTAAGTACAGCTAGGCCAAAATTACCGTTTTGCCCCTGTAGTTGTATCTAACTCCTTAAGTATAATTGATTCCTCTAATGAACAATAAATTATAGTACAACTATGATCAAACCGCTATTGGGCCATGAGATGGTGTGGAGCCACATTGTTCAAGCTCTGGAATCAGGCCTCAAGGGAACAATTTATCTACTTACCCCGACGTTTGGGACGGAGTGAATTCCTTCTTGTGTAGCTATGTTCCCAACTCTCCAATCAGACGAATACCTAAAATAGTAGGCTTATTGAGTCGACGATCTGGACACTTTCACCCATACAAATCAAAGAACCGCCTTCATAGGTAGGAGTCCACAACTCACTCAGGATTCATGTAATGTTACATATGGTCATCCTGATAAAATGTAAGTCTTTATTATTAACGGTGTTATATAATGTGACTAAACATTTCGTGGTCTGATCTTATACAAACTTCTTTGTATTGAACATCCATGCTCACATGTTGCCACATGAATGATTAAGATCAGATCATTTGTAGCACTTTACAACAATTGTAACATCTACAGAGCAGACTATACACATAATGTCACCAAGATAAGATATCCAGCCTTATCCATCTACTACAGACCATTTAGGTTATCACTTAAACATGATCCACCTGTATGTCTCTACATGCATGTTTAAACTACCAGATAATATTGGATCTTAGTTTATTGGTTTGTGGTTAATGCAACTAAAATTGAAATAAAATATCATATATTTTATTAAATAAATAAGATGTTTGTACATTACAATTACAAACTATATGACCTTACGATATTTAGGACATCAACCTCAACAGGGGGAGCCTAGGCGGTTAGTGAGTTAAATTCTACATGAGTCATTGTTGTGATCATGTATTACAGATAAGTACTGCGTTATAAACTGGTTAATTCTTTACGAAGGCTTATTGAGTCGACATAAATCATCAGAAATGGAAAGACTCAATCCACTGAGTTTCTTTTTTTAATATATTTTAAATTGTCATGTGACAATTAATTTTTTTTTTTAAACAAATTGTTTAATGAAATAGAGAGTATGAACTTAAGTATGGCTCTATTTTAAATCCTAATCTTTGTTGAAGAGTTGTATAATTGTCTTAAAAAGTGTTCACAAACAGGAAGTGGTAAATGGATGTTGATTTTCACGTCTGACTTCTTTGTTAGGTACAAATTGCCAATAAATACCAACTCGCACCGACGCTTCAACCTTCCCTACTTTACACATAATTACCATTTCTTTAAAATGTATGTTTTCTTATTAACAAAATTAATAAAATCAACCATTTATCAATTTATATAATTTAACTAATAAATCATTTCTGAGTCATCGAAAAATTGTAAACACTACGATCAATATAATATTAATTTCAAATAATATATAATAAGATTAAGATTTAAATTAATCAAGTCAAACTAAGCATAATGTATGAAATTGGCCTTATGTAAAAAGGCGGCTTTATTTCACTTTCAAACTTCAAAAGATGTTTACATTTGACAATGAAATTAAATGTAATATTTAATGATTTGATTAATCAATGTTAAGTAATTAATTAAAGTTATCCTGATTTAATTCCTAAGGATGCCCATATATTGGATACAGCAAGCAGTTTTGTAATTTATTCAACTGTAATTTCGGAGAAACTTCCTTCTAATTTTGTATTTTCTTAGAGAAGAATTGAGCAAATAAAAAAAGTAATTAATCTAAACATCATTTGTAAAGCCTTTTTAAAAAATAAATATACAAATAAGACTTTTATTTTTTGAAGATGACTTATTAAATATATTTCGAGTGGTTAAAAATGAATTTCACTCCAAGGTAATAAATTCCATTCTAAAATTATTGTACTTAGAAAAACATATCTCGAACTGACTGATTCATTGTGATTTGCTTTTTGATGGTTAATGAAACAAAAATAGGTACTATATTTAAATAGCTTATTGTTTTACATATATATCATATACTATTATTGGAGGAATAAACATACCATTACTATAATCCTTATAAAATAATTTAGATCTCATGCTAAGGAATTATTGAAGCCTGTTTTTGGTAATCTTCTAATTCTTGTTTTTTTGTTTTTCTTATAAATTTTTAAATATTTGGGGAAAAAAATAATTTCTTTTAGCAGTATTTTACAATATTAATACAAAGATAAAGGTGATCATATCTGCCTCAACCCACCAAACCTTATTTTTTTCTCTTTATTACTATTTTCTGATCTTCTAATTTATTAGATACGATTGTAAAATTGTATCTATGTCTTGGAAAAAAAGATAATCTCTTTTGAACTTTGTTTTAATTTATTTTGTTTATCCACGAATGACCTATATAATAAACAAGTTGTGTGTTCCAACTTGATACCGTAAAAAATTATGTCGATTTGTATATTCGTGGATTTTCAAAAATAGGTTTAATTATTCTTGCCTTTAGTAGAAAATTCCTTACGGTTGTCACTAGCTAGCAAGCATCTTGATCCATCGTGTCTTAATTTTAATGTGATTGGTCACACTACAAGAATTTTGGGCTTTAATATCTGTTGGAAAAAGTGAAATCAGATGTATAATGTCGGTTTAAAAAAATGGATCTTTAATATCGATTTTAAACCGACATTAAATGTCTAATTATTATTATTTTTTACTTTATTAGAAAACCCTTTTCATATATTTCAACACTCGCACGCGCCAGCTCCTTCCATTTCTCTCTTACCTAAACCCTAACTCTTCTTGGTTGTACGAATCGTTCGTCCATTCGTGGTTGTCCATTTTCCATCCATCAGTCTCCATCACGTTTGTTGTCCGTCCGTCAATCTCCATCAGTCGTGGGTCATCTCTCCATCACGTTTGTCATCCATCTGTGGTTGTTCAGATCTGTAGTCATTCGGTCGTCTCTGCCAGTGGGTCGACGATCATCACCTTAGTAAGCTATTGCCTTATCAACTAGCTAGTGAAAAGTAAACCCATTCTCATACGAATTTCCTCATTTCTTTCTTAGCATATAGGGTATTAGTCATTGTTTCTAGGTTGTTCTGCCTTCTTAAATTAAAGGTAGATTTTTATGTATTTTATTCATCTATCTACCACTAGAAACATCAGTATCTGTCCGACTTACATGTGTTAAACATGTCATCAACATTGATCTAATTAAGTTAAGATTTATCTCTCTAGAACTAAACACAATGGAAAAAGTGTTAAAAACATTAAACCATCAAAAGACATATAGATAATGTTGATTAATAATTGAGAAAAGAAACAAAGGTGGAATGGATAAAGGGAAGAAAGGGTATGGGCAATGGAGAATATATATTATTGGAAGAAGTGTGAGAAGGTGAGGAAAGTGAAAGGACATAATTGATTCATTAATATTAAGAATATGGGAGTTGGCAAATATTATCTTTACATGGTTTGGCTTATTTGTTGGGGTTTGGGAATTGGGTCCATTTGCTTCCTGTTTTTCTTGTAATTATTATTTAGGGTTTCAACTTTTAAGGTCATGGCTTTCTGATAAATGGCCTTCAACTTTGGTTTCCATACATCAAATTTTGGACACAAATGGTTTTTATTATCTAGTGGGGGAGAAGAGATAGCTGTGGACCAGTGATGGAACTCAACTTGGATATTTATATTTATGTTTACATTAATATTCACAACCATTCTCATTAAGTTATGGCTTTTCTTTTTTCTTTTAAAGGTTGTGTTTATGGTGGATTGAGATTGAGGGAGATGGCAAGAATTCGGGGTTGTATGGTTATGCATTTAAAATACTTTTAACTATATAATTGTATGGTTTTAAAAGGAATAAAAACAACTTTAACTATCCTTGCAAGTACCAAGTCATTATTAATTATAAGGCTAATCAATTTATAACTATGGTAGAGTATTAAAAAGAAGGGAACTTTTTACCGATAAAAAAAAGTGTCAAACTATTTATAAAAGTAACAAAAAATATTGATAGATATCGATAGATTTCTATCAGCATCTATCAATGACAAACTTGTATCAGTTTATATCACATATAGATGTTGATAATAATGTCTATCACAACTATCTAAAAGCAATAAAACTCAAATCTAGTATCCAACTTCATGGGTAAATCAATTTTAACACAAAAATTTAATGGTCGTTCAAGAACCAAATAAAATTAACCCAAAACGCCTAAAATCTTACCCTAGCGACTAAACAGAGAAGGGAAGAGATGATTAAAATTTTGTTATTTATGCAAATAGTTTCCTTTTTTTTTTCTTTCTATTTTCGAAAATTCTCCTAAAAAGAACTTGTATTTTAAAATATGTATATGGTAGTAATTAATCGTGTGTAAAAGTAGAGATAAAAGTATTATAAATATGATAATACGAATTTAGTACCATCTTAGTTGCAAATCTAGTACGTGTATAAAATATTTTTGAAAAATATTTAGATATGACTGCACTTATTTAACAATTTTTTAAAAAATTCTTTTATAAAAAAATTGATCGAAATACATGAAGATAAGATTTCATTTCACTTGTATGTATAAAGAACTCCATTTTATCTTCTAGAATTTCTCTTCTAGAATACCTGTTTTTTTTCCTTAAAGAAAAAGTAGAAGTTAATTAATACCTTGGGCAGAATTAATAGTATAGTCACCAGAACACAGCTGTACATGGAAGTGTAACCCAATATTTGTGGCATACATAAGGGCAAATTAGTAGTTTCAACTTTCATATATGACAAATCCCTTGGGCTAGTATTAAATATTATTTATTACACATACATAGACAGACATATATTTAGCAAAAATCTTTCCTAATTTATAATTTATGAATTAAATTGGTAGTGACTCCAAGATTACAAACTAAAATTTTGGACAAATTGCAAAAGCCATCTCTAAAATAGCAAATTTTCAATTTTAAAAATTGAGCCCTTAAATTTATATTAAATATTAAAATTGAATCAAATTAGACCTTCAAACTTAAATAATTATATAAATTGTAACATTTACATAAGTTTGGGAATTCAATATTTATCATTTGTGGGTCCAATTTTTATAATTATTATTAATTTAGAGTCTAATTTTAACACTTACAGAAATTTAAGAGTCTAATTTTTAGAATTGAAAATTGATAATGTAGTTTCAATTATCGTCCTAGTCAGGGATGATTTTTTATAAGTTGTCCAGAAATTTTACTAAATCTGGATTTTCATACTCCTTAATTTTTTGATATAAAAATAATGTTCATCACAATGTTCACATTCACCAATAAAGAATTAAAAAGATTAATAATTGTTGAAGGTACGTTTTTGTAACGACTATTATTTTAATAATATCCAACCTAACAAAATTAATTTCTTTACATAAAATTTGATAGTCTCGAGAGGCAATTTTTATGGCGGAGATTGTGAAATTATATATTAGAATCATCAATCTTGAAATTTTCAAATTAGTTGGTTTACTAAATTGTAATAATTAGGGTCTATAGGGGAAAAAAAAACTAGATAAGATTTAACTTTACCACTCGAAAATTCATTCTAAACTCAATTTAAAACAAAATTTGACTAATTCTAAATTGATATGATTACAAAAATCAAAGATAGATGTAATTAAGTCATCTAAAATGAAATGAAGTAAAGAATAATTGAAGGACACAACACAAGGACGAATCTTAACTATTTATTTTATTATATAGTTAAAAAAATATCATTTAATAATTATTTCTTAGGATTCTCTCTGTCTGAGATCAAAGAATATATATATATATAACAATAAGAAGAAGACTATATATAACAATAATAATAATAATACTTAGGAAAGGGGAAAATGAATATACGGTCAACTTGACATTGACTTGACTGTCATTAATTATGTGCAAGTTGGTGATCCTTGTCTCCTAGGCATATCCACGTGCTTTATTCTCAATTAATTTAATATTATATATTGTATGTAATATTTTTAAAATCTAATTATTTACATTTCTTGCCCGTTGATCTTGTAAATATGATAAAAAGGTATTTTTTGTTCTTTCAATCTCATTTATAACCAATTGTTTATATGCAATTTAGTTTTTTTTTTTAGGTAAAATGTTCGTATGAGAATTAAATAGTACATGTTTTAATATGAGTTACTGATTTTAAGATTGATGAATAAAAAGTGGATCATTAAATTAAAAAAAATGTCAATATTTAAAATAAAAATGAATAAAAGCATTTATAATATTTGGAATTTAGAAGATGGGGTTGATATAATTTAATTTGATGGGTGGAAATGTAATTTTGTTTGGGAGGAAGAAATTACAACCACTAAAATAAAAGAGTGCAATGATTCATAGTGGGTTATGGGGTGGTGAGGCAGTGTCATAGTACTTGTTTGTTTTTGGGTGCTTTGGCATTTCATAAGGGAATAAAGTAAATTTTATTATATTCTTTAATTTCTACATATCCTGTTTTCATTTATATAGATTTTTTTTTTCCTTTTGTCTTTGAATTTTAATATATATATATATACTACTTCCCATTAAATTTCTACATTGCAATTCACATGCTAAGTTGTTGAGTTCAATACTTAATACTAGATCAAGTGTATATTGATTAAACAATGAGTTGAATAAGATGTTACATAAAGTTTTTATTAAATTCAATGAAATAATACAAAAATGTAGCTTACTACAAAATTAGTTGAAAATATGAAGATAATAATATTAATAAATGTGTATGGAGGAAAAAATCAATTATTGTTTGAAATGACTATAAAAAGAACATATTTGTGAAGAGATTATTTTATTTTAGGTTTAAATCTCATTTTGGTTCTTAACCTTTGAATCTTGTTCTATTTTAATTTCTAAACTTTTAAAAATATTCGTTTTAGTCTTTGAACTTCTAAAATATGTTTATTTTGGTCCATATGGTTAAGATTGAGTTAATATTTTGGAGATGAAATCTGTTTAAAGATGAAATTATATCCAACCTGGGTTGAGTTAGATGAAGGTAAAATAAAATATCAACAACCAACGTGTCAGAGTTAACCGTCAAAATCTTGGACACAAAATAACTTTTGAGTTTACCTATAGAAAATCACTTTACCATCTAATTTAAAATTGAAACCCTAAATTTTTTAGCACGACTAACTTATTTGGTAGTCTAATCATCTAAAAATATGTCATTACTATTGTGTATAAGAGTAAATAGAATCTTAATAGCAGAGAGCAAAGTACACGCTTTTTAAAAATTCAAAGACTAGAATGAACATTTTTTAAATTTTAGAGACTAACATAGAATAAGATTCAAAATTCAGGACCAAAATAGGATTTAAACCTTAATTTTATCTTTTCAAATAATATAATGTTAAAGTTCTTTTTTTTCTCTTTTTCCAAAGATGTTTTCACTAGACGCTAACTTTTTTAAAATAAATAAATATCAAATTCAAACAAAATTTAAAATGATGTCATATTATTTTTTTAAAAAAAGCTACTAATATTCTTTAAAAACACAGAAAGCTCACTATAAATAATTCAAATAATTGTTTGTGGATGGCACTGCTCACACCTCACACATTGGATGGAAACGTTTTCCACCACCCAAATTGAATTTTGGATATATATATATATATATATATATATATATATAGTTGAATAATAACAATAATAATAATTTTGCATTCATCTGAGTGTTTTGCAATTCAATGGCTCTTGTTTGTGCCACTCTTCTTTGGAGTTTTCTGAAAAAAGGAAAAAGAACAAAAATTTATAAAAATAATAATAAACAAAGAAGAAAAATAACCCAATCAAGCTAAAATTGGCAAATTTAGCAAAATTTATTTTTCCTTCAACAGTAAATTGTACCATTTCATATATCAATTGAATCTATCTAACAAACCAATCTTCATTTATAAAATCCCCCTTACTAATTTTAATATTTCACATCAATTCAAATATGAAACATATTCACTTATGTCCGCCCAAAATTAGTACCGACTTTTCCTCATTTCTATTTTATTCCCACAATATTGTTTTAAAAGTAAATATTAAATTATACAAGAGGCATATCTTTGTATTTGTGTTTCTATTTATACAAGTCTTTTCATTTTTTTCCCTTCCCTCTAATAACGGTAGGTATAAAATATCTACTTTCAACTTTCAAAAGAAAAAAAAAAAACATAATATTGATGCCAAAATTTAGACTAGGTAATACGTAACGGACCTTTAATATTAATATTGTTGTTTTCAAAACTTATTAAAGAAATATTGTTGTTTTGAAACTTATTAGAGAAATATTGTTGTTTTCAGAGTTCGAGGCTAGAGGTCGAACGTTGAGAACTCGACGAACAAAGAAAAACTTGGAAACAATACATAGGCCGAAACTTCAAACCTCGACAAGGGAAATCTCGCGAATCTCACTTTGGTTGTCGAAGGTTGAAGTTTCGACACACATCCACCATTGAGATTGCAGGTTTATTACTTTTCTTTTTCCCTCATAGAGGAAATAAAATAATGAGATGATATACTATATATATCTGTGTACTGGAGCTGCTTCTAACAACCTATGCATTTTGTTATCATTTCGAATTAGATGGAGGCTTGTGGGATTGACGTGAGAGGGTGGAGATGGCTATATTTCTAGGAGCGAACTCCAGGCGAATATGAAGCGCATGGATACAATTTATGCCTTGGAATGAAAGACAATTTCGAATTAGCTTTGTCTTCGAACAAAATTTTGTATATTAGGTTGTCGAAGGTTACACACATGTCGAAATTTCAAAACGATTAAGAAGATAAGTGGGCTGAAGCAGATTAAGGAGAGAGCGAGATTCAAAGCGAGATAGTAGGAGAGAGCAAGATGTTGAACGAGATTTTAAGAGAGAGCGAGATTCAAAGCGAGATTTTAGGCGAGAGCGAGATTCAAAGCGTGAATGTTGGAGAGAGCGAGATTTAGTTTATATTGACTAATTTGACTAACATTGAACTTGGTAAAATGAAATGGTTGAATAATTGAAAAATGAGATTATTCAGGAATACACATTGAATGCTAAGATTACGCATTGAGTTTCTGGTAGTAGATCCATAATCAAAAAAATGTTTGTGATTGTTCAAGAAGAAATGAAAGCTAGTAATCATTAATGGAAAAATAACAACAATAACAGAGAGAGCGAGATCTTAGGATAGAGCGAGAGTGAGAGTGAGAGAGCGAAATCTTAGGACAGGGCGAGAGTAAGAGAGTGAGATCTTAAAAGAGAACGATACTGAGAGAGCGAGAGTGAGAGAGCGAGATCTTAGGAGAGAGCGAGACTAGAGAACGAGATCTTAGGAGAGCTAATAATCATACTATAATTGAATAATCATTAGACTATAATTGAATATATTAGATTAATATACTATAATTGAATAATCATTAGACAACAAATTGAATATTTTAGATTATTATACTATAATTGAATAATCATTAGACAACAAATTGAATATATTAGATTATTATACTATAATTGAATAATCATTAGACAACAAATTGAATATTTTAGATTATTATACTATAATTGAATAATCATTAGACAACAAATTGAATATATTAGATAATTATACTATAATTGAATAATCATTAGACAACAAATTGAATATATTAGATTATTATACTATAATTGAATAATCATTAGACAACAAATTGAATATATTAGATTATTATACTATAATTAATTAATCATTAGACAATAAATTGAATATATTGAATATATTATATTATTATACTATAAATTGAATATATTAGATTATTATAATGTAAAACTTTATTGATTAAAAAAAAAATTGTATATACAATAGATTATTATAAAAAAAATTGAATATACAATAAATTATAATAAAAAAAATTGAATATACAATAAAATGAATATATAATAAAAAAATATTTATTATTCAATCCCTAATTATCTAGAGCCTGTCTTAGTAATGAAGGACACTTCTTTTGATTATGTCCTAACTGGTTACAAAATCCACATCGTTGTTGAGTGGCTGGTTCTGTCCAATCCATCTCGTTGTGATAACATGAACTTTTCGGTCTACCAGGTTTTCTCAACAATGATGGATCAGGATGTAAGACGGGCATATTAGGGTGCGTGATCCAGTAATCTTCATGCAGTACAGGTTGAAATTGAGGAGAGTAACATTCAGCATACGTTGACAATTTGTAATAGTCCTCAATAAAATCTTTGTAGTTCATGTTAAAATGTGAGCAAACGGCCATAAAATGCGAGCATGGAATGCCGAATGCTTGCCACTTGTTACATGAACAGTACCGCTCGATATGATGGCTTGTTTGAGATCACTATGTATGAAACACCTAAGAGAAATTGTAACACACGAAGAGGTGTGTTTAATTTCATATCGACATGCTGGTATAATTGCAGTAGTGAACAACCCAGCAAATGGTTGGACGGGACCGAAATGTCACCATCGTTTCTGCTTACGACATATCGTCAACAACTTCAATAAAAAGTATAAATTTAATTCATTGAAAAATTATGTTTATTGTGTCGGGTGTCGGTTTCAAATTCAAAAGTTCAACAAACCAATTAAAGTTATCAAAGGAATAAATCGGAGCTGTCTAAGTTTTTTTGACAACATTAGTTTAAAGCAATGGATTCAAGCACATGATGGAGGATTCAGATATAGGTAGATGACGACAAATCTATCAGATTTCATAAATGAAGTCCTCAAAGGAGCTCGAATGTTGCTTATAAATGCAGACGAGGAAACCGTCATAAGATATGCGCGAGCATATATACTACAAATGATGGGTGGAAGTCTGTTTTCAGATAAATCAAGCTATTTTGTTCACTTGATGTTCCTGCCACTGTTAGCTAACCTCCATGATGCGGGGTAGTATTCATGGGGTGGACCATGCTTGGCATGGTTGTATATACAACTATGCAAAGCAACAAGACCTGAGGTTCGAGAGATAGCTGGGCCTCTCATACTTTTGCAACTATGGGCTTGGGAGCGATTTCTAACAATGGCTCCACAGTTACATCATGTTAATGACGCTCAGTTAGTTGGACGAGCCTACGGTTCTCGGTATGTTGTTATAATTCAATTTAATTTTTATATCACTGATCTAGTCAATTTAAATTCTAAATTATCAATTTAAAAATTTAGGTGGAGAGACAAAATTTGTGTGACTAAGACAGCCACACATATAGTCAACCAGTATAGATACATGTTTGATCTGCTTCAACCTGAACAGTACATCACACTAAACCTAATCGATTATTTTATTCACATTTTTATTGTATTTGTCTTTAATATTCTCTAATATAATATTTTGTATTTCAAGTTATTTGGGAGCCATACAAAATTATTGTGCATACTTTGCCTAATTTTTGTACGAATGGTCAAAATATATGGGGGACGATGGGTCCTCTCATATGTTTTCACATTGGTGAGTGGCATCTTCCTGACAGGGTGATGAGACAATTCGGTTTTCAGCAGGATGTCCCATCGCCTTGTAATACTGAACCCTTACTGCATGATATTGACCTAAGGGCTGGAGATTGGTCAAAATATATGGGGGACGATGAGTCCTCTCATATGTTTTCACATTGGTGAGTGACATCTTCCTGACAGGGTGATGAGACAATTCGGTTTTCAGCAGGATGTCCCATCGCCTTGTAATACTGAACCCTTACTGCATGATATTGACCTAAGGGCTGGAGATTGGTCCAAAAAAGTTGCACATTTGGTAGTGTGATGGCACTATCGTGCAAGGTTTATTGCAGTGGGGGTTTCTCTTGAACAGTTTAACACAGATGTCACTCCAGAAGATATTTATTGGTATAATAATATCACAAGGCGCTACGTCATTCATCTCGTAAATGAATGAATATTATCTATTTTTTAATTTAAATTTATTTTAAATATTGTCTAATTGTTTTATAATTCACAGAGATCGAACAACAGTAGACTCCATGAGGTTGCGAACGATCCAAACCAGGTTCTTGCTATATGTAGTGACAACCAAAGTTATATGGAGGAATTCATTATATGTACGATATATCTATTGTTCCTCCACCAGCTCCTAGACGTAAAGGACCTGTTTGGGAAGAGGATGACTTTGATGAGGTTGCACATAATGTGGAAGAGTTGCTCATATGACGCAGACGCAGAGTCAAACTAATTATGTTAGTCCGATGATGATGATGCCAGCATTTGGTTCAGGACATTATGACTCAGAGACTCGTCTTTCGTCTTCATACGTGCATGGACATGGTCGGGGTATTTATATTATGAAACGCCTGCAGAGGTACTAGAGCAACATCAAGAAGAACCCGAGCAACCTCAAGTTCGAAGTCGACGACAACAACCAGTTCGAAATCGACGACGTCCGCCTTGTGGGACACATTGATTTTTGTAATTATTTGTATGTAAATGAGGTATTTGATTTACATTTTCTTATTTTTATGAGTTAATATTTTTTTAATTTATTCTTTTTAGAGTTTAAATAAAATAATAAAATATTTTTAGAATTTTTTTTTTATAAAATGAAAAATTGAAAAAAAAAAAAGGATTAGAAAGAAGAAGGTGGAATGTGTAATAATTATAAAGGAAAAAAAGGGAAATTTGTATGGTATTCTTGCTCTCGCTCTCGCTCTCGCTCAAAATCTCGCTCTCGAATTTGATTGGAAAGTTCAGTGGCAAAAAGAAGGAGATTCATTAGCTCGTTATTTAGTTAGATTTACAGAAATGACAGAATCCGTAAAAATTATTCAACAAGCTTTGGAAGGAATTCCAGAGGGAGCTTATGAAAATTTAGAAATATGATCTTTTAATAGAGGAAGGTCTCTGGAATGATAATTAAACATACTCAATAATAATGTTAGGAAGGGCAAGGTCGAGGGTTCAAAATTTGACCTAGATAGGTCGAATTTTCAACCCTCGACTTATTTTTAAAAAAAAAAACAACAATATTTTTACAAATAGTTTGAAAACAACAATATTTTCCTAAATAGTTTCTAAAAGGACAATATCCTTTTAATTTTCCCAATACGTAACACTAGTAGTGAATTTGTTTGAAGGGAAAAAGAACGTGACCGAGAAAATATACACACCGGTGTGGTGCTTATAACATACACCTCGATACTTAAAGTCAGAGAGTGAAAGTGTGTGGAAACTAGAGAGTTTGAGAATATGACTCAAGTTACCTCATATGAAATCATAGTGATGTATTTTTAGAGAAAGCTAACCTAGGTTGTTTCCTAATGTTTCGAAGTTGCCTCAGGATAATTAGATGACTTACTAGGCTAAGAGGTGGACTTGACTTTATGTTTGGCTAGAGTTGACCTCGAACTGTGAGTGTCTTCTTTGAGCCATATCGCAAGCCAATACTCGCTCGAGTCGGAGCATACGTAATGTACCCTATTAGTCATTTGGCAAAGCGACCGAGGCCAAGCATGCTGGCTTAGGTTAGGCCCAAGCCAACCCTCTTTTCCTTAACCCATTTTGGTCTTCGTTTCCACTTTTAGCTCGTATCACTATTTTTCTTGACCTTATTGTTTCTAAATGTCAATTATACCGTTCGGTCCAAAATCATCCCCAACACATAATAATTAATCTATCTTTGACAACTTGTTATTTTAAAAGAATATAACTACGACAAACTATACTCCAACGGATAATTATTATTTTTATGAGGGTTATTGTTTAAAAGAGTTTCCACCTAATAAATCGTTAGAATGAAGAATTTTTTTAGCAAAATGTGTCATGAGCCCAATTCAACAAATTTTGATTATATGCTATTTTCATCAACACAATATCATGTTAGAAGAAGGAAAAATGAGGGATATAAGATACTGTTTACTAGATTAATTTTTAATACTTTGTTGAGTTTAACTAAAAGAGAGAGAACTGGGATATTAGGTTTTTTAATCCATTCAAGTATGTTTGACTAACTACGGTTACAAACTAGAAACTAATGGTCAAAATATAAGTTAGATTAATAATTTTGAAAATGTATTCATTAGCAATACACAATTGCATATATAATCCCATGTTGATGGGACATGGTTTGAAAACCAATATCAAGTTTTGTATTATCAATGATACACAACTCCCTTTTATGTGTGTTCTAAAAACCCACTTCTTTAATATATAAACTTACATTTTCTAAATTAATGTTGCTTAATTTTCTAAAGTGTTGTGAAATTAATGAGCACAACGGATATGGAGAAAATATAACATAATAATATATAAATATAATAATAATAATAAAATAAAATAACTAAAATTATGAAAATTTAGTGTAAATTTGAAATGGATTTCTTATCAACACTTTTAAGATCTATCAAATGCCACTAAATAGACAAAGTGCCAAGTAGGATGTGCTCTTACATGGACACCAAGCATAAATACAAGACATATGGATAACATGAAGATTGACACATGACTTTTAGGACACTAAGCAATGAGCATCTATTTATTTTTATAATATTTATAATACTCCTCCTTAGATGACCATATATGTATATGCAATATTCCTCGTTAAAATATTACTAGGAAAAATCCAATGAAAAAAAAACTTAGTGAAGGAAAATAATACAAATTTCATATAATATATAGTCCTAAAAAAATACAATATATTTACTTTCCCTCATGAAAACATCACTTTGAATCGCCGCATTCCAATGTTGTGCACCAATTTTTCAAAAGTTGTGGTTGGTAATGCCTTTGTAGATAAATATGTCAGGTTATCTTTCGAACAAATTTATTGTATACACTACAGGAATTATGGCTTCTCCCGACGTCATATTTCGTTGGGAAAGTGTGATTTCCCGACGCATAAACGGTCGTCGGGAGTTTGATCGGGAGAGGATCTCCCGACGAACTTTTGAACGGCGTCGGAAGTTAAGGGGGAACTCCCGACGCTTCGTATACGGTGTTGGGAGTTCCAGGAACTCCTGACGAGCTACAACGCGTTAGGAGTTCCCCCTAACTCCCGACGCCGTTTTAGAGTACGTCGGGGGATCCTATATGCGTGGGGAGTATTAAAATTTAATATATCGTTTGTAATTTTTTAAAATTTGATCTGAAATCCTGTGAAACATATTATACCAAATAAAGATTCACATAAATGAAAATGAAGTCCATTTTATAACAAGTAAAAAATTACAATATCCAAACGAAGTCGATAAACATTCATATCAGAAATACATAAAAGAAATAAAATGAGAACAACATCTAGAACACTTCTCGAACACAACATCTTCAACAATTGTCCCAGCTCATCTTTGAACAGCATTCTACAATAAAACAAAAACATTGAAATGTTATATCGATAAACATTTCAATTTCCTCTATTTTTCAATTTTTGAAAGTCCTATATGATCTTTTAGATTGAAATCTAGTAAAAATTAAATTTTCATGAGAAGTATGTAAGAAGGGCTAGCTTATCTCAAAATAATATTAGTGCATGCATAGGATAATGGAGTAGAATAATAGTAAAGAAATATTCTTGGAAGGGGGAAAGAAATAGAGTCTATCAGTGATAGATCATCGTTGGTAGGCGTCTTTTGATGATAGAGTTTATTAATGATGGAGTCTATTACTGATAGATTTTGTTATTTTGCAATTCTTTAAATATATTGTTGTTCACTTGATTAATACCCCTAAAAGTACCACTTATTGCAATTACCCTTTCTTCTTTTATTCTAATGAGTCCAAGTGGAGAGCTTTCAATTCAAATCCATATCCATTTATGCAAGTTTAGGCCTTAGGAATATTGAAACAACAATTGTTGTGGGCCTTTCATTTCTCTTGATGATAGGATGGGCCTTGATTCTAGCCCAATCCATAGTTGGGGCTCATTGGGCTAACTACCCCTTTGCTATGTAATTTGCTTAAGTCTCCCTTTTAATTCCTTTGTTATCACAAGTTAAGGCTCCCTCTAATTTAATAATAAAAATAAGATCAAAAGAAAAGGAAAAGCACAATTACACATCTTAATTAAATATAACAGTTGAGAATTTCTTATGAGTTTAGGATGAATATAACAGTTGAGAATTTCTTATTCATTGCTTACATTACAAAATTCAATGATATGAATCATATTCATATGCAAGCATGAATGAACAAAAGCACAATTACACATCTTAATTAAATTAAAACAGGGCATAAAATAGTGATCCCTTTAAAGATTTTAAAAAAAGTTGAATTAAATTAACATATGTTTTGTAAGGCATGGTGGAAGAGAGTGAGATTTTAGTCCTTACATGGTGATGGATGATTTAACTATAAAACCAATGTCCACTATTTCTAGTATTACTCTCCTGAACAAGTTTAATATCAAAGAAGTTGGTGCTTTGGTGGAGAAAGTCATTACTTTGGATGTCAATCAAGGTGTGAAGCTGCTGAGGGCATCTTTGCAAGCGAGATTCAGGGAGAGAGCGAGATTCAGGGAGAGAGTGAGATTCATGGAGAGAGCGAGATTCAAGGACTGTGATTGGGCTTTTGAAACATCAAGGCATGGTGGGATGCTTATCTAATTTGTATGAAAGTGTTGAAGTTTTAAATGACATAACTAAAGACATAATTAAACTTTGCTACCATAACTGCATAAAGCTACTTAAGACATAACTAAACTTTGCTACCATAACTGCAGGATAGCAACATACTACACAACTAAATAATTTAGTAATCATATCTAATTTGATGGGTCTCTTCTATGTGATCGTACCATGTCTTCAATCATCTTTTTCATTTCTTCCATTTGTCTCGCATGATCCTCTTGCATTCTTCTCTGAACATCGTCGAGTTCCTTAATCCTCGACTGAGACTGTTGGAAATTGACTCTCAATTCATCCATTCCCGCCTCCGTTCCTTGAGTAGATGACGAGCTTGATGACATGGTACTTCTTCTTTACTTAGGCTTAGAGCCCCAACCTAGACCTTTTAATATCCAGGTCGTCTACCCAAAACCGTCTCACAAATTTCATCCCCTATTAGTGGTTGAGAACCTTCTACAGTACTGGGGCTAGATTGTAATTCCAACATTTGATGCTAGACATAATAACTAAATGGGTAAGAATGAGCGACTAAAGTTAAAAGTGAAAAAAAAATGACAGTAAAGAAAAAAAATGTTACATGTGCACTTTCAGCTGCCTCGTTCACAAATTTGCCACCTTTAGAGTGTGTTTCCCTAAATAGGTCAACACGTCCTATTTCTCGACCCTCTTTTGCCTACAACTCTGCCTGAATTTGCAGGAATGACTTCGATCCACCTACGTGGTCGAACGGTAATTTCTCTCTATTCTTCCGGTTCGTCACAGACACTTCCTACATTTGAAGAAAAAAAATATGTCAATAGTGTGATGTATTAGTAAATTCAGAAAATGATACACACAATAAATATTGTACCTGAAACGCTTCACTCTCGAAGCGGTCACACAAAAAATACCAATCTTCTGGCCTATTTTTAAGCCAAGTAGGCAAACTAGCACATGCTTGCTGAGGATCTCCACACTTTCTATAATGTCTGTGCAAATCTAATCTAAATTCTTTGAATGAGTTTTGCATTTGATGTTCTATGAAACGGTTAAGTCGTTGACTGGCAGATCAAGATCGAAATAAGCCTACAAAAGAGGGAGGGAAGAATTTGCATAGATGATGTTCATGACTGTAAAAGAATAAACTTATAATTATTTACCAATAATTGACTTTTAGCCAATTCTATGAAGTCGTTTGGAACCTCAGCAAAAGTACGACAATATACTGGAAATGCGGATCTCACGGCGACGCTGATGGCATTACTAAAACAAATTGAATGTTGAGATATCGATTTTGTCTCCCCCTCATTTATCACGATTGTGATTCTCCCATGTTTTTGTACGTATTTTTCCACCTCGATGTTCCGCGAATGCTCTCGCTTCTTCCGATTGGATGCTGAGCCACTATCTGAAGAATAAAAAATTTAAAACAGTTTATGATGTATATAAATTAACAAAATATATTTTAAAATATACTAACCTGAAGTATCACCCACAGAAGATATCGTGTTGTCTAGATATAACTCCTGAAATTCTTCATCAGCCTCCCGTTGAATAAATACGTGTAAGTTAGAGAAAAAGAGAATTTAATAAATACATCATTACTCATCATCGTAATCTAATTTAAATTATTCATCAGCACTTGAACTGTTATTGGGAGATAATTGTTCTTCATCATCATCGTTTATGAAGTCATGATCGCCATGTATAGTAATTGGTCTTTCCACAACTATAGGATCAATGTCAACTCTGCATAAAGTAACCTCCTCAATGGTTTCATCCACTCGGACGCCACCAACAATTTCTAGTAAATCTAGTTGTGCGTTTTCAACATCATCCACTTCCGGTACATCCCATATTCGTTTATTTTGGACTACTTGAACAACTTTCCAATTGCTCCATGTTTGATGTCATCAATGTAAAAGACTTGTTGTGCTTGGATAGCAAAGATGAAAGACTCATCTACATACCAAAAGTATGATGTATTGATCGATTTATATCCTATATCCACATGTGTCCTATTACTTTTGTTGTTATCTGTGTCAAACCATCTACACTTCAACAAGAAAATGTGTCTTTTGTTCGCATATTTCAAATCTAATACTTAATCTTCAATACCGTAGAAATTGTTATCCACACTTATGTTCTCACTGATCTCTCCGGCCACTAGGACTCCACTATTTTGTGTAGCTCGACGATTATCACGCTCTACAGTGTGAAACCGTACCCCATTAACAATGCATCCATTGTAAGAGCGCACCTCAGACGAAGGTCCCATTGCAAGTGAAAAGAAATCATCGGAGATATCTTCTCTCTCACGCCGTTGTAGAACTTGATAATTACTTATGCATTAAAAATGAATACGAAGAATGAATCATCCCTCAACCGTTGCCTACAAAATGACTATGTATATCTGAGATTTGAACCAATCGGAAAATTTGCGTTGATGTTTTATATATAAGTCAGAGGCGATTTGAGCTTCACGACAAATTAACCTCAAATGTTGCCTACAATATTTATCATTTAAATTTTATATCAAAGAAGATACCCTAGAATTTAGAAAAGGAAAAGGTTTGAAACGTACTTGCGATAGTCTGTTATTTCTTTACAATTGTTGAGAATGTACCAATGTGCAATACGCTTTTCCTCCACTGATTGCGTGTGTAAAGTTGACGCCCCTAATGGTCGTACCCTCTGCCTAAATAATTCAAATTCACCAAATATCTCGTGATCGGGAATGTTATCACCATTTCGTTCATCTCTATTAAATCTCGTTTCAATCCCACTTAGATATCGCAAGAAAAAGTTCCATGATTCATTCATTGCATATGCTTTCGCTATAGACCCCTCGGGACGTGCTTTGTTCCGTACAAATTATTTTAATGTTCATAAACTTCTTTCAATAGGATACATCCAACTGTAACTAACTAGACCCACCACTTTGGTTTCATATGGTAGATGAACTGCAAGGTGTACCATTGCATTGAAAAAGGCAGATGGGAATATTCTCTCCAATTTACAAAGTATGACTATGATGTCTGCTTCTAGTCTGTTCAAATCACTTACACATATTGTCTTTGCACATAAGTCATGAAAGAATGTACACAACTCAACAATAGCAGTGGATACATTCTTCGGTAGGTATGCTCGAATACCAATAGGGAGTAGTCTGTGAAGCAACACATGATAGTCGTGTGTTTTCAACCTCGATATTTTTCCATCTTTGTCATTGACACATCGTGATATGTTAGATATGAATCCATCAGGGAATTTCACTAATTTCAAATACTTACAAAACGAAATCCATTCACCATTTGTTAATGTGTATGCTGCTTATGGTTTTACAAATCTGTTCTCGATCTGTATCAAGTGTAGGTCCTTTCTTATCTTCAAATCTTGTAAGTCCAATCGAGCGTTCGTTGTATCCTTTGTCTTTCCTACAATATTTAACAATGTGCCCACCAAATTGTCGCATGTGTTTTTTTCAATATGCATTACATCCATTTATGTCGTAACAATAGTCTGAACCAATATGGAAGTTGGAAAAAAAATACTTTTTTAGTCCAGAATTCATTTTCTTTTTTTATCTTGCTTCGATGGATGTTTGCTAAGCACAGAAAAGTTTAGCGTATTTATTTGTTGTAATATCTCTTCTCCATTCATTACGACTTGTGGAGGTCTACGTTCAACTTTTTCATCATGTTGTCTACTTCGATGCCAACTATGATTCTTCAGAAGATAACGTCAATGTCCCATAAATTATATTTTTTCTCTTATCCCGAATGACGAGTTATCTTCTTTGCATATTGGAAATGCTTGATAACCTTTTTATACTCCACCCAAATAAATCACCGTACCCAAGAAAGTCATTAATCGTCCATAATAAGGTAGTATATAGTTGAAAAAACTCACCAGCAACAGAATCATAAGTTCGCACACTAATTGTCCACAACTCTTTCAACTCTTCAATCAACGGTTGCAAGTAAACATCAATTTCCTTCCCAGGAGATTTTGGACCAGGTATGAGCAAAGACATGAAGAAGTTTGTTTCCTTCATGTATTTCCAAGGGGGCAAATTATAAGAAATTATCACCACAGGCCACATACTATAAGAAGTGTTCATATTTCCAAACGGATTGAAGCCATCTAAAGCTAATCAAACGAACATTTCGAGGATCTAAACCGAAATGAGGGAATTCACGATCAAAATGTTTCCACCCCTCTGCATCAGGTGGATGTCGCAATACATCATCCATTTCAACTTGCTTATCTTTATGTCATCTCATGTCAGAAGCGCCTTCTTTTGATGTAAATAATCGTTTTAATCTCAGTATCAATGGAAAATGACGCAATACCTTATGTGGTATTTTTTTTACTCTTGCTATCATTAACTTTGTACCGAGACTCATCACAAACAGGGCATTGTTGCAAATCTACAAACTCTTTCCAATACAATACACAATCATATTTGCACGTATGAATAGACTCATAACCTAGGCCTAAATCACACAATTTTCGCTTGGCTTTATAAAAGGAAGTAGGTATAGAGGTACCAGCTGGAAATGCTGCTTTTAACAATTCCAGCAACATGTCAAACGATTTGTTACTCCAGCCATTCAGAACTTTGATATGCATCAACTTCACTAAAAAGTTTAATGACGAAAATTGCGAATACCCAAGGTATAATTCATTACGTGCTTTGGTCATTAAATCCTCGAATAAGTTCGTGGTATCTCTTTCTTGACCATTAAATGACATTTCATTATTCTCAATCCTTCTTTCATTTGCATTTCGTTTTCAATTGGAACTTGTAAATCGTTGATAAGATTTAACATCTCATTTTCTTCGACAGCATTACTCTCTATAAACTATCTACTTCAACATCCTGTATTGAATGACTTGTATGACTTCTAGATAAGTTTACCGGCTCTCCATGATATACTCATTCACAATATGAGGGAGATATTCCATATATTAATAGATGTCGTTCCACAATATCTATCTTTTCCCAAATTGAATTCATACAATTCTTGCATGGACATCTTATTCGTCCGGAATCATTTACATGAAACCTTGCCATATCTAAGAACTGTGATACTCCTTCTCTATACTCCACTGATAACTTATTCCTTAGTTTAATCCATTCTTTATTCATCCTTAAAAATAAATATTTTCTTACTAACTTGCAATCCAAAACAATAACCTGGATTAGAGGACAAAGTACAAAGTATTATTAAGCATTGAGTTCTATAATTCATTTCTTAAGGCAAAATAAACACATAGGTCTCTAGACCGCTTAAATTGTCTTAACAACTTTAAAATGTATTATTTAATACGTCTCCAAGCTTTCAATTTTGTGTCTAATATAGGCCTTTCATCTATTCAACATCTTCTGAAATTTACAAGCCTATTGGACACAAAATTTAAAGTTCAATTTTCTATTAGACACAAAATTTAGTTTTATGTCTAGTAGATTCTTTAAACTTTTTTAAAATATTAAATGCGTTAAGTACAATATTTTTTTCTAAATCAAGTAATCTATAACCTTAAGAATTAAAAGGAAAAAAAAAAACTCAATCTACAATAACATCAACAATCCATAATTCATAATTCACATTAGATTACCAACATGCTAGAAATTAAACATTAGCAACATTAATTACCAACATTAGTAACATGCTAAAAATTAAACATTACCAATATTACCAACATGTTAGAAATTAAAAACAATGGCTAAAATTAAGATACAAAATAAGAGAAAATAAATGAAATGAATGTGCACGAACCTTAATGAAAGCTTGAAAATAAACAACAAATTTGAAAGTAATGAAGGGGAAGGCGGCGGCCGACGGTGGACGACGACGCGAAGGAGGAAGGGCAGGCGTAAAGAGGGGCGACGACAGGGGGGAGTGGTGGGAGCGTGAAGAGAAGGAAAATGGGGTGGTCGGTGTGAAGGGGGGCAGAGAGCTAAAAAGTCGAGGGGGGTTAGGGTTTTCTTAAAGAAAATTTTTTTTGGATATGCAGGAGAAAAAGAAGGCGTCTGGTTTAAACTAGACCCCTCTCCTGATGCCGTCCGACGAGCGTCGGAAGATCCGTCGAGAGTTCCCCGGGAACTCCCGACGCCAGTTTGGATGCGTCGGGAGTTCCCGGAGAACTCCCGACGAACCTTTATGGCATTGATATTTCCTGAGGAACTCCCGACGGTCCTTTACTTCACTGGGAGAGACCGTCTCTTCCAACGACCTAACTCCCGACGCCTTAAAACGGCGTCGAGAGTTCCCGTTTTTCTTATAGTGATAGTGATGTCATCATTTTCTTCAAGATCATGAGTGTAGAAAAGCTTTGGTGAAATATGCTTTGTTCTATCTCCTTTAATATATCATTCATTGATTTGGGCTATGCAAGCTGTGTTGTCTTCGTATAATATTGTTGGAAGATTTCTGTTAGAAGAAAAGCCACATGTTTCACGAATGTGTCGAGTCATTGATTGACTAGCCTCGTGAATTGCAAGAATTTTAACATGATTTGAGAAAGTGGTCGTTATGGTTTGTTTCACCGATCGTCATGATATAACTATTCCTCAACATGTGAACAGATAACCTATTTGAGATATGGCTTTGTGTGGATCAAATGAATATCCAGAATCTGCATAGCCAACTGGGTCAAATTTTGATTTATTTGAATAAAACAAACCCATATCAATTTTTTCTTGAAGATAACAGAGTATATGTTTAATCCCGTTCCAATGTCTTTTTGTAGGAGAAGAACTATATCTAGCTAATAAATTGACTGAAAATGCAATAAATGGTATTGTATTATTAGCAAGATACATAAGTGCACCAATTGCATTAAAATATGGTACTTTAGGACTAAGAAGTTCTTCATTATCGTCTCAAGGTCGAAATATAGCTTTCTTTATATCTAATGAACGGACTTCCATTGGAATCCATTGGAATATTTAATGGAGGTGTTTTGTCCACATAAAATATTTTAAAGAATTTTTATGTATAAGTTGACTGATGAATAAATATTTCATATACTAAATGCTCAATTTGTAAATCAAGGCAAAATTTTGTTTTTTCGGGATCTTTCATCTCAAATTATTTCTTAAGATATTCTATTGTCTTTAAAAGCTCTTCAAGAGTTTCAATTATATTCAAGTTATCAACATATACAGTTATAATAGCAAATCCTGATTGTGATTTCTTTATAAAAATATATGGATATATTGGATTATTTTGATATCTTTTTTTCAATAAATATCCACTCAAGTGATTGTAACACATTCGTCCTGATTGTTTCAATCCATATAGTGATCTATGTAACTTTATCAAATACAACTCTTGGGAATTTGATGTATATGTTTCAGATACCTTAAATCCTTTAGGATTCTCATATAAATATCATTCTCAAGAGATCCATACAAATATGTTGTGACTACATCTATAAGATGCATATACAGACTTTCATAATTGTCAGACCAATTAAATATCTTAGTGTAATCGCATCCACCACTAGAGAATATGTCTCCTCATAATCAATACTAGGTTTTTGTGAAAAACCTTGTGCAATTAGTCTTGTTTTGTATCTTGTGATCTCATTATTTTCATTTCTTTTTCTCATAAATACCCATGTGTATCCCACAGGTTTGACACCTTTCGGTGTTCGAACTACTAATCCAAAAACTTGTCGTTTTGAAAGTGAGTTTAATTCTGCCTCAATTGCTTCTTTCCACCGAAGCCAATCTGTTCTATGTCGGCATTTTTTAACAAATTTTGGTTCAGGATCCTCATTCAGATATAATATCAAGAGCAACATTATACGCAGAAATGTTGTCAATAACTACATTAGTTCTATTCCATCTTTTTCCTATCATGACATAGTTTATTGAAATCTCATTATTATCTTTAGGTATTTCATCTTCCTCACTAGTCATGTCGATGATTTCTTCATGGGTATTTACATTCTCAACCAAGTCTTTTTTACTACTAATTATTTTACATTTTCGAGGATTATTTTTATCTTTGGAACTCATTAGTCTACCATGCTTTTAGCATGTTTCAGACTCATTAGTGACAACTTGTTATATTGGGATATCAATTCTTTATGGAACATTTGCAATCGATATATGTGACTTAGTTACTTTCTTTGCATCTATAGCTACATCTGGTAATTGATTTTCTATATTTTGCAAATGAATTAATTCTGAATTTCAAGTTCACATTGATCTGTAGGGGATCTAAATGAGACAATAACAATGCATTTCATGTAATTTCTTTATCCCTTTTCTTAATTCCTCCCCTTAATATTGAAAATTTTGTCTCATTAAAATGACAATAAAAAAAAAAATCATGCAATAAATACATCACCCGTCAGGGATTCAAGATATTTAATAATTGATGGGGAATCATATCCAACATATATTCCTAACCTCCTTTGAGGATCCATCTTAGTGCGTTGTGGTGAAGCAATTGGAACATATATTCCACATCCAAAAATTCTCGGATGGGATATATTTGGCTCATGACCATAAGCTAATTGTAATGGCGAGTACTTATGATAAGCTATTGGTCTAATGCGTACATATGGCGCTGCATGCAAAATAGCATGTCCCTGTACGGATGAAGGAAGCTTAACTCTCATAAGTAACGGTATTGCAATTAATTGCAAACGTTTTATAAATGATTCTACTAAACCATTTTGGGTATGAACATGAGCTACAGGATGTTCAACACTTATCCCCATTGACATACAATAATTATCAAAAGCTTGGGATGTAAATTCACTAGCATTGTCAAGACAAATGGTCTTAATTGTATAATCAGAAAATTGTTCTCTTATCTTAATTATTTGAGCAAGTAATCTTGCAAATGCAAGATTTAGACTTGATAATAAGCACATGTGTGACCATCTACTGGATGCATTTATTAATACAATAAAATATCTAATGGTCTACTTGGTGGGCTAATAGGTCCACATATATCACCATGAATTTGTTCTAAAAATGTAGGTGATTCAGTTTCCACTTTAAAAATGTAGGTGATTCAGTTTCCACTTTAGCTGTGATAGTCTAATTATTAATTTGCTTTGAGAGCAAGCATCACATGATGATTCATTAGATTGAAGAATCTTCTGGTTATTTAATGGGTGTCTACTTGAATTCTCAACAATGGTTCTCATCATTATAGACCTTGGATGACCCAATGTATCATGCCAAATAACAAATATATCTAGATCCATGAACTTTAGGTTCATTATTTCATATGTTTCAATTACTCGTATATGAGTATAATACAATCCTGAAGATAAAGTAGACCACTTTTCCAATATACATTTTTCATTGAGATAGTAATAATATATAGATACTCCATATCATTCTTACTATTAGTCTCAATATGATAACCATTATTGCAATGTATATCTTTAAAGCTTAGAAGATTTCTCTTTGATTGACTAGAGAACAATACATTTTCAATTGTAAATTTTATTTCTCTGGTAAAATAATATTTGTTTTTCCAACGATCAAGTTTGCAGAACTTGATATTGTATTTACTTTTGCTTTTAGGATTGTCAATTTGGAAAAACATTTTTTATTTGTAAGTATTATGTGTGTAATTGCACTGTCCGCTAGACATAGATCTTTTTTGCTCATTTTTTAATCACCCAACATATGAAAATGATCCATGTTTCTTCATTAAAAGAAAATAATTACAATAAGAAAAACAACACTTAAAATATACAAAAAATACTAAAAAAATGAAGATAGATAACAGAAAATAACAACATTAAGTCTAGATATTCTCAAAGTTAAAAGAAACACTTGAAGTTCCATCAACTGTGCTAATCTTCTATTCGGGAGATTCAAGGAAGTCCGCCACATCCAAATTTGTCATATGGGATTGGTTAAATATGTCATTATCCTGGTATGCAAAATTTGCTTCCACATTTTTCTCTTTTTTCCTTCAGAAAGGCTTGATAGAGGTCAACTAAGTGTTTTGACGTACGACATGTATGTGACCAATGCCCAATCATTCCGCATTGGAAGCATTTGTTTTCAGCACTCCTTGAACTCTTATTTTGTGGAGCTTTCTTTGTGATCATCATTTTGTGTGGTTCTTTTGAAATTTGAATGATTAGAATGACCACCACGAAAATAATAATTATTTCTTCCTCTGCCACGGTCACAACCTCGATTACGATTATTAACATTCACAACATTCACTTTAGGGAATGGTGTTGTTCCAATTGGTCGAGATTCGTGGTTCTTCATCAATAACTCGTTATTTTGTTTGGCCATGAGAAGACATGAAATTAGTTCAGAATATTGTTTAAAACATTTCTCTCGATATTGTTGTTGCAAGAGCATATTCAAGACATGAAATATAGAAAATGTCTTCTTTAACATATCAATATCAGTAATTGTCTCTCCGTATAACAACAATTTTGAATTGATTTTAACTAATGCAGAATTGTAATCACTTACTGATTTAAAATCTTGTAGCTTTAAATGCATCCACTCATATATCTTGTAGAATGATTGTTTAGTTATGATTATACCTTTCTTTCAAATTTTTTTCACAAGATACATGGATCTTTTATGATAAGATATTCCATTTTTAATCCATTGTGGAGATGATGATGAAGGAAAATCATAGTTTTTGTTTTATCCTAGCTGGATGTCGTATTTCCTTCTTTAATTATTTCTCTCAAGTTCATAGTATTCATGTGAATTTCGGCATCAAGAACCCACGAAAAATAATTATTGTCATTAATGTCAAGGGCTGCGAATTCTAATTTTGTAAGGTTTGTCATGACAACACTATCATAAAATATTGTATTTATATTAGAATGATCCAAGTTTCTTTATGACCTACCTTTGGCGGAAATAACGATAGAAACTCGTGCCATAACGTGTTGTTAATTTGAGTGTTGTGAATTTGAGGAGAAAAACGAGGCCAACGGGAACATGGACATTGAGAAAATATAATATTAAAATAATAAATAAATAAAATAAAATAACTAAATTTGGAATAAATAAGAAAAATTACATAAAATAGAAAATTCCTCCAAAAATCTCCACTTTCTCCAAAATTCATTAAATTTCAACCAATGTATGTGTATCTACAAAATTCACAAATGACTCATAGGGAATTTTGGCAAATAGGAAGTGTCGCACTTGGACACTATGCATAGGTGATTAAATGACACAGGGCAACACATATGGTAATGAAAAAATGACACTCGTATTGTGAAATTTAATATGTACTAAATATGCAAAATAACATTTAATTTATTAATTATAATAAAAAGGAAAAAACGGACCTACCTTCAGGGATGGAAGTGATAGAAGCTTGTGCTAATAACGTGTTATAAAATTAAGGAGCACAATGGATATAGAGAAAATATAATACAATAATATATAAATATAATAATGAATAAAAAAATAAAATAACTAAAATTGTGAAAATTTGAAGTGGATTTCTCCCCAATGTATATAATTTACTACTAAATGCCACATTTATAAGCAAAGTAGCAAATAGGATGTGGTCTTACAAGACACCAAGCATAAATAACTACAAAACACATAAGCAGCATGAAGTTTGAAATACATGGTTTTTAGGATACTAAACAACGGGTATCTATTTATTTTTATAATATTTATAATAAAAGGATCTATTCTTTTTCTATCCAATATAGATCAATTAGTGTCGTTTGTGTTTTATGCACAAACATTTGATAATTAAATTGCTATACAATTCTTTTTTTCTTTTCTAAGAATAGTTGCTTGTAAAACAAAACTTCTTTATTGTGGAATCCGATTATTAAAATAAAATTTGTTAATAAAATAGTAGTTTGGAGTATTATTGTTTTGGCCAAGAATAATAGTTGGAAGTCAACCATTTATTTTAATAACAAGCTTGGTTTATTATTTGAAGGTTTTGAATAGATGGGTGCAATGTTTATCTAAATCTAAAGGAATGGATGAATATCCTTATCCAATGGGAATCCTATGCTATCATTGAACCCCGAAAGGAATATTCATTCAGATTCCTTGTTGTCCTTTTTTTTTCTCTCTATTATGGCTGATTTTTTGTGTTCTTTTTCTCCCTTTTGTTATTTATTTAGTCCACTTATTCTTATTAGTGTTCTATCTATTTTGGACGCTTTAATTTCATGACTTATGAATACTTAAAAGATGAATATCAATAGTTTGAACGAAAAAAAATTAGTTTAGACACTCGTGGATATAAAAAACTTAGTTAAAGGACGAAACTTCAAACATGTTTATATGTCTAAAAATGTTTAATAAGTTCCAATTCTTTTATTTTTTTAATGAGTCGATATTGATTTTTTTTTTTTTTTGAAAGGAGAAATATTATTAATGATGAGAAGATATTACATAAGAATTACGCTCAACTTGGGCTAATGACAAAAGCCACAAAGGTAATGGATTATTTATGGCACCAAATCCTAATATCATTCCTTTGATTTGTTTTGAAGAGGAATGGATTTAATAATATTCACATCTTCTTTTACTCCAAGCCTATATTGATTTGGAGTAAAAGAAACAACTAATAGCCAAACGTTTAGTATTAGTCACTCAATTAGTGAACAATAAAAAAAGTAACTCAAATGTAAAATTATAGCAATTATAGTTGAACAAAGTATTTAAATTGAATAAATCAAATACTAAAAATGGCAAGTGGTCCTAGAATTTTAGGTCTCTTTTGGCAACCATTTCATTTTTTATTTTTTGTTTTGAAAATTAAGTCTATTTTCTCCTCATTTCTTATAGTGATTTGCATTTTTCTTTGGTACAATGGTTGAATTTTTAGCAAAATTTTAAAATCAACAAGTTTTTAAAACCTACTTTTTTTTATTAAAATTTGGCTTGGTTTTTAAACTACTGATAAAAAGTAGATAACAAAGGAAAAAAATTGGAGGTGGGAAGTGGTGTCTATAAGCTTAATTTTTAAAAACAAAAACAAAAAAACTAAGGCCTCGTTTGGTAAGCATTTCGTTTTTGTTTTTTATTTTTGAAATTAAGCCTATTTTCTTCTCATTTCTTACAATTTTGCATCTTTTTTTAAGTAGAATGGTTGATTTCTTAACCAAATTTCAAAAATAAAAAACAAATTCTTAAATCTACTTTTTTTAGTTATCAAAATTTGGCTTAGTTAAGTCAATGGTAAAAAGTAGATAACAAAAGAAGAAATTTGGAAGTAAAAGTAGCGTCTATAGACTTAATTTTCAAAAACCAAAATAATTACCAAATGTCTCGTTTCATAATCTATTGTTTTATATATATATATAAGTTGTATTTTTTTTCGATGCTTCCTAATTAAGCACTTTAATTCTTGCTCAAATCTATAAAAACAAAAAAAACCAAAAACAAAAACTGAAAACTGAAAACAAAATTTCAAGAAAAACTCTTATTTTTTTTATTTTTAGGGATTTTCACATAAAAAAACATCTTTAGGTCCTATATTTCAAAAATGTCTTTAAATTTGAATTTTTTTAAGAAAGACTTTTAATATTATTTTTGGATAAATTTACCCTTTCTTATTATTTTTATTTCCGATTTTTATATAAATTTCCCTATTTTCAAAACTTTTGATGGAGAGAGAAACTGCATTTGTTATGGGGAGAGAAAATTCATTTGATATGATTTTTTTTCCCATATTTTTAAATAGAGAGAGAAAATGCATTTATTTGTTCAGATTTTTTTTCTTTATTTCATTTAATTGGAGAGAAAAATATATATTTAATGATTTTTCTTCTATTTTCATTGGTTTCATTTTTTTTTTCGGTCGATTCATAATTATTTAAAATACACCTCATAACATTTTGTTAGAAATTTGAAAATATTGTAACCGATATATGAAATATACTACAATATATAAATTAAATGTTTAACATAAATCACCATATAATGCATTTATTATGGAGAGAGAAAATGCATTTATTATGATTTTTTCCTTTTTGTAGAGATAAAATGCATTTGATATATTTTTTCCATTTTCATTTAGAGAGAGAAAATGACATTGATTTTATTTTCCATTTCGTTTTTCATGTTAATTTTTGTTATTATGTGAAATATTTCATTGTTTGTTCACTTGTACATGTAATATATTCCATTGCTTATTTGTACATATCAATTTATATATACATTTTTTTATGGATTAGTAGTTATTTTAAATATATCTTAATTCATGATTATTTTAAATATACTTTAGAAAATTTTGTTAGGTATTTGAAAATATTCTAACAAATATATGAAATATACAATGGTTTATAAATTAAAGATTGACCCAATGCTTAACATAAACCATAGTATAAACCAATATATGAAATATACTACAGTATATAAATCTTCATAAATTTCATTTACACTACAGTATATATATCACAATACAACAAATCTAAATAAATAAAAAACACTTATTTATATCAAATAAATGAATACGTATACCACAATATATAACAAATTTCCTACAAAAGCTAAAAAAAAATACATATATATCACAATATATATAAAAAAATAGGAAAAAATAAAGTTCATCTTCATAAGGGGGTTTATAATACATAACCCTCCATCTTCATCTCTTCTTCTTTAGCCATGACTGCCACGGATCTCCCTCCTCAATGTTACTTAATAAATGCTAAAGAGATACGAAAAGAATTCATTAATTTCTATTATGAAATGTTCATTTGGTAAGAGTTGATTGTTGTCGACCGAATTTGCTCACCCCATCGTGTCGTCAATCAAATCTACTTAACCTGTCACCGTCGTTTCACCCCACGTCGTCTGCACCACCAATTTGTCCCAAGTTGTTCGTGTCATCTCGTGTTGAGCCATCAATTCAACCCACGTCGTCGTCTACCACCTACAACTCACATCGCCGGAAGGAGAAATGAGAGGGAAGAGGAAGAAATGAGTGTGAATTATGGGGGAGAGAGAATATGCATGGAGAAGAGAGAAATATATATATATATATATATATATATATATATATAACGTATGTGAAGGCTCAATTGTAAATAGCCACTTCTATTAGTGAAAATAGGGAGACCAATAGTTTTTTTTTTTTTAATAAAAAATGAAATGTTCAGGACATCAACGTAATATGTGTCTATTTTTAAGGCATTTTATATAGTAGTGGTGTTCAAAAAATCTGATGACCCAAAAAAACCGATAAACCCGATCTAATCCGTGCAATTAGGGTTAGGTTGGGTTCAAATAAATGAAAATTTTATGGGTTGGGTTGGTTCATGGGTTCAATTAATTTAACCCAAACCAACCCAAATTTATTATTACTTCAATATATATATTTTTTATTACTTATAACACAATTATTTATACATATATTAAATTTTAATTTTATTTAATTTCAATATTTTTTTAACAATTTACTCTTCAACAACTCTTAAAAGTAGTTTATTTGCACTTTAGAAAAAAAAATTCACTATATAAATTGAAATTGAGTTGTAATCTTAATTCAATATATGAAAATAATTAACTTAGATTTTTATATATTTACGTTTTGATTTTTTTTCAAAACAAAATTTTAAATAAATGATCCGATTAACCCGAACCAACTCAGTCCAAATATTTCATGGTTGGGTTGGGTTGGGTTCATTTTTTAATAAGGGTTATTTGGGTTGAAGAAATTTATAATCCAAACAATTAGGTAGTCTTTTAACTCAATCCAACCCAACCCGTGAACAACCTTTGGAAATCTTTTTTCTTTTGTTTTTTATTATTGTTTTTTGTGAAGGAAATCACTTGCAAATTCACGCCACAATTGATAATGAGCCCCGAATTAGATGTTTCCAAGGCCCACTACTGACTCAAATTGGCTTAACGGGGATGGCAGGCCCAATATAGAGAGAAATTAGGCTTTGATTTGCAAATATGGTGCGGAATTGGGTTCAACGTGGACGGAAGGCCCAATAGAGTAATTACATCTCTTCCATAAGTAAACTTTTTAAAATTCTCAAATGCATGCATACACAAAACTAAACTGAAACAAGTTTAACAATTGACCTATCAACATAATCATAACTCAACTAGTTAGGACATATTATTGAAAAAAAAAAAGAAAAATCATAGTTAAGATATGCTAACGACAATTAGAAGTTGACTAAGTAATAGTTGGCATTTGGAAGCAAATATTCAATTTGATATCAAGAACCAATCCATCCCACATTGGATAAATCAAGAGACCTCTCACTCTTTATAAGATAAACAAACTACTTAATTGGTTGATTGTTTGACTTTCTTGTAAGGCTATAAATAGCCATTTTAGGGTTTGTATTGTCTGAGAGCTTTTGAATATAGAACTTGTATTCTTAGAGAGTGATCTCTAATCCCAAGGGAAGTCCATTCCTTGTTTGGTCATAAATTTGGCCTAATACCTTTTGCATAAAAAATAAAGGGACCCATAGCTTTTTATAAGATAGATGATTATTCCTTTCATTACTAATTGATTTTGAGATGAAACATCACGTTATCTAATACCGAGTATCAATAGACTAGGGTATCAAAGAAATGGATCGGTATGGTTTATTCATTTTCTGCATCATACTTTCTTCCTTGACTTGCTTTTTTGGATTTGAAATTGAACATCTGCACCAATGAACTATTATAATAATGATTTTGTCACAAATGAACTGATCTTCAAACTCAAATTTATTTACAACAAAAAATTTGAAATCCTAGATGGTAACGACAATAACATACACAACACTGAGAAGATTACAAAATCCAAATGGTAGAATGCCACAGGATGCTGCCTTATGCTGCTCTCCGCCCGGCCCGGTTTAGTGAACTGCTATGTACAGAAGGAAGAAAATATGCAACCCTTCTATTTTCTCTAAACCATTCAAGGAATCAGTTCATGAGAGCAGCATTTCAGCAGCAGCTGTTTCACTTCACCATTTCCCTAGATATCAGATACCGAAAAGTGAAGTTGTGCGATATCCATTCAATGTTCTTGCGGGACTTCCCATTTTGACATTTCCAAACACTTTTTCTTAGAGATTCAGGCAAAGACTTTTGGATCATTTCCATCAGACCAGTTGTGCACAATCTTGATTCTTTTGCAAATGATTCGATGATCTTCGGTAAAACGACTTTTTTGTCCTTGCGTATGCCAAATGTCGCTCGAATGTATTCATCTTTTGCTGTCTCTAGCTCCTGCAGAACTCTTTTGGGAGTGTATACACGAACCTGGAAGATGAGAAAGTTAGTTAGGATCTTGAGACTTTAAGACAAGACCACATATGATTAAGAAACAAAACAGGAAACTTAGCAAGGATGTTCTCAATACCGCAGGATCAGAATGGCAGCCTGTACAAAGTGCAAAATGTAAAAGGGGTTCCGACCGGTGGATTTTGTAGGCTTGGCGTTTATCTCCATTTTTCAATTTCGACTTCGAGGGAATAAGAAGAGAGAGCCACTGCAAACAGAAGAAACTTAAATCTTTTTATGTTGATCATAAAAACTAAGAAACTATCTGCACCTTTGTGAGTGACATTCCTATTATTTTTCCCTTATGGCATACCTGTCCAGGCCGAGGCACTCGGCATCCAAGTATTGAACTTTGTATGGTATCGACACTGATTGTTTGACCTCCAATGTTATATGCAGCCTGAATGGAGGAAGAAGTAAGAACACGATAATCATACAGAATTTACAAATCGTACCAGATCAACAAGACTCGCGGTTTACCTTCAAGAGAACAAACACCTTCTTCATATTGTTTTGAGGTATACCATAAGCCAAGTATGCCTTTCAAAAAACAAAGTAGATATTATTAGTTTGACCGTCTCTGAAGAACTAAAAAGACAAAGAATTCCAAACATTTCAAGTGGTGAAAAATCATTACATGCATCATCAGGGAATTGTGTACGTTGATCCAGAATGCTAGCTTTTCCTCATGATTCAACTTCCTCGGATCAACTTCCTCTAACTTGGATATAAGCGACCTGACAATGTATAAGTATAAACAGTAGACATGAGATGAATAAGCAATCACATTCCATACAAACAAAATCTTCTAGTAATATGACAAATGAACATCCACATGTTGCTTACCTGAAATCTTGTAACAAGTGCTCGATTTCGATCAATTTCTGACTATCCCTATAAATCCATGGCACTTCAACCATTGTGCTGTATGGACCACTGAACTCTTTAAGACCTTCCACATGAAAAGGATTATCCAACCGTAGATCAAAGGATGGATTGTTTCTGAACCCGGGACTCAACATATCAAACTGATCTTGTGGAGAGAATGCGCTGATTGGCGACGACGATGAAACTGGAGAGGAAAGACTGTGATGTGATGAAGGAGGATCTGAAAGTTTGCAATATATGGCTGATATGCACTTGACCATATCTTCAGAAAGACGATTGGCGCTCTCAGGTACATGGTCCAATATTTGAGTACCAAGGTACTCTGCTAGACTGGTTAAATTGGATGAAGCATTCTGAGCAAACTGCAGAAGAGGAACCATAAATCATAAAAGAATGAGATAAGCTTACACAAAGAAGATAAATATCTTTTATGGCTCCAAGCTCCACATCAAGCTAATAGAGCAAGTCCTCATTTTTTGATACTTTACAATCATTTATAATGAAATTCCATGTGATTAGAATTTACAGCAGAACAAGTTTGAGATGAAACAGAAGTGAAGTTGAATCAGACAGTTACCTCCATCATGGACATTGGTTGAGATAGACAAGGCCGTACAGCTTGACCCAAAGAATCCTCTGGAAGAGAAATTCTCTTTGAACAAACTGAATAATGTGATAATGATGACTGACAACGACGGACGCTGGAGTCCAACAGCTTGTCTGCACAAATTCCGCTATATTCCCTTACAGGATTTCCAAAAGAATCGTAGCCAGACTGAACAGCTTTGTCTTCCTTTTTCGATGTAATGTCAGGTATGCAATTCACAATATACTTGGCTTTTGGGGAGTTCATAGGCGATTTCAGTTTTTCGTCATTGGTGGATGGAGATGTAGAGGATATTTGTCCATCAAATGCTTTTCGATACAAAGAGAGAAGATATTGTTCTAAATGTGAAACTTCCAGTTCCAATACTGCAATCTCTTTGATCAACTCGGTGGCTGGCTGTAGTCATTAAAGCAGCTTTTAATACGTAGCATAATGTAAATTGTAGCAGGCTTGCAGTAGATTAGGTTCAAATTTTAATGTGAATCAATATGTGTTATAACCATATTCATAGAACCTCATAAATAGCTTTCTTCAACTCTCAAGACCACAAATATAAAAGATTACGACACTTTGCTAAACCAAAAATTTTAAGGAGTTACCTTAGGAACTTCAATGTCGTTCGTATTATCTTGAACTGATCTATATCCTAATGCATTTTCAAGTGTTGTGCGAACCTTGAACTGATCTTGCAATCTCTTTTCAAGCTGAAGAATCTACATTACATAGTTCACAAAAACAGGTGATCATTTAAGGTGCTAGACTGCAAAATTAATTCTTGTTGAGAATATTGTTCTGCTTTTTGGTGTTGAAACTTGGAAAATCAATTATCAAAAGAAAGTTAAAAGACCACAGAGTTTATTTTCTTTGTACCTCTTGTTTAAGAGAAGAGTGTATGTTCGTTTTTGGGAAGTTTTTCTTCTTCGTCTTCATGGATTCCTCGAAGTAGCTTGTGTCCTAGGACCAGATCAAACCCGAAAAACAAACTTCAAATATGATATATTAATTGTCTCTATAATGAGAATACGTTCAGGTTCAGCAGCAGGTTAGTCTTGTGAGTTAATGCTTGTAAACTCTCTTTTGGCCAAAACAATAACTCTAATTTCTTTGGAAGTAGAAGGCTTATAGAAGCTATCTTACCAGCTTCACACGATTTGAAGCTTCAAAGGACTTATCCAACTGTTCTTCCTCAACAGTATCTTTGACCATGTCTAGAAAGCTGGCAATGCAAAAAGAGCAAAGAAGAATAAAAATGCAGAAATGGAGAAAACAAGACCTTGGCCTTTTAATTCCATTTGTTTACACTTCAAATAAAAATATGTAATTATACTATGTTCCTTGAGTTCTCTAAAACAAAAAAAAAAAAAAAAGGAAAAGCAAATATTCCATTATCTTGCACCTGCACCCATGACCCAATCATTATATAACTATCAACTAGAGGAAATGGCGCAACCAAGATGTATATCAGAAAGATACAGAATATTAGGTGCGAAGACCCCTAACCGAGCAGATATTAAATATTTGCACCAAGCAACAGCTACAAAAACCGTATGATCCCAAGATCCATCTGTGATGATCTATATTTTTTCAGCCAAAACAAAAGGAAGGCATCTAATTTCCCTTATACATTCTCTAGATAGGTCATGATCCCACAAAATCCAAAGTGAAACAGTTAACCAAAACTTCCACATATTCTACCATTCTCACACGAGAACAGAAAAGGTAGAAAGACAGAAACACTAGAGAATTCAGATCTGAAGAAATAGAAAATGAGAAGGAAGTTAACAGGTGAACTAATTGTCAAAAGTTTCCAAAACCCATCTCAGGAAAATGGTGCTTGAAGAACAACAGGGAAGAAGAAAAGATACTGCTCTAGGAGCAGAGAACCAAGAGCAGTTTTCTTTAAACCTCTAATTTCAAAGTTTCAAAGTTTGGTAAGCCGACAGAAACAAATTGTTAGACTTTTTTACTATTTAACCAACTAATTAGGAGCCATTCCAGTGCAAGCCCACATTCGAGTGTTCAGAACAAAAGGAATAATCATTACTAACTAACAAAAACACTCAATGAAACATAGAAAAAAGAAAAGAAAATCACAATAGCATCAGAAGCTAACCTCTTGGAACGCTTGTGCAGTGGCATCTCTCTGTTATGCAACATTTGTGCACTAATTTCAGTCTCTTGAAACAGCATATCTGAGAAGAATCAGCTCTATCAGTAAATCACAAGTTAGGTGGGAAGAAGAAGAAGAAGAAGAAGAAGAAGACGAAAAAGAAAGTTACATTACCATAAACAAACAAGTTGATCACAGGAGGTCGGATTCAGAGTAAGAAGTTGAAGAAACAAAAGGGCATTCAGAAATCACAAGCTACACTCCAAATCTTCCTTCATTCATTCTCCATATTTAAGCAAAACACAGAGCTTTTGCAAGTGACCAGAAAGCGATGATGATACGGGGACTTCACGACACGAGAGTCTGAAGAAAGCAAGTAGCAAAAGAGCTGAAATGGGGTTGCATAAAACCCACAAATGCAGCTAAAAACCAAGCTTTTTGACCAATGAGCTTCACAATGAAGATGATTTCACCCTCTGAAAAATGTGGTATGGCTTTTGTAAACGGAGGGCTTTTGCATTAAAAGGGAAGAAAGCAGCTGGCTAAGAGGAGAGCTTTAAGTTTAGGAAGAAAAAGAAAGTTAACAACAACATTCATGCTCAGTAGACTCCTTAAATGTCAAAATGCTGAGAAAGTGGACAACTTTTCATGACCCGCAAACCGAAGATGCAATTACAAAGAGAAAATCAAGCTAATTTGACTGTTTAGAGGCAAATAAAATACAATAAACAGACAAACAAATAACAATAATTCCAATTTTTTGCCATTGTTAAGAATAGAAGCCTTCACATTAGACCCCAAATTCCACATTCTCTTCTCTTGTTGGCAAGTCAGTGGGAGTTGGTCACCGATCTCTCCTTCCTTGTCTTTTTGCTGACTTTTATATAGTAATTTGTTTCATTTACATTTGTCTCTTTTGTGACATAATTTTTTAACAATTTTATTCATTCTTAATTTACAAAACTTCTCTGTATTTTTTATACCTACTCTTTCAATAATTCATTCTTGGTTTCCTCTTCATGATCTGATGAAAAAAAAAACACCAAAAACAAAGATAAACTAAAATCAAAACATGTTACTGGTCACATGGGTGGATATCATTTTCAGAATTGAGGAGACATCATTGGTGAAATTTTGAGATTCATCCATTGGGACAAAGGCTGCAATTTCCACACGCCCTTTTGGATCTACAAATACAAATACAAATACAGAGAAAAAAAAAGGGTCATTTCTCAAGAAAATTAGATTTAACATCAAACCCAATAAAATAGTAAAAATATCCATTTCTAGCCTTGAACTTTTGTAACCATATCAATTTACACCCTTCAATATTTTCGGTTTGAGAAAACTTTGTGTGAAATATATAATTGTATCAATTAAATCCCTATAATTTCATAAATAGATCAATTCAGACACTTGTTTAGAATTTCGTTTGAGAATAGTTCATGCATTTACTCCAATAGTCTATTTTGTAAAACCAACATTTGAAGAATTTGAGAATCATGCCTGTATGATGTTTGAAAGTAAATATAATGAAAAGTCTATATTGATTGACTTATAAAAATTAGGAACTTAACCATAGATTTCACATCATATTAGTCATACAAAATTCAAAAGAAGGCGTTAATTGACACTTATAAAAGTTTAGTGTTCAAATCGAAATAACCCAAAAGTTCACAGATATAAATTGACATTTGTCCATAAAAATATAAAATTTGGGGTGATTTGAGAGGTAAAAGCTTTCAAACAAACAAATGGTTGAGGTAAAAGAAAAGTAGGGGGTGCCCTCAAAAGGAATGAAAAGAGGGGGATAAAGGAGACATTGGATACTTAGAAAGGGGAAGAGGGATTTGTGGGGTTTCTCTTTGTCTAAATGCCCTTTAATTTTAGATAATTTTGAAGATACCCACATTGTCTTTCAGCATCCAAGAAACTAACTTTTGTCACAGAATCCTCAAATATTAAATAAAGAAAAAAGAAAGAGATTTGATTATTGTATATATTTTTAAATTAAAAAAAGAAAAACCACTGTGATTTCTGGGAATTGACCTTCTCTTATATCGATACATAAAAGAAAAAGAAGGGGTTGTGCGTGTGTTAAGCTGGTGAGGTTTCTCTTTTTGTTGTCATATTCACTTGCTTTGCTTAGCTAAAAGGATGACTTTTTTTCCCCTTTTAATTTTCCCTTTACTTCTTAAAGAGAGAAAGAGAGATAAAGAGTATGAACAAACAAGAAATTTGCTATGGCAAGCAAGTCTCTGATCTCTCATATTATTCTGTTTAATGTTAAGAACAAAGTCAAAATCTGGGGAATTGGGCAGTGGCCTCATGTGGGTATTAATCTGATTGGTTAATACTTCAAAATTTATATTCAAATCTGGCAAAATAGTTGGGTTTGTATACTAATTACTCCAACTCCACATGATAAATTTCCACCTAATTTACTATTGATTCATATGTATATTTTTGTAATAGTTTGGGATAACCAATCGTGTATTATATTGTCATCTTTCAATAAATACATGCGAGACTTTTGGCCCACCGATTTGCAAAATTGATGTTAAATAACTCAATTCCACAAATTTCAGTGATTTTTTTAGAATAGATGATATTATTATACAACAACAAGAAGGATCTCATAGCCTAGGATCAAGGCAACAAAGCAACAAAGCACAAACAAATACAAGGCAACAAAACACAAACAAAGCCAATAAGAAAAAACTTGAACAAACCAAACATAAACGTAAAAAAAACCCCAAAACACCATAGAAAAAGCCAGAGAAGAGAAACCAAAACCCCACAACTAAGGACAACAACAAAACAGATAGCACAACAAGTTCAACAAGAAGAAAAGTAACCATAAACACACTAGATAAGACCAAAAAGATCAACCCGTCAAGAAGCAGCTCAAGCACGAACCGTAGAAATCATAAGCCAACTTCGACTTTCTAACTCCAATTCCAACATATTAATTCTAGATTTCAAAACTCAACTCTATTCCCTAATAGCCTATCATAGTTTTTCTCTCTTTTTTTTTCACTTAAAAGGATTCTTATATATCTATGACTTTTTTCTCAGATGATGCTAAATCATAACAATATCCTTAAACTTTGTTTTTGTTTAAAAAATATCCCTATGCAATATTACCCTTAAACTTTGTTTTTTTCTTCTAAGTATCCTTGATATGTTTGAAATATTTACGAGAGTTAGAAGGATAATATTATAATTTTGAAAAATACAGGTATATTTTATAAACAAATGACAAAGTTTAAAGATATTATATATATATATATATATATATATATAAAATTAAACATAAATGGTTAATATATGGAAATTTGGTGGCACATGCAGTGTAAGCAATGAGAAGTTGGAGTGAAGTAAGTTAGAGTAAAAATGAAAAAGAAAATAAAAGGTTATGAAGAAAAAGTAAATGAAAATGGGAAAAAGAAAGAAAGAGTATTGATTGAAAGAGGAAAAAAAGGTGGGTATGGTATTAGAGTATATAGTATAGAGTATAGAGTCCCAACATAAATGATATAATATTAAAGAAAAGTTGAAAACTTTTCCAAATGCATTTGGACAATCAAGTCAATGCCAATCATATCCAGCAAAAGGCATCTCTATCTCTTTCTCTTTCTTCTATCTAAAAAAATGGAGGCAAGTTTAAATGGCTCCAACAGCATATGTTAATGTCAGAAAATGACCATATAGTAGGACATGGACATCCTCTTGCATTCTTACTATATCCTTTGTTTCATTTATCTCAAGAAAATTTTCACGCATCAAAAAAATATCAAATTATTTATAATAATAATAATAAAATACTTATTAATATTGATATATTTCTATCGACATCTATTACATAATATCAATAATAGATTAGACTTCTATCATTTTCTATTATTGATAGACACTGATAGACTTCTATTACTCTCTATCAAAGAAAATTAAATTTTGTTATTTTATGTAAATAGTTTATTCTTTTTTTTTTATGTAAATCTTCCTATATATAGAAAGAATCAACATTATGTTTTATGTTTTCAGGTTTATTGAGTTCGGTAAATATATGTTTGGCAGATAACCCGAATTCTATTTCTGAATTTCAGATTATGTGGTCCAAACAGTGAAAATTCTGAAAACAATATTTTTATGTTTTTATTGTATACAGATTTTGAATTCCAATTTTTAAAATGCATAATTATACTAGATAAAGATAAAACCTTTAGAAATACAATATATCGTGCTAAACTCAATTCATTTTTTAAAACATATAATATGTATTTTGTAATGTATTATATATTTTTTAATATTACAAAATAATAGTTGTATAGTTTTTTCAACATAAATCATGTTCGTGAATTAATTAATGATAATTTGTTGTCAATCAAATATTAGTGGATAACTGTAACTAATTTTATGATTTATAAATATATAGTATCAAATATATTTTAAATAATTCTTTAAATTAGAATTCAATTTTTGAATTTGCTACCAAATAATATCTAAAAATATGAAATACGACTATGTTTTCATTGAATTGCTTGTTTTCAAATTCTCTACCAAACAAGTCTTTAATATTCTTTTGATTTTGGCTTTAGATCTTTCAATTTTAAATTATCAATATTAATTCTTGAAAATAAATTGGCCTATTATTGAAGAAAAAAATATAGTTATAGTATTCAACTCTCCAAGTTCGATGTTTAATCTTGGGCATAAAAAATTGGACTAAGCTATATGAAAATTTTAGTCGGCTTCAATTTTGCTTTTAAAATGTTCAATATTTTATCTAAATGTCTATAATAACGTGCACAAATTTCGACCAAACTATATGAGAATCATAGCTGGTTTCAATCGTGTATTTATTTTATATTTTAAAAGTTTGAATGTTACATTCTATTTTTAAATTCATCCGAGATTTAAAAAATACAGTTAGCAATTTTTTGTTAAAAATGTATGACACAATGTACAAAATGAGAAGCACAAATTCAAACCATCCAAATTATATATATATTTATTTTCTAATGGGTAATTAAAAAAAAAACTTAAATCATAAATTTGGACGAAATAATTTTAAAAGATTTAATTTAATTATAATCAATTCAGTTTCTACATTCTTCATATGTTTTGATTTTATTTTCAATTTAATCTGTATAGTTTCATTTTTTTTTTAAAAAAAATAGTATTTATGGTTTTGCTAAGTTTTTTCTTTTTTTTTTTTTGTCTATATATTGTTTATTGATAATTATCTTTCTCGTTTGACACTTTTTAAGTAACTGTGTTAGTAGTTTATCTTTGAGATTTAACTAAAACTTAAGGGTGGAATTGAAACTAAACCAAATAATAGAAACCATAATAGATACTTCAAATATCAAAGGAACATAATGATAAGTTCAAATTGTGGAGAATAAATTGAATCTTGTAAAATTATAGGAATTAAATTATAACTTTATCTAACTCATATAGATCGACATAAATATGCAATTGAACTAAAAAAAAAAAAAAAAAAAAAAAGAAAAAGGATTGAAATAGATTAAAATTGTCATATTAATCCCACTCCGTTATCATCCCTATCAATATCATTATTCATTACGTATTGGAAGTGTAGTGAAAAGAAGAAAAAAAATGTAGATTTATAAATGACACTACAAATACAAAGTCATGTGAAAATTTCTAACACTACGAAATTACTATATTTCATTTGTTCACAGAACATGATGGTCTCCATAAACTATTTTATATCATTGACGACTCACATTATTTTTGAAAAGATGTTGACGTAACAAACAATAAGTTAAAGGAATATTAACACTCAAATATTATAAAAAATGGGTCGATACCTCTTCTAAGAATGATTTGAAACATCCAAGAGGTCGTTAATTAAATAAGAATATTTTTCCCCACAGTCATAGGGTTGAATCTTGTGGTGAATTTAATTATGTCAAAAAAGTGTGTGGCTTTATTGAAGTTTGGCAAATGAACCTTTTTTTTTTTTTTTCTTTTTCTTTTTCTTTTTCTTCTCTTAAAAAGTCTATCACACAGAAGACAGATCACTAAGCACATTTCTTTCATCTTTTCTTTCCCCCCATCATTTCTCTTGTGTGTAGCACTACATGGACTAAAGCTTGAAACACTATTGATGAGTTTCACAAATTCCCCACTTTTATTTCATAAAGAATTCTAATGTTATGTTTCTAAAAAAAGTCCATTGTTTTGCCCAAATTCTTATTGACATTTGTAAAAAACGGCTTTGTTTGATTATATTTTTCTCATTTATTACATTTTCAAGTGTTTAATTTAAAAAATAAATCATTTTAGATAAAATGGAGTGTTTAGCAACCACTCAAAACAATTTTTAAGTGTATCTTAATGATCAAATGTTATAAAAATATTTAAATAAAAATAATTTTTTTAAAAAAACATTTTTTTCATTAAAGAGTTAAAATTAATTTTGTCAAGTTTAAAATTACTTCAAAATCTGTCTATAAACATTCAAAATCATTTTAATATTTAATCTTGTACTTTTAAACGTGATTTTCATACTATCGAAAATATAAAACTCATATGCTAATGCTGATTGAAATATTGTGTATTTATCAAAGTATTGGAAGTATGGAGTAAATTTTATAATATTTTAAACAAATAACCAAAAAAAATAAGAGAGAGAGAAATTGAAGCTACAATTTTTGAGTAGGAGTGAAGCCAGGAAAATTCTTAAGAAGGGGGAATATTTTAGACTTGAACATTTGTATATTTCAATTATGAAAATTTAGAGTGGACAAATTAGAGAAAACTACAAAAATTATAGATATTCTTTTATTTATTTATTGAACTGAATTATGACAAAACTAAGTGCATTCCTTCCTCTCTGCTTCACCCGATTTAAAGGAGGCAGTATTTAATTTGCTTCATCGTTTGAATTATCAATAATGCAAGTGTTTTTTTTTTTTTTTTCAGATAATAAAAAAACAATAATGCAAGTGTGAATTATTTTTATTTATAGGTTGATTTTATGAGCTCATTTGGTTATTATTATTATTATTTTTTTTGTTGAGATTAGGATTCTCTCATTATTATTTGTTGTACTAAAAAATGTGAATTTATTAATCTAAACCTAACTCAACTAATTTAACTATATTCTAACTAAGTTGTAGAGTTTAAAAATTGGATTTTAATAGAAAAAATAATAAGAAAGAGTACATCATTATTGTAAATTAATTAATTTTTTCAATAATATTTTGACGAATCAAAACTATTTGGTTTTTTTTTTTTTCTAGTTTGTGTCCAATAGATCATTAAATTTTGAAACATGTGTTCTTACAATTTTTATTTGTACTTAATAGGTTAACGGAATTTTAAAAGTATTTTATATGTCTTTGAACTATATTTAATGATCATTTCGCACTTACTTTTTTTTTTTAGAAAAAAACAGAAAAATTAATTGATATATTAAAGGTAAAATTGTTTTTTTTGGTCAAAATAAACCAAACCTTGAACTAATTTTGGGTTGAATGGACTCACAAATTTTAGAAAATGTCGAATTGGTCAATGATCTATTAAAAAATCGTAAACCCAACTTTTTTTTATTAAAAAATCTTAATTTCAAATTTACTTATTTGTTTAGTTATCGTTTCACAATTATTTTGTTTTTTAAAATTAAGTATATGGACACTACTTCCACCTCCAACTTCTTCTTTGTTAGGTACTTTTTACTGGTTTAAACCAAACCAAATTTCAAGAACTAAAAAAAAGTAGCTTAAAAAAAGTTATTTTTATTTTTGGAACTTGGCTAAGAATTTAGCTATTGTACTTAAGAAATATGTAAAATATTGTAAGAAATGTGAATGAAATATGCTTAAGGTTAGATTTTTAGTTTACTAGTGAATTAATAACCATGTTGATAATTTTAGCAATAAGTGGTAGATGCAAATTTGGTATATGTTAGGATAAGTGTTTTTTTTTTTTTTGTCTAAAAAGGAAAGTACCCATTTAGGTAACAATAATCTTATTATTATTTTTTAATCTTTTATTATATAGATGTAGGAGAACTTAAACACGGATTCCTTGATCACTAATACATTCGTATACACCTTGAGTTAGATATATTTGAGATTAGTATCTATTATTCACTTAATTATGAATTTTTTTCTTGTTTTAAAACATAAATCCATGTGTAATTATATGATCTTAATTTAATTAAATTTGAAGAATAGTCATGGCAAGCAAATGAAAGGAGTGAAGCCCATACAAATTTCCCCTAACTTTTTACACACTCAATTGTGTTTTGGAAGCCCCTCCAAAAATTATGCAATTTTGACATATATAGCATGAATGGTTATTGGTTTCTTCACGGTGAAATGCAAGGTGAATGATAATATATTTATTGACATAGGACCCTAGCTGCCTCTTATTTCTAGACTACTACATGAAAACCTAGGTGCCTTTCATATTTTTAGTATTAGAATAATGCATCATACCTAGTAGAAATAAGATATTTTTAATAGATTAAAATAGCTATAGCATATCGCAACCACACAAACTCCTAAGCATAACAAATATTTTGATGCTACCAATTGGTGTTTTTGTTATCGCTCCATTTGGGATTGCTATAACTTTTGAAATAATTGTTGTCAGCTTCAGATGTGAATAAAAATAAAATAGTATTTGATAAATTTTAATTTCAAATTAAAAAAAACTAGTTAAAATATTTGGTAAATTAATACTAAATTAGCGAACAAATAAGTCAAATGAGTTTATTATTTCAATTATTATCATATTGTTATAATTTAAATATAATATTTTTACTTAAAATTTTATATGATTTAAATTCCAATTAATTATGTGTAATATAGATTATTCGATAAAAGTTTTTAAAAATAATTGTTCTAATGATATTGTTAATATATATATAAATCGTTGGGAAAGTAACACATTCTTAAGAAAGTTAAATCTAAAACATGTATTTATAAACTTTCATAGGTTAGTTAAAATTTAAAAGTGATTATGGTAAATTAATAAATAAGTTATTTTACCAAACATGATATGCGGTTAAGATTTTTTCTTCATCAATTTTTATGCAATCCCAGATAAAGCTCAAACCACTTCTTTTGATCATCTTTCATCTTCGTAAATCTGATGAAATGTCGAAGTCCTTTTTCAACCAGCATTTTACGTTGTCAATATTAATACTCGGGTCAACATACTTGTATATTTTAAATGATAACAAATTACAATATAAGAAACAAAATGTTGAGTAGGATGATACAAATCGACCATCCTTAATTGACCATAGGCTTACCCTCATAAAAAAAGAAAGAATGGAAAACCCACTTTTCTATCTATAAAGGTACATAAATTAACACTCTTGTGACTTTTGCTTGGCATTTTAATCATTTGTTTTCCCTTTTGCTAGTTGTAAAGTCAAGTTGAATCATGCATCTTTTTGCATTCATTTAAATGCATATTCTTGTGCAACTTCATGACTGTTAACCCTAGCAGAATTCACCCTTTTCCAACCACTATTATATGCATATCATTTGCTAGGGTTGAATATATAGGAGATACCCATTTTTTCCTACTTTTTTTGTTCTCTCCAATTTTACTTTTAAATTGTTGCCTAAGCCATATTCTTTCATTCACATTGGCAACCTTATGACATGGTTTCATTGAAATTTTATACCATGCATGCATTATATTGAGTTATTTGATTTTATTCCAATCATTGACAACAAAAAAACAATTTGTATCACTATTCCTATTGTCTAAGAATTAAATTATGATTCTATAGTTAAAGTAAACTATAATTTCTTTGGCATTTTTTAGTTGGGCTTTTATGAACCTATTTTCACTATAAAAACCCAATTAAGTGATTTTACCATTCAAAATAGCTTTTTTTTTCTTTTTTCTTTTTAATGGTTGATTAATATTTTTTTACGATCCATTACTGAATATAAAATATAACTACTCTTAAAAACCTTGAAATTATTGAAAAATATAACTCAAATAGTTAATGTACATATGATTAAAATATCTGCCTCTTAAAGAGATGAGTATGATGTTTGAGTCTTGTTCTTTCACCCATTGTACAAGAAATTGTAATTCAACTACAAGAAAGTTAGGGTTGAAAATTATAATGAGGTGCGGCTTTCCCCTTTCTTGATTGGTTGTCTTTTGTAAATAATCTGGACGGTTGAGATTGATTAGCCCTTATGACATCTTTTAATAAAAGGTATTTCTTTCAAATGCATATCTCCCTCTTAATTTATAATCTAATATTTTAGAAAAAAAAAAATCAAACCCTACAACAAAATTCATTCAAAGAGGGTTCATTTATTTGTTTTTTTTTCCATCATTAATGTTTGAGTTGGCTTAAGTTCTCTCAAGTATGAATTGAAATGTATAATTTAAATATAAGTGAATGAAACATTTAAGTTAAAAATTACTTTTTTTCCTTAATTTTTTTTAGAAATAACGATTTAGTCATTTTACTTTAATTTATAATGATTTAACTATTGTAATTCAAATTTATAACGATTTAGTTTATATTAAGTAAAATCTCATCAAACATCAAAGTTGTATGTATAAGAAAATTTCGAGTAAATGTATCTAAATTGTGAACAAGGATTGAATTGATACTTATTAACAAATTGTTGTAAAGTAAATCGTAAGAAATTGTTAACAAAAAATTGAAGGATAAATATGAGTTGTTAGAGAGAGGTAAAACTAGAAAAGAGTATTTAAAAGAGAAAAAGGGTAAAAGTGGAAATAAGAAATTACAGACATAATGGTGACACCGTTGGGGAAATTGGGTTATGAAAAAGAGTTGTATTTTGGGAGGAATGAGCAAAAAGGAGTAGAGATAATGGTAATTACAAGCTTCTTAAGTTACGATTATGGAAGTGGTTCCTTTGTCGGATGTTCAACATGTTGAAGAAGAAGACTCTGATTCTGCAAAGATTTCTGGAACTGCTTTGTTCTATGACGGACAATCTAACAACTGCATCGATCGTCAACAACAACCAGCGCCGATGGCAAATGGTGGACTCAGTGACTTATCGCTAAATGTGGGGGTCGACCAAATTAACACTAAATGTGATTTTCAAGGGCCTCCTGAATTTTTGCCTGCTTCGGGGCACTGTAGTTCGGATTCATATTCTAACTATCTCATGGATGCTCAAAAAGCATCTTGTGCTTCCCCTGATTCTGAATTTGATGATGCCAACACCGATAATTACTCCACTGAATCCTGTTTAGCATCTGAAAACTCTCGTATAGTTGTTGATACCATTGAAGATGAATTAACTACCAACAGCAAGCCAGAGGAGTTGTCTGTTTCAGGGCCACACCCAATGTGGTTGGAAGGGGATGAATCTGTGGCGCTTTGGGTGAAGGTATCTCCCTACCCTAATCTCAAACTTCTCAATTTATTCCTTCACTAATTTCTCTCTATGTTTTTTCTTTTTAAAATTTTTATCTTGGGGAGTTTAGGGGTTTATCCAGTATGCATGTATGTTTAATCTCATTCTTTTGGTTCTTCTTGTTGGGATGATGCTAATTCAACAAACTCATAGTGTTACGGCAGTTGTGCTCTGTGCCATGCTAAATTGCTAATCCAAATTTTAAAGTTATTATAATGCTGTCAAATCAAATGTTCTCTACTTCAGTATATTCAGTTCTTGTATGAGCCTTGACATCCAATATGAATATAATTAACATTACATGCTTGCATAATGATGATTGTTAGGCATAGGCTTCTTTTGAAGCTTAAGCGAACTTGGTATAAGAGGGGCCACCTTCCTGTTTGTGGTCTTTATGTTCGATTATCCTCTAGGCTTCCACCCATTTTAGCAGCTTCCTATCATTTTAGCAGCTTCCTATTTTCAAGTCCTCCTGTCCTGCTCACAATTCGTGTTTTGATGCATTATCATGCACACTCTTGATCTTCACAAATGTGCAAGAACTTAGCCCTTGATCAGTCATCTTATTGGATTTCGTTTTGGATGTTTATACAAAAATTTCCAGGAGGGCTCCTATATTATTTTCTAGAAAGGAATTCATGGAATCAAGTAACCATAATTGGTTATGATTAAAGAATTGTTGGAGTTGGTGGAATTCCTGGATGGATGAGTTAGGTTAAGTCTTGCTGTGGTTGGACTTAGAAGCAGAAATTCATCTTTGATTTAACAATACTGACGTCATCATGTTTTTTCATCAATGAAAAGGACATAGCACTGAAGTAGAGTGGTGCGGCAAACAATCTATACTCTAAAGTGCATATTACAACCATGATTTTGGGAGGAAGCAAAACTTCAATTGGTTAAAGAAAATGTCATTAGATGTTACAAACTGAGTTGAAACCAGAAAACAACTTTTAAAGGATAGTTACTCAAACATGCACACTAACCTTTTGCTCTAAAAAACTGTTCTTCAAAATATTTCCGAACAGCCTATTTTCGTTCTGAATGGTTATGGAACCAACATTCCAGATATTCTTCACTTTATAGATTCTTACAGTGGTTTTTCATTCCCAGTCATCCTGGGTTCATATTGCCGATATACATTATAATTATATTGAAGATACCAGTATTTTAATATGTTTTGTTATGAATAAAAAGTGTCTTCTGTTGAATTGTATCGACTAATGGATTATCGTTTGATTTTATTTTCATTTTGAAAATTCTCTCCAAGTATAGTGGAGAGGGAAGTGGCAGGCAGGAATTAGATGTGCAAGGGCGGACTGGCCACTATCTACTCTTAAAGCCAAACCTACACATGACAGGAAGAAGTATTTTGTGGTCTATTTTCCACACACAAGGAACTATTCCTGGGCAGATGCGTTGCTTGTTCGTTCTATTGAGGAATTTCCTCAGCCTATTGCTTACAAGAGCCACAAAGCTGGTTTAAAATTGGTTGAAGATGTAAAAGTTGCAAGGAGATTTATAATGAAAAAACTTTCTGTTGGAATGCTGAATATCATAGACCAATTTCACCTTGAGGTTTGTAATATGGTCCACGCTTCTGTATTCTGTTTATCATTCCAATGAGTTAGGCAGTTACTTGAGTTTTTATTTTCCTGCTTGTTCATTTTTTAGCTGTGTTCAATTTAATTGATGTAGGCTCTAATAGAGAGTGCACGTGATGTAACGACTTGGAAGGAGTTTGCCATGGAAGCTTCACGCTGTAATGGTTATTCCGATCTTGGTAGAATGCTCATGAAGCTGCAGAATGTAAACTTCTATTCTTCTTGATGGTATATGAGATTGAAATAACAAAAAGTTCATTTTGATTTCATGGATTGTTATTTCCCATTTTTGGTGATTGGGAGTTTATGCTGCTGAGTGCCTTTTCAATTGAAACTGATTCAGATGCACCTGTATATTTCTGGCCCTTAGATACCTTTCGTTGTGGCATCTTTTTGTCATGATATAAATACTAAAGGCTGACATAGATTATTCACAGGAAAGATCAAGGAGAAGCATGCGTTTCCATCTAATAACTCGAGTGCAAATATGATGCAAGTGTCGGCGATTACATGACAAAATAGTTAGAGTGTAGACAGGTCACTTCGATTTGGTTTTCTTTAGAAGGAAAATGAAACTGCGCTATTCAGTTAGTCACACGTGCATACCGAATAATTATCTTCTTCTTTTGTACAAACTGTTTAAAATTGCATTGGTTTTGGTTTTCTTCAAACTGTTTTGGTTTCCGGTTTTGGGCCTCACTCGTATATTTAGTTTGGCTCAGATAATGATCATTTATAGTTTTGGACAGCATATATGACTTGGGAATACCAGATATATGACGCGTGCAATGCATGTTGGACTTTTAGGTCCTATTTATATATATATATATATATATATATATAAGACTTGTATTTATTGTGTTTCTTAAATTTGAAAATGCATTTAATAGCATAAATTGAAAATTGTTGTGGTGTTGAACTTTCGAAACATAAAAAATAACTTTGTTTGGCAGAATCCAATTTTCTATGCCTATCTATTATAGTGTTTGAGAATGTTTTATACATGAAGCTTCATTTTTCAGAAAATTCATTTTGTGTTTTCATAATTTTGAAATCTTGAACTTGGAAACATTAGAAGAATACCATTTTTGAAATAATGCTCAAATGTGAACTCAATAAATTTGTATCATGGGTTCTAAGTATTTAAAACATCCCTTGTTTCCAAAAACATGGAAATGAAAGAGGACCAGATTCCCAAAGCCTCCTTACATTTCAAAATTCTGATTAGGATTTTTGTCGGGCTCAATTCAACATTTTTCTCTGTGTCACCCATAGTTGATTGAAAGGTTCGAGTTTATTCCAGGGTTTGTCTCAACTATGCCCAGGAAAGTTTTCTTTTTAAGATCTTTCTACAGTGTTTGGACCTACGCTTCAACTTCTCTTAGCTCTCCTATTCCTGTGAATGATTTCTCTTTTGGATAGTGATAACCCAATGTTCTTCCATTTGCAGATGATAGTGCAGTGCTTCATAAATTCAGATTGGCTTCAAAATTCTTTGCATTCCTGGGTACAACGATGTCAAAATGCTCAAACTGCAGAAATGATTGAAATGCTCAAGGAGGTAACACTTTACGTTACAATCTGGTTTTTTGTCTCCATATTTCTACTTGCCTCAAACATGTTGTTTTGATGGAAAATGAAGGGGAAAATGCACTGATTATATTATTTTTATTCCATTATGTTATTTTTGTGGAGAAGGGAGGAAAATTGCAGGGATAAATCTGTCCTTTTTTATTTTGATGGGAAAAGGCAACGATTTTCTTTGGGAAATTGTCAGAAATAGCCTCTTCAAGTTTCATCTTTCAAAACTAGCACATTTTTTAAACTCATTACAATAGTTTTTCTCAATCATCGATATTTACATAAAAATTTAACTTTTTCTAACTTATCGATTGTAACGAGTTTTTCTCGATCAATCTCGCCTGAGATCGACCATCAATATTTACATAAAAATTTAACTTTTTTCTAATTTATCGATTGTTTTGGACTTTCTCGGTGAAAGCTCAGGCAGTTAATACCGAGATTCTATCAATTTTTCTAAATATTATGCAATTTTTCCAAATTTTATATCAAATCTTACCTATTTTTTCAAATCTTTCAACCCAAACATCAAATTTGCCAAAAATTAAGTAAGATTTGGGAGATATAAAGATCTCGGTATATTTCGGACAAAATTAACACCGAGATTCTATATATTTGGGCTTACTCGGTGAAATCTCGGGCATATTAACACCGAGATTCTTTATATTTTCCCAAATCTTATTTTTTATTTACAAAATTTCAAAATCATAGTGCATTTGAGCTCCATCTAAAAAATCATAATTGGTAAATTCATTTAGAAATTTGGAAATTCACATAATTACGGAAACAAAAATTAGGGTAAAGATTTGAAAAATTATGTAAAATTTTGATATAAAATTTGGTAAAAATAATTGAATTTGGATAAAATTTCAAAAGATATAAGATTTGGAAAGATTACATGATATTTGAAAACATTAGTAGAATCTCGAGTTTAATATTGCCCGAGATTTCACCGAGAAGGCCCAAAACAATTGATAAGTTAGAAAAAGTTAATTTTTTTTAACTAAATCTCGATGGCCGATCTCGCTCGAGATGGACCGAGAAAAACTAGTTTAATGAGTTCTCAAAAACTGTGCTAGTTTTGAGAAGTGAAAACTTGAGGAGGTTATTTCTGACAATTTCTCATTTTCCTTCCGTCCTTTTCTCTCTCGAGGAAAAGGAAGAACAACCAGTTTTCTTTCACTTGATTAAAGAGAAGATAATGAAGTTGTGTAACATAGACGTTTGTATGTAAGTAGCATAATGTCAATAATTTGTACTCTTGAACTTGCTTAGTGTTGTACACTTTCTTGAGAGTTTGTGAAAACCATCACCAGTTGCCCAGCCCACCCACCCACTGGATGGCCTTCTCGCCTAAGTGTGGTGTAGATGGTAGGATATCATCCAGTCAGTCTTCACACTCAAGATCAAATGTTTTGGTTCTAAGTGAAACCTTCAAACTAAGTGGGATGAAGGTAGGATGAAAATGAGGAAGAAAGGGCTCACCCAATGCTTTCTTGCTTTATATGTAAAAGGCACTTTACTGGAACCTTTTAACTCGATCTCTTATGATTTCCATCCTCTGTAAGCTTCTGCCAGAGGGACTATTTTCCCTTGGATTTTGATAGTTTTCCCAGACCCTAATTGGGGCTCTAATACAAAAATTATCATGGCCTTTTGAAAGGTCAGTAGCCCACATCGGTAGCCTTTTCCTTTGTCTCTCACCTGAAATGACCCCTCTCTAGCACGTGACCTAGATGGAAAGACCTCACCTAGTCAGCCCTCATAATCAAGATCCAAGTGTGTAGATTGGTCCAAGTGGAAGCCTTATTCCCAAGTGTGATAAAAGTAGAATAAGAGTTAAGGAGAAAGAACATGCCCTCGGATTCTTGCTTTAGATGTACTACAACTTTTCTTGATCCCTTTCTGACTTTTATTAAAACTTAACAAAGGAGCAACCCTCCTTATTAGTCTTTGGAACATAATCTTTGATGCTCTATCGCTCAACTCTATCGCTCACCTTCCTCCTCCCTGCCTATAGAATAGCAATGGGTCCTCTTTAAATAAAACCCTGCCCTTAAACTAGTTCAGAAGATCTAAATTGCCTCAAGTTAGGTAATAAAAGAAACAAGGGACTTGAATATATATATATATAAGTTATAACCCTATCTGATTAATTAACTAAACCTTTTTAAATTAAATTCCCTATTCTAAGCCCCTACTGTGGAGTCCCCATGGTTTGGGTGATTCATGATTCTCTTCAACTGCATGTTTATCAGGTCTTCCTAGAATCATGGGGGGTTTATTGCAAATGAATCTCTTAGTTGGTGGCTTCCTTAATCCATGCAAACTCTGTTACATTTCCGTCTTGTATAGGATCTCCTGGGATTTGGCTTCAGATCCAGTTGTGCAAATTATGAAATCCAGCTCGTTCAATCATTGGTTTTCTAGCCCACATGTGCATCACATGCTTGTTGCTTACCTCGTCTGCCCAGCCCAAGTGTATTCGTAGCTGCCTCATGTCTCGCACCCATTTGTTGCTTTGTTGTTTACTTGCTTGTTTGCCCCATGCGCTCTGCCTTGTGCATGGTGCTGCACCTGTGCTGTCATTCCTGATACTAAGTCTACTCAGTCTCCTTCCAACTCTCTGGTTGGTCTATAGTATGATTCTAGCCTCTTTTTATTATATTAATAAAAAGTTTTATTTCCTCTCAATATATATATTATATATATATATATATATATATAGACAGTGTGCTCAGATCTTTATGTATATGTATACATAAATATATATATACACACACATATATACAGCTAGCGTGCTCAGATCTTTGTGTATATGTATACATAAATATATATGTATATATATACACATATATACAGCTAGCGTACTCAGATCTTTAAATAGTTTGGAAAATAGAATTAAAATTGGATTTTCTGTACTAGTTTGCTATCAGCTAGCGTGCAGCAGCTCTAATAGCTTGTTGGATCCTCTTTTACTTTTAATTCTCTTTTATAATTCTTTTGTGGTAACTTTCTGGTAATTTCTCTTGAAGTGCTGTGTAATTTTGTAGAGACAGCATCAACTGCCTAACTTTTTTCTGAATTAGGAAATAGAGAAATGTGATATTGAGAAATAAGCTTAAATGATCCAATTTTGATGGCCAAAAGCTATTGCTATATCAGAAAGTTTAGTGATCTAATTTCTCTCTCATTTTTTTCTCTGTTTTTTTAGGAATTGGCTGATGCTATTTTGTGGGACAAAGTGAAGTCTCACGGTGATGCACCAGTGCAGCATACTTTCAGTTCTGTGTGGAAAACCTGGAAGCATGAAGTTACAAAATGGTTTTCCATATCTCCCACCCTTCCCATTACGAGAGACAAAGAGCAGCAGACTGTTGAAGCTTTCTTAGCTACAGCTCTCCAAGTTAGCAGGAAGAGACCCAAGCTTGAAGTTCGTCGTGCAGAGGCACATGCTTCACTGGTGGAATCAAAGTGCTCAGACCAAGCTATGGCTGTTGATATTGATTCTGTTTTTTTCAATAACCGAAACAGTTTAAATGCTAAATTAGCATCTGAATCTCACAAGGGAGAGGCAAGGGAGATCGTTACATCAGCAGGCTCACTCAGTACTGTACCTTGCAGGTTGACTGGGATTGTGGTTCAAACTGGAAATTTGGATCTAGCCTCTTGCAAGGATGTGGAACTGATGCCTCGAGCTGAAGTAGTTGCAGAAAAATCCTTAACTTACGGTAACAAAAACAGACAATGCATAGCTTTTATTGAATCCAAGGGAAGGCAGTGTGTTAGGTGGGCTAATGAGGGTGATGTTTACTGTTGTGTGCATTTGTCCTCTCGTTTCACTGGCAACGCTGATAAGAAAGAACAGACTCGTTCTGTTGAATCACCAATGTGCCAAGGTACTACTGTTCTTGGAAGTAGGTGCAAACATCGATCCCTGTTTGGCTCCTCATTCTGTAAGAAGCACAGACCAAGGAGTGAAACAAAAACGGAGTCCACTTCCCTTGGAAATAAGCTTATTGAGAAGCAACAGGACATTTATAGTGTAGAAGACACTAGTAATAAAGAAAATCCCCTTGGAGTGGATGAGGCTGACGTGATCAATAATGGAAATAGCTCATCTGACAAGCTTGAACATCATGGAAAAGATTCTATTGCCTCAGAGCTTCGACATTGTATTGGGTCTTGCGAACATATTGACAGTAATCCATGTTTAGAAAGCCCAAAACGTCATTCCTTATATTGTGAAAAACACCTACCTAGCTGGCTTAAACGTGCAAGAAATGGTAAGAGTAGAGTAATATCGAAGGAAGTGTTCATGGATCTTTTAAGAGACTGTAACTCACAAGAGCCAAAAATACATTTGCATCAAGCCTGTGAGCTATTTTACAGGCTTTTCAAAAGTATTTTATCACTGAGGAATCCAGTGCCTATGGAGGTTCAATTTCAGTGGGCACTTTCTGAAGCTTCTAAAAATTTGGGAGTTGGGGAACAATTTTTGAAATTGGTAGGTCGTGAAAAGGAAAGATTGAAAAGGATATGGGGATTTGATGCGGAAGATGCACAACTTTCCTCGCCTTCAATGGAAGCGGCAACTTCAGGGCCATTATTAACTTCAGGTAATTGCGGTGATGATATGAGTATCAGATGCAAAATTTGCTCAGAAGAATTTCTTGATGATCAAGCACTCAGTACTCACTTCATGGATGGTCATAAAAAGGAAGCACAGTGGCTGTTCAGAGGTTATGCTTGTGCCATCTGCTTGGATTCGTTCACCAATAAGAAAGTTTTAGAAACTCATGTGCAGGAGAGACACCATGCACCATTTGTTGAGCAATGCATGCTTCTGCAGTGTATTCCTTGTGGCAGCCATTTTGGGAATACCGAACAATTATGGTTACATGTAGTTACTGTTCATCCGATTGATTTTAGATTGTCAAATTCTAGCAGGCAGCAGAATTCTTCTTCTGGTGAGGATTCCCCAGTCAAACCCACGCAGTGTAATATAGTTTCTAAGGCTAAGGACAACAAGAATGTAGGAGGTTTACGAAAGTTTAACTGTAGGTTCTGTGGTTTAAAGTTTGATTTACTCCCTGATCTAGGTCGCCACCATCAAGCTGCGCATATGGGGCCAGGTTTAGTGAACTCTCGACCTGCAAAGAGGGGATTTCATTATTATGCTTATAAATCAAAATCTGGGAAACTTGGTCATCCTAGATTTAAGAAGACTAAGGCAGGTGTGTCAAATAGGATCAGAAACAGAACAAAAGCTAGCATGAAAAAACATATACAAGCTTCAAAGTTACTAAGCACAGGAAGTATAAATCTTCAACCTCATGTGTCCCAGTTAGCAAGTTCTCGTAAATTGACCCAAGGTTCAACTGTTGCAAAGGCATTGGTTTCTGAGATTCAGAAAAGAAAACTATCGCCTACCAATATTGACATTTTGTCTATTGCTCAGTCTGCCTGTTGTAAGGTCAATTTTAAAGTCCTTCTGGAACAGAAGTTTGGAGTATTACCTGAATATTTTTATCTTAAGGCAGCTGAATTATGCAGGGAAAAAGGCAAAGTTAACTGGTATATCAAGGGATTTGTTTGTCCTAATGGATGTGAGACATTTGAGGATCCTCTTTTGCTTGCCCATTTGATGCCTCATCCAAACAGTTTTGGTGACAATGAGAATGCACACACTCCCGATCCTGTGAGTAGCAAATGGAAAAGTCATGGATGCAGTTATGTCAGCGGTTCTCATCTTTCAAGCCAGCAGTTTAGAGAAAAAGCTGTCGTTTTGTGTGAAGATATAAGCTTTGGCCAGGAATTAGTTCCTGTGGTCTGTGTAGCTGATGACTGTCAAAGGAACCCACATCACATGTCTCTGGCTAACTCTGGTGCTCAAAATGTTGGATACTCCATGCCTTGGGAGAATTTTACCTACATTAAGAAACCATTGCTTGATAAATCCCTCGCCATTCATACAGAGGTAGTCATATATGAAATACATTTTGTCTTAAGGCAAATGCTAGACTGATATAAATTCTTGAATTCAATGGACCTTTTTTTTTTCTTCAATATGAAAATTATGTAGATTAAATCTGAGTTCTCCTTATTGTGTTATTGTTCATGAGACATTTCTGTACTTCCTTCTGATGTTTATCACCTTATGATTTAACTACCAAATGGGTTGGTATAAATTTCCTTGTACAATATGCATATGCATCCTTAGTTGAGAGGTCGACAGATCATTCATTCATATCAAATAAGATAGTGTGTATTGTTCTGGCTTTGGTGGGGTTTAATATTCCTTTATATAACTTCTGAGCATCGTTTCTGACTAAACCAAACTATGATTGTAAATTTTCAACGTACACAATGTAAAGTCACTTTTATGTTTGATATCATGCCCAGAGTTTGCAGTTCGGATGTGCCTGCCCTCATTCACTCTGTTCTTCTGAAACATGTGATCATGTATACCTCTTTAATAGTGATTACGAAGACCCAAAGGACATTTATGGGAATCCCATGCTTCGCAGGTTCCCCTATGATGAGAATGGTCGAATTATTCTGGAGGTATGTTTTACATTACTTTCCAGCCAACACAGTCACGTTTCTTTAAGTACTAACGTTTTTTGATCTACTGTCTTACACTTTATATTGTTTATTCCCACCTCCCCACTCTTACTTTAGTTTTTTTTAATTGCGAGTTTGTTAAGTTTAATTTAATTCACTTTATTCATGCTCATTTGTTGCTTGACGACTACAAATTTGTTATTTTTATTTTATCTTTATATGAAATATGAATGTGTTCAAGTGCACTTTCTTGACCTTAAATAAACTTGCAATCTCTTTTGATTTTGTTCATTCATCTGCTGTTGCATCATCTTCTCTGGATCATTGCGAATCTATTGGCCTTGATTCTTACGATCTCTAAATTTTAAAACCTTAATTTGTTTTGTTCCAACCATTTAATGTAAGATTAGTCTTATATTTAGTTTTTTTTCTTTCTGCAGGAAGGTTACCTTGTCTATGAGTGTAACGAAATGTGCAGCTGTAGTAGAACCTGTCCAAATAGAGTGTTGCAAAATGGTGTTCAAGTGAAACTTGAAGTCTTCATGACGGAGACAAAGGCAATTTCTTCTTTATGCGCCTTATGATATTTTTTTTTTTCCTGCTAACTTATGTATTTACCTCTAGTTTCCTAGCTGGTGCTTTCAGAAGTTTCTTATATGAAGTTGTAAAAACAATACAGGGATGGGCAGTGAGGGCTGGTGAAGCAATCCTGCGTGGTACATTCGTCTGTGAGTATATTGGGGAGGTGTTGGATGAGCAGGAAGCAAACAGGAGACGGTACAGGTTTTTATCATTTTTTGAAGTTCTCTTTTTCAGTTTTTATCTTTTATTTTTCTCTATATATGATTCAAAATATCTTTTATTAGGTATAACAGTGAAGGCAGCTGCTATTTCTTGGATGTGGATGCTCATATTAATGACATTAGCAGATTAGTTGAAGGATCAGCCAGATATATTATTGATGCCACAAATTATGGAAATGTTTCGAGATTCATAAATCACAGGTGAGCAGAGATTTGTGTTCCACATATTTTTTCCACTCGTTCAGAAATTTGGTAATTTTAGCACGTAATTCTGATTCTTTTGTGGCCATTTTAAGACCAACCAATTTGCTTGGCAACAAGTTTATTCTATGCTCGGGGATCATTTCTTTTGAATTTCCAGAAAGCTGCTAATCAGTTCCTTCAGAACTTACTTTTACCACATGTTATATGCGAGATACATGATTTATGGAATAGGCTTCTGGCGTTATTTACCTCCTAACTTTTTTATGTTAAGTTTCTTCATTTATCTAATAGCATTTAACTGATTGTACTGGTAACAATTATATTAATCATACATTTTTTTTGTGTTATTTTTCAATGTGAAATTTTGAGATTCAGTTAATGTTGTAACGTGTATTTTTCAAGAGATGTACAAATCTACTTTATTACAATTGAATTTCTTCATCGTTTGCAGTTGCTCGCCAAATCTCGTGACTTACCAAGTTCTTGTCGAAAGCATGGAATATCAACGATCACATATTGGATTGTATGCAAACCGGGATGTAAGTGCTTGCTTCAATAGTATGTTGGATTTCAGAGCATATTTCAGTTTCTAATGATTCTGCATCTAGTTTTAACTTTTGGGATACATATTCCAATCAAGTTTAGAACCTTTTATTGATTTTCTACTTATTTTTATGTAACCAAGAAACATTTTATACACGCAAAGACAATCTCCATATTAAGACTCCTGTACATGTATTCGTGCAGATAGCTACAGGTGAAGAGCTGACATTCAATTACCGACGCGTACTATTGCCCGGAGGAAATGGCTGTGAATCTTCAAGTTGCTGAGGCCTCATCTGAAGAACAAGTACAGCCTATCATTTGAGGGAAAAAGATCTGGAGCTTTAGATTTTGGAACGAGAAGCAAGAGGGGTTCCGAGAGTGCATGCCCTGCACCGTTTTAAGGTTTATTCCCTCATCTAGCCAAGCAACTCCCTCAGCCTGGAAACTATACCGTTGAAAATCAGAGGAAAATGGCAAAACAAATCTTCTGTATGTAGGAACTTGTTACCGGTTGAAAAGATGTCGATCCCTCCAACCTTCTCTAGTTTGTAGTTTCGGATTATCTTACTTTCACTACTGGATCTACTTAGTCTAGCAAATTGTAAATGCTTCTTTTTGGTTTTCTAAAGTTTTAAGGAAGTTTTAGGAATAAAAATGTTCCTTTTTTCCATTTTGGCTGTTGTGATGGGTTGTTTTAAAGTGTATCATAATTTACAACTGTGGCAGATCATTCAATTATTGATCAGAAAAGACCAATTTTACGGAGATTTTGCATTATAAATTGGAAAAATACATGGAACTAAAGCAACCAATGTTGAACTGAAAAAACATTCTTTCCAATCTTCCATTTTCTCCCCCCTTTTGAAGTTTGTAGAGTAAGATTTGTGCAACATGTTTCAGAATTTCATTTTGCCCTTTTGCACCAAGAAGAAAATGGGAAGTCCATAACTAAATGCCACCAACCATGCCATTCCTGCGATCACATTTTCATACTCAAAATGACACATTCCAATTATAAGCATCCTTTAGGCTTAAAAACAGAACATAAATTTCTAATTTATCATAGCTTATACCAAAGATTAAAATAGTTCGAATAAAATATCATTTTGGTTCACGTATTTAAACGATCAATTTTATGGGGATTAGAACTGAACAACAAATAGTATTTTAACCAAATAGTTATTAATGCAACATTCAGGAAGGACTAAAATGAAATTTAAACAACAGAAATCTGTCTTGAAACAAAAAAGTGAAGAATGAGCTATAGCATTACCATATGTGAGATATCTTGGAAACTCTCTTTTACTTTTACTTGTTCTGTGAATTCTTGTGGATGATGATGATGATGATGATGCAGCTATCAGATGTAAAATCATGGAACACACAACCAACCCACTTCCTGTTTTCTCCCTCACCACTCTCTCACTTAAATCTAGAGAGAGAAAACCTGCAATACCATTCATATAATCCTCTGCTACCACCTTCACCCACAAACATATTCCAAATCCCATTGTTGCCTTAGCAACATGTTTCATGGCTTCTATGGAGACATACCATTTGAGAAGATTCACAGCACAAGCACAACCATAAAGTGGAACCCATAAATACCAATCTGCTCAAGACAGCATCAGAATTAAGAAAAATTATTCAATGACTGTCACAAGATGGACATTTTTTAGTAATCTTGAATAACGGTTTAGATGCACGTTTGAATAATAACTCGTCAAAAACGGTGCTTTTTGTTGCACATTAGATGCTAAAGCATGGGTGTTTTGTATCTATTGAGTATAAAATAGGTTGTAATTGTTATTGTATAGCGGTATCTGAAAACATGTCTTGGAAGCGCCTTAACTCTCATACTATTATCATAAATATACAAACAAAAATAGTAAACGTCTAAAAATATACGCATATGATTGCATTGCGATGCCTAAATACATACTCTATTCTAATAAATCATTGTAGCGAGTAGTTAAATCATAGTCTCTTACTGTAAAAATGGTTGCAGTACGTGTAACGAATAGTGAAAAATTCACCCATTCACATGTGATGTTCCGGGTTTGAAATACATTTCATAACTTATTTTATTAAATAGTATAATTGATACATTACCCAAACACAATTTCAATTAGTTCTCAAATGGAGATCCAGTTCTAGTCTAGTTTTTCATCAATTTTTTTGTTTTCAGATCATTATCAACAGAAAACAGCCTAAGATTTTGAAAAGTTTGGATCTTTCATTCCCAAATTTGTTGATTAAAGGAAAAGAAGAGAAGGGTTTGAAATACCAGGATCATTAAACTGAACAGCTGTGGAATAAGCAAACAAAAACCCCATTAACAGAGAGCAGCCGCTGTATAATTTGGAGGGTGTTGCCATTTTCTCTTCTTTTTTCGAAGCTTATCCGATCCAACAGCAAAACCCTTTTTGGTCAACGCCATGCCCTTTTTGATTTTGGTTTAAATATGATATAGTAAATCTTAAGTTTAGTTGTATCAGACATACATAGCTTAAGGTTTCCTTTGTCAGTTGAAAATTAATATTACTCACATGGGTTTGGTGGAAAGTTGATAAGTAATCATCTCTAAGGTTTTGTTAATGAAAATTTGATGCAGATCTTGTGAAGGGCTTCAATTAATCAGTGTGTATGACAACTTGATTAAAACAAGTTTGTAATCTAAGGTAGCCCAATTGAACTAAGATTGATTAGATATCACAAAACTAATTCAAATTTCTTGAGTAGTCAAACTATTATGAGTTTTCACTAAATTGAGGAGTGAGAATATAATAAGAAATGATGATGATGAGTGAGAAAGGAATATATGGAATTAGAAGGGTGCAGGAATGGGCATGTAATGCCTTATGATTTGGCAACAAAAGCATTATTATTCTTTTTGCATGGTCCTTGCTCTGTTTTTGTTTGAGGATAAAAGATTCTTTTTTCATATGGTTTGTGACATTTGCTTATAAGTGGCAGGTGAATGAAACAATAGAAAAGTTAAGAACTTGTATCAATTGGAGTAAAAAAGGCAGTTAAAGTTGCAGTAAATGTAGTTGTTATACCAAACCAAAAGCTTTTATGGTATGCTGTAATATGTCACAAACGGCTATTACAAAAGAAAAAGAAAAACCAGAGATAGGAGAGTTTTGTTGTGTGTTATGTCATAATTGAGAGTATTGGAGTGCTTTTTCACTCCTTTATTTATTTGGTGTGTTTTTTTTTTTTAAATTAGTATTTTTCGATGGTTAGGTAATATGTTAACGTATAGTCACTCTCATATAAATAGAATTAAGATGACATAGTTATTGATATATGTAGATAGTGATAAGACAATCAATAGAGATCAGACACTTGTATGACTTCGATTAGAAGTCTAAGATTCTTTATACGTATCTTTGTTATATGAGACTCGATATTTGTTGAATGAAGTTTATATTATCTTGATAAAATATCTAAAAATGATTGAATGGTTTTAAGAGTACAATAATGTATATATATTCAATGTACATCATTCTAACAAAGTAGTTATTAGTATCATCAAATGGGGCTTGAGGGAAAGACATTATTTTTGGAGTAAGGCACCTTTCACAACCTTTCTTTCTCCATAATGTGGCCCCTTCTACCCATGTAGTTTTTTATGATGAAGAGAATTAAGTGGAGACAATATACTAAAGTTATTGAAGGGGACACCACTTTTCAAGTAAAGACCCACCCAAATGAACACACATGAATATATTAGGACTCCAAAATTAGATGGCTATAGATGATGTTGGAAATGGTTTATCATTTATGAGCCAACCTAGATGGAAGGCTCTAGAAAGTTATTGATGTTATTAAAGATGACTTCTAACTAATGAAGTTTATCTTAACGAGAAGGATTACTTTGACAAAAACTAAATAATAGTCTAGTCAATAAATAAGTCGAACATAACTTAACAAGTTAAGATATATGTCAACAATCTTGGAATTAGAGGTTTAAATGTTCTATTCCTATTTCTAGTTGAATTTAATGTGAATATACTTACAAAAAGTGTTTATCCTACTATTATAAAGTTATCAATAAACCATTTGTAGATTAATATTATTTCATGGTATCAAAATAAGAGATGTAGAAATGAAAAATAGAGTTTGTGCATTAAAAGTGAAAGGTATTTTTGATATGGAAAAGGGTGATTAAGTTGATAGGTTAGAAATTAAATAAGAGTATGTTGAAAGGAAATGTTTGCCAACGAGGCCACGACCTATGTAACATTTGGAGTAGTCACCATTGGCCCATTTTTACACCAAATCACTACTCAATTATTTCCCTCTCCTACCCCATTTATTTATCACAATACCCTCTATTTCTATTTCAATTCTTTTTAAACACATTAAATGAACTCTCTTTAATGAAATGATTAGAGTTACTTCCATTTTCTATTTCTTAGAAGTATTACTCATTATAGATTTGATCTTCTGACTTGGAAAGAGATAGTTTATGCTAATTACTATATAAGTTATGCTCTCCCTCTAGTCTATGGTGGAGATATCCAAAACACCCATTGAGTCGGAGTCCCCAAGTTCGAGGTGGGGAATCCTCGAATACACGAGGAATGAAGAGGGAGTGGAGATTTTTTTTTTCTATTTACAATTCGGAGCCAAGGAAGGGGATTATATTCCTTGTCCTGACCCTAGCCCCGGGCTTGTCCCGTATCCCTACCCCCTCCTCGACTTTTGTAGACTTTAATTAGGATAATTATGGATGTTTTAATTATTTAAGATTCCTTAGATGTTGTAATATTTAAGATAGGGTGTTCTAGTTGTTGATTTTTAACCTTTACAAATCATGAGAGTTTAACACTTTAATTAAATTGCATGTGTATTATTGTTTTTATTAGCAAAATTGATAATATTTTTATTTAAATGAAAATTACATTGAAAATGTTTAAGGAATTATTAAAAAAAATATATTTTAAACTGAAATAAAAAAAAATTGTTAGAAGAAAATAAAGACAGAAAATTTTTCTCCAAGAGAACCGATCCCTGTGGGAAAATTCGGGGGATGAGGAATGGAATGTGGGAGTGGGGATGGGGATGGGGAAGACTTCCTTGTCTCTGCCCTACCCTGTAGACATCTCTAGTCTATGGTACAACATTATCCACTTTGAATATGAGCTTTCCGAACTTTTTTTTTTTGTTTCATCCAAGAAGACTCATACCATTAGAGATAGTTGCATGATATCTTCCTCTTATTTACTCAATGTAAAATTTTAGTTGCATTTTTGACAAGGTTACATTCATTTTTCTATTTCTATTATATTTTTTGGATTTTTTTCAAATATATGAAAATAAGCCAACTTTTTTTTTTCAAAGATAGCAAAATGTCATTTAGAATAATTATCCATATTTTTTTTGTGATTTTATTTATTTTAATTTAGTCTATGTTTTCTTTCTTTGTGAACATATTGCTTTATTAGTCAAGCTTATTAAATTAAATAGTAATGGAAAATTTATGAACACCATGTGTAAGCTAATGTTGTGGTACATTAACATGTTAATATGTTATGAAGTTGTGTAAAATGGAAAGCTGAGTAATACCAATAAACTTTTGGTTTATTTTTCCAACGATAAAACTTCAGGTGTAGTAGTTTTATGTGAAAAACAACCACATTTTATTTTTATATTTAGACTATTTGAACGTTACTCTAAAAATAAGTTGTAAAATTGTTGCCTTCAACCAATTAAGTTATTGTCAATCTAACCATAATTCAACGGATAAACACATCATTATCATCTTAAAAATTGTAATTCGATCTTCATCTGTAGGATTTACTTTTATATATTTATTGAATTATTTATTCAAGAAAGTTGAAGCTTAAAGTGGGTCGAAAATGCTATCAAAATCATAGCATGGGATGATTATATTCATTTAAACCTATTGTATTATTTCTTACTTCCATTAAAAACAGAAATAATACAAGTCTCAATAATTGCACTCAAGTTCCATTATAATTCATCAACCACAAAGCCTAGAAATCAAAAGGAGAAAGAAAAAGAAAAGAAAAGAAAAGAAAAGAAAAGAAAAGAACAAGTCAAAAAGCTTTTCCAAGACAATGTTTCATATTTTGTCATCTGATCTGTATGCATGATGGTGATGTTGTCTACTCTGTTTTTCCTCTTTATTTCTCTGCAAAACCATAAAGAAGTGAGAAAATGAAAAAGAAAGGGAAGGAACAAAACAACATAGCAAATATCTTCAAGAAGCTTTGAATTTTAATTATAACTTAAAATATGGGCCCCAAAATGGAATTTTGATTTGGAATTAGAGAAAGCAAGTTTTGATTGGTGGAGATCATTATGAAATTTGAGCTTTGACAAATGAGCTTGCTTTGGAAGAGATGAGGTTGTTTCTTCCCAATTATTTCAAATCCATGTTAATTTGCTTTCACAAGAATTTCTTTTTTTCTTTTTCAATCTCAAATCAACCACCTATGTTTCAATTTCAAACTTATTTTATTGGACAAACTATATTTTTAGTCTTTGGAGATGGATGTTTGATTCATGATGTTCGACACTTCCAAATTTTAAAAAGTTAGATTATACCTATTTTTATATTCACCAAATTGTCTAATTTTAATTTACCACGTTATAAATTATTCTTCATTCATTTTTTTTATGGCGTAAAAATGAGATGGATAAAGTAGGTGCACAAAAGTATTGCCCTTTAAAGGAATGTTTTTGATTGGTCGGGGTAAAAGTTTCTATTTGATCTTTTATAAAAACCGCGATAGACAGTATCTGTGTCATCACGATACAAATAGATACAGATTGTAGTTCATCATAGTCTAACGTAGATAGATAGTAAAATTTTACTATATTTGTAAATTTTTTGTTTGTTTTAAAAACAACCCTATCTTATATCTCAAACCCATTACATTCTTTTAACTAAATCTCTGTTCCATAATTCAATTTGGCGCACCAAAGTCATCTATATTGCTTCTATTTGTTTTGTTTTTTATAACATCAATCGTCATGAATCTTAATCAAAGTGTTGAACTTGGTTTGCAAGTTTTATAATTTTGAAATGAGAGTTATCAAACAAAACATGTAAGAACAAGAGGTATGAAGTGAAGCTCAAAAAAAGACATTTGCATGTTGTTAGGATTTATGGACCATCCCCATCATTTCAATTTCAATTCTCCAAATTTTCGTCATCATCTTCCCCCCACCTCCCTTATGAAATCCATAGCTTTCACTGAGAAAATCGAAGAAAAATATTCTGTTTCTGGAGATACCCTTTTCCTCCATTATTGCTCTCACTTTGAGCGCTCAAACTGAGCAATGTCTTGAGGGCATTTCAGTCACTGGACTGACATCAAAACATACAGATATTTTACCACTGTACCCACCAAAATGAAAATGAAAGCGAAGAGCCTTCTCATTTTGGGGGCATTCCTAGAATATCCACAAATGCAACAAACAAACACAGCCATTTGAGAAACCCAAAAAAGTTTTAAAGTAGAATTGGAAATGATGAGGAAGGGCGTGCCTGTTCTGTTTGATTACTGAGAAAGCTTTGTGGGTGCGTAACAGAGAGAGATTGCAGAGAGAAATTTTTATTTTTTTAGCAATTTCTGAGAGACCCACATGGAGATACAATCATCAAAAAGTGAGATGAAGGCAAATTGGTAAGTGATAAAGTAACAATCCATACCCACCTCTTCATTTCACTTTTTTTTTTTTTCTTTTTCTCTTTTGTGGGTCTTCTCATTTTTTCTTTAATTCACAAAGTTAAAGCATCTCTTCTCTTAATTATTTCACTTACAAGGCTTTGTTCGTTGGTTCCCTTGATGCTTGACACCGGAGCTCCCTTTTCAATCATATTACGTTGTCCTGGTCTCGAATAAGAGGTGGGTTTTCTCAGAATTCTCAGCTCACTTTGGCATTGATGTTATTTCAGTTGAGAGAAGATGGTGATGAGTTTTGGGTCTCTGGGAAGCTTTTAGATTCTCTACTCTGTAAGTGAGCGAATGAAATTCAGTGCTTGTGTGTTTGAGTTTTTTAGGTTCTCTTTAAAAATAAATGTCTGAGGTTGCGAATCTCTTGGTGATGGTTTGAATGCTTTCGATTTTGAAACAAATTAGGGGAGAAGGGGGAGATACGGATACTAAATGCTTTTGGCTGAAGTTATGGTTTTCTTCCGTTTCATCTTTTTTCTGAATATAGATCGTATCTCGTTTGATCTGATCTTCTTATATCAGAAAAATTATGAATTGGGTATTTCAATTTTAGTTTGAGCTGCAATTTGTGTATATGGGTTGTTCAATTCAAAGCTTGGAATCTTTGATTCAGAAAGTAGGAGACTGTAAGTTTCCAATATCTTGCTTTTCTCCTTTTATCTTCGAGCACATATCTTTTTCTTCACTAGAAAAATTTTATGGCTGTCCTCGGGTGCTTTCGATCTTTTGTTCTTAATGATCCATTTTCCCATTGTTAAACAAGCTGCAAAAAAGCAATAAGAATGGCTGAAATAAGGCTAGCTAGATTAGAACAAGGCCAAACCAAGATTAAAAATGTGCCAATTGCTGTAACCCCAGAAGGTTTTTGGTGCTGCCCTTCTCCTGTTGTTTTCCAAAAAACCCTCAAAAGTCAAAATCCCCTAAACAAACCCAAACCTGCCTCCCCGCCCTCAAAGATCCCTGTTGAGAAGAAACTAACACCGGTGACTGATAGAAAGCCAGCGCTTTCAAGATCACGGTCAGCTGCTGTTTCCGATGATGACCGAAAAGGCAATGCTGATACTTCTGGTTCTGGCTATAGTGCCCCAGAGGTTGTACACAGGACATCACGGCCTAAGGTTGAAAATATGCCAAGGAAAATAGCTATCGAGTTTGGTGAGCCGGGGACAAGTAATATAAAGGTTGTTTTACTTGGGAAGCAAGGATTTTCAGTGAAGTTGAGTGTTCATAGAAACGTTTTGATGGATAATAGTACTTTTTTCGCCAATAAACTTTCTGATCAAGAAGGTCCCTCAATGGAAATTGGTGATTGTGAAGATGTTGAAATATATGTTGAAACTGTGGGATTGATGTACTGCAAAGAAATGAAGCAATGGCTGATGAAGCAAAATGTTTCTCGTGTTTTGCGGATTCTTAAGGTAAGAAGCAGATTCTTATAGTCACTGTATGTTATAATCACAAATTTCAAGGATACCCTTTGTCTTTCTGTGGATTCATGTTCATATGACGTTTTTGATATTTCATTTGATTGTTTGTTCTGCTTCCTGATTAAAAATTAGAAATCGCATTTTGATGAATAGAATCTTGTCCTCTAGGAAGACATGAGATGTTTGTTACCTGTTGTAATCCTGGTTATTCAATAACCAAAATTTACTGAAAGTTCTTGCTAGATTGTTAATAGAATCATTGAAGCACTAACCATCACAAAGTATAAGATTCTGTAGATGACTTGCTTCTTTTTGAAAGTACAGTATGTCTTTTACTTTTTAGGCCCCTCGGTATCAATCACATAATTGAGCACTCTTGCAAACTTAGCTAAGTAGTTTTAAGACCTTCAAAGTACTAAAATTATTATTCTGTTTCTCTTGAATGCTGTTTAGCTCAATTTAAAAAACTCTGTTCTTCTTGGTATTCGGACAGGAAAAAAAAAGGTAGCTTTGTGATGTTGTTCTGATATGTATGTTCGATTCTTAAGATCCTTGAAGAAGCTACTGATAAAATTCAAACTAGAACCAAACTACATTGAAATATAAAGGATGAAATCTTACCTGATAAACTAAGTGTTTTGAGGTACTCGGACCCTCCCCTATTGATCTGTCTTTCAAACCCTAATTCACTCCGTTGAAATAGTGCTTGCTTAACTGCCTTCCCTTCTCTACATATAACCAAAAATCATTACCATCTTCCTAACTAATTATTAAACATCCTTAATAATATCCTAATAGTACGTTAATGGTATTCCTATCCAACGTGGTGTGTATATGTTCTTACTTTCTACTCTGTTTCACTTGAAAGCTGCAATTATTGGTAAGTCTATTTTGAATAAAATTTAAGGATCTTCGCAAACGTTAATCATGTAGTGTTATCTTTCATTGTCTAGGTAATAGCTGTGGTGTATTGTGTCATTGCTTATACATATAACTTGCCATTTTGAAGATCCCGTTTTTATCTATGATCATGAATTCTTTTAAGTGTGTGGAATGGCATGAATACCTAAAATGCTTGTTTTGCAGGTTGCTGAATTTCTCGGTTTTAAGTCATGCATGCAGTCATGTCTAGAATATTTGGAAGCAGCCCCTTGGGTTGGTGACGAAGAAGAAGAAAAGGTTGTCACATCCATCCTACGACTTCAAAGTGAAGGCATCGGGGTGAGCCCAGTATTGAAACGAGTGTCTGCAGATGTGTCTAAGCCCCATAAAGATACTCTTTCCCATATCATCGAACTTGTTCTCAGAAGCAATGAGGAAAGAGGCCGACGTGAAATGAAACTGGTAGTACTGAGGCTTCTTAGGGAGAACCAGAGTGTATCAAGCAATGCGAGTGCAGCTGACATTTGCAATGAAATTATTTACTCTTCTTGTAGAAGCTGTTTGACCTCGCTATTGTTTCTGTTCCAGCAAGCTGCTGAAACAGATTTTACTGACAGATCAGTGGACAGGAAAGAACCAGTGCTGAAGCAAATTACTCTAGAGGCCGACAATCTCTCGTGGTTGCTTGAAATATTAGCTGACAGGCAAGCGGCCGATGAATTTGCAGTTATGTGGTCGAAGCATCAGGAACTAGCAGCCCTCCATGCAAAGTTGCCTATTGTATCTCGCTATCATATTAGCTGCATAACAGCTAGGTTATTTGTTGGGATTGGCAAAGGAGAGCTGTTACCAGCAAAGGATACCCGTAAATTGTTGTTGCATACATGGTTAGAGCCATTGATCAATGATTATAGCTGGTTAAAACATGGTTGTGGGTCATTTGATCGAAAGGTTGTGGAGGAAGGAATTGGTCGGACGATCCTCACTCTCCCACTGGAGGATCAGCAAAGCATTTTGCTGACTTGGTTAGGCAGTTTTCTGAAGGTTGGGGATAGTTGCCCAAACCTCCAAAGAGCGTTCGAGGTTTGGTGGCGTCGGACGTTCGTTCGACCTTACATTGAGACACAAGGAAGCATTCACTCGCAAGATTGCTCAATCACACCCCAGTTGGGGCCTTGAGGATATGCCACTGCCACCATACTTGTGGAATGAAGCAAAGAAATGTAATGCTGAAGCATTTGCATTTCTCAGTGAGGAAAAGATGAACAAAACTGACCATTTGTTGGGCAATGTAGGTAGCTGCTGAGTTCATTGCTTAGTTGTGGTTTATGATGAATGAATTTTGAGGTCGGTCGAGAACGTTGTCGATGAAGTGAATTGCTCTGTTGTGAGTTAAATTTGTATGTAGTGTAGTATAAGCTGGCTGTGCATTTATACTCTGAATGCACCTTTTATTGAAGTAAAAATCAAAGTGTTGTCTGCTTTTGCTTCTTTAAGGGAGGTTATGCTATTGAAATTTACTTTGTAAAACCAAGATAGAGGTATTTGGGTTTGTTTTCTGTATATTTCTTCTTTATAACTGTGGTATAGAGCTGGTTAATTTAGGTCTCGTTTGATAACCACTTAGCTCTCATTTGGTAATCATTTTAATTTTGGTTTTTATTTTTTTTAAAAATTAAGTATATGAACACTACTTTCACTTCCAAATTTCTCTTTTTGTAATCTACGTTTTATTCTAGTTTAAAAAACCAAGCCAAATTTTAAGAAATAAAAAAAATAGCTTTCAAAAAGTTGTTTTTGTTTTTGGTTGCTAAGAATTTAACCATTGTACGTAAGAGATATGCAAATTATTACAAAAAGCATGGATGGAATAGACTTAATCTAAAAAAACAAAAACAAAAAAAATCAAATTGTTACCGGATGGAGCCTTAATTTTTGTTTTTGAAAATTGTGTTTACTTGATTTAGATATTAAATAGTGAGAAATAAACCAACAAAAATTATTATTCTAAGAAGGCTACAATATAAGTGATAATTTTACGAGGTTAGACTGAATAGTTGTTGTAGAGCATGCAAATTTTATAATCTCGTGCTCATATGAGCCACTTATACAGTAATAAGTAGAGATGTCCAATTCTCACACGGGAACGGAGATTCCCCGATTAGGCGTAGAATGGGGGAGTGAGTGGGGAAAAAAAATTCCCCATGAGCTAAACGGGGACGGGGACGGGGAATGAATTCCTCGCCCCCGCCCCCGTCCCCGTCCCGTTCCCCATCCCCTCTCGATTAGTTTCTACATATTTATTTAGTATAGTTATCTAATGTTATGTTATTATTATTATTATATAAATATTACATTTAAATTTCAAATTTAATTATTTATTACGAAAGATAATGAATATGTTTAAATTGAATATTTAAATTAAGATTATATATGTGAATAATTTGATTTATATTTATTTCTTTCTATTAAAAAAAATTGAATTAGCTTTTTTAGGCCAAAATTTGAGTAATTTATCTTTAAATTCAAATTATCCTATAAAACTAACCATAATAACCCATTTAGTATAAAGTTAATTATTTAATTACAATTTGCTCATATTAGTAATTTAAATTAATTGACTTTCTACGAAAAAAAAAAAAAAGTAACAGGAAAAAATTCCCGTGGTAACCCGATCCCCATGAATTCCGCCCCAATCTCCATGGGGAATGAAATGAAGAGTGGGGATGGGGAATGACATCCCCGACCCCGCCCTGCTATGTGGATATCTCTAAGTGAGAAGAAAGTAGAATTTCTTCTCACTATTTATTATTATTATTATTTAATATTTGGTAAAAAAAAAAAAAAATAGATTCCTTAAAATCAAAGTTAAGCCATGTAAGATACATGGAAAATTTTCTAGTACTATGGTAATATAGAAAATTTTCCATACTACCTCCATTCATTGTTTATCTAAAAATAACATATATATATATATATATAGCTTAAAATATTATTTTAGTTTCTATATTGTATTAGTTGTTCGATCCATTTGATAACCATTTGATTTTAGTTTTTCTTTTTTTTTCTTTTTACAATTTCTTTACCACTTTTTAACTTTCCTAATCAAATACTTAATTCACACGCATATAGGCACCCGCGCGTGCGTGCACACTTGCACACACAAAAGCCCCTATTGGTACCCATTTGGTTTTTTATTTTTATTTTTAGAAATTAAGCCTATTTCAATTACATTTTTTACAATGATTTGCTTGCATATTTCTTAAATACAAAGGTTGAATTCATAGCCAAATTCAAAAACAAAAATAACTTTTTGAAAGCTACTTTTTTTACTTATCAAAATTGAATTGATTTTTTAAACCATTAGTAAAAGTAGATAACAAAGAAAGAAATTTGGAGTGTAATAGTGTTCATAGGCTTAATTTTTAAAAAACAAAAATAAAAAATGAATTATTGTCAAATGAAGGTTAAAATGTCTAACTTCAGTTGTTGTACTTTTGATAAGTTTAAATATATTTTTTGGAAGTTCAACTTTCTTTCTTTTCCAAAATTGGTTAAATAATATAATAAGAGAAATTCTTATAAATAGAAAAATATAAACAATATTTACATTTTATAACCAAAAGTTTTAGAAGTATAAATATTTTTTTCTTTGCACTTTTAAAATTTTTTATTATAAAATATAAGTATTTTTTAAAATATTTTTCATATCTAGAAAGGCCATGAATAATAATAATAGTTTTAATATAAGAAAGCACACTATAAATAAGTTCGAAAAAAGTTATTTTAGATACTATAAAGGCCAGTAATCAATTAAAAAAGGGAATAATTTAAAGTATGAACTAATTTAAGGTGAGAGCACAACGAGTTCAATTTTAAAGTAGCGGAACAAAATGATATTTTAATTTTATATTCCGAAATTAAAAAGAAAAAAGAAAAAAGTATTTTGTGAAGAGCAAAGTGTAGGTAACACAAGACGAATATTTGTAAGAATGGGAAGTGGGCATGTAGGTTTGTGGTGAGAATTGAATTATAGAGCCCTAATTAAGTTTGGGCCCAGAAGAAGACGACGACAGCAGAGATGGAGGGCCCAGATCGGCCCAGCCCAGGTTAGCCAGCCCATGTAGGGCCCAAAACATAATAATTATGAAAATTTGAGGAAATTGACGTTGATTTGTTAGTTGGTTTGGTTGGGTTTGGATTCATGTGCCATGTGCGTGCCTACTTTTGTAAACAAGACAAACAAACCATTTGCAGATTCAGACACAAATCCCTTCACATTTCACCCTTCCTAATTATATATATATATATAAATCACTGGATTTTCCCCCCTCATCATCTCTCTAAATTATTTACTTTTTACTTCTCTCTCACACAAAACAATATTTATTTCACATTCAATGAAAAGCTAAATTTCTGACCAACCCACACTCCCAAGAAAAAAAAAAACTGTACTGACATGCATTAATTAAAAATAAGTATAAAAAAGAAGAACCCATGAATTTTGAGCAAATTTTGAATTCATAGTGTCATAGTTGATTTTTTTTTCAAAAAAAAACCAAAATAAAGAAAAATTGGAACAATAATAAGAGATGAAACGTAGGGAAAAAAAAGTTTATTTTGAGCTAAATAAGTTGTATCAAATTTAGTATATTGGATCAATTGTAACTTGAATTTCCAATTTGATTCGTTTAACCCACAAATTTGAATGATTATATCAATCAAAACCCTAAATTAAAGTTTAAATTAATGAAATTTGAAAATTTTAGAGTTAAATGTAAAGTTTAAATCAATGAAAATGAAATTTTTTAGGTTAAAATTGATATAACATGTTGAGTTTAGGGTATATATATATATATATATATGAAAAAACAATGTTGAGAATTAAAGATAAACAATAAAAAGAGAGACAGGAAGGAGACCCACCAAATTTGGCGGTATGTGTCTGAGAAAAGGGCTAAATGGTTTTATCCACTGTGTCTGTGTCTGTGTCTGTGATATTAAAGAGATGAATTTGGGTAAGAAACTCATAGAAATGGCCATTATATATATATATGAAAGGGAATACAATTTTTGCAGTCAATGGTTAAATCATTTTTTTTTCTTTTCTTTTGTGCAAATCAATGTAGCTAGCTAGGGCTGTATGTTTTTGTACAGTACTTGTACTACTCTCTCTATTTTTTTTTTTGGTTTTTTTTTTTAATCTAACCTTCCCAACTATAAAATGTTTGATGATGTCTCTTTTCAATTGGTTTATCATTCTATGAGACCAAACTAAACCCTTTGAACATGAAAAATGAGAAATTTGTACGGATGGGTCAAATTATGAGACCCATTCGGAAATTGATCCACCTTTCAAAAACACTTGAAAATTGATCTCTTGAGTCAGTTGCGTGCGAAATTACTGTTTTAATCCCAAAACGCGCGCGAGGCTAGACGCAACACAAATTTCTTGCTTTTTCCTCTCATTCTTTCATCTCACTCCCCAATTCACGCTGTTCTCCATCTTTTTTTCTTTGATTTTTTTCCTTTCTTTTGAATTCTTCCTCTCGTTTCTTCCTCTCGCTTCTTCATCTCGTTTCTTCCTTTAGCTTTTCCTCATCAATTTTGTAGTTTTTTTCCTTTGAATTTTTTCCTTCATTTGAATTCAAAAAGAAGAAGAAAAGAAAGCCAAAAGAAGAAAAAGAAAGACAAAAGAAAGAGGAAGAAGAAAACAAAGAGGAAGAAGAAGCCAGTGGACTGAAATTTAAAATTTAAAATGTTCTATCTGTCCGATGAAAAACGAGCGAAAGACACGAGAGGAATGAGTCCAAAACGAGATGAACGAGTGAGAATCTACAATGCGTGTGCGATATCAAACATTTTGGGGACTAAGCAGGCATTTCACACACAATTGATATCATCAAAATGCCAAAATTCGAATGTTTTTTAAAGTTGGGCCAAATTTCGAGTGGGACTCGAAATTTGACCCATCTATACAAATTTCTCATGAAAAACATGGTAATAAATATACAACAACAAAACCTATACACAATTAATGAATATTGGGAAACCATGCAGTAGTAGTACTCCAATTTGAGAATTTTTTTAAAAAAATGATAAAATGTCCAAATTTTTGTCCTTTTTTTTCCTCTTGTTTTTGAATTTGATTGAGATTTCTAGTGGTCCTTCTATACAAATTATTGTTACGCTCATGTGAGAGACCTATGTTGCAATTAATTTGGTAGTTTACGTTCTTCGTACGTAAATAGATGTGATATACATACATTTTCTATCTCTCCTATTGGTACAATGTCCTCCTCCTATACCAAACTCTTTAAAATACGTTTAAAGAAAAAACTTTTAAATTGTGATAAATAATATATTTTCCTTAAAATAGAAAGTTATGAGTATATATATCCAAGACATTGAATGAAATGGACCATAAACTAAAACATTTAACATTTAACATTACACAATTTAATTAATAAGATAACACAACACGAGATTTTTTAGTTGAAAATAACCTTCCAAATTTATTTCTTTTCTTTTTTTTAATATATAATATGAAAATATACATGCATATGCTATTCAAATGTAATAATTAAGATACATCAAAATGATTACATTACATATCATTAATTAGCAGCTCAATTTTTCTTATTAATGATAATTAATTAGTTTCTATAAACATCCATTATCCTACCAAACAAAGAAAAAAAGGGGGTTGCTTAGTGTTTAGGTAGTAGTTAAAATAAAAACAATTAAAGTTTATGAAATTAATAATTAAAAAAAAAAAAACAAAAACAAAAGTAAGTGGCAACACAAAGACATATATTAGGTAATAAGTTGTTATTGCTTTGCATATGATTGTTTTGTGATTTAAGGAAACATAAGGTTGTGTTTGGTGACAAATAATTAAAATTGTAAATTAAAATATATGGCAGTAATCAAAACTCAGTATCTCTTTATATAGTTTGGTTGTTATTATATGTGGATGCAGATAGAATATAGTGCCCCCAAAACAATAACAAATGTAGCTTTCATGGAAAAGAACTACCAAATTGGAGAACCTCTTTGAAAGGGAAAAATAAAACTATTGCAAATGTTGTTGATATTTCTTTATATGTTTTTTCTTCTGAATGTGACAACTATCTAGTTTCTTATATATTTATGGTTATATTATGATTATTCATGTACTTACATCAAACTTTTTTTTTTGGTCCTTAATTATTGCCACGCGATCATTAAAATGTGAACGTGTAAATGTAACAAAAATTTATTATAGTATTGATATAAACTTTAATGTTGTAGAGTTAAAATACAACAAACAAATTTATATAATACCTAATTAACAACAAAAAAAATTATCGTTATTGCATGTCTTTCTTGTCGTTAGAGATTCAATTTTTCAACTATGCAGTCATTTTGTTCTACTAAAATAAATAAATAAACAAGTGAGATTGTTTGGGTATTTAGTAAAGGGAAAAAATTGAAAATTTTGAAATATCCTAAGAATATTAACATGTAAACATATTACTAAGAATATAGATACAAGTTGTGTTAGCTTTTTCTATATGGTAATAATCTATATTCACTTTATATCATCATATAATTGTGGTTAGATTTGAACTACAGACCTCTTGGTTACCAACATATTCGAATGTCAATTGAACTATGTTCGAGTTAGCATTTGATGTGAATTAAATAGTTAGATAGTAGAGAAAATTATAATTAATATATAATTTGGTTTAGTCAACAATTATGATGGAAAAATCCAACCCTCAACTAAGAAATATATTAAATACTTCTTCATTTATAGACCTCAAAAGGATAGTCTAATACACAAAACACTACACATAAATATCTTATTTTTTCTTACGTACTTAGAAAATGATTAGCAAATAATCATATTCCACAAAATTATTACACTCACATCTTACCAGCCTAGAAAACGAGAGTGAATGGGGAAAAAAAGATAATTAAGAAAAACCTACTATACAATTAACAATAATTTAATCAACCCCACAAATTGCAAAGCCCTAATTACACAAATTCAGCTACATACGTACATTGAGATTCAACCATGATACATCAATTAATTTTCTATAAAAAAGAAAAAGGGCCAAAAATAAAAACAAAAATTAAAAGGGGAATTTCAATTTGTTGACGATCATTATCCATATATAATCTGAAAAAGTTTAAAATTTCCTTCTCAAGAGTGACCAAAGTCTCTTATGGAGAAAGAAGGGTTATCCACCGCAGCGGCAGGCGCGGAGGTGTTTCCGGCGTGACGGAGGCCTAAAGTAAGGGACACATCACCGGTGGCCGTATTTGCGGTTCCAAATCTTATAAGTGTTGGTCCAGGATTATTCATTTCAGCTGCCGCAGTAACATCCTCAGACATGGTCCCATAATCTTCACTACTTCCATGTCGCCACACATTATGAAGATCTGAGTACTCATGCGCCGCCGTGAAGTCCGCCGCTACTTCGTCGACGGTGGTGGTGGGTGCTGGATTTTGTGCATTTATGGGATTGTTTTGGGTTTTATTATTACTATTGTTGTTGTTGTGTGGGGTGTCGTCTTGTGATTGATCTGTATCAACTTTGCCTTCAAGTTGGTACATTTCTTCCACCATTGGTTTCCACAACCGAACTCTTGCATTAATGAACCAATTCGAGACCTGCCAAATTTCAAAACCCAACCAAAACAATAGTAATTATTACGTCAAGTGTTTTTTCCCCTTTTTATTGTAAATTAAATTAATAAAGGTGATGCACTGGGTAATAAGTTCTCTTAAGAGACACATTAATGGCATACAAATTTGGCTTTTTCATACATATGTAACAAAACCTCAAGAGGACCACGTCTTAACCATTAATTTTGGATTATTAGATGTAAGAGAGAGAAATTACTTACAAAAGTAACTTGAATTTTGTACAAAATTTAATCTACATTCAATTATGTGGCAACCTCATTTAATAACTTTTCATTTATCTCGTTGGTAGATGAAGAAGAGATATACTAAAAACTTTAGTGAAGAATCTTCTACTTACTACTATTATATTATTTACCATGAAGAGTGATAAAATAATGAACAAACACATAAAACAAAGAGACAATTCATCTGGGGATTTTGTTGTCCTCCTTCACTTTCGCCATTTTCACACACAATGATGTCATAAAAGAATAATATCGTAAAGAGAGAGTGAGAGAGGGGAAAAACAAAGTTTGAAAATTTCCATTTTCATTCACATTATTACCTAAGGAACTTGTTTGTTTCTTTGTTTTACGTAAAAAGAAAGATTCTTGATATATTTATATTTACTCATCTTTATGGAGTCTATTATAGAGAAGTTTGCGTAAAGATAAGTAGAGTTTGGGATGCACTTAAGAATTGCTCTTTTTTGTTTTTACGGGAAAATAGAGGGTAAATAGTGGGGGAGGAGAGAAAGGAAAAAACCTGATTTCTGGACAAACCAGTCTGTCGAGCTAACAGAAGCTTGTCTGCGTCGCTGGGATACCTGAAGAAAAAGACCATAAAAAATCACAATCACAGTCCTTGTTTCTTTTGCCCAAACCCCTCTTTTTCTCTCTTCATTTTCTGTTCTTTCCCTTTTTTTCTTTAGGATGTGATTTAACACTCACCATTTTCTGTACCCTTTTTCTCATTGATCGTTTCACCTTCTATGTACCTTACCTGCCACCTTATCTTTTTCCCTAATTAAAACCATATATACGTGCATGGACGATAATTAGATAACATGGGTTCTTGGTCCAAAAACAAAAATTGGGAATCTTGATGATCCCATATTGTAAGTATTGAAATTTTTGTCTTTGGACCGAATACCCATTTATGCTTCATGGATTTTGATATCATATTAAATAATATAAGGTTTCATTTCAAAATCAAATCGGTAACTAGAGGATTAACTCATCTATCTTATAAATATTATGAGGTGATTCCTTGATTTTTCAATGTGGAATACTCAATAACGACCATGTATCACTCCATCATCATTAAATTACCAATCAATTTAAATGAAATTTTAAAAACACAAAATCCTTCTATTCACATCAACCCAAATTATATACTTACCTAAAATATATATATATATATATATATTAAAACTTGACTAAACATTTGATTTAAAAGAGAAATACTTAGATGTATTTTAAGTTACATCAATCATTTTGTATCTCATTCCAACAATAAAAGTGAAGAGCCTACAAAATATTTATAAAAAAAAGAAGAAAGAAAGAGAGGAGATTGACATGTAAGTATAAAAAAATGAGTGAGTGACTTAGAATGCACAAAATATTTTTTTTTAACAATAATCAAGTGCAGTCTAGGCTGTAGGCCATACCTAATATGAGACTGCTCTTTCTCTACACAAAAAAATAAATAATAATAATTTTTAAAAAATTCCACGTGGCAATTATTAATTGGGTACAATAAGGATTGCACCTAAAGTATTTTTATAATTTTTTTTTTAATAAAAAGGTTATAATTAACAGTCATTAAAACCCAACTTTTTGGTGTAATCAATGATGAATCCATGAAAAGGGGGCAGTTATTTCAGATCAGAAAAAGGTAAAATTATAAATTGTATTACGTACGGGTGAAGAAAATGCTCGAAAAGCCAAGCTCTGAGAATGTTGACTGATCTTTCAGGGAGGCCACGCTGTGGCCTCCAAGCTTCTTGTTCCATCATCCCCATTTGATGGAAAGCCCTTTGTTGCCGAAGGCTTTGTTCAAGAAGCTTCAATCTTGGTGTCTCTCCTTTTGTTATTCCTGATCCTCCATTCCCTCCTTTCTCCCCCAACGCCTCGTAGCTCTGCTTTAGCTGCTCCGCTATCGCATCTTTCAAGCATCGAAAGTGCCTCGACATTGCCTTCTGTGTCAACGTCGTGTAGGGTGCTGCCGCCCCGAAACCCATCACTAGGTCGAACGAGTTCACTACCATTTGCATTTGCTCTCGATATAGGTTGTACCTACGTTCGACCTGGATACATGGTTAAGAATATGAATAAAAGATTAAGAATAATACTTAAATGCGTCTCAAACAACATCACACATAAAAAAACGATTAAAATATTTCAAAAAAATATGATTGGATAATTTGATGAAATACATAAAGATAAGTTGTCTAAGATGCCCTTCATTATTTTTTAAGGATTAATTTAATTTTTATTTTATTTAATGTTTGTTGTGTGGTCCCTTTCCATTTATACAAAAAATGGGAGGAGGTTAGAGTTTGAATTGGTAGAGTGAAAAGGGGAGAGTTGGATTTGGATTTGTTTTAGTTTTTAGTTATTTTATGTTTGTTATAAAGTAATTGAACTATTTAATTAAGCTACAAAATGAAGACAATGGATGATAATTAATTAAATAATTTATTTATTTATATCAAAGGAGTGATGAAATAGGATAATTATTAACATAATCTCCTTAGTGTTTCTCGCCATTGTTTCTTCTTCAAATACAGCCAAATCGACAGACTTTTTGTTTGAAAAAAAAAATCGAAACAAAGGATTAATGTATTAATGAAATCAATTGCTTGTCTAGCTTGCTATATTTGGGTCAACTATATAAATGTATTTAATTTTATAAACCAAAATATTTATATACTATTTATGTTTGTTGGTTCATAAGCCAAAAATTGTAGGTTTCAACTGCATATATATCTTTACAAAGTGGGTACCAATTAAATCTTGTAGAAGAAAAAAAAAATAAGGTATTAAATCTTATGAAATCTAGCCCTACAACAACCTGGTCGCTGTTTTTAGCTTATTATTTTCTTTGGAAAATCATTAATTGATGATCATCAGCCGGCTTATCAAGTGGTTAAACTTCATTAAATCATTAAAAGAAATTAACAAATACCCAGAAATTCATTGATAAAAAGATTGAATTTTTATGTGTAGTTTTTGACTTTTGAGATAAAGATATAGGAGAAATTGAGAAAAAGAAAAAAAAAAAAGAAGAAGAGTATAAGGAGAGAGAGAAATTGAGAAAGAGAGAGAGAGATTCTTACCTCATCAAGCATGGACAATAGTTTGACCTTTCTCCGTTGATGCTCAATTCTGTCAGCAGCCGATAAGGTAGGTTGATCCTTTGATGTCGAGCCACCGGGAGCGGCGGTGGAGGTGGTGGCAGTGGCGGCAGTTTCGGTGTTGGGGTTTAGCTTAATATTGAACTTGTTTTTCTTCAATTGAACTTTGCCAACACTACAAAACTCCTCGAGCAATTCTTGTGCAGGTTTGACATATTTTGAATTCCTCAACACATTTACAACTCCTAAAGATGACCCAAATCCAATTTGAACTTGATGGTTGGGATTCATTATTTGTGAATTAGCTTGAAAGCTATGAGGAGAATTCTCATTATTTCTAAAAGAATATTGCAAAATTGATGATGTTGATCCACTTCCTCCATCCCCTCCTCCTCCACCATGGACTTGATTGTTGTTGTTGTTATAACTATACAAAATCCCACCATCCCTAATTCTTAATTCATCCGCTTTTGCGACGGCGACGGCGGCAGCAGCAGCGTCCTCCAAGTGTTGTAAGGAGGAAGAGTGAAGTGAGAGTGAAAGACCTTGACTTTCAACGACAGCGAATTGTCCGTAAGCCGTTTGATCTCCAACACTAACCCCACCTTCGAAACCCTGAAGAGGGTTCGCAGGTGGATTCGGGAGGAGCATGTGGAGAGTGGAGGAGGTAGAGGTTGGCGAAGGGGATCGGGGTTGTGGTTGTGGTTGTGGTGGTGGAGGAGGGTTCATCAAGAAAAGTTGCATGGATGAAGCCGAGGCCGAGTTGGGAGGGTGTAAAGTTCGAAAATTGTCTGAGAATTCAACGGTGGCCGCGCCGGGGGAGGGAGTGGGAGGGAAATTGAACATGTCGGATAACATGGTCCCCCCACTAGGTGTGGAAGCATAGACATGATGATGAAGTTGTTGTTGGTGGTGCTGGTGGTGGTGCTGGTGTTCGTCTATTCCAATGACGGATGGTGGAGGAATCGAATCGGAGAAGGAGTCGAGACGGAGCTTATCAGGGCGGTTGTGTTGAGGGATGGCGGAGGAATTGGATTTGTCCAAGGTGACATTAGAGAAGGTGAAGATTCCTTGATGATGATGATGATGATAATCGTGGGACATAGAAGAATTGGCACAACTAGTTGCCTTATTGGACAAAATTAATGGACCTTTAGCGAGTCCCATATCACATAATAATAACAATAATTCTTCTTCTTATATAATTATTGTTCTTCTTCTTCATCGGATCCAAATACTCCACATAACAATATTAATAATAATTCCACCTGCAAAAAAAAAAAAAACAACAAACAAATCGAATCTGAATAATTCATCAATTAAAGAAGAACAAAAAAAAAAAAAAAAAAAGAGGAATGAGTACCTGGATTGGGAAGAGTGTAGAGGAAAAAGAGACAAAGTTGTAATAGAGATGAGTTTTTTTTTTCTTTTTCTTTTTTGTTTTGGGTATTGAGAGAAAAAAAAAGAAAAGAAAAAGAGAGATTAAAATTAGGGGAAGAATTGAGGAAGAAGAAGAACTCACTGAAAATCTCTCTCTCTCTTTTCTCTAACAAAACAGACACAAAAAAGAGGGTCGCTGTTCTTCTTCCTTGCCTTCCTCTTTCTTATTACATCTTCATTTTTTTATTTATTAATTTTCCTGCTCCATTTGTCTCATTTGAATTTGTTTATTTTATTTTGAGGAAAGAGAAAAATGTAATAAAATTTTGTAATGTTTTTTTTAACATTCTTTTTTTTTTTTTTTTTTTTTTGAGAGAGAGTGTGTGAGCACACTTTCCAATGTTTTTTTTTTTTTTTTTTTTTTCTATTTAATGAAATCAATAATTATTTGTTTCATTTATTTCTTTGTCTTACTCTTTTTCGATTTTTTTTTTTTTTTTGAATTTTTTCCCTTCAAGCAAAGCAACATATTCATTTGGGAAGAAAAATTTGATAGTAGATTGATAATTTCACCTTAAATTTTGGTTTTTTTTTTCTTTTTCCTAATATCATAATTAAAAATTAAACTTTTTACAATTAGATTATTTGTACGACAATAAATAAAAATTGAATCTCCAACTTTGAAAGAGAGTATATGTCAATAATTGTTGACCTAAGGTCATTTTGACATATTAATAATTTTTTTTGAAACATTTTAACTTAATTGGTGTTATACACTTCTAAGACCAAGATTGCATCTTAATCAGTAAGTTAATTAAGATAAAATTAAATATTTCAGTCAATACTTCATGAGTAGTTTTTTCTCTATAGTAAATTTAAACAATTGTGAGGTGACATCAAATCATCAAGTTTGGAATGTTAATTCGTCGTATTAGAGTGAAGAGTACTTCATTTTTTTTTTAGTGTAGCACTAATATTTTAGAACTATACGCAAATTGGTGAATATTAGTAAATACAAAAAAGTTCTTTTATATGATGAGCATGTAATAGAACTTTAACATCAAATGTATGTATATACGATCTTTTGGTATTTTGATGCTAATTTTATTTGTAATATTTGTAGTTGAAATATACATATACATACACATATACATATTATATACTAATGTATTTTTATTATATATCTATTGAGTTATATTCTTATTAGTATATGCATAAACATTTTGGTCTTTGTTATCAAATTTTGTTATTGCACTTAATAGTTTTTTTTTTTTTTTTTTTAATGAGAGTGTGTGAATTAATTAATTGCATTTCAAATCATTTGTGTATCAAACTGGCATTTCAGTTCATGCACATATATCAAACTTCAAATTTGTACGATATTGACTACCAATGTAGCATCAGATCTCTTGGCCTAACTAGACTTTAGTTGAACAATAATAAATCGATTCGTTTCTCGAATGATGTTTGACCGCACCTTGTTTGATATAATACATTTTAACCCTCAAATCAAAATAAACATTAATGAAGATATTAGGACCAAAAATAAGTTAACTTGAATGGTTCACACTTCACAAGAAGTTGGAGCCTTACTTTCACTTCTTTTATTTAGGTTTTTACTTCTATGTAATTTCTCTGTGCTGTCCTTTATAAAGAAGAAAAAAGATTTTGGGACCAAAATTTAAAAGTACAATGATTGAAATTTAAAATTGAAAAAAAAAAAAAAAAGAAAAAAACTTGGGTGGGAAAATAAGATTTAAATTTAAAATTCTTTCAATTTTGACATTTTATTTATTTATTTTGATATTTATCAGAATTACGGAAGAATACCACTTTAAAATTGGACCCGTGATGGTCATTTTAGCAAACCCCCTTTTGGGAACCGAATATAAAAAAAGATGGGGACAACACATAGTCATCCCAAAGCATTAACCTCCAATTACAATTTAGCTCCTCCGCAATGACCATAATGCCCTTGTCAAGACCTTAATTTTATCTACCTAAATTTTAGTTGATAGGGGTGGTTTGGTCATTTGGTAAATAGTGTTACATTTTAATATCTAATATTTTTAGGAAGCCTAGTAAAATATTGGTAGGAAAGAAAATTGAACTAAACTGACAAGTATCACCTCACCAGAAAAATAAAACAAATAATTAATAAGAAAACAAAAAACAAACCCTACCTCATTTGAACATTACTATTTATTTTTAAAAAATGATTTTGTTTTTTAAAAACGGTAAATCATTTTTTAAAAACGGTTAAAATTATCCAAACCACTTTATTTTGATTTTGTTTTTAATTAAGTTCAGCTTGATTCAAATAATAACATTTTTAGGTGGCTTAAAAATATATACACTTAGATCTGAATTCTCAAATATTTAATTTAAGAGTTATTAATATTTTAAAAAGAATTTTGTTATGCAAAAAAGATCTTAAATAATTGAGCTACAACTTGAGTGGACGAAAAATAAAAATATTAAGACGTGGCATATATGTTAGGGTTAATACAAAGATTGGTTTATTTGAGATGTATGTGTGGTCCAAAAGCAAACATATAAGTGCCCTTTTTTAGGGTTTTGAGATGAGATGCCCCACCTTTTTGATGTGGTACTTCCTTTGTTTACATTTATTTCTTCTTACCTATATATATATGCTACTACATCTAAAGGCTTAGCTATAGTCAATTTTAGTTATTTTATATGTTTCACTAATTTATTCAAATAATAACTCCCAAATTTGTAGATCATTAATATCAAATATCATGGCCCTCCAAGTTATGTTTTGTACCATCTTAAAGGTACGTACAAAATTTTTAATTAATGATTTAATAAATTTTAGAACATAAGTTTGAGGTGATGGGTTACCGTAACTCTAATTATTCAAAAAAAATATTAACAGAACTAGTAGCTTCATTATATACTATAATTATAAAATTGTGTTTTTTAATTATTTTTTAGTAATTTACACATCATTTAATAATTGTTTGACTTTTTTTTTTAGTTTTTGAAAATAGAATCCATAAATATTAGCTATTCAACTTATGAGTTTCTCTATTTTGTTATCATTAAAAAAAAAAAAAAAAAATTTAAGCAATTTTTTCTTAAAATTGTGAAAACACGAAGAAAAAAAATATAAATTTAAAGAACGAAAAAAAAAAAGCTATCAAACATGACCTTGATGTCTTTTTCTCATATGAGAAGGTGGGTAGGATGAAAACTTTCATGTGCTAATTATATACAAATAATTTAGGTTCTGTTTGATAGAGATTCCAGATTCTGTTTATGTTTTTAGATTTACTGAATTCAATAAATATGTGTTTGATAGACAACCTGGATTCTTCTTCTGAAAACTATTTTTGGATTGTATAATTCAAACAATGAAAATTCTAAAAACATTCTTTTGATATTTTCTTTGTATCTAGATTTTGAATTTTATATTTTAAAATGCAAAATCATATTAAATAAAGATAAAAACATTTAGAATACAATATGTCATGTTATAAACTCAACTGTTTTTTTTTAAAAAAATATAATATGTATCATGTAATGTATTATAAATTATATAATATTATAAAATAATAATTATATATATTTTTATAATATAAATCATATTCATAAATAAATTAATAATAATTTATTGTCAACTAAATATTAGTGGTTAACTACAACTAGTTTTATGATTTTCGAATATATGGTATCAAACACATTGCTCTTGTTGATTATTGTTACCTTAAAAAAAATACATTTCAATTAATTGTTTAAATTAGAAATCTAATTTTTGAATATGCTACCAAACACAAATTTAAAAACATGAAATATAAATGTATTTTCATTAAATCTCTAGTTTTCAAATTTCTATTTTCAAATTCTCTATCAAATAGAACCTTAATTACTTTACGTAAATCTCAACTAATATATGATCAGTTTTTTTTATACCTTTGTTTTACTCTTTTAAATGAGAATGGAAATGGTAATAAGACTTTTTTTTACATATTTTTTATTTTTAGAAAGAAAATGGTGTAAGATTATTATAGAATGTTTATACTAAAATTTTTAAATACGAGATTTTCTTTTAAAGATGAGAAAAAAAAAAAAAAAAAAAAAAGAAGCAACTGCAAAAACCGAATTGAGGATTGACAGCCTAACCTTTGGAATCTCACGTGTGAAGTTTTTGGAGTGGCCTCTTCACGTGAATCCCACCCTCCCCTCACACGCTTGAAAGCTACACCTCATCATTTGTAATACCTAATTTCATTATGGTTTCCAAAAAGAAAAGGGAAACTAATCTCATTATTATTATTTAAATCAAAAAAGGAAAAATTTTACATCCTCCATATCACGTGCAGAGTCGGCTTCGCACGTGTGTATGTCATTTATTGGCTTATTTTATTGCCATCTCTAATCTCGGTCGGTTGCTTACGGTTTTTCTTTTTCCTTTTTCATCTCACTTAATTAATTATTATCTAAAAATAATAATTTTAATTTGAAATTTCGATGTTTTATATGGGTAGTTGTAGTTGTTGTTGGAGGTTTGATTATAATATGGTAGGCTTTTTTTTTGCTGCATTTGCCTCCCTTTTATTTATTTATTTTCAAACTACATTTTTTTCAAAGAAAAAAACACTCTTAAGTTTTAAGTCTTAACCCTTTTTTTTTTAAGTTAAATATATCCTTGGTCAAGTTATAAATTTAAACTCGAAATTTTGAAGTTTGAATTTATTTAGTTCCTAATTTTTAAAAAGTGTTTAATAGATCATGGATTCTTAATTTTATGTCTAATAAATCTCTAAAACATTAAATTATGTGTGTAGTAAATCCTTAAAATAAAAAAATAATAATAATTTATATGTAATAGATCTTGAATATATTCTAGTTTAAAAGTTAATTATTAATTATAAAAGAAAATGTTGTACAGTAACATTTTCAATCAAATTATCATATTAGTTTATGAAATTAAATTGTGGATCTAAAAAAAGGTTAGGGACACGTGCCCTTTCACATCGTTTTGGTTTTCATTTATATGTATATATGTATATTTGTTAAATACAAAAATAAGTATTTATTGAATATATATTGTGTGCTCTCAAAGCTTAAAAGATGACGCTTGGTGTAGTGATTGTTTAGTGCAATATAGTACCTTGGCCTCTTGAGTTCAATCCAAGTGAGTTGTAGATAATTTTTTTTTAAATATTTTTTATTTTTATTAGTATCTATGATAGTTCTAAAATTTTGTTATATTTTATAAATATATTGATTCATTTTTTTATATTTAAAAACAACTTATTTATATACCTATTTTTAATGCTTAAAATTTCAAATTGTATATATATCTATATAATTTATAATTCTCTAGTAATGGGCTAGAAAAAAGTAATTACATTTTTATTTTTTTTTAATCACACATGTGTACATATTTATGTATAAATATTTTTTAGTGGTAATTATTTGAGGTTGGTTTGGTAATTATCTGATTTTTTTTTTTACACTAAATTTATAAACACTACTTCTACTCCCAAATTTCTACATTTGCTATCTACTTTTTTATCTATGGTTTCAAAAAAAACCAAACCAAAATTTTTAAAACTAAAAAAATAACTTTTAAAAATTTACTTTTGTTTTAAAAATTCGGCTAAGAATTCAACCATTGTACTTTAAATAAGATGCAAATCATTATAAGAAACGGAGAGAAATAGGCTTAATTTTCAAAAACCAAAAACCAAAAACAAAATGGTTATCAAATGGGACATTAGTTATTAGTTTTTGAAAATTAAGGCTTACAAACACCATTTTTACCCATAATTTTTTTGGTTTTTTTTAAATTTATTTTACCATTATTTTAAATTACATTTAAGTTAGTACAAGTTTAATCCTTAGTTTTTAAAATTATGGCTAATAAATATCTAAACTTTCAATCATAACTCTAATAAGTCTCTTAAAAATGATACTAAAAAAAGCCCTTAAAAATGTCTAATATATAACTTTCAATCTAGTATCTAAAAACCTTATAAAATATTAAAAATGCTTAAAAAGTAATTGTTGTATTAGTCAAATAAAATTAATTTTGTTTTTATCTCTATGTTCAAATATATATATATATATATATATATATATATATATATATATATATATTATAATTAAAGCTCAAATTTTCAATTTTGTAGCCAATAGGTACATCATTTTTTTAAATATCTGGTACTATGTATAAGCCACACAAATCGAGATTTCAGTGACCTATATTATATTTTTTAAAATTTAAGAACTATATATGACACAAATTTAGAAGTTAATGGACTAAAATTTTAACCTTAGGTAAGTTGTGCCCCTAACATGAAATTTCAGATATGTCCTTATTCGTATGTTAGATAGTTTTGCTTGCTTTAGTGATATTATATGACTTGAATATTATATTGATACATCTAAAATTAAATTTATATGTAGTTATATACCTCTTAGATAAAATTATGAATCCACCACTTGATTATTCATTTCTAAATACAAAAATACAAAATCTGTCGTGATATGGAAAGTCTGTTTTTTTATAAAAATAAAAATAAAAAACTGAAAATGGGTTCTTTTGATAACGATATTATTTACAATTTTCGATTTTTATCATTAAAAAAATTAAGCCCGTTTAAGAGAAATTGTCTAAATAGCAAAATTGTTGAAAATATTTACAAATATAGCAAAATGTCATAGTCTATCAGTAATAGACATTGATAGATATTTATCAGTATGTCTACCAGTGTCTATATATATATATAATAGTAATTTATCGGTGTTCATCACTGATAAATAATGACATTTTGCTATATTTATAATTATTTTGATTCATTTTTTTATAGTTGAAAATAATAGTTCGTTGAATGATATTTTTATAAATTTGTAAGTTACCTTTTAAACATTATATCACGATAAGATTGATTGTGAGGAGGATATATAAGAAAATAAATTGTGTTAGTTGAGGGAGAGATGGTAGAAAATGAATTATTAAAATGAAAGGCAATAATTAATAAGCTTTAATTATAATGATATTTTTATGTGGGGAAATTGATGACAAGTGGAAGATTTGTGTAATAAAATTACGTCTCTGGGTGGAGAGAAACAAAGATTCAATTTTGAGAAAGAGAGAGAAAATAGAAGAAGAAGATGATGAATGATTGGAAAATCTGAAGTTTGTATACAAAATTTAATTGAGGTACGAGGAACCATTCAACAACATAAATATAACAAAATTATGTCCTTCTGACCAAATATTTTGAAATAATTATCTAACATTAATATTCTTCACTAATTTGTGAATTATACTATTTCTTTTAATAATACAATAGGGATAGGTCCGAATTCGAATTATATACTTCTCGGTCGCTAACATAATCATATGTAATTATGTCCGTTATGACTCGTATGAATTATATTAAAAGTAAAATAAATTTTCAACATTTCATTTAATTAATATTTTTATTTTCTTTTTGTAATATATTTGTACAGTCCATGAGGTGCAAATATAAACTTAAAAATATTAAAATAAATGTTAGTAAAATGGAATAAACTTAAAAATTTAGTAAACTTAAGTCATTTTGAAAGTTTAAGAATTGAATTTCATTTATTTACTAATTAGGAAACGAATGAATTGGAATCGGAATGAAAATATTATTTATTTGTTGTTATTTACTATGAATTGTTTGATGTTGTTTACTTATAAACGACCATGAAACCAAAATATGAAAATATAAGATACTTTGTATATATATATATTTAACTAAGTAATTAAAATGCAGGACTACATAATATTTGTAGATAACTCTTATTTAAAATAAAAATAATAATCAATAATAAATTTAATTATTGTATTACTATTTTTTTTAGTAATTTCTAAGAAAAATTAATACAAAAAAAATAATAACTAATTAAAATAAATGTAGATCAACTAAAAAGTATTAAATTAACTTTTTGCTTAATATATATTGGGTGATGTCATTATATGTTATCTTATACAGCCTATTTATTTTGACAAAATAATTAATAATTAAATATTTCAAACATTGATTATAAAACATTTAATTTTATAAAAGGATTAATTAAGAGAGAGAAAGAAAAGTCAGGGTAAAAGAATTAATAAAAAAGGTTGAGTCTCAAATGAGAAAAAAAAATGGTAAGGATGTAATGAATAGGTTGTGTGATTCATATAATAAAAAAATGAGAATGAGATTGAAATTGATTATTATTAATGAAAGTTTAGAAGAAGAATAAGATTATACCATTTTAATTTTGTGGTAGCAGATATTCCCAATCAGTGGGTAGCTAACAATTACATTATTCTTGCATTTTGTTTAACATTTTTATTTCAATATAATTCCCATTCTCTTAAAAGCCCTACCATCAAAAGAATTAAAAAATAAAAAATAAAAAATAAGAAAAATCTTCACAAATTAGTTTCTCGAGACATCTAAAGTTAGAAACGAACATATGAAAGTTTAACCCTCAAAAAAGATTTGACATTTGAAATTAATATTCTACTTGAGTTATAATAAAGAGGATTTTTCAAAACGAAGATAGTTCGAATCCCCTTTTTACCCACATTAGTCAATTCAACTTCATTTAAAATAAAAGTATATAATTGGGAGTAAGTTTATATTATGATTTTATTAAATTAAAAAAATCAGATGAAAAATATATGCATTATTTGGAAAAATTATTTGATGGTAGCCCCATTGACCAGTAACCAATACCACATTTAAGTCTCCAGGTGTTGCATATGATAAGTTAACATCAAATATCTACTTGGAGTTTATTACAAAATCTGTTACTATATTATTTCATTTTATTTTATTGAATTATGTGTTGAGTGAGACTGGTGACTCTTTAGAAGCTTTTTAATGGAGAGCATTACAATTTTGAAAATGATCATGACCAATTTTTTTTGTAAATACTTAATTTTGGATTTCTTACATATATGTATAGTGATGAACTAATTAAGCCAATTAAATGTGTTACAAAATACACAAATTAAAGTCGCCAGATAATGAAATTTTGGATTTCGTAATGCCGTTGTTGTCTGTTTTGCTGTAGCCTTTGTTTGTGAGGTTTTGGATTTTTTTCTCTGCCTTTCTTCTTGGTGGTTTGCGGTTTTGCGTTTTTGTGTTGATTTTGTTTTGGTCTTATCCTTTTAAGCTTGGTTTTGTTTTGGTCTTATCCTTTTAAGCTTGGTTTTATTTTGGTCTTATCTTGTTGGCTTTATTTTTGTGTTGTGATGCGACGAATTATTAGTATGTGATGAAGTTAAGTTTATGTGCTAAGCTTAAAATGGAGCTAGTTATATTGACCAAGGGACCTTTCATTATTTCAAGAAAAACGCAAATAGGATAGGCTTACAGACCCCTTGGATAAGTAGCTTAAGATAGTGAGTGACTGGTTTTCAAAATATTTGCTAAGTGTTTTACTTATGAATGTTCAACACATAGTTACTCTTTAATGTTCATTGCATGCTTTTAGTAAAATAAATTGAATTTAACGCATGATCAATGTTTCTAAAGACAATTTTTATATGAACTCTTCATGTGTTTTACTTGAGTTTTCATGTCATGACTTGGCATTTGAATGAGTTATTGTTGAGGATGAATTGGTTTGTTGATATGTGTTGATGGTCAGGCGATGATCATGTGTTGGTCTGAAGAATATACATTATGCGTTAAACATGTATGTGATGATCATGTGTTCGTGTCAAATTTTTCTTTCTCTCTTGCCAAGTATAACAAGATCGCAAGTTTCTCTAGATGATTTGAGGTCGAATACGAAGACTTGCAACTAAAAGATGAATGTAAAGTAATGTGTTTGAGGTGGAGAACAAAAATAAAAAGAAAGAAGCTGATTAACTATGCATTACTCCTGCTTCTAGCTAAACAGACTGAACAATTGAAGTTTGACTACGAAAATCGATAGGGATGCGGCAACTGTTAACGCGTAATAAGATGCATGGAGAAGTACGGTTGGGGAGGAGACATCGCCAAGTCCTTAAGTTTGGTTGCAAGGGTAATCCCAGCTCACCACACTCACGCATCGCACACCTCTCATTGGTCAACCACATGCATTACATCTCTATAACGCATGAATAATGTTGTGTTGAGCATAACGTTATCCTATCTCTAGGAACACTTCTTACTTTGCTTAGTGAGTTCCACAACTACTTATCCTTTCGGGCAGTTGGTTATAGCTACTTAATTCTATGAGCGACCATAGACAAGCATTGCGATAGCCTTACACTAAGCAAACAGGATTGACTCACAGCACTTGCGCGTCGCACATCTCTCGATGGTCCGCTACATGCATTATATCTCTATGACGCATGATTGAGTATGCGAAAACTCTTGTAATCCGCACTTATCTCATGGCAGTGAAAGAAAAAGATGATAAAGTAGGAGAAGATGATGAAAATGATATTGAAGGAACTAAAGAGATGCATTGATTACAAAGTATATTAATATTTTAAGACAAAGTGTAATACAATACAAAGGTGAGAAGAGAGATGGAAGTCTAGATGTAGGCAATCTCTTACTTCCATCAGATGTGTGTCAAGGCTGCTGGTGGTGCAATAGATGGGCGGTGGAGTAGTCCCTCTCAAGCTCTATCTCCGGCGAAGCTCTAGTCGTCAATTAGAGGAAGCTGTGGAAATGAAGAACTCTCACATAAATTCTTGCTCATGCTTTTGTCCGTGATCACAAGAATCTGCCCAAGGCAGAAGTCCCGGATGCTTGAATTAGGCTCCAAGGCTCTATTTATAGAGCCAAATGTTGACAACTTTGATAATCCTACTCTGAATCACTGCCATTATTGACGCGGTAGGTGAGAATGTCAGCGTTGCATCATGGTCTGACTGCTTTTCAGAAGGTCTGTTGAGTAGCTCAGACATCCCGAGGTATGCGTTCATATTTGTTTCTTCTGCAATATCAACACATTCTACCCATTCCTTGTATTCATACTTCTATCAGGACTATCAGTCTGTAGTTGCGGTAGTGCATACGACCAACTTTGCTTCATTGAGATCAACTTATGCGATCAGCTCCTGTGATAACTACAAAATAGACATTCTAACGCAAGAAAACGCATGATATGGGGTTAACGGGGATTTTTAGTGCATATCAACACAAGTTCATTATTTCACATGAATTCTTAGCAATATCAACACATATTCTGCTCATCAACCCTCATTTTTCTAAGTAAAAGGCTGCAATAACTTGTATTTCTACAAGCTATTAGTTATCTATTTATTTTTGTAAGTTTGAAAGCATGTTATTTAATGATGTTAACATGTTTGATTATATGAAAACCTACTCCTAAGCTTTGGTACCAAAGGTATGGTAAGGTACCTAGTTATATGACGATCCTTGCTACCAAAGGTATGGTAAGGTAAGCAGGATCCTAATCAGTTCTACGAGCACGTAAGTGGTGACGAGAAATTAGAAGTCAAATTATTCAGCAACTAAAATCCCTTGGACACAATATGTGATGCATGTTCTTAAGATATGGGTTGATAGTCATGTGTTGATGGTCATGCGTTGATGGTCATGCATTAGAATGATCATGTGTTAACAAATGTATGCGATGACCATGCATCTTGTCACAAGTTTTCTTGCGCTCATGTCAAGTATAACGCGAACGCAAGTTTCTCGGGTGATCCGAGGTCGAACACGGGGACTTGTAGCAAAATAAATTCAGTAATGTGCATGCGGCGGTTTGAATAAAAGAATGGAAGGGAGGTTGCTACATTAACCCTACTCCTATTCCTATCTAACAGACAACGCAATGAGAATATGCATGTGAGGTAGAGACACGAAAACTCTTAACATGAAACAAATGAATGGGATAACAGATAAAATGCGGAGATGTCTTCATTGCCACCCTTAAGAGTGACCGCAAGGGCAACCTTAGTCAACGCAAGCCATGCAATCATGCTACACATATGTGAACCTAACTCTATGACGTATGCGGTGGATCTGCGATAATGCCGAGAAGTCTATGCCTGCCTAGACCTCCATAACCCACTCACTAGCTCTCGCCGCATGAGCGTGCTAGCCGCATACCACCTTATCCTACTTCCTGGACGTATGCAATATCCTATCTGTAGGACGCATATGCCGTGTGATAGCAAACGAAGCTTATCCCTAAGTTCCCCATTCTTGCCTATACGTTCTAATCCGCTCTCTCGAGTCTTAGATTTGGGTTTTAGACAACTCTTTCAAGTATGCCTAAATGATGAATGAAGCGCTTATAGGACAAGGTAACTGCATGAACTTTGCTGACCTAAGATTGTTCCTATCCCTAGTGAATAATGCATACATTGCTTAATGCGACCAACCACTTACCCTCCCAGGCAGTTGGTTATTGCTAACTTTACTCATAGACAAGCAATACGTTAGCCTTTAGACAGGCGTCGCCGCAGCTTCACACCAAGCAAATAAGGTTACTCACACACTCACGCAACGCACACCTCTCAGTGGGTTGCTACATGCTTCATATCCCTAATCCATATGGCTAAGTATGCGATACCCAAGCAATCTCACTGAGTGTTGCAATGAAAGTAAAGATGCTAAGCAAAGAAGATGGAGATAGAGTTGAAGGAGACAGAGAAATGAATTGAAAACAAATTATATTAATTCCTTAATCACAAAATGTCATACAATACAATATAAGAAAAAAAAGAAAAATGAAATGACCGGCTGGAAGCAAAGACTTGCTTCCAGCAGATGTGCGTTAAGGCTGCCGGTGGTGCCATGGATGAACAGTAGAGCTGACTCTCCTGAGATCTAGCTCCGGCTCGAAATGAATGAAGGAGGTGAAGAACTCTCAAGCCTCTTCTCACACATTTTGTCTGGATCACAAGGATCCGCCCTAGGCGAACCTCAGGCGAAAACCTTGGATAACTTGAATTTCTGCTTATCGGCTTCTATTTATAGAGCTTGGATCGCCGACAACATTAATGGACTGCTCTGAGTCTGACATTCAGCGCGTTAGTCCTTTTTTGAACCTCTACCGCTAACGGCATGGTAGGAGAAATGTCAACATCATCTTTTGATTTTCCCAAGGTAGATGCGTTGATGCGTTCATTCCACCAACCTTGAGTTGATCCCTTTATCATGCGTTATCGCGTAGCCGCAATCATTTAGTGACCGCATTCATTAAATACCGCAACTCTATATGATGACCGCAATCACTTGACGAGTGCAACTCCCATGTGATGGATGCATACGACTGATTACCGCAACATCCATGCATTGATCAACGCGTTCACCTTTGCGATGGAATGTTTCTCGGCATGCGGTCGTCTATGCGGTGGTCCGGTTTCCGCGTTTGCGTCCACTTCCTGTATTAGCTACAAAATAGAACATTAAACGCATAATAACGAGTTAGCCGAGATTCATCATGCTGATCGACACAAACTCATTTTCTCATGAATTTCTAGCATAATTGCCGCAAATTCTGCTTAACAACCTTCATAATTCTAAGTAAAAGGCCTAGGATGACATGCATTTCTGCATGTCATCACACCCTCAAACTTAAAATCATGCTTGTCCTCAAGCATGCGTTATACTCAAGAAATTCTAACTCACCTTCATGCTTTCCTTTGCGATGACCAGCTTCTCAGAATATGATTTACACACACCTCTGACCATCACCGCAATGCTCTCCTCCACTTTGGCTGCTTCTTCAAAAAGATCTTTTCTAAGTTTAAATCCGGCAAGCCTTTGCTCAAAAACTTTCATTCATTCACGCAATTTTTCGTTTAGCTTTTGAGAACGCATTCGTAAAAAATACTTCAAAACTTTGCGATGACTTATTCAAATGCGGCGTTGAACCTGGTTACGCCCTTCGTTGTGGCTTACCCCCACGTGTGTCATGTGGGCATCCAACTTCAGTTGCATTCCATATTCAACTCAACTCTTGTCTCATTTAATTTGGCTTGCACCGAACAGAGGAGTTGCGCTTATGCGCTGGTCCTGGTGACTTACCTTCGTTTTGGCTTACCCCCACGTGTGTCATGCGGACATCCAACTTCGAGTAAGTGCCTTTCACGCTTAACTCTTATCAACTGGTTCCCCATTGCGTTAACAGTAGAGTTATTATTCTAAAAAACTTGTTTTTTTTTCAAATGATTGCAATGCAATGAACGCAATTCTCCGAGACCGCTGCCACCCCCAAACTTAGAGGTTGGCAGCGTTCTCACCGAAAAGCTAAAAACAAAATTAAAAGAATGCGGCAATAAATATTTTTGAACAAAGGTTTGCATAAAATAAAACTTAAGACTTTCAAAATTTGAAGAGGCTAATAAAAGTAAAGAACACCTTGCATTGATTAGTTAGAAGATGTAGTGAATTATACGTACCATCATAAAAACATCGCAAAACAACGCAATCGGGAAAGAAAGAATTTTAGAAGGATAAGGCATACAAGATAACAGGAAAAGACCTTAGGCGGAATAACGCATGCGATCATGCGTTGGAGTTCACGCGGCTGAAGCCATGCGTTGGAGAATGAAAGGAATTCTTCCGTTGTTCTGCGAACCGAGGAGACTTATTGTTGTACCTACAAGAGCAAACGTACCACACCCAAGGAAGCAACCATATATCCAAAATAACAATGAAAATAAAAATAACCTATACTAAGAAAGCAAAGTAAAGATAGAGTAGAAGACGTCCTTGGAAAAATAAGAGTGTTGTCACCGCAAGGAGTCTTCCATGCAAGAGATGGTTCTCAACTGCTCGGGTCAAGTTGCCTTGACCATTGGAACTTCCGGCAATTATTGGGCGCATGTTGGCCACCATGTGCTTAGAACTGCCTTAAGCTCTTTTGCGACTGATTGCCCTTTTACCTTGGGGTCAATATTGGCTTTTAGTGCATCACTTACACTTCAATATTGTTTGCAACCTGGTCGCACAAGCTGCAATACTCCCAAGATAAAAAGTTTGCTCGTAGAGACACAAAACTTAACAAACAATTAGCTGCCAAGTCCCCGACAACGGCGCCAAAAACTTGGTGACGGGAAATTTAAAGTCAAATTATTCAGCAACTAAGATCCCTTGGATGCAATATGTGATGCATGTTCATAAGATATGCGTTGATAGTCATGTGTCGATGGGCATGCGTTGGAATGATTATGCGTTAACAAATGTATGCGATGACCATGCGTCCTGTCACAAGTTTTCTTATGCTCACGCCAAATATAATGCGAACGCAAGTTTCTCGGGTGATCCGAGGTCGAACAAGGGGACTTTTAGCAAAATGAATGCGGTAATGTACATGCGGCGGTTTGAATAAAAGAATGGAAGGAAGGTTGCTACGTTAACCCTACTCTTACTCCTATCTAACAGATAATGTAATGAGAAAATGCATGCAAGGTAGAGACACGACAACTCTTGACATGAAACAAATGAATGGGAGAATAGATAAAATGCGGAGATGTTTTTATTGCAACCCTTAAGTGTGACCGCAAGGGCAACCTTAGTCAACGCAAGCTATGCAATCATGCTACACACACGTGAACCTAACTCTAGAACGTATGCGGTGGATCTGCGATAATGGCCAGAAACCTATGCCTGCCTAGACCTCCATAACCTGCTCACTAGCTCTCACCGCATGAGCGTGCTAGCCATATACCACCTTATTCTACTTCCTGGACGCATGCAATATCCTATCTGTAGGGCACATACGCTGTGTGATAGCAAATGGAGCTTATCCCTAAGTTCCTCATTCTTGCCATGTGTTCCAATCTACTCTCTTGAGTCTTAGATTTGGATTTTAGACTACTTTCCCAAGTATGTCTAAATGATGAATGAAGCGCTCATAGGACAAGGTAACTGCATGAACTTTGTTGACCTAAGATTGTTCCTATCCCTAGTGAACAATGTATACATTGCTTAATGCGACCAACCACTTACCCTCCCAGGCAGTTGGTTATTGCTAACTTTACTCATAGACAAACAATGTGTTAGCCTATAGACAGGCGAGCCGCAGCTTCACACCAAGCAAATAAGGTTACTCACGCACTCACGCAACGTACACCTCTCAATGGATTGGTACATGCTTCATATCCCTAATCCACATGACTGAGTATGCGATACCCAAGCAATCTCACTGAGTGTTGCAATGAAAGTAATATGCTAAGCAAAGAAGATGAAGATGGAGTCGAAGGAGACAGAGAAATGCATTGAAAACAAATTCTATTAATTCCTTAATCACAAAATATCATACAATACAATATAAGAAAAGAAAGGAAAATGAAATGACCGGCTGGAAGCAAAGACTTGCTTCCAGCGGATGTGCGTCAAGGTTGTGGTGCTATGGATGGGCAGTAGAGTTGACTCTCCCGAGATCTAGCTCTGGCTCGGAATGGATGAAAGAGGTGAAAAACTCTCAAGCATCTTTTCATGCATTTTGTCTGGATCACAAGGATCTGCCCTAGGCGAACCTCAGGCAAAAACCTTAGATAACTTGAATTTCTGCTCATCGGCTTCTATTTATAGTGCTTGGATCGCTGACAACATTAATGGACTACTCTGAGTCTGAATTTTGCGTGTTAGTCCTTTTCTGAACCTCTGCTGTTAACGGCATGGTAGGTGAAATGTCAACATCATGTTTTGATTTTCCCAAGGTAGATGCGTTAATGCGTTCGTTCCACCAACGTTGCGTTGATCCCTTTATCATGCGTTAGCGCGTATCCGCAATCATTCAGTGACCGCATTCGCTAAATACCGCAACTCTACACGATGACCACAATCGCTTTACGAGCGGAACTCCCATGCGATGGACGCATACGGCTGATTACCGCAACATCCATGCGTTGATCGACGCGTTTGCCTTTGTGATGGAGTGTATCTCCGCATGCGGTCGTCTATGCGATGGTCCGGTTTTCGCGTTTGCTTCCACTTCCTGTATTAGCTATAAAAATAGAAAATTGAACGCATAATAACGGATTAGCCGAGATTCATCATGCTGATCGACGCAAAATCATTTTCTCATGAATTTCTAGCACAATTGCCGCAAATTCTGCTTAACAACCTTCATAATTCTAAGTAAAAGGCCTAGGATGACATGCATTTCTGCATGTCATCACACCCCAAAAAATGGACCGATTTAGCCCATAAATTCCTAGCACAATTTTCGCATTTCTGCATGCTAAGATTGAGATGTCTGCTTCAGCCCATAAATTGACCGATTCAGTTTGCTAACTTTTTGCTCTTTACCTTGGGCAATGAATCCTTCGGGTTGCACCATGTAAATGGTCTCGTCAAGATTGCCATTCAAAAAAGCCGTCTTGTCGTCCATTTGCCAAATCTGATAATTATAATAAGCTGTAATGGATAGGAGGATGTAGATCGACTTTAACATGGCGACAGGTGAGAAAGTCTCCTTATAGTCGACTCCCTCCACCTGGATATAACCTTTTGCCACAAGTCGAACCTTAAAGGTTTGCACCTTCCCATCAACACCCCGTTTGCGCTTGTAGATCCATTTACAACTTATATGTCTTACCCCATCAGGCTAATCTACAAGATCCCATACCGAGTTGAAGTACATCGGCTCCATCTCGAGATTCATGGCTTTGACCCATTCATCTCGGTCAACATCCTTCATCACCTTTTTATAGGACAATGGATCCTCAACGTCGCCATCTGTCACCATACCTAGGATTTCCGTGAAACTCAGATAGCGATCAGACGGGTTTGTAACCCTCCCACTGCATCAAAGTTTCTTCAACTCTTGAGGTGGAACCGACCTACCAGATGAACTATTGTAAAAAATTCTGGTTGATGAAGCAAGTCCTTTAACAACTCTTGTTGAAGTTTCAATAGTTTCTTTGGAAAGCTCACTTAACACGACTTTACTACGTAAACTTTGCTCCCTGATATGATCTTCCTCCAGGAAAGTAACGTTCGTGGAAACAAATGCCTTATTTTCGGATGGATCATAAAAATAACCTCCTCGTGTACCTTTGGGGTAGCCTACAAAGAGGCACAACCTTGATCGTGATTCCAACTTTTTGGGATTTGCCTCAAGCACATGTGCTGGGCAACCCTATATGCGAAAGTGACATAAACTAGCTTTATTCCCATTCCACAACTCTATAGGTGTTCTTAAGACACTTTTAGAAGGAACATAGTTGAGAATGTATACCGCAGTCTCCACTGCAAAACCCCAAAACGAGTCTGGTAAAGAAGCGTAACTCATCATCGAACGAACTATGCCAAAAAGGTTATGTTTCTTCTCTCTGCTACACCATTTTGCTGAGGTGTACCCAGTACCGAGAGTTGGAAAACGATTCCATGTTCTAATAAATAGTCCTGAAACTCATAATCCAAAAACTCTCCATTTCGATCTGATCGAAGTGTTTTTTTTCGTCTATCCAAAGTATTCTCAACTTCGACCTTAAATAATTTGAACTTTTCAAAAGATTCAGACTTTCGTTGCATCAGATAGAAATACCCATATCTCGAGTAATCATCAGTAAAACTGATAAAGTACTCATAACTTCCTTGAGCTCGCACATTCATAGGACCACAAAGGTCAGAATGTACTAATTCAAGAGGCCCTTTGGCTCGATAACCTTTTCCAGTAAAAGACAGTTTAGTCATCTTACCTTCAAGGCAAGATTCGCACACTGGTAAAGAATTTTCCTCTAACTCGCTTAGAAGGCCCTTCTTTACCAATCTCTCAATCCTACTGAGATTGATATGCCTAATCGAAGGTGCCAAAGTTAGGAATTTTCTTTTGGAGAAACTTGTTGGCATTTAGATTGAGTTACGACAGATTTAAACATCTCTATGTTATGGAGGGAACTTAAGGCTAAAGGTTTAAGCACATACAAGTTATTTTTCAGTTTAGCTGTACGAATTTCAACACCATCCTTACGAATAAACGCTTTATTCAATTTAAAAGAAATAGTGTAATTGTATTGTAACTGACACTTTACAGAAATAAGGTTCCTTTTTAGTTCAGGAACTACAAAGACATCTTTTAATATAAGAAACCTATTCTGTAAAGATAATTGGATGCCTCCTACTGCCACAGCTGAGACGACGTGCCCGGTGCCTACTTGTAACGTCATCTCACCAGCCTCCAGCTATCGCCAGGATCTAATCCCCTAAAAAAAAGAACATACATGATTAGTGGCGCTCGAATCTATTATCCAAGAAGAATTCATCATTCTCCACTAAACAAATTTCTAACACAGGTAAATCACCTTTTTCTACCTTGGCCTTTAACTGCCTTCTTTTCCTTCAGATAACGAGGATAATTCCTCTTCCAGTTCCTTCCTGGTTATAGTGGAAACATTTTTCTTTCTCAACTGACGGCAGACACTTCTTCTGGGCAACAGATGGAGGGTTAGCAGGCGCATTCCCTTTTCCTTTACCACTCTTCTTCTTCTTCCCCTTTCCAGAGTTAGAAGTTGAAGGTGCAAACTTTTTTCTTGAGGTCGAACCTTGATAGTTCCTTTTAGAGGACGATACAACATTTGCCTCACCTCTTTGTTTCTCCTTATTTTTCAGCAAGGATTGGTAAGTCTGCAACTCATTGAGGAAAGTGGTAAGGGAGTAGTCCACTTTGTTAAGAATCGTATTGCTAACAAAGTGAAGGAAGCTCTTCGACAATGAATGCAGGATAATGCTAACCTGATTGCCCTCATCGATTTTAGACCCATTCATCTCCGCCACGTTAAAGTGGACCACCATATTCAGCACACGTTCACGAACAGAGGTGCCTTCCTCCATTTTGGAGCTGAAGATGTGTATCAGAGCCTCATGCTTGAGCTGTCCAAATGACTGTCCGAACATTCCCCACAGGGACTCTATGATCTCATGTGCTGAGACCATGGACTCGTGTTTCTTGGCCAACACGTCACTAAGACTGGCCAAGATATAGGCTCGAGCCTTATCGTTTGCCCGTGTTCAATGCTCGTACATCACCCAAATATTTCCAGTAGCGTCCTGAGGTGGAATAAGAGGACATTCATCTATTAGGACAAATTTCAGATCCTCGATGATGAGTATCGTCACGAGCATATGTTTCCAACTTGAATAGTTTTGGCCATTCAGTTTTTCGGCGCTAAGTAAACTGATAGTGGCTTTAGCCATTTAAAACCATTGCTGAAAAAAGCGAATAATCTTTTATACGACTTTGCAAAAAAAAAAAAAAAAAAATCACATTTTTTTAACCAATTAGTTTTAGCAAAATAGATTCTAAGTACACTAAGTGATAAGACTTATATTTTGTAATGACACCTCAACGAGGCAGAACAAATGTCACCGATGGGGTGATCAGATGTCACTTCACTGGGATGAGACATTCTCAACCATTAGGCAGAACCAACTCTTGGAACTGAACCTAGTAGTCACCATTTATTCGGTCCAGAACTATTAACTTTTAACAATCCTGCGTAAGTGTAACCCCTTGTTTTCGGCCCTAGAGTCTCACCCTGATGTGCCCACCGTAGGGAAAAAGCAGGCTAGAACAAGAGACTAAGAAACCTTATCCTCTTATAGGAGATCAAATAAAGAAACGTGCTACATAGCCATTCTATAGGGCGACACACCCAGGATGCTAGGAGGCGATGCGCAGAAACTTTATTCAATCTAACGAGAGCGACCGTGGGATATACTGTCGCACTTCCAGCTCCCATTTACTATGAACATTCTCTTCATCGACCTTGATATTGATCTACCTAAACACCATCCTTTAGGGGGACACTCCCAAGGTGTTACGAGGCCGAGGATAGATCCTCATGGTGTGAACTATGAGGGAGAAATGTGAGAGGTGTAAATGAAGCATCAAATGCCCCAAGTACCTCCCACTGAATGTTCTACCTAGGGGTTTATTAACCTAGACAATCCGACTACTGATTTTAATCTAAATCATTTATGAAGTTTGCTCAAAAACAACTTTTGTCTTTGAAATTAAATTTTTTTTTAAAAAAAAGTCCAAGTAGTCACATTAACCTCTTTAATGGACTGGCCTTAACTTGCACACATGCATCAAATCTATATAAATCACCTTTTCACATTAACCTCTTTATAAAATAAACAACTAAAACACTCATGCCACATAAAGAAGTATTGATAACGCTTATAAATATTACATTAAATACATAATGCATACATAAATATAACCCTTATATTATATGATGCATGAGCATGCACTTATGTAAATTAAATCATGCTTCACTAAATCATAACACTTATAATAAAGAGAATATGCATGACCTAAGGTGATATTTATCTATATGTGTATACCATATGACATAAAAAAACAAACATCACATGTATAAAACCATGGATTAATGTACCGGGATGAACCAAAACAAAATCGAAATGGGAAAACAATCAATTTACATAATTCAACCGAGCAAACCGGTTCACAAGCAAACCGAGGCTTGAACCACCAGGCAAAGCTCCGATCGTTTAGTAAATGCCTCTAAGTAAACGATAGTGTAGCGCACACTAGAAGATAACATAAAAGCTAAACGGCCGCATAGACAACAATGAGGTCGTGAAGCCTGATCGTCTAGACGATCGCTTAGCACGCGAAAGGTAAACAATTTACCATGCAATTACTCCGCGATCGTATAGTCAGTAACTAAGTGATTAGGTTTGCTGAGCTTTACGATTGTCTAGTGCACGCGCACATTAAACGACAGTCGGGCATTCGATACACAGCGATCGTCTACACGACACGGCCAACACTTAATCGTATTCTTCTGCGAAGAACAACAACCCTTGAACGACTGAAGACTCAAACTAACTTTGAATTTACAGACTCAAAAGCAATTAATTGTGCCAAAAAATGCAGGGGCCTTTACAATTGACTAGAGAATTCAACAAACCGATGTTATATCCCTGAAAACTCCATTAATCCACACATCCAAAAACGAATTAACAATTAAAACAGAGAGTAGACATGTTACACCCACCATGAATGTAAATGCAATTCTTTTGCAGCAATGAATTGGAATATCAGAAACTGAGTGCTCTGATGCTAATTGAAGGAACTCTTATTCAAAAGTACCTACGAGCCTAAGCGGATCTTTCTAATCCATTGTGAAAGAATTACCACATATACATTCAAACATACCAATATGCATTAATAATGCTAAAGAGATCAAGAGATCATACTAGTTGAAAACTTCTTCTTCATAGCGAATCTAAAAACCCAATCGTCTACCTCGAACAATCACCACACGAACAGAAGGAAATGGAGATGACACCACCACTTAGAGCCCTCAGTATTCTTAGAGTGAGAATCCAAAGTGTGGGCTTTGTTTGGATTTGGTAGAGGGAAAGAGGAAGAGCGATCCACAACGATCAAGCAAGTGGGAGATAAGCTCGTCTATCGTATAGACAAGATGCTCGATCGTTTAGGTGAAGTATATGATCGTGTAAAAAAAAAGGGTAAGCGATCGTCTAAACGATCGTGTAGGAAAAACTAAGTGATCGTTCATAAGATCATTTAGTAAATATTGGGAGCTAAACGTTCGCTTAGTAAAAGGTAAAGAACGTTTAGTTAATAGAGCGCGAAGGGGTAATCGGTAAGCGATCGCTTAGCAATATCGTATAGGTAAGCGATCGTGCAGGCACTGGTTTTCTAAGCGATGACACACTTTTTAACACAGTGTCCGAGCATTTTATGCTTAACACACCATGAGCTATTTATGCATCTCAAAATGATCTTTCAACACACTCATCCTTTATGAAAACAGAAGAGATGCCTTCCTATTTCCCTTTTAACCGTTCAATGAATGTGATCTCATCATATTCATAACATATAAATTAAGGTCATATATTAATTATATTATTTTTCATCACTAGATATAAATCATATTTATATCCAATTTCCTCCAAATTAATATATCTCATACGCAAAATTAATTATATCATATATAATTAACTAGTTCAATTATATCATATATGATCGAACTCCCTCTTGTCAATTTGAACATTTCAAATTGACCCAAAACTTGACTCTCAACTTATATCTAAGCTACCAAGAGGACCTTATGGACCTAAGGCTCGAAGCTCCAACGGTACGTGAATAGCTGACTAAACTCTTTAGTCACGATATCCATTATCCGTTAACTGCCAGGCATTCCGCTAAAGACCGACAGTTGAACTCTTCTTGCCATAGATAGATTTTTATATCCATTCGATATAACCAATCATCAGTACGATGACCCTTCACATATGCTTATAATTACAACAGGCCAGTTTATCGTTTTGCCCCTGTAATTACATCTTCCTCCTTAAGTACCACTGATCCCTCTAATGAACAATACAACATAGTCATACTATGTGTGAACACCTCTCAAGCCATGAGAAGGTGTGTGGCCTTACATTGTTCAAGCCCCGGGATCAGCCCTTAAGAGAGCAATCTATCTACTTACCTCTATGTTGACGAATGAGTGAACCCCATCTTGTGAAGCTGAGTTCCCAGTTCCTAAATTAGACGAATCCTCAAAGTGGTAGGGTTGAGTGGACGCTCTGGCCACTCGTACCCATGCTAATCAAAGGACTGCCCTCAATGGTAGAAGTTCCCAACTCACTCAGGATTGAGGTCATGTTACCTATGGTCATCCTAGTGAAGTGAAGTCTCAATCATGAACGGAGTTATATGACAAGATATTAACACTTCGAGGTCAGGTCTTATACAAACACTTTGTATAGGATGTCCTCGCTTGCATGTCCACTATAATGATCAAGATAAGACCATCTATGACAAGTCATAACATTGTAACAATTCCACAAAGCGGTCCACGTCCGTGGTGTTACCAGGATAAAGTTTCCCACCTATATCCATATACTACAGACTATTTTGGTTGTCACTTAAGACATGATCCACTTGTATGTCACTTCATACATGCTTAAGTTACATAAAGACAACCAGGGATATTAAGTTTATTGGTTTGTGGTAAAATAAAAAACATCTAAATGATCAAAATCAAGAAGTGAAATAAATATCATATATATTATACATCACAAGTGTTCTTACAAAGTTGTTTACAAACTACAAGATACGATACTTTAGGGCACAAACCCCAACAGATGGTCCAATGATTAGTTTGCCTTGAAAGCAAGCATCACATTATAATTCATTAGATTGAATAATGTTCTGGCTCTTCAATGGATGTCCATTTAAATTCTCAATAATTATTCTCATCATTATATGTAACAACAGCCGTAAAATTTGACGAAATGACCCCAAACCCAAAAACTTTTCTACCAATGACTTTTTTCTAAAAACTTTTCTACCACTGATCTTTTCTCCATGCGAAATTTCAAAATTACCCACAATTTTTAAAAAGCCTTCAGACCGCACGGTGAACACGTCTCTACGAATACTTTAAGTGAGCATTTAGATATTACTGAGCGATCAAATAGATATTACTCAGCGATCAAAGAGTGTATTAAGTGATCATTTAATATCTACTATAGTTTTTATTAAGCGATCGTGTAGAGAATACTAAGCGATCGTTTTGTTATCTACTATAGATTTTATAAACGATCGTTTAGAGAATACTAAGCAATCGTTTAGCTAACTATTCCGCGATCATTTGGATATCCATTATGCAATCGTTTGGCTAATACTAAGCGATTGTTTAGATAATACTAAGCGACCGTTTAGCTAATACTAAGCGATCGTTTAGCTAACTGTTATGCGATCGTTTAGATATCCATTACGCGATCGTTTACTAATTTATAAAACGATTGTGTGGCTAATACTAAGCGATCGCTTAGGTTTTGTTATGTGATCGATTAGATAATACTAAGCGATCGTTTTAGTTGTGTTAAGCGATCGTTTAGATAATACTAAGCGATCGTTTAGCTAATACTAAGCAATCGTTTAACTAATACTAAGCGATCGTTTAGCTAACTGTTATGCGATCATGTAGTAATTTATAAAGCTATCGTTTGGCTAATACTAAGAGATCACTTAGGTTTTGTTATGCGACCGTTTAGATAATACTAAGCGATCATTTAGGTTTTGTTAAGTGATCATTTAGATAATACTAAGCGATCGTTTAACTAACTGTTACGTGATCGTTTAGTTTTCATTTAGATAAATTTGTGCTAAATTTGTAGAATACAATTGGTGTTGTACATTTAATTAAGCAAATAAATAACTAAGCGATCATTTAAATAAATTTGTGCTAAAATTACATATTGTACAGTACAATTAGTGTTGTACAGAATATAATTGGTGTTAAAATTACATATTGTATAGTGTAGATTTGTACAGAATAATTGGTGTTGTACATAATATAATTGGTGCTAAAATTACATATTGTATAGTGTAAATTTGTATAGAATAATTGGTGTTGTACAGAAAAATCGAAGCGAAAGCGAAAATTATATATTGTTTAGTCTAGATGGGTCAATGTCAGGTGTTATCAACGTTTATCTGTACATTTTCTTGTTATGTCCTGTCTGACCACATCGTGTATACCTGTGTATTTGTCATTGCTCCTTTCCAATTGAAGGTATCCTGACGGTTTGACGTCGACCTACACTTACTATCTTTTACGGTGGTAGAATTGGTTCAAAATCTCCAACCCATTCTTGACTGTGTCCGATTGGGAAGATTGGTTCGACATAAGTACCAAGCACACACTCAACTTTAAACCACTTTACACATAATGTTTGAACATTAATGTTTCTCAAGGTCGCTGCAGATATTGCATGGGAGCATGGGATCTCTAGGAAATTAAACTCCATACACGTACATGTCCGTGAACGAAGATCAACCAACCCTCCCCACCCCCCCCCCCCCCCAAAAAAAAAAAAAAAAACCCATCGTCCACATTAATTATATGCATATCCACCGGAGAAATACGATATGTTCTAGATATCAATTTTGATTCCTTAAGGATACTCATTGTGTAATCAGCTACAATTTTTGTGCATGCCATTGCATGTATATGTCGGTTATAGAACCAACCTTGTAGCCACTCGCGGATATGCTCTAAAAGCTTTGTTATTGGTAGTTTTTGGGCATCTTTCAACACTTCATTGAGGCATTCTACTATATTTTTCATCATCTTGTCATTTCTACAATGGACTTGATAAACCCTTGCCCACCGTTGCAATCTTACCTCCTCAAGATAGGCCGTCACACCAGGATATTGATGGAGCTTAGCCCAATACATATGAAATTTAGACATTCTATATACTTCTGCCGCTAGGTAGAAATGTGGGTTTATGTTCTTATTCTTGAATTTGTCCACCAAATTGTTCCGAATATGGTATATACACAGGGCATGAAATGCATCAGGAAATATCCTTGCAACCGCCTTTGCAATTGAGATGTGATGATCTGATATAATCACTAGATTGGGAACGTCTTCTATTGAAGCCTTCAAATGAGTTATGAACTAAGTCCATGATGCATCGTTCTCACCATCTACAATACTGAAGGCTATAGGGTATATATTGTTATTTCCATCAATACACGTTGTTATTAATAATATACCTTTATATTTCTAATGCAAATGGGTCCCATCAACAAGATTACTGGCGAATGCAGTTTAGAAAACCTCTAATACACGGACCAAGTGCCATGAAGACGTACTTAAAGTATTGTCTGTTTTCTACTTCAACATAAAATATGGTACCTGGATTTGCAAGCTTAAGTGCCTCATCGTATGCCCTAACAACAACATATGATCCTTCTGGCGACTCTCGTGCATACACCATTCCATACTCTCTAGCGCAATAAGCCCATCCGTAGGTAATGTTCACTTGTTCGTATTCTGGTCGGACATCCTCAATTATATCTCTTGGGCGGTAGGTTCGGCCAACTTGTTCGTATTTCGACTTTATTAAGTGCCCAATAACCCAACTTTTTACTTGTCGATGATTACCAGTTCTCATTTCAAGAGAACATGTATGTTCTCTAGGATATTTGGTCACTTTAAAGGAATCACTTTCTTTCATTTTTTTGGCACGGACCCTCCACTTGCATTCCTCCATAGAACATCGGACAATTAGTAAGCTCTCCGTTGACTTTTTTACGCGGTAGTCAAAGTTCTTTCTTATTGCAAGCATCGATAATTTAACTTACAAGTCATATTTTGAAAAGAAAAATTGACCGACCTTTATATCCTCGTCATTCAGACAGTCATGAGGTATTATGACGAGGTATTCATACGATGGGCCCTCTGATGGTCCGGGTATATCAACAAATGGTTTGGTTGGAACGGTGGAATGCATAAAACCGAAGGCATCACAACCGGTGGAATGAGAGCAGGTGGGGTTGGAACATGGGTGTTAGGTGTTGAAGAAGTTTGTCCATATCAATGTTCAGTATTGAATTGTGAAGTACATCTAGGTTCATTGTTCCGACCAAACCAAGCGTCATTTCGGTCATCCGTCAAGTTACATGGCTCAATATGATCATCAATTGAAGACATGGTATGAATTGGATTGGGTTGATCGGTTGGATTGCAATGTTGCTGTATTCCATGACTGTTAGCAGGTGTAACTGATACAAATATTGGCATCCGGGATGCCTCACTACCTTCTAAAAAGAAGCTAAGATCTTCATCGTCAACTATGTCAATTGGGGGAGCCGGGACCAATAGATTGTAGCAACATTTGATGTGTATATCAAACATATCCGGATCAATATTCAGTCGTTGGTGCATCATACTCACTAATTCACGGATTGTTATATCATTTCTGACTTTCAGACCTTTCATATGACCACCAACATAATTTCTTTCGGACTTAACCCATTCCCCACCAAATCGTACAAAGATGCGAAGTAGTGCCAGTGATCTACAATTATATAAACAAATTATTGTTAAGTAAGTGATCGTGTATAAATTACTAAGCGATCGTGTATAAATTACTATACAATTGTTTATAATTTACTAAGCGATGACATAGTAATTTACTAAATGATCACATAGTAATTTACTAAACGATCGCATAGTAATTACTAAATGATCGCATAGTAAATTACTAAATAATCGCATAGTAAATTACTAAATGATCGTTTATAATTACTAAACGATCGTTTATAATTTACTAAACGATCGCATAGTAATTATAAACGATCCTTTATATTTTACTAAACGATCATTCTAATTTACTAAACGATGGTGTATAATTACTACTCATTTCATATATTACTAAATGATCGTTTATAATTTACTAAACGATGATGTATAAATTACTACACGATTTTTTATAATTTACTAAACGACACTTATTATGAAAGCAATCTGAGAGAAGAAATCATACATTGAATGAAGGGTTGAAGAAACTGTTGAAGGAAGACGAAATGTGGACAAAATCCGACGATGAAAGCTACGAGAGAAAGCTACCAGAGAATCCGAAGGGCTGAGAAAATCTGAGAGAAAGCTACGAGATGAGAGAGACGTTCGACGACAGAAAGTGAATAATAAGAGAGACGTTCCATTCTCTTCAGAATATTAGATGGGAATAAATGTTTTGGTAAAATGTTAGTAGTATATATTGAATGCACATTGAATGAAGGGCTGAGGAAATCGTAGAAGGAAGGAGAAAAATGTGGTGGTCTGAAGGCTTTTTAAAAATTAGGGGTAATTTTGATATTTCGTATAGGAAAAAGGTTAGTGGTAGAAAAGTTTTTAGAAAGAGGTCATTGGTAGAAAAGTTTTAGAGTTTTAGGTCATTTTGTGAAATTTTCTGCCCTAGTCAGCCATCGCTTCCTCGCGCCAGACATCGTTCGCTGGTCGAAGCCGAGGTTATCAGCTTCCCTCCTTCACCGTCGATTGAAGTTGTCTAGCCAGCCACACCGGTTTCCTTCGTTCGCTGACCCACCCGTGAGCATCCGTTTGTCCACACCATTCACAAGTCTCTAGTTGTCGTCCGCTAGATTCAGTCACTGTTCACTACTCAGATCGGAGTCATGTCGTCGCCTTCTGCCTTGGTCATCAGAATCTTGAGAGTTTGGAACAGAGTTTTGGATGTTAGAAGGACTGGAATGACGACTTTTGGGGGGTCTAGGTTCATGTTTTTCAAATATTTTTACCAATCAAATGAATAGTTGGCCTAATTATTGTTTAAATTTTTATTGTGGAGGATTAATTTGAGATTTCAAGAAGATTTAATGTAGCCGTTCAACAATATCAAAAGGGGTTTTGACACGTTTGATTGGGGCATTTGTTTGGGAGATTGGAAGCAATTTTGGAAGCAAGCTACACTTTGGTTTTAATTTGAATTTCATTTATTCATTTGTTGTTTGGAGAGCAATATTTGGATGAGCAATTTGGGGTAAGTAATTTAACTACTGAAACTGCCTTCATGTCGGGCGATAAGATTAAGAATAATTTTGATGGTTATGAGATTGTATGTATCACGACTCTTGATTAGGGAGGTTACATGGGAATGTGATAATTATGTTTGAAGCATGTTTTATGTATAAGCATGATTTAGAATATTATAAAATATTAAGAGGACAATTGAGTATGAGCCTAAATTTTGAGGTAAATGACACTATTACTGAAATGTCTTAAAGCCAGGTGAAAGCTAGAAGTTTGTTGATGAACATATTTTATATGATTTATTGTGAAAATGTGTATGTTATATGATTTATTATGAAATTATGAATGTTTTTTTGTTTCATGATCTAGTACATGAAAGTGATGTACTTGGGTTGATTCATGACAATTAGATTAAACATGTATGTTGAGACTGATTAACATGACATTGATGAGGAGATTTTATGGGACTCATGAATATGTGAATGTTATATGTAATGTGAATTTATATGCGACCTCTTTTCCTTTCCACACTATTTGACTGCGTGGAAGTGGTGCATGTCTAAGGGCACTAGTGCACGAAAAAGATGTACTAAGACTGGTATATATGAAAGTAGTACATACATAGAGAGGACTGGGGTGTACGAAAGAGGTGCATGCCCAGTGGATTATGAGCATACGAAAGAGGTGTATACATAACCATGTGTACGAAAGAGGTGCACATTCTGACATAACTAAAGAGGCCTGAGGTGTACGAAAGAGGTGCACACTCAGTGGGTTATGTGTATACGAAAGAGGTGTACACATAACTATGTGCACGAGAGAGGGTCACATCCCCACATTCGTAGAGAAGACCCGAGGTGTATGAAAGTGATGCATTCCTATATGGTTCAATGTATATGAAAAAGATGTACACCGGACCCAATGTGTGTCAAAAAAGTGATGCATGTCTAGGGAAAAGATAAAAGAGTGAGGCAAGTAAGAGAGATCTTTAGGTCCCACTATTATTGAGTTACAGTTCATATTGCATTTATTGGATATAAATACTTAACCTGACCTCAGTAGTAGGATTACTTACTAAGTATTTTATACTCATTATTTCTCACATTTATTTTTTATTTTTCAGGTAAGGGTAAGAACGAGCCGGCGAATAACAAGCGAAATCCACAATCGAGCCATTAGCACCAGTCATATGCTTTTGCTCAAATTTTCAGGATTTTATGTTTTTAAACTTTCTAGACTTGATGTTTGAACTTGAGATTTTGGTATTTGTTTTTTTGAACTTTTTATGAGATTTTTCTAGTTTTATTTTATGGTTTTAAGGGTACTCTACTAAATAAATTTTAGTGAATTACTTTTAACAAAGTTATTTATTCCATAATATTTTGTTGGTTTTTATCAAATCATGAAAATGTGTCGGTTTGAAACGTTTGCAAGCATGTAGTAACGACCTAATATAAGTCCTAGGGAGCCGGGTCATTACATTATAGACCCTGGATGACCTAATATGTCATGCCAAATTATAACTATGTCTGAATTCATGAAGTTCAAGTTCATTGCTACATATGTTTCAATTACTCGTATATGAGTATAATATAATCCAGAAGATAAAGTAGGCAAATCTTCCAGTATACGTTTTTCATATGAGATAGTAGATAAAATATAAAGATACTCCATATTATTTTTTCTATTAGTATCATTATGATAACCATGTCAACGTATATCTTTAAAACTAAGTAGATTTCTCTTTGATTGATTAGAGAACAATGCATTGTCAATTGTAAATTTTGTTCCTCTAGGAAAAATAATATTTTCTTTTCCAATGCCTTCAATTAGGTTTGCAGAACCTGATATTGTATTGACTTTTGCTTTCAGTATTGTCAATTTAGAAAAATATTTTTTACTTGTAAGTATTGTATGTGTAGTTGCATTCCAGACATAGATTTTATTTATTAATTTTTTAGTCACCTAACATATTAAAATGATCCAGGTTTCTTCTTTAAATGAAAATCACAATAAGAAAAACAACATTTGAATATAAAAAGGTTAACATTTACTAAGAGAAGAAAAAAAAATGGAGATGAATAAAAAAAAAAATTAAATCTAGATATTTTCAAAGTCAAAGGAAACACTTCATGTTCCATCAATTGTGTTGATTTTCTCTTTAGGAGATTTAAAGAAGTCCGCTACATCCAAATTTGTCAGATGGGATGGGTCAAATATGTCATTATCCTAGTATGCAAAATTTGCTTCCACATTTTTTTTTTCTTTTTCCTTTAGAGAGGTTTGATAGAGATCAACTAAGTGTTTTGACGTACGATAGGTACGTGACTAATGTCAAATCATTCCACATTGGAAACATTTATTTTAAACACTTTTGAACTCTTGTTTTGTGGAGCTTTTCATTTGTGATCATCATTTTGTGTGGTTCTGTTGAAATTTGAATGATTAAAATGACTACTACGAAAATAATAATTATTTCTTCCCTTTCCACGGTTACGACCTCGACTACGATTATTAACATTCATAACATTCACTTTAGAGAATGGTGTTGTTCTAGTTGGTCGAGGTTCATGATTTTTTATCAATAACTCATTATTTTGTTTGACGACGAGAAGACATGAAATTAGTTCAGAATACTGTTTAAAACCATTCTCTCGATATTGCTATTATAGGAGCATATGCGAAATGTAGAAAAATGTCTTATCTAAAATATTGATTTAAAATTTTGGAGCCTCAAGTGCATCCATTTACGACGAGTTTTAGGAAGAAAATTTGTTTTCTGATGATTACATTTTTATGCCATAATCCATATGTATTTTGGCATCAAACACTAATGAAAAATAATTATTATCATTAATATCAAATGCTACAAATTTTAATTTTATAACATCTTTCATATTAACACTATTACAAAATATTATATTTATATTACAAATTTAATATATATCAAATATATAAAACAACATTTAATTTATTAATTATAATGAAGATTGAAAAACTGACATACCTTTAGGACTTACCTTGAGCAAAAAAAACAATAGGAGCTCTTGCTGATAACGTGTTGTGAACTTGAGAAGCACAACGGGAACAAAAATACCAATAAAATATAATATTATATAATAATAAAATAAATAAATATTAAAATAAGTTAGACATAATAAATAAACAATATATAAAATAAGAAAATTTTCTAAATTCTCCACTTTTTCCAATTTTTATGAACCTTGCCCAATGTGTTTATTTCCAGAACCCACCAAATACCACTATTTGTAGGCAAGTTGGCAAGTAAGAGGTGGATTACATGAACACTGATAATGTGTAATGTTGAGACACACTGACAATACTTTGGGAAATGGGAGCATGACACGTGGTCAATAGACACTAAGCATGAGCATCTAATCACGGTCTATTATCATAATATTTGTAATATATATGTGTTTGTTAGCTAGGTAGACATAGTAAAGGACAACAAATGAGGAAAAAGAACAAAAAAACAAAAGAGATTTGTTTTATATCTTAGTCAAATAGATTTAAAAAAGAATATTATGTGTGTTAATCAAGTGATTATTAACATATATTAAATCATGCCACATGTCACTAATAAACCATTTAATGATACATATTATAAGGTATGAAAAAGTAGATAATCCAATGAGTTGAAATTATATATGTTAGTTAGAATTAATTAAATAAATACATCCAAGTGATGGTATTCAAGGTTTGAAATCATGACCATGTTATTTTTAATTGAAATTAATGCAACCCAAAAGAAAGACAAAAATTTCAATTGCTTGTTTGCATATCAAATGAACAAAACAATCAAATGTTTTATCTTTTGGGGGGGAAAAACAGTGAGGCTTACCTAATGATGTTATGCTATAACTACCACTTTATATACCTTTAAATAACCTAACCATATGGATACTCTCTTAAGCAACCTCTTCACAATGCTTCAATTTTTAGTTTCTCTCTCCTCTTTCTCTCTCTCATCTCATCTCTTTCTTTATATTTTAATTGGGTTTTCCATTATTTATATACATAAAATTCAATTATTTCCCTCTTCCTTAAATTGTTCTAGAAAAATAGTTTTTTTAAAACTAAAGGATAGAAAATGATGTGATAGTTAATGTAAAAAAAGAAAAAAAAAAAAAATAGGATATACAAAAGTTGTTGTATATGATATCACATACGTCTTTTAATCTTTTACACATCATGTTAATTATCTCTTAACTGAAAAACTCTTAATGGATAATTTTTTTTTAACAAATTTATAAGATGAAAACGTCGAGGAAGTACAATTAAAACTAGTTACCTCAAATGATAAAATGATCAAACTAGTTACTTTATTTCTATAGGAGATTAAAATCATGTATATATATATATATATGTGTGAAAAATCTTTTTTTTTTTTAAGAGCGTGAAAATAAAATTGAATAATTAAGGTCCCATTTGGTATATTTCGGTTTTTGTTTTGTTTTTGAAAATTAAGCCTATTTCTTCTCATTTTTACAATGATTTGCATTTTTGTTGAGTACAATGATTGAATTATTAGACATATTTCAAAAACAAAAACAACTTTTCAAAAGCTACTTTTTTTAGTTTTCAAATTTTGACTTGATTTCTTAAACCGTTGGTAAAAAGTGGATAACAAAGAAATAAATCTGAAGGTGAAAGTAGTGTCTATAAACTTAATTTTAAAAAACAAAATAGTTCACAAATAGGAGCCTAAAGCATCTATTTCATTACTTTTAGTATGTTTTGTATAATATATATTTTTTAAGGAAATTGTAAAAGTATAATTATAATAATATTTTTTTTCAATAATATATATATATATATATAAAATAAAGTGATCGACATTGATATGATTTTTTACCTCAATTTAAAATTTTCGTGCATTGAGATGAAATTGATATTTAAAATAGAAAATAATTATATTCAAATAATATTTTTTTTTTACCAACAAATGAATATAGAAGTTTAAATTTCCAACCTCGACACTACTGAAATATGTTTACTTTAGTAAATTCAAATATTTAAATAGCACTCTATAAAAACATAAACTAACAGATTAAAATAGTGAAATATTGTTATGTCTCCTTTTACAAGTTTTTTTTTTCTATTATTATACAATCCTTTTTTCAAAAAAAAAAAAAAAAAATTTGCGAAACATTTTTTTTTCAAATAATAATAATAATAATAGTAATTCAAGTGTGAATATAATACTTTAAAAAGGTGTATCGAAGGTCAAGAAAACAAAAAGTACACAGAACGTTTTGGCTCCACAACCAATAGAAAAAGAAAATGCAATTACTCATTCTTTAATTTCTACAATGTAGTCCAAAAATTCGTATGACAAAATGCATATAATTAAATTAACTTATGTGATAAATCAAAGTTTTGAACTTGTGTGCACACCCATTATTTTATAAAAAGCATATATTTAACATTTTTAAGTTGGTGTAAATTGGAAAGTCGAATTTACTTTTAGTTTATACGAGTATTTCCTATTTGAAACAAAACTTACAATTTTCCTTTAATTTCTATTTTATCCACTATTCTTATTTTATTCTTATTTTTTTAAAAAAAAAATATGACTTCTATAAATTAAAGTTTTCGAAATTTTATATGTACAAATATTTCAAACTATACTCATCTTCATACATCTTCTTCAATTATATATATTGAAAAAAAAAAAATTGAAAGTTTTGCTATGTGATAACTTGTGATTGGACACTTGAATAAATTGTACAAAAATAGGTACCACTCGAGATGCAATACAATCAAATATTTTTCATATAAATATAAATTTTGATAACTCATCGAGCCAAATATCTCCTTGTGTCTTATACGAAGATATAAACAAAATAAAATGAAAAAGATTGAGTGTCAATTTAGAGAAAGGAAAAGTATGCATAGCGAAGATAATTAAGAAATTGCGTTTTGATGTCACCATCTCGAGTCCTAGAAGATGAAGTTTCTATACTGATTAAAAAAATTTGTGACATTACATTACGTGTAGTAATAAAAGTATAGTCAACACAAATAATATGGATTGTTTGATTGAAGACTTTGGTAAAAATAGTGGCATTATTAGTTAAAGAGTATCTTAGATATTTGGTAATATGAGCATCATGAATATCCCTTTACTCTATTCACAATTAAATAAAATTAATAAAATTTAATTGATTAATTATTACAAGTTGTTCTTCTATCATAACTATTCAATGTAATTTGGTTCGAACAATCGTTTAATTTGTTTTAAATTAATTTAAACGTTTCTAGACTATTTATGGCTTTGTTTTTTGTTTCATTCCAAAAGGCCTCATACCAATAGAGATAGTCATCCTCACTTATATACCAATGTGGTCCTTTGTTCGAGGGGAGATTGTCGGGAATGCGACCAAAGTCCCATATTGGTTAAATAAAAAGAGGATCATAGGTATATAAGTGAGGATGACTATCTCTATTGTTATGAGGTCTTTTGGGGTGAAACAAAAAACAAAGCCATCATGAAGTTTTTTTTAGCAACAATATATAAATCGACAAGCTAACAATTAAAGTCTTAACCCCACCTGATAGTGAGGAAAACAATGACAGAGGAACAAATGAAATGAAATCTGGTTTATTTGTGGTTATTGTTATTGACAATCTGATTATATATACCCTTTGGAATTTTTCTACTTTATCATATGGTTTTTTTTTTAAATTTATTTATGTAACTGTTATTATAATCAACAGTTATACTGTTTTTTGGATGATAATTTTGTGTAAATTCGTTTACTTGTGTTCTCAGTTTTTATCATGACAACAAAAACAAATACATAAAACATCAACGTCTTAAGTTAAAGATACCTTTTCAATCTTTACATACATAAAATAGTCTATTCATAACAAATTTGAATCAACCCTAATCCCTAAATGAAGATTTTATTATTAACATTATCATTAATTGTCTCAATTCAATATTAAGATTGTTGGAAACTAATTTTTAGATTTATTAAAAGAAACATTATTTTAAATGATAAAATTGTTGAAAGTTTTTGTAAATATAGCAAAATATCACCGTCTATCTGCGATAGACCACGATAGACTATCATTTGCGTCTATCATGACACAAATAGATACATATAGTAGACTATCACGATCTATCGTAGGTAGACAATAAAATTTTACTATATCATATAAATATTTTTATTTATTTTATTATATTTGAAAACACAGCTCTTATTAAAATGTGGCATTTTAAATTTAAATCTAGATGGTAGCAGATTGAATAGATAGATGTGTGACATGGAATCATAGAAGCCTAAGATTTTGTTAATAAATAGACAATTAGAGCGAAAAAAAAGGAAGAATGTGAATTGATAGGGAATTGTTTTCTTGGAATTTGTGAGCCAAACCAACAGCACTCTATGTCCTTCTCACCTCAGTCACTTTCTTCATACACTATTTACATTAACAGGGCGACCAAAATTCTCGGACATGTTATATATATATATTATATTCATTTCAAAACTATTACAATTCAATACAAAAATAAAGTTGTTCTAAAATATATATATTAGGATTATTTGATAGATTGATCTTAATTATTGGGCTCATATGTAATTTGACCTAGTTTCAAAAATAACTAAGATTTTACAATCCTCTTCAAACTATTTTTTTAGTATTTATTTTTCTTTCCTTTCTATCTCTTCAAAATATTTCTCTCTCTCTTCTTTCTTTAAACCCCATATTTGTATTTCATCTCCGGCAACAACAACACTCCATTCCTTGTACTAACTTCTAATGACAATGAACAAGATTATTTCTTTTGCTTCGATAATAATGTGCGATGGTTAGTGACAACTAAGGATTAAAATATTAAAATATTGATGTTGATGTCGATATCGAAATTTCAATTTTACGAATATATCGATAAAATATCAATATTGATGGATATTTATACAAGTCACAAAATTTATTTAGATTAATAATTGAGTTGTTTTTACTCTAAAATTAGGTTATGAATACTGTTATTAGTAATCATATTCATATTGGATTAGGTAAATGCCATTTTTATGTTTTACAAACATTTGTAAAAGATGTTGGAGATATTCATGGATATTTAATATTGATATCGAACCCTTCAATTTACAGATATATCGATGGATATATCGACATATGTACAGATATTTGCATTTTTTGTGAAAACAAAAGAAATTTTTTTGAACATCAAACCAATGAAGTGTTTGATAATATAGAGAGTAAAAACGAAAAAGTGACCTAGAACTAAAATAAGAGCGAAAAGAGAATACATATATATATATTAGTGATGCTAGCAAATGGTTAGAAAATTTTATTTTAAAAAGTTAGTGAATTTTATTTTTTCAAAAAATTTAAGGTCATCGGTAAAAAATTATAATATATTGAAAATTTTATGAAAATTTAAAATATATACTAGACTTAGTTCTAGAGTCGAGACTAACTTGATATTAGAAGAAAAAGAAGGGTATAGTACACCATATTCTTTGATAATCTAGAGTGTGTATATATATATTTAAACTTTTCACTATCGCTTTTGTAATAATAATAATAATAATAATAATAAAAAACTATGAATATGAAATATTAAAAAAGAAAAATGGGAATATAATAAGAAAAGAAAAGGTGAAAAAGTGGGAAAAAGGAAAGAGGGGAAGGGGCAGTGGCATAATATTCGAAGGTAGTGAAAGTTGGGCCTGGCTGGCCTTTTAAATGTGGGCCCACGTCGAAAACGACCGCTACTTATTTCCCTTGAGATGATGTGGTCCTCACTAGATCCACATACATCTTCCACGTGGCATTGCCGGCACTATGTGGGCCATGTCCACGTGGGAACCGTGGTCCAAATGGATTGGCACTTCTTTTCTTCATGCCACGTGTCTCTAACTGAGAGGTGACAGTCTGTCCTAACCAATGCCTTTTTTCCCCTTCTGAATAAATAAACTTTTGAATTTTGTCTTTATGAAATATATTCAAAATAAACGTTTCGGAAATGAGATTTAAGAAAGAAACAGATCATCCATTTTTATCATGAATATAATTTAGTGATAATTGATATATACTTTTTTATTGATATTGATATATTTTTAAAGTGATATTTTACTCGAAAGGTAATAGATTACTGTTGCAACACGTCATTCGATTCGAAGTTCTAAATTGAGTAGCAAAAACAACTTTTAAATTTATTAGGAGTCCAAATGAAAGATTCAATAAGTTATGGTTAATAAATATATATGTTTAATAGAAATATGAAACTCAAAATTCGTAACAAGTAAGCACAAGTTATATGTAGATAAATGAATAATCATAAAGTTGAATTATTTTGGAATTAATACGAGTTACTACCATTTGATTTCTTATAATTACCTCAAACATTTGAATGAAACTTTTAACTCAAAATCGTGTATAATTATCAAAATTAAATTGTACTTAGATATGATCTCTTTTTCAGAAAAAACAAAAAAACAAAAAAACCAAAAAACAAATGATCTCAACCAATATTGACATATGCTTCTCATCAGTTGTATTAAGAAACAATTGTGGAAAAAATGGAATTTTCTCTAATATTATTCGACAATATAAATATGTATTAAAAAACACGAATAACTGATTAGAAGTTCAAATATAACATTGAAAAAAGTTTAAGAATATGGTCCATTTTGTAAGTACTTTTTCAAAATTTTCCCCAACTAGTTTTTTTCCATCTTTTTTTTTACCCAAGACGGTCATAGTTTTTTATTTATAGATGTTCGTACTTCGTATATAATGTCCATCTTTGAAACTAATGAAATATATTTAATTGTGTAGACATCTTAATGTATTTTGGTAAATACTTTTATCACATTTTAGAAAATGTTTGTTGTAAAAACAAGAGGTTTTAATATTTAATTTTGAATATATATATATATATATATGAGAACTCAGTAGATAAGATATCAATTATCATTTTAGCGATCAATAGTTTTATTCTCACTTTGGTAATTGTTGAATAAAAATAGTCAAACCTATAGAAAAAAATGAAGATATGAGAAGTGTGAATTGTTTGACATTGATTACAGAAGATAATTTGTTGTTGAATGTAGGTTGGAAGTGAGAAAAATAAATGCCGTTAGTACCAGAGTCATATAAAAGTTGTTTAAAAAAAAAAAAAAATTAGAGAGTTGAAGGGGTTTATTTTGAAAATTGGATTTGGATTTCAGTAGTAGTAGTAGTTTAATTTGGAGGGTGAGTTAGCAAATAACAATTTGAATGTTTTACTCTTTTATTTATTTAAGGGTATTTTTGAATTAAGTTGTATGGGAAGGGCATGTTTGATAACACAACTAGCAAATAGGTATAAATGCAAATTCCCCAAACTTTGATACTGTAATTGGGCTTTTTTGAACTCAGAAATCCAATTGGGCTTTTTGTTTGACCCAATACATTTAGGTTTTGTGAACCGCCCAACCCATATAACATTGTATAATTTTAATTTTGAGAAATCGAAGGAAATGACAAAATTCAGGGATCCTTTTGATTTTTGTCCAAAATTGGAAATAATAAGAATTTTGACAAAACACGTACGCCTCACATGACGCATACTTTTATAATTTCAAAGTTATTCCTGATATAGTCGGACAACAACATTTTCGACTATGGTATAATTATTATACCGTATATCAATTCTTATTAGAAACATAGTGTAAATGGCAAGAGTCGACTATGAGATTCTAACTTAATAGATTCAAGAAATAAAAAAGATAGATTTTTTTGTCCAATTTGAATTTTGAATTGGTTGTTGAATATTAGATTTGATTTGATATAACTACTTTTCGAAAATGTACCGAATGAATCAATCTCTAATTCGTATATTACAATTTCGATTTTAATTTATACTAGCTCTTTGGATTTTACATTATCTTATTAATTTTTTATTATTTTAATTTCAGATTAATATATTTGCTTCCAATTAAGATTTTACTCATTACTTTATACATGTTATCATCTAACAAATTGTATATTTCATTCGAATTTTATCATTTTTTGTATTTTTTTAACCACGTTCTATTCATTATCATATTATTATATTATTATACCATTGATCTGTCTTTTTGACAAATAAATAATTATTCACTTTTGCAATCTTGTAACTTTTGCTATGCCTCTACAACAAGTTAGGCTTCTTGTTGTTTTTCTCTTATGGATTCGTAGGTTTTGTGGTTGACTACTTGAAATTCAACCGATCCTTCATTTTTTTTTTGTTTTTGCAAAAGAACTTAGTTGAATGAATTTTTTTACAATAAAATGAAATCTCCTTAACCTCCTTTTTTATTTTTATTTTTTATAAATTATTATTAATTAGTAATAATAATGTTACTCATTTTAATTTGATATACACAATAATCTTACTTTGATTAAGAATTTGTATTTTTTTCTTTAATAAAATGTAGCAATCCAATTTTTTTAAATTGTATTAAGATAGGTATACAAAAGGCTAGTTACAAATACAATATAATTATTGTAGCTTAAATAAAAATTGAATTATGAATACAATTAATTGTAAATTTTTTTCTGAAATTTATATTCGAATATATCTTTTAATATCTCATTTGATTTTATCTAACTAACTTTCAATTTGTTTAAATGTTTGTTACTTCAATTGTGTCTAATTTTTCTTTTCATTATTTTACGCATATTGTTATCAAATTAATTTGAAGTTTTTCCCCTATTTTTGATGTTTTCAAATTTTTATATAGAAATACATAAAATGACTTGTTGTACTTACAAAAAAAAACATATAAATGAAATTAAATATTTGAAACACATGTGCCTGTATATATAAATATAAATATAATTTGATTTTTTTCCCTTCTCAATCTCATGTCTGCGAATGTTGGTTCAACAACTCTTTCTTAAATTCCATCGTCTTGGCTAGCTTTTGATCACCACCCTCGCCAGGTTGCCAACCATGGTCGCTCGCATACATGTTTCTTGCTTTTGTTTATACTTTTAACATCGTTTTCAACAATGAGATTCTGGGATTAATAGTGTTTAAAGTTGACTTGATCCTATGGGTAAACTGATCACAAGAATGAAGATGATTTAACTCCCTAGGTGTGGTGTCAAACACAATCATATTTTCAATAGTCACATCATCTATACTCACTTGTCAACAACAACTTAACTGGTACAATCAACTTTGCTCTTTCTCATCTTGGTGGAAGTTCATCGTGGTGGACATCCATAAGTTTCTAATAACCTCCATTGTCTGGTCGTCGCAAAGAAAGAGGATAAGAATAAGGCGCATCTCCATCTGCTGCATCTAAATATGTTGTTTCATCTGCTAAGACAAAAACATATGAATCAACTGTTTCAAATGAAGAAGAACCACTAAAACAAGAAAAAGAAAAGGTGTCCATTTATATTCAAGGGAGTGTGGCCTGCATATACACATTCTATTGGCAGTCAGAAGCATTAAGGACCATATTGAGTGATTTTTATTTTTTTGCTTCTAGAATATTAGATATAATGTATTTGTGGTTCTAGAAAGTTTAGGTAGAGTGTATTTGTGGTATTTGAGTTGTTTTTAAGTATCTTTACATTCTCATTTATACTTAATTTGATCGTTTTTAGGATGGTCTTGTCATTTACTAATTAGTATTTTTTATTATATAGATTCTATTTTCTATTTTTATAACCTTGAAACCTTTTTGCTATTTTCTAAATGAAACTTTAAAATTTACTATTTTTCTATAATTTTCATAAGTGCAATTTTCTATAGGACAGAAAACAAAAATAGCTACTTTTAAATAATATCATTTCAGAAATACCATAAACAATGTTACTAATGCCTAAATTTACATTTTAGATGATTTGTCAGTGTTCACACGAGATTTCAAGAGAAATTTATTTCGTAGAATTTGAACTTTGTACTTATATTAATTTTGTGGAAAGTGAGTACAATCTCTAATATAATAATTCTTTGACGAGTTCAAAATAAACTTTAATATTTAAACTGGTTGATCTTCATGGATGATCAACCTTTGGGTTTGTTGACCTTCTTAGATGATCGACTTTTGGCTTGATGATCTTCTTAGATGATTGGCCGTTGGGCTTGAGAATCAACCTTTGGGCTTATTGATCTTAGGATCGACCTTTGAGCTTGTTGATCTTCTTGGAAGATCGACCTTTGAGTTTGTTGATCTTCTTGGAGGATTGACCTTTGAGCTTGTTGATCTTGATCGGCCTTTGGACTTGTTGGCCTTCTTGGATGCTTGTTGATCTTCTTGGAGGATCAGCCTTTGGGCTTGTTGACCTTCTTTGATGATTGGCCTTTGGGCTTGTTAATCTTCTTAAATGATCGACCTTTGGGCTTGTCGATCTTATTGGATGATTGGTACTCGCACGAGACTTCCAGAGAAACTTGTTTCGTGGAGTTGAACTTGAGTTGGTGTTGAAGTTGATGTTGATTTGATGCGATGTGGTTCGATCTCTAGTACTTGATCCTTTGATTCTATCTTGGTTGAATGTGTACGCTTGATGTATAGAAAATGGGCATATGAATGCTCTTGAGCTTTGAGTCTTGGAAGAATGCTTGTATCTTCATAGGATTTCGGTCATCAAGCGTGGTCAGAATGCTTGTATCTTCAAAAGACTTCAGTCTTTATAATGTTTGTATCTTCAAAATGTTTGTATCTTCAAAGGACTTCAGGAATCTTCTAATTGTAGAAAATTCCTTCTAAGCTCTCTAGAGCGTAGAATTGTTGATCCCCACAAATGAGGAAAGTCTTTCTATTTATAGAGTTTTCAGGTGAGCTTTATGGACTCAGGCTTGATAGGTCCATGGACCTAGCCCTCTGGGCCCAGTTGGGCCTTTGGGCCTTATTGGGTCAAATTAAGCCTATTTTTGGGCTCAATTGAACTTTTAACCCAAATAATAATATCAAATTGGGTAAAATACGGTCATGATAAAACCACGTGACGTCATCAAAATTTGTCTTCAACTTCAATATGGGACCCATGTCACCTCCTAGTCCCAAATTTGATGATTTGAAATTTCGTCATTAATTTAATGAATGATGTGCCAATTTGTTATTGGTCCAAAATTTCTCGTTCAACAAATGCTCCTTTCGAGATTTATGCACATTTATGGGTGGATGAACCTCGAAAAATATAAAGTTGGAATCAATCCAAATATATGTGCTCTTGAATTTGACATCAATTGACGTGTTAGTCAAACTATGAATTTAGTACATAAGTTTAACTCGAATTTGAGATAAATTTTGGAATATGACCAAATTTTAATTTGAGATTTTACTCCAATTTGATTTGGATTTGGAATAAAATTTGGGATATGCCCGAATTTTAATAAAAGATCCATGAGTTTCTTTTCTTATCCACAATTTATTTTGATTGAAGATAAAAACTCAAATTTGGACCACTTGAATTTGGAATATGACCAAATTTTAGTTTGGGATGAATTTTAGATCTTTCCACAATTTGATTTGGAAACAAGGATAAGATCCTAAATTTGGATGAGTTTAATATAAAATTTGGAATATGCACAAATTTGAGATTTTATCCACAATCTAATCTTACAATTTGACTTTGAATAAAATATGGAATATGACCAAATTTTAATTTGAGAGAAGTTTTAGATCTTACCCACAATTTGATTTGGATCAAGGATAAGAACTAGAACTAGAAATATAATTTGGAATATGCCAAAATTTGAATTTTAACCGAAATTGAAATCAAAATTTGAATTGGATAGAATTACAATCTTAAACTAATTTTGATTTGAAGCTTGGCTAATCTAAGACTTTGAACTTGAGATTTGGATAAATAAGGAATTGAATCTTATTTTGGCCTAAACTATTATTATTATTATTATTATTATTATTATTATTATTAATGCTATGTGTTTAGTCCAATCTAAAATATGAACTTCTTCTCCAAATTGACTTTTAAATCTTAACCACTTTTGATTATTCATCTATAAATTGAACTTAGAAACCTCATAGAATTCACATTGAGTGAATCAACTCCATTGCATCTGAAAACTTCTTCGAGAGCTTTTCATTATTTCTTTAGCTTTTTTATTTTTTTATGCTTGTTGTTTTGCTTCACCGAGTCGACGGAAACAAAGCATTCTCTCGTGACTGATCTTCTCTTTTTTTTTTTTTTTTTTTTTTTTTTTTTTTTTTCTGTTTTTTCTTTTCTAATTTCTTCTGCATGCTTTCAACCTTTCTTTTTTCTTACCTTCTTTTAAGGCTTTTATGGTTGATCATCTCCTTCGGGACCCATCAGCATTACGTTACACTTGATGTGCGGTCATCGACGACATCGACTTTTGCTTCTACTAGAATTTTTTTTTACCGCCAGTTTCTCATGGTGCTGAGATGATGTGTGAGAGAGGAAGAGAACAAAGTATTTTTTTTTTTTTTTTTGTTTCTTTTTTAATTTCATCACTTTATGAAAAACTCTTTTTCTTTTTTTAATCTTTCTTTCTTCTTCCTTGTTTTCCTTTGCTTTCAACATTTTTTCCTACAAATTCTTTTACCACCATTGTTTGCAACGTCATTTTCTTATTTGGAATTTTCTTTCTACACTTTTTTTCTTTCGATTTTTTTTTTGTTGTTATTGTTTCACATTTTTTTGTTCATATTACTCTTTTCTTTTTTTTTTTTTAATAAATTATTTTTCATTTTTTTTCACTTTTCTTTCGTTTTTTTCTTCTTCTCTTTTACTTTTTTCTTTTCTTTTTTTCCCATTCTTTTTCTTTTATTTTCTTCTTTTCCACTTTTACTTTTTTTTTTTCCAAATGTGTTTTTTATCTTTTCCCTTTTATTTTTCTTTTATTTTTGTTTTTTGTTTCTTTTTGTCTTTTGTTTTGTTTCTTTTTCTTCTTCTTTTTTTTTACCCTTTTTTTTTAATGTTTTGTTTCCACTTTTTGTTTCTTCTCTTTTAAAAACAAGTCAAATTTAGACAATGAATTGAATTTAACATTTTTTCTTTTTGCAATTTTGCCCTCTCCTTTTTTATGTTTAATTTTTTTAATTCACCATTTTTCTAACAACTTGCCCTTACTTTTTTTCTTTTTTTTTCTTTTTTTTTTACTGTTAAACTATTAGGGTGGTGAAGTAAATGAGGTGACAACATCGAACAAAGCATGAGGATGAGCTATTGTGAGGATGAATCGAAACCAATTACATCAGACTTTAGAGGTGGAGTGCACCGAACTTGAGCGGAGTTGCACTTGAATTTTGGTGATGAAGTGAAGTCGCACTTGAATTTTGGGGAGGTGGAGTACACCAAACTTGAGTGAAGTCGCACTTGAATTGTGAAGATGAAGTGAAGCCACACTTGAGTTGTGAAGATGAAGCGAAACCACACTTGAGTTGTGAAGATGAAGCGAAGCGGCTTCGAGTTGTGAAGATGAAGCGAAGCCGCTTCGAGTTGTGAAGATGAAGCGAAGCCGCACGCCATACTTTGAGAGACGAAGCGAGCCACACCATAGATGAAGCGAGCCATACCATACTTTGAGAGATAAAATGAGCCACGCCATACTTTGAGAGATGAAATGAGCCACGCCATACTTTGAGAGATGAAGTGAGCCACGCCATACTTTGAGAGATGAAACGAGCCACACCATACTTGCCATACTTTGGAGATGAAGTGAGCCACTCCATACTTTGGAGATGAAGTGAGCCATGCCATACTTTGGAGATGAAGTGAGCCACGCCATACTTTGGGGATGAAGCGAGCCCTGCTAATGCCAGAATTTGGAGATGAAGTGAGTCACGCCAGACTTTGGGGATAAAGCGAAACTGCGCCATCAGTTTGGAGATAAAGTGAAGCCACGCTACGACTTTGGAGATGAAGTGAAGCCGCCTCAGGACTTTGTAAAAGGAGACATTGAAGATGGAGTTGAGCCATACACATCGACCATGAACTTGAGGATGGAGCGAAGCCATGCACACCGACCTTAAACTTGAAGATGGAGTGGAGCTAGAGACATCGACCTAAAACTTGAAGATGGAAGCAGAGCCATGCACACCGATCTTAAACTTAAAGATGGAAGTGGAGCCATACACACCGATCTTAACATTAAAGATGGAAGCGAACCCTGTACGCAGATCTGGAACTTGAAGATGGAGAAGCATCGACAGAGCCTCTTAATTTGAAGATGGAGAAGCATCGACGAGAACTTCACGCTTGATTTTGACAAAGCATCAGCAAATTCTCCGCATTTGAGTTTGACGAAACATCGATGAATGCTCCATATTGAGTTTGATGAAATATCGATGAATCATCGGCATCTGAGCTTGAAAAAGTATCGGCCAATCTTCTGCACTTGACTTGACAAAGCATCAGCCGATCTTTCGCATTCAAGTTTGAAATATCGGTGAATCCTCCGTATTTGAGCTTGACGAAGCATCGACGAATCATCTGTAATTAAGTTTGATGAAGCATTGTCGAATCCTTTGCAATTAAGTTTGTTAAAGCACCAATGAATCTTTGGCAGTAGGCTTGACTTTGCGACTTTGAGCATGAAGATGACATTGTAAAGCCTCCAAACTTGAGCATGAAGATGGTGCATCGATGAAACCTCTGAACTTGAAGATGGAGAAGCATCGATGGAGCCTCTGAACTTGAAGATGGAGGAGCATCAACGAAGCCTCTGAACTTGAAAATGGAAGGGCATGCAATCCAACCCTTGAACTTGGAGACGGAGAAGCAACAGTGCAAACATCGAATTTGGAGATGTAGAGGCATCAATGCAACCATCAAAGTTAGAGTTGTAGAAGCAATAGTGCAACCTTCGAACTTGGAGACGGGGAAGCAATAGTCCGACCATCAAATTCGGAGATGGAGAAACAGCGGTGCAACCATCAAAGCAGCAGTCTGATCCTCGAACTTGGAGATGAAGAAACAGCAACGCCAACATCTTTGTAGAGGAGGCAGAACTGCAACAACTTTTAGAGAAGAAGCGAAGCTGTAGGGAATAATATTTTTTTAGGGGAAGTAGGGAAGTCGTACCAAACTTGAGCTTCGAAGAGGGAGAAACGTAATATCCAAATTTGACTTCAAAGAGGAAGTGGTGAAACCTCCGAACTTGACTTCGAAGAGGAAGCGAAACACCATTCCAAGTGTGTGCTTTTAATTTACTGTGTAGCACCTTAAAGGGATGAACATCTTCAATTTGTTGTGTTGCCCCTAACAAGGATGAACATCTTCAATCTATCGTGTAGCACCCTACATAGGGTGATTTATGGTACTCTTTTTTTATGGACTGAACTTAAATTTCTTTAGGTTTCCTACGTACCTTTGAAGAAAGGGATCAAGTCATGACCTAGTTCAAAAGTTTTTTGTTTGCTGGAATTAACTTGAAGTTTCTTTTAAGCTGGCTACGTACCATTTACAATGACAGGGATCAAGTCATAACGTAGTTCAATGAAAATATTTTTTTTAGGCTATTCACCTTTTAAGCTCATGCGGGCTAAGAGCACCATGCAGTTTAGGCTCTTGCGATAAGAGCTTCTATATTTAAACTCTAGAAGCTCTTATTTCATCATAGCTTTGATCATCCTTTTCATTTGTAGGATTTGGTAATATGATGAGTTTTGGCTTCACCATCAAGGGATCTTCTGTATTTATATCAACAGACAATTCCTCTTCATGCGTGAAGAAACACGACTGTGAATCTTTTCGTCATTTTTTTCTCCATAAAATGATGTTGCCTTTAATATTTTCATCCTTTCTTTATGTTGATCACTTGTCGTCTTGAGACGATCAAAGTAGATGTTGAAGGTTGATCTTTCCTTGATGTGGAGATACTTAAACTTTTGAAGGCTGACGTTCAAGTGGAAGTAAACGTTGGACATTGGCTTTCTTCTTTTACTGCGGCTATACTCAATCTTTGGAAAACCGAAGATCGAGTAGTTGAAGGCTTGATACGATCGAAGATAGAAACTCTTTGCTTCATTTCTTTTGAGTTGTTGACTTCTTTAACAGTTATATGATTGTTGTCGACTTCCGCTATATTGATAGCATGACATGCAATAACTTATGATACTTCTTTTTGATGATTATCAAGAAAGCTTCTTGGGAGAAATTCTGCTAAAGTTACCGGTCGTCAAAGTTGAGGGAAGACCTTATCTTCTTCCTTAGCAGACTTAGGCTTCCATGCCCTTTTTTTGCCTTTCTTTTTATGAGTCTAGTTCCTTTTTCTATAGCTTCAATAGGAGCACGACTCTTTTTGGGTAGAATTTGGTTGTCTTCTCTTTCGATGTGTCACGAGGATCCACCCTTTGTCGTTATCTTCAACAGACTCATCTTTCTTCTGGAAGTTTGTCGTCTGAATCTCTTGTTGGAATCGAACAACTATAGACTCGAAGGTTTCCAATTGGATCATGCTTTCTCTTTGATCATGGGACACAGACAGTGTTGGAACACTTGAAGTTGTCGCTACTGTAGCGTGATTTGTCTGAGCTATTTCATCTAAATCTAGCTCAATCTTCTTTTCACGAGCCAACTTTAGAATCAGCTCCTTTAGCACGAAGTACCTTTCCTAGGTGATTAACGACTCAAATGATACTTGCAGTAGTTAGGATCATCTACTTTTCCTGCTTGTTCCGGTCACTTGCATTTTGGCAGATGAATAAGTTGTTTCTCTAATAATTGCTCCAACATGTCAGCAACATCAGAGTTAGGGAATGGATAAACTTTCTCCTGTCTTTCTTTAAGAGTTGGACGACATTTCTCGCCCTCATGTGCCTTCCATCAATTTTTTTTTGTTTTCCTTTGGAGGAAAATTTCAGCGGGGTCATACGAATGTCCATAGACTCTTTTGTGGCACTACTGATGATCTCTTTCGTGCCCTTAATTTCTTCCTTATCCTTTCTCTCTTTAGGGACTAGGAAATCTTTAGTTCCCCTGTTGGCAATGCTCAGCTCCATATCATGAGCGCGTGTTACCAACTCCTCAAATGTATGAGGTTTTATCCCTTGCAAAATGTAGAGAAGTTTCCAGTGCATGCCTTGGGTGCACATCTCCACTGCAGATAATTCAATGAGTCTATCTTTACAATCCATACTTAGAGCTCTCCATCGGTTGATGTAGTCGATGACCGGCTCTCCCTTTCGCTATTTTGTATTCGTCAGCTCCATCATGCTAACGGTGCGCCTTGTGTTGTAGAAGTAGTTGAGGAACTCTCTTTCCAACTGTTTCCAACTGTCAATCGCTTTCGGCTCTAGATCAGTATACCAATCGAAAGCGTTTCCTTTCAAGGTACGGATGAACTGCTTGACTAGCTGGTCTCCTTTGGTTTCTGCATTTTCACAGATTTCAATGAAGTGAGCAACATGTTGTTTTAGATTGCCCTTTTCATTGAACTGCTAGAACTTCAGAGGTTGATACCCAACTGGCATTCTCAGGTTGTCGATTCTCTTGGTATACGACTTGAAGTACATGAAGGAAGATTGTGATGATCCTCCATATTGAGCCCTTATGGAGTTTGTAATCATATCCTACAGCTGTTGAACTGACAGGGTGGCGACGGAGGTAAATTGTTGTGGTTGGTCCTCTTGCAAGACAATCTTTCCTTTGTCATTGGCTTTTATAGCTGGAGATTGACTCGACTCAGAAATTTCTCGAGCCTGTATTTGATCTATTAAAGCAGCGATTTCATGATCTCTCTCTTCTATAGCTTTCATTAGGAGATTTATCTTTCTATTCATTTCCGCCATAGTCGACTCAGCCATCACGTTTGCGATCATGACAAACACTACATCAAAGTGTGATTCTTTATCTGATGGGTCAATAGCAGAAGTATAGTTGTCGAATAAGGGATTTTCTCTGATGATGATCCCGCCTTTAGGAGATTTCATCAGCTGTTCCCAGATTTTCTTTGTGAGGACAAAACCTTATTATTGTTCCTACATGATCTCTTTTGAATGGCTACGAGTGACAGGTCTCGTGTAAGCGTCACTTGTGATGGTAGCTTTGGATGTGGCTTCCTTTGGTGCCATTGGTCAATTTGTTGACTTGGATGATGAGAGAGAGATGAAAGGTAGAGAGGTCCCATTGGGCATGCCAATTTGTTCACACGAGATTTCAAGAGAAATTTATTTCGTGGAACTTGAACTTTGTACTTGCATTAATTTTGTGGAAAGTGAGTACAATCTCAAAAATAATAATTCTTTGACGAGTTTAAAATAAACTTTAATATTTAAACTGGTTGATCTTCGTAGATGATCGACCTTTGGGCTGGTTGACCTTCTTAGATGATCAACTTTTGGGCTTGTTGATCTTCTTGGAGGATCAACCTTTGGGTTTGTTGATCTTCTTGGATGATCGGTCTTTGGACTTGTTGATCTTCTTGGATGATCGACCTTTGGGCTTGTTGATCTTCTTGGAGGATTGGCCTTTGGACTTGTTGGTCTTCTTGGATGATCGGCCTTTGGGCTTTTTGGTCTTCTTGGATGATTGGCCTTTGAGCTTGTTGATCTTCTTGGATGGTTGACCTTTGGGCTTGTTGATCTTCTTGAACGATCGGCCTTTAGGATTGTCGATCTTCTTGGATGATCAGTGCTCGCACGAGGCTTCCGAAGAAACTTGTTTCGTGGAGTTAAACTTGAGTTGGTGTTGAAGTTGATGTTGATTTGATGCTATGTGGTTCGATCTCTAGTACTTGTTCTTCTGATCCTCTCTCGATTGAATGTGTATGCTTGATGCGGGGCATGTGAATGTTCTTGAGCTTCGAGTCTTGGAAGAATGCTTGTATCTTCAAAGGACTTTAGTCTTCAAGCGTGGTTAGAATGCTTATATATTCAAAAGACTTTAGTCTTTAGAATGCTTGTATCTTCAAAGGACTTCAGTTTTCAGGATGCTTGTATTTCCAAAGAACTTTGGTCTTCAAGCATGGTCAGAATGCTTGTATCTTCAAAGGACTTTAGTCTTCAGAATGCTTGTATCTCCAAAGGACTTCAGTCTTTAAGCGTGGTTAGCTTTAGATGTCATGGAGTCTTCTGATTGTAGAGAATTTCCTATAAGCTCTGTAAAGTGTAGAGTTGCTGATTCCCACAAATGAAGAAAGTAGAGTTCTCAAGTGGGCTTCATGGGCTTAGGCTTGGTTGGTCTATAGACCTGGCCCCTTGGGCCTAACTAATTGGATTTGGGCCTTATTTGACATTTGGGTTAAATTAAGCTTATTTTTGGGCTCAATTGGACTTTTAACCCAAATAATAATATCAAATTGGGTCAAATTAATCTTATCTGACGGTCATGATAAAACTACGTGGCGTCATTAAAAGTTGTCTTCAACTTCAATTTGGGACACATGTCACCTCCTAGTTGGTCCCAAATTTGATGATTTGGAATTTCGTCATTAATTTAATGAATGATGTGGTAATTTATGATTGGTCCAAAATTTCTCGTTCAACGGTTAGATTTCTTGTGAAAAAAAAAAATCATCTAAGATTTTTCCATTTTCCCAACTACCCCAATCCTTGTAAAGAATGACAACTAGTAAACAATATCTAAACAAATATAAAATAATTGTGGGGGTCATATGCAAACAAAAGTATTAATAAACTAAAAAAAATATACAATTACCAAATTCTCCATCCATCCATATACTCACGATGTGTATATATAAGTAAAATGATACTGATATTAATAAATGTCGGAGGTGGTTGTTAGAGTTAGTCGTCAAAGGTGATTGTTGACAATAGAGTCATTGTAAACAATGAAGGGAGGGAGTGTTAGTTATTTTAATCATTGAGTTATAGATAGTACTACTATAGTAAAATGAAGGGTTAAAATAATCCTTATCCTCATTTCTTTGACACACGCATCAAAAGATGGGTCACTCAACCTATTTCAAATCGGTGTCCCAAACGCTGACTAAATTTTTTGGAGTTGTTGGTGAAGTTTTATTCCTTAGGTTGTTTAGAGTGCAAATTCTATCACTTCATCACATTTTGGTTGAAGAGATTTTAGACACACAACAAATGAAGTTGTGGAAAAGAACAAAATCATATATTTATCTTTAGGCATCATCCAGGAACCTTCATCATAGTAAGTGAGATTGCCCTTTGGCATACCAAATCACATTGACAACTCAACTTTTGGAATCTCATAATTGGAGATCTTTTAAAAACAAATTTCCTCCTTTTTTCCCTTTTGAAAAGAAGAAAAGAAGAAGATATAAAAATACAAATAGTCAAGTAGTTTTCATACCCCACCTGCTTTTCAAAATGCCTCTTATTCTATGAACACAGTTACTCTCCATAAAAAAGGGAAATTATTATTCTTGGTCTCTACCTATCTCCTTTTTGAAAAATGCCCATAGTTTTATACGGTTAGATATACGAGAGATAAACCATAAGAGTATTTCAAATTTATTAGTCAATAATTTTCATAGTTCAGTTTTCTAATTTCCTTTTTGATCCGTGGCATTCTGGACAGACCTGCATGTACTTCACTTCTTTATGAATCTCATTTTTGTAAATAAACTTATCAACATTTCCCCTCTCTCTCTCTCTACACTCTGTCCTATTCCATTTCTGACTGAAATCAACTTCTTTTAAACATCATCTCTTCTTCTTAGGATCTCAATCTTCATTTCAAGCAAACAAGGTATGATTTTTTCTTATAAAGATCTTTCTTTTAAGATGAATTTCAAATTGAAGTTTTATGGGTAAGTAGAAAATCAGCAAAAGCATCACTTCCCTTTTTCCATTTTTTTTCCTGTTTTACAATGGTTCTTTGGGAAAGTTTGTTCTTTATATGGGTTGAAACTGAAGAGAAGAAAAATGAAACAAGTTGGGGTAATCTAGTTTATATGAAATTTTGATCAATTTAGAATCTCTTGCAGTAGTTTGAAGAGAAAATATTAGAAAGAAACTCAGTGGATATTCATTTTGTTGTGTATCAACTTCTAGTGAACGATGAATTTTGTTTTGACTAATTTAAGAGAACAATGAAGATATTGAAATATTGAGAGTGTTAAGAGAGCAATTAGGGCATTAAACATAATAGATTGTGATTTGATTTGTGTTTAAATATGTTTGAAGGTCATTGTTTTGTATTTGTAAAGTAACTAGATACAAAAAGTAGATGAAACTTGTTTGCTTCCTATTTTAAATGCTGAACTTCAAATTGCAATTAGATCCTTAATCTGGTGATTTTACTGTAAACTTTTTTTCCTCCTTAAAGTATGAATAAAATAGTGAATTGTTGCAGGTTGATTTCATTTGTACACTATGGAGTGGACAACCAATATTGATAGGACCTTAAGAAGTAATAATGGCAGAAATGGAAATGAGCATATCTCACTTTTGCCCATGCTTCTCCATTCAACTGTAAAATTCAAACACTTTCTATATACTTTCTTCTTTCATTTCTTCTAAAAGTCATTGCTTAGCAAATTCCTTAAAATCATCTTTCTAAGATACAAAAGATAAACTCGTTTATTTGTATGATCTGTCTCTTTTTGTGGTAAATAAAACTACTTGAAAAATTGTGTTTTTGAGAGATGATTTATTGAAATTTTCTTGATTTAAAAAGTCGGTTTTGGTCACGAGTCTTGTTCACATTTCTGATTTACATCAATGCAACCAAAGAAAGGCACTTTTTGAAAGTAAAATGGTGGTATGTTTTGTTCTATTGGATGAATTAAACTGCAGGATGGCATATATGATCAAGAGGAATTTGATTATGCTAAGGCATTATCACTCTCAGAAATGGAAGTTGTAAAGCAACGTATCATTGGTAAGAGTTCATGTTAAAGATTCAAGTTTTGTTGCATATAATTGAGTTTGTTCAAGTTCTTAATGAAAAATATTATCATTTTAGAGAAACACAAGATGGAAGCCATCACAGCCCAAATTGAAGAAGATGAGCAGCTTGCCAATGCAATGCAACTAAGCTTAGTCATGGAGTCTTCTCTTACAAATGGCAGTGCACATGCTTCTTCCTCTCGACCTTTTTCGGCCGCTATGTCGAAGTAAAACTTTCCCCTTGTCATATTTAACCTTTCTTGATTCCGGGACATCTGTTTCTTGAGTTTGAACTATTGCAAACTCCATTCTCTCTATATTCATTTTATCAATGATTCACATGTTCAAACTTCATTTTAATTAGTACTTCAATGCAAACGTCTTTAACTCGACCACTTAATTTTGGTCCTTTTTTCTTTTAACATACAGCAAATTTGTGTAGGATTCTCTGTGCTGGATGCAACACCGAGATAAGCATACACGAACATGTTTTCTGTTGGAATGGTATTGTTTGGCATATAGAATGTCTCTTATGCCTTACTTGCAAACAGCTAATCAAAGATGATGAGGTAGCTTTAAAGGAGGGAAGAAATCTTGGACTTTGTTGAATTTATGGAATCCTAAGTATTATATATCCTTATATTTGATGATTCTGTCTGATGCTTCATGACAGTTATACATGTCTGAAAATCGACCTTATCACACATCTTGTCCTAGGGATAGACATCCTAAATGCTATGTATGCAACAACTTTGTAAGTAATTTCAAATCTTGAATGCTTGTGATTTTTATGATATTGAATGAATTATCAAAATATCAAACCTAGTACCATATCAGTTAAAAGTTAGTTGGTCTAGATGTACAAGTAAGAACGACTCCATTAGGTGGTTGAGCTCGTTTGGCTTACATTTGGCGTGGAAGAGAGATTGCTTCTTTATGATTGAAGAAGTGCTCCTGTTTTTGTCTTTTCGTGAGAAAAACAAAGTGTTATAGCATACTAAACTTTTAGCTGTTCTTTGGGGTATATGGATTGAAAGAAATAACAGAATTCTAGTGGAAAGATCGAGTAAGGAGGTTTATAATGAAGCGAGGTTTAGCACCTCCTAGTGAATATCTGTTAATAGGCTCTTTTGTAATTATGGCCTTGGTTTGATTTGGTTGGATTGTAGTCCCCCTTTTGTAGTTAGTTTCGAGCTCTTGCATGCTTTCTTGGTTCTTCCTGGTGGTTTTTTTTTTTCTCTTTTTTTCTTTTTTTGTATGTCATTGTATTTATTTCATTTCTTCTCAATGAAGTCAGTTTCCTACTGGGAAAAAAAAAAGAGAAAAAAAATCCATTAGTACAAGTCACTAAAGCATAGTGATTAAAAACACAAAACTATGTAGGCTTACACCCAAAGTCGACAATATCATAGCAAAATGTTCCTAATTTCAATATTTTCCTTACCATCATCATCTGCCTTTTCTTTTTCCTTGTGTTGTTGCTGTTAGATCCCATATATTAATGGAGTGGTTGAATTTAGCGAGCATCCTTTTTGGGCACAAAAATACTGCCCTTCCCATGAAGATGATGGAACTTCCAGTTGTGTTAGCTGTGAAAGATTACAGGTAATCCTCTCTCTCTTCTTCTTTCTCTCTGTCCCACATTCACAGATGTGAGCTTACTCCTTCATGCAGCCAAAAGGAATCAATTACATTTTACTCAAAGATGGCAGAAGCTTGTGTCCAGAGTGTTTCAGCTTCAAGATTATGGACACCAATGAGTGCCAACCTCTTTTCCATGAGATACAAGAATTCTTTGCAAGTTTACACATGAAACTGAACCAAACAATTCCGTTGGGGCTGGTCGAAAGGGAAGCGTTGAACAATGCCATGGAAGGGGAAAAGAATGTGAGTGACATTGAGGCTGTTCTTTTGGTTCTTCATTGAATGTTACCCTTTTTGTCTTACCAATTTGGGATTCATTTTTTTGGATCAGGGACATTACCATTTATCCGAAACTCGTGGGCTCTGCTTGTCAGAAGAGCAAACCATTCCCATTGTTAGAATTTCAATCTCTTTATCTCGATTCAACCTCAATAACGTATAAGAGTGTTTTATTAGAATAATTGTTTTCGAATTTGACTGAATTGAATTGATTTGATCATGATCATTGCTAGTAGATTCATATGAGGAAACATATTGGGAGACATTCAATCCTTGACATACTCACACAGCCCCGCAGACTTGTTCGTAACTGTGAAGTTACTGCTATACTCATTCTATATGGCCTTCCCAGGTACCATATTTGTTCAGAACACATAAGAACTTATTACGTTTAAGTTTTCGGGTAGTCATAGTTTGTTAGGACAATAAACTTTAACGTATCTTCATGATAGTACGATATTATTTACTTCTAGACTGAAATCTGTCTAATTATATTTGTATCTCTTACCATCTTCTCCTCAAACAAAAGACCATTGAGTATTCTTTGATATAGTCATTCACTTTCATACATATTGAGAGCTTATACTTATATGATTAACTTCTCTTTTTGTATCATGTGTCATCAACCTTAAAACATATTGTGGGATATAGTAAGTGGCAACTGCTAACCACTCTTTTTCTTTGCACATTTTATTGATCCTTCTCTTTAAGCAAAGATCCATATACTCTCCTTCAACCATCCAAATATTACATAACTAAGTCGCCAAAGGTTTGTCACTTTTTGTTCAGCAGCCAAGGATTTCATCTACATGAGTTAAGTATAGGGCATAGCTTTGATACTACTTGTTAGGACAATGAAAACCTTTACATGTCTTCACAATAGTATAAGCCCTCGTCTATTTTGAAAGTGCACACGATTGGTTTGCAACTTAGTTTTCACATGTAAATATACACACATTTCCTTTTACCCAGGTTGTTGACAGGATCCATTCTAGCACATGAGATGATGCATGCTTGGCTAAGGCTTCAAGGTTATCCCAATCTAAAACCAGAAATTGAGGAAGGTATCTGCCAAGTCCTAGCTCACATATGGCTGAAATCCAAAATCAATATGGGATCTGATGCTTCCATGGCTGCTACTAGTTCATCTTCTTCCCTGCAACCACCATGTTCAAACAAGCAAGGGAAACTGAGTGAAATAGAGAAAAAACTTGGAGAATGTTTCATACGCCAAATCGAACTGGATGCTTCACCAGCCTATGGAGATGGGTTCAGGGTGGGAGAGCAGGCAGTTTCCAAGTATGGTTTGAAGGAAACTCTTGATCACATCAAACTCACTCAGACCTTCCCAGTTTAAAAGTTGATATCATAGGAAAAAACACAATTGTTTGTACAACGTTGGTAAAAAATGAAAACATGTAATAAAATGAATAATCATGGCAATTGATCCGTTCTATTTGATAAGTTTTTAATCATCATCAAAATACTTTGACCTTTTCTTTTGTTTATCCATACTTTTCTTCAATTGTTGAAATTTCTAAGTACTTCCAAACTTTTGACTCTGTCTTTTCAAAGTCTTATAAGTACAAGTGTTTTGAAAAGTTTACAACTCGTTATTACAACTCATTATATGAAGTATTTCTGCTTTTTTCTCTGTGATTTGATTTTTGATGTATTAAATGAGTTTGATACTTCTATACATGCTTTATTTTGTCTAGTAATCCACATCTTTCTAGCCATCTATCTATTTATGTTATGACAAATGAACTAATATTTGTTCAATAGGCATATTTCATGGTCAGCTTATCCTTTTGTTACTTGTATTACACAAAAGGCACTATATGAAATCACATTACAAAATTCAGAGATTAATCATTTTTGTAAAAAAAATTGGTAGGTACTAAATATGCATAACCAATAACTAAAGCTAGGAATAAGTTTGTAAAACCTTCAATTTAATATTTTATGGCCGAAAAGGGAATTGTCAAAGTTTTTGGGCTATTGGCAGCTTGTGTGATGAAATGGGCATCTGCTTCAACAAGAGAAATGGGAAAGAGGAATCTCTATTAGCAGATAAAGACAAAAAATCCTAAAAGTTTTAGCTTCATTATATATAAATAACTCAGAACAAGAACTCAGATGAAATATTCATATATCTTCTAGCAGTCTCTGCGCTCTATTTCAGTCTCAAGACCAAGGCTCAAGTTGAGAAGTAGCAGATCCAGCCATGGATATCACTATGAAGAACAAGGATTCTTCAGTCAGCAGCAACGGAGGCTAACATGATGCCATGTGAAAGTCGGTGAGGCAACTCAATATTTTGTGTGGTTTGCTATATGTAGACAGATTGAAGAGAAGTGTTTTGCTTTTCCTTGAGATGTGATGTATATAGATATGAACATTATTACAGCTTCGCATTACAAAAATGAGGTAGAAAAATCAGACATCATTTACAATGTGGAAACAGTAAGATCCTATACTTAAAATGAATGGCTGTAATTTGACAAGAACAGAATTTCTGATCAGCTCTATTATGAGTTTGGAGGTGTCATACAGAAGTGTTTGACAATTCCCAAGATAAAGAACTGCTCAAAATTCGACAGAGGGACTGAACAATCTCATCCATGGATGGGCGTTGAGACGGATCCTTGTTCAAGCATCGATTGACGATAATCATCATGAGAACAGCAAGTTCGATGGGAAAGTTACCTTCTAATGAAGGATCCATCAGGTGGCTTAAATATTCCTTCCCATCTTTTTCATCAAGCACCTTCTCAAGAAGTTCAGGCAACTGCAAATTCTCCTTTCGGTGCAACTCCGAAACCTCCTTCCCGGTGAGCAATTCGATTAACAAAATCCCAAATGAATAAACATCAAGCTTTGTAGAGACCAAACCATTTTCGAGATATTCTGGAGCCATGTAACCTCTTGTTCCAACAATGTGCCTTGTCAATGTAAACTCGCCTTCTTCCCATCCCGCTGATCTTGCCAGACTGAAGTTTGAGATCTTGCCTCTGAAATCACCATCAAGAAGTATGTTATCCATCTTCAAATCCTTGTGAACATGAGGTGGATTCGTGAAGCTATGGAGATAGTTTAGCCCTGTTGCGACATCTACCGCAATCTGTATTCTTTGTGTCCAAGTTAAGATCCTACCATTGCTACTACCATTTGAATCAATCCAGTCACTCAAGGGCCCTTTAGCAGCGTACTCAAAAACAAGATACCAATGTCCTTCCTCGAAACAGACCCCTGAAAGGCGAATGAGATTCGAATGGTTCGTCTTGTTCAGTAAATTGATCTGCTTCGACACATCTCCATTCATCTTCTTAATAGCTGCAGAGTCCCCATTGATTGTGCCATGATAAACAGACCCTTTAATCAGATGGGTTGAACTGAAATTATCAGTTGCATCCTGCAGTTCTTTAAAAGTGTAAGCTTTGACAGATTGAACAGCGCTAGATATACTCTCCAAAGTGATAGAAGAAGATTCTCCATCCAACTTTTTCTCTGATGGCTTCCCAGTTGATTCAAAGCTATCAATTTCTGTAGTTGTATGCTCAGTTTTCTTCTTCCTTTTCCTTGCACAAACAAAGAAAACTACAGCCCCAATTACAGCTACTAAAATAACTCCTCCTACAATGGCGACGACGACATAAACCCATGTTCTTTTAGTGGCCGAAGGGGGTGAAGCAGGCAGAGATGGTGGCGGCGACGAAGTAGGCTCTATCATTCCAGTGCTCGACGGCTCGGTTTTAAGGGGAATTAAAAGAGTCGTGAAAGGGTAGATGGTGGAACCTAGTTGAAGCTCGTTGGCTTCAAGAGTAGCCCCATTATCCGCACCAAATGGTTCAAATCTTTGAACGATGTGTAAAACAGTATCACCAAATACAACCAAGTAACTCAACAGGTAATTGAAACCCATATCAGTTTGATTCTTGGTGAGACAAGCACATCTAAGAGGAACAAGAATCCTTTCCCCACCCTTTATACTAGTGACACTAATATTGGAATTCTGAGATATAAGAGTTTGGCAAGTCGAGAGACCTTGCAGTGTTTCATTAGCAATGGTAAAGTAAGTATCGCCAGTCCGAGTAGTAAAAGAAAGATTTGATTGAAGAAACTGACCCGAACAGGAACAACTGATTGGAACAAGCACCAATTTCTCCGGCGGGAAAGTGGCGGAGGCGTTGACGGAGTTTACTCGAGAAAGCTCCAACGGGTCGGAACCTAACAGAGTAGAAATGGAGGAAACAGAGTTAAATGGAGAGCGGGATCTGAAGGTGAGGAACGACTGGCAACTCCGATTGGGGGTGTTGCAAAAGTAACCCAAATTGCCAGTTGAATTGTGGGCGACGGGACAATCGGCAGTGGTCGATCCCGTATAAGGCTGCTGAGAAACAATGAAAGAGAAGAAGCAAAACAGAGAAACGATGAAGAACTGGAATTGGGAGGAACCCATGATGAAATTGGGGCAAAATTTCAGATGGGGTTTCTTCAAAAACAGTGTTTATATATTGGGGAAGGTCAAAATTGGCAGCATAAAGACGAAGAAGTCTGTTGTGTCCTAAATTTACAATGAAAGAAAGGAAGAAGCGCGTTCATTGGAAAATTGGATGTGGCAGTGCTGTCATTGTTTCTGCGGTTGACTTGGAAGAAGGTATTAGGGGATAGCAATAGCATTAAGGAAGAAGACATTTTCAAATCCAATTCGTGAAGAGTGGGAAGAAAGTAGTCTAAAAGCGACAAAAGTTGTTTATTGTTGTCGTCCTGTTTAGAATGAATTGGTGAAAAGTTGAGTTGGTAACCAAACCAGAGATCTAGAGATCATACAAATGCGAAGTTTCAATTTTTAAAGTGAAAGTAATCGAGAATAACTCTTCATTGGCTGCCTCCAATTGCCCCCACTGAAATTTTCATCATGGAAGCAAGAATAATAGGTTGAGAGAGAGAGAGTAGAATTTGAATTCCTAATTAGAGACAATTAATCATTTTTTAGTACAATAATCTTGGTGGGAGATTGAACTTTTTACCTCTTAAGAGGGAGTTGACATCTCAATTATGGTTAAGCTACTCAATTTGACTACTTTTGATTTCACCTAAAACGTTTTATATCAAACAAAAGATTTTCATTCTCCAAAGTGAAATTTTCTTGTAGAAGCAAAGAAGTAATTTGAGAGAATATATACATATATTTGACATAGAATATGGTTATTCTTAAAGCAAAGTTTGGTGTATATATATATTTATGATTTAACCTGTTGGAGATTTGATGATTGCCTCTATATTTTTATAAGGCAACTTCTAGCGATTTTTGCAGTTGTCACAAATGAAGTCTTAACATCTGCCTCAAAAATTACCAATTCTTGTATAATATTTTTCTTTCTCAATATGAAAATTATATGCAGAATATTTTTATTTCTTAATATGAAAAATCTTAGCAAGTATTTTGATAGATATTTTCTTTATTTATGGTGGATCTTATTTTGACAAAAAGGGAAATAACTTTTTGGGATTTCTTTCCTTATTTAGCTACGGTCTTAAAAGAAGAATTTTGGCCCTCATTTAGGGTGGCCACATTTGTTTATTGTGAGGAGTGTATTTGTTATTGGTGGCCGTTTTGTTCAACAAAGTTTTCTTGATCTTTTGCTCACTATTCTTCGTTGTGCAATGTCATTATGTGAATCATTCAAGAACGTGAAGATTATTCTTGTCTTAGGGAGAGCCTAAGATGCAGTTGAAGATAAGGGATTCTTAGTCTTAGGGGGAGCCTAAGACCTCATTCATCGAGAAGGACTTCTCAAGCCTTAGGGGGAGCCTAAGGTGTTATTTATCAAGAAGTAAGTTCTCAAGACTTAGGGGGGCCTAAGTTCTCATGTGAAGGGAGTTCATTGAGTTACAAAGAAGATAATCAAGCAGAGAGGAGTTTCACACACTGTCGAAAACTGAAGTGTTTAACATTAATATTTTCACATTTAGGGGAGCCTAAGTACAATTAAAAGGGAGTCTCACATCTAGGGGGAGCCTGGTGACTACTGAGTTGGGCTCTACGTGAGTCACTGTAATAGTTATTGATTTACAAATAAGGACAGTTGTAATTGCATGACTCTTTAATATTAGTGGATTATCTTTCTTGGGCACATTTCCTCCTAGATGTGGGTGGTTTATCGTGAAACTAGGCTACCAACATCTGTATGCCTTTACTTGTTTTCTTGCTGTTAGTATTTTATTGTTATAGTGCTCGTCAATGCTTTCTGTTTATTATCTGTATTTCGAGTGACAAGTCATCCTATCGCTTTTTTAATTGGTATTAGAGTGGGTCATCTTTATCTCAGGTGCTTCGATCATAAACAGGATCAAAGAAGGTGGCTCCATTACTCATCTCGCTATTCTAGATGGAACAAACTATTCATATTGGAAAGCTCAAATGACTGCTTTTCTGAAGTCGATTGGTAGCAGAACTTGGAAAGTTGTAATCTCTGGGTGGTCTCCAACCACCAAAACTGATGATGGAAAGGAAATCCTGAAGCCAGAATCTCAGTGGTCTGAAGATGAAGATAAAACATCTTTAGTGAATTCTTGAGCATTGAATGCCATATTTAATGGTGTTGATTGTGACATATCCAGGTTGATTAATACTTGCGTCTTTGCAAAGAAGGCGTAAGATTTTTGTCTGTTGCCTATGGAGGAACTTCAAAGTTAAAATGTCAAGGCTACAATTTTTACTTTGAAGTTTGAGAATCTTAAAATGCATGATGAAAAATCAATTGTTGAATTCAATGTTCGGTTACTGGACATTGTAAATGAATCATTTGCTCTGGGTGAGATAAATTTAGAAGAAAGACTTGTTCAAAAGGTGTTTAGGTCTTTACCTAAGAAATTTGACATGAAAGTCATTGCCATTGAGGAAGTTCAAGACATAACAAAGTTGAAAGTAGATGAATTATTTGGCTCATTGCTCACTTTTGAGATGTCTCTAGATGGAAAAACCGAGAAGAAAAATAAGGGAATTGCTTTACAATCCTCAGGTGAAGATGAAAATCTATGTCATTGCTTTTAAAAAAGTTCAATCGTGTTCTCAAATGATTCAGAAAGAGGCCTGGTATTTCTCAAAATAACAAGTCCGGTGGTTCTCTTCCCCCCAACCAAATCAAAATTTAGAGTAGTAAGAAAGCTAACAAGTCAGGTGTTTTAAATTTTCAAAAAGAAAAGTCCTTCAAATGTAGAGAATTTGACAACTATGGACATCTTCAAACAGAATGTCCTATTTTTCTGAAGAAGCAGGGTAAAAGCTATGTTTTAACTCTGTCTGATGATGAGTCTGAAGACAACAATGACTCAGAGGAAGATGTCAAAGCACTTGTTAGTAATATCTCACCTGACACCTCGTCATGTGAGATTTTTTAATATGATGTGTATGCACAAAATGTTCACGACACTACCAACCATGGATCTATGTATCCTTCTTATCAAGCTCATTTTATCAAATGGCAAGATGATAAAAAAAATCCTTGATGTGCAGAAAGAAAGAATTTAGACATTGACGACTGACAATCATAGGCTTATGTCTACTATTGCAGATTTAAAGTGTGAACTTTCTCAAGTTAGAGCAGAGAAGGACTCAGTATGCACAGAATGTTGAACATAGGTACTGTCTCTAGAGAAAAATTTGACAAAAGGAAAGAAAGTTGGTGATATCTATGGGCTTGGATTTTCTAATTTGGAATTAGCATAATAGGCAGTCTTAGTCCAAAAGGAAGCAAAAGATTTTGTTTGAGCTCAAAATCTAGAGTCTTATGAATTTATAGGTACTTTGCAATTCGAAATTGATAGCCAACAGACCTTACATACCAAGATGGGTATGTCATTATTGTGGATGAGTAGGGCATAAACAACATTCTACTATCAGTTGTTAAGAACTCTTCATAGACCCACAAACTTCAGAAAGGCTCCTTACTTCTCTCAAAATTACTCTAAAAGAAAGTAAAAAATAAAACAGGTTTGACGAGATAAGAATGTTAAGAAAAAAATGTAATGTTGCATTGACATCCCTCAGATCTTCTATTAAAGGAGATTGGTACTTTGATAATGGGAGCTCTCGACACATGACTGAAGAAGAACTATTTGTCTGACCTCATATCTGTTAGCTTAGGAAAGGTCACATTTGGAGACAAGATTCACATGGAGATAATGAATCATCTTCTAACTTGTTTAGAAGCCCATTCTTTATCAATCTCTCGATCATCTTGAGATTGAGATTGATGTGGCCTAATCTCAAATGCCAAAGATACGTATCATGTTACTTGGAGAAATTCTTTGCCTTTTTGTTTAAGTATTTGCAGTTTTAAACATCTCATGATTTAAAATTACTTTTTATTTAGTTGATCTTAACACATATAAGTTGTCTTCTAGTTTAGCTGAACAAATAGTCACACCATTTTTCATAATGAATGCTGAACAAATAGTAACACCATTTTTCATAATGAACACTTCATTTGAATTAAAAGAAACAAAATATGATTGTTCAATTAAACAGGAAATAGAAAACAAGGTTCCTCCTCATTTTGGGAACAATGTATAAGTTTTCTAAAAACAAAAATATATTTCTAAAAAACAACTTAGCAACTACCACTGCACGAGCTGAAATGGCGTCCTCCGTTCCAACCTTGAGCGTCATTTCACCCTTTTCGAGCTGCTGGAAGGAACTAATTCCCTGTAAAAAAGAATAAATGTGATTGGTGACTTCTGAATCAAGTATCCAGGCATCATAGTCATTTTCCACTAAACAAGTTTCCAAAACAAGTAAATCATGTTTACCTTCTTTCTCTTTCTTCTTCTCAACATGGTACTTGGGACAATTGTGTTTCCAGTGACCACCCACATTACAGTGGAAGCATTTGCCTTTGTTAGCCTTAGCTTTGCCCTTGCCTTTCCCGGCAACGGAAGTCTTCCCCTTCCCTTCTTTCTTTTTCTGGATCTTTTTAGAACCAGAGGTCGAAGAAACAGACTTTGTTCTAGAGAATGAACCTTTATGGAACTTTTTGGAATAGGCAACATTTTCCCCTCATTCTACTATTCCCTTACCTTTCATAAGGGACTGAAAAGTTTTTAACTCATTTAGAAGGGTAGTTAGATTGTACTACATTTTGTTCATAATCGTATTGCTGCGAAATTGAAGAAAACTCTTCAGAAGAGATTCTAAAATAAAGAACACCTGACTCTGCTCGTCGATGACCGTATCGTTCATTTTGACAACATTGAACTGGACCATCAGATCGAGAACATGTTCTCTCACTGATTGGCTTTCTTTCATGCGCACATTATAAATGTACTTAAGAGCCTCGTGCCCAATCTGAATGGACGGTTGTCTAAACATCTCTTGGAGAGACTCCATGATCTGATGTGTAGACATCATGACCTTATGCTTCTTGGTAAGAACGCCTTACAAATTTGCCTAGATGTAGACTCGGGCCTTATTATGGCCTCGGTTCAATGGTCATAAGCATCCTTCAACACTTGGGATGCATTTCGAGCGGGGACTGAATGACATTCCTTCGTCAAGACAAACCGTAGATCATTAATAACTAGAATCGTATTCAGGTTAGATTCCCACGTCGCATAGTTTTCATTGATTAATTTCTCATTTTTAAGCAAAGATATAATCGTAGAAGACATGCTGAAACATACGACAATCAATTGACCGTATTAGTTATATTTGTTGGGGTTGATGCTTTAAATCTTATAGGTCTTGTAATTTGTAATTATAATGTACAGGCGATTTATTTATTTAATAAAATATGAGGTATTTTATTCGACATTTAGGAGCATTAACCCACAAAACCAATAAACTAACATTCAAGGTTATCTTCTATAGCTTAAACATGTATGTAGAGAGATACAGGTGGATCATGTTTAAGTGATAACCTAAATGGTCTGTAGTAGATGGATAAGGCTGGGTACCTTATCTTGGTGACACTACAAATACGACCCGCTTTGTAGATGTTACAATTATTGTAAAGTTCTACAAATGATCTGATCCTGAGTATTCATGCAAAGACATGTGAGTGGGGGTGTTCTATATAAAAGGGTTTGTATAAGACTGGACCATGAAATGAATAATCTCATTATATAACACCATTAATAATAGAAACTTACATTTCACCAAGATAGCCATAGGTGACATGACCTAAATCCTAAGTGAGTTATGAGCTCATTCTTATGAAGGCGGTCTTTTGATTTGCATGGGTGAGAGTGGCCAGATTGCCGACTCCATAAGCCTACCATTTTAGGGATTCGTCTGATTGAGGAGCTGGGAACATAGCTACACAAGATGGAATTCACTCATTCCCTAAAATCGGGGTAAGTAGAGAAATTGTTCCCTTAAAGGCTGATTGGAGCTTGATCAATGTGGTGCCACACCCTCTCTTGGTCCGAAAGGGGTTTGGTCATAATTTGACTATGACTTATTGTTCATTAGAGAGATCAGTGGTACTTAAGGAGTTAGATGTAACTACATGGTCAAAACGGTAATTTTGACCCAGTTGTACTTACGAGTAATTTGTGAAGGATCATCGCACTGTTGACTGGTTATATCCAATGGACATAAAAATATATCTGTAGGGCGAAGAGTGCAACTATCAATCTTTAGTGGAGTAACCAACAATTAATGAATGTTGAGTAATTTAATTATAAGAGTTTAATTAATTATTCAAATATCATTGGAGCTTCAATCTACAGGTCCATAAGGTCCCCTTTATAGCTCAATTGAGATTATTGAAAATTAATTTTGGATTAATTTGAATTGTTTAAATTAATTGAGTGAATTAATTATATATGATATAATTAATTTAAACTAATTATTTGTGGTATAATTAATATAATATATTTGATACATTATAGTATAAAGTTTATTTTGAGAGGAATTAAATATTTGGATATTATTCAAATATTAATTGTATGATTAGATTCATATAATTAAATTTAGTATAAATGTGATTTATATTAAGTACCATACATTATTGAGAGAAATACAAACTATAAGTTATATTGTATTTGATATAATATATATTATAGGTTATGTGTTATATTTTGATATAACATATAGTTATATAATAATTTATATTATCATTTTTATTTAAATTAAATTTTGGTTTTTAATTTAAGTAAAGGGAGGGAGTTATTAAATAACTTCCCTCCCCTTTTTTCTCTCTAATAAGACGTGTAGTGGTAGAAGGTTGAAGGATCTTCATCTTCCTTTTGCCTGTGTACACAAAGTGATTTTGGTCTGTTCAATCTAAGAAAACTCACAAAAGCTCTCTCCTAGAAAAACTCCTCTAAAAAAAATCTTTTCCTTCTTCCAATATCAGAGAAGCCCACAACTCTCTCTATTATTCTCAAACCTTAAGAAGAATACAGAATGTTCACTTGTGGTGGTGGCCAAATTAGGTTGTTGCATTTTTTGAGATCGATTTTCATAAGATCTGTTTATGACCAGTTGAAGAAGGATTTCATGAAGATTATTTTGTTCTTCAAAGGTAAGTAACATCCAAACCCTAATCTTCCTTCTTTGTTCTAACAACATGCTATAAAATTATTTGTTTTTTTCTTTAGAACGCATAAACTAGGTCTCTGTAATTTTAATTCTCTGTGAGATTTGAAATTGGGACATAATCCCCACTTCTACATCGAACTTCACCATTCCCTTCAATATTTATCTTAATCCATTACTTATTAATTCAATCAGTTTAGCAAAAACATATGTAACCATAGAACCCTAATTAAACTATTGATTTTTGTTTTTGCAATGATACTTTAGAGGTTTAGAGCAACAGTTGCCGAAGGGTGCTAAGCTACTCCTTCCTTGAATTGAGACAATCTCAGTCAATTACTAACACCAGAATAACTCTTATTTCTATAGTTTTTAACTACTGTTGTTTTCGTTAAGGATTCATTAACTAACATAATTCATCCAGTAAGAAACTCTATCCATTGTTGGAGTTTGCATTGTTCCGACCCCTATGACCAAGCCCTCCGAAGGGATGGTGGCTCCAGGATGACATGCAGGCGAACCATAGGAATCTCACGGTGCAACCCAATGGAGGGGACCATAGGATACGTTGACACGCGTCCCTCTCCTACTTACTATGAACACTTTCCCTATTCACCTTGTTATTGACCCATGCAAACATTTTTCGAAGGGAGGCCGCGCCCCAGGGCGACACGAAACCAGAATCTCACGGTGTGAACTCTTAGGGACATAAGAGTTGAAATTTAATATATCACATATACCAATATTCTCCCACTAAAATATTCTAATATTTTTAGGATTTTATTATACTTAGTTAAAACCCAACTATTGAATTTATCTAAATCCTTTTAATTTGCTCAAGATAACATTTATATTGAATGATTTAACAATATTTGATTTTATTTATTAAACTTTTTTTTAAAAATAAAATCAAGCATTGATTGCATGCTTATAAAATATTTGCCCAATTCACTTTCCAGGTAGGTTCCCAGGTCTAGGTATTCCATTTCCGTCAGCTTAAGTACCCCCTCCTAGACAGAACTTTTGTTAGACAAAGGTCCCTTATGGAAAATTATTTTATAAATATGATCTTTTAATTAAATTCACTTTAATCCTATTAAAACAAATTAAAATGATTAACTTATTCCCAATCCCATTAGAAATAACATAAGTCTAGGTTGATCAATTTTAAACTATTTAAAATTAATTTGGACCTATGTTTGCATGCAACTCTTGATTATAGATTTTAAGCCATCTCATTGAAACTACAACACTTATATTTTAGTAATTTATTAAAACCTATAAATTTGAATCTAATGACATCGATTAAATGCAACAATTACATTTATCTAAGTAATATCATGCTCAATGCAGATTCAATTTTCATTTGATAAATATAACTCTTATATAAATCATTCATGAAAAACAAGTATTCACATACATCATTTTACTATTTATTATAACAATTTTAATATATAGTATGATGCATGGACATGCTTAGGTTAATCATACATCACTAACATAACACTTATATATGATGCACGAGCATGCTAATTTAATCACGTATCTATAAAATATAACACTTTATATTTATTTATGATGCATGTACATGTTTATCCTAAGATGGGCATTTTTGAATCTATATGACATATATTATGTAACATGAATTCAAAGATTAATTTAAACATCCATCAAATGCATAATTAAATTTATTCAAACAAAAAAAAATTGGACCGATTTTGGCACCTTAATCCAAAATTAATTAATAAAATTAATATAAATATTATAATAATTTAATTAATTAAAATTAATTAAATAATACAAAGGGAATTAGGTCAAAAACAGCTGTAACCAAAGGTCCTTGCACGCGCTGTCTGCACTTCATGAAACCTCGAAGTGTTACAATGCTGAGGGCAGCGCTACAATGCATCTTTTAGCGTTGCAATGCTGTGATGGCAACATTGTTGAGGATGATGCCCTAAACTCTTGTTGGGTCCTGTAGTTCGTAAACACTATATTGAACAAATGCTTGTGATGTAATAATATATGATATTTTCTTCACCATTCTCTATGAAACATGGGATGTTTTATTTGCTTTATCACAAACCAATAAACTAAGATCCCTGATTGTCGTTGTAACTTAAGCATGTATATGGAGACATACAGGTGGATCATGCCTTAAATGATAACCAAAATGGTCTATAGTATATGAATATAGTAGGAAAACCTTATCCTGGTGATACTATGGATGCAACCCACTTTGTAGAAGAGTTACAAATGTTGTGACTTGCTACAGATGGTCTGATCCCGATCATTCATGTGGAGACATGCGAGTGGGGCATCCTATATAAAGGAGTTTGTATAAGACCAGACCACAAAGTGTTTTAGTCTCGTTATATAATGTTGTTCATGACAGAGACTTCACTTCACGAGGATGACCATAGGTAACATGACCTCAATCCTGAGTGAGTTAGGAACTCCGTCTTAGAGGGTGATCCTTTGATTTGCATGGGTGCGAGTGGCCATATTGTCGACTCAAACATACCACTTTGGGGATTCGTCTGATTTAGGAGCTGGGAACTCAGCTACACAAGATGGAATTCACTCCTTCCCCGAAGTAGGGGTAAGTAGATAGATTGCTCCCTTAAGGGCTGATTCTGGGGCTTGAACGATGTGGCACCACACACCTTCTCATAGCCCGAGAGGTTTCCACACATAGTAGGACTATGTTGTATTGTTCATTAGAGGGATCGGTGGTACTTAAGGAGTTAGATGTAACTATAAGAGCAAAATGGTAAATTGGCTTAGCTGTACTTACGAGCATCTGTGAAAGGTTATCGTACTGTTGATTGGTTATATCTGATGGACACAAAAGTATATCTGTGGTGAGAAGAGCGCAACTGTCGGTCTTTAATGGAATGGCTGACAGTTGACAGATGGTGGATCTCGTAGGTAAAGAGTTTAGTCAGCTATTCACGTAACATTGGAGCTTCAAGCCAAAGGTCCATAAGGTCCCCTTGGTAGCTCATTGGATTCAAATTAATCATCAGTTTTTGGGTCAGTTTGAAGTGTTCAAATTGACAAGAGGGAGTTTGATTATATATGATATAATTAAACGAGTCAATATATACGATATAATTGACATGATATATGAGATACATTAATTGGAGGAAAATGATATAATATGATTTATATCTAGTGAAGGAGAAAAGAACTATGGTTTATATGTTGCATATGATGTGATATTAAAACTATTGGTTATAAATATAATATGATTATATTTATTTTTATTAAACAATCATTAGATAATTGTTGGTGGTTTTTCTCTATACCCGTATGTGAAAGTGGGAGGTTACATTCAGTTTTCATAAGTGAAGGATAAAATGAAAATAGTTTTCATTTTGCATGAAGATCAGGTAATCGCTTCACGAATTGTACACTACCCACCGTATAGCATACAAAAGCCTACACGATAGTCAAGTTTTACTAAATGATCGTGTACATGCGCAGTCGACCTAAACGATCGTATAGATTTTTCTAAATGATCGCGTGTGAGAGCAAGTTTTCCTAAACGATTGTCTAAACGATCAACCCCGATTTACTAAGTGATAGTGCACCTGTTTCTAAACGATCAAGCACCCGTCTATACGATAGACTTCAAACCTTTCCCACTTGCTTGGTCGTTGTGTGTGATCGTTCTTTCCTCCCTCCCTCTACCAAATCCAATAGAGCCCACACCTCCTAGATTCTCATTCTAAGAATACCGAGGTTACTGAATGGTGATGTCTTGCTTGCTAGCGTGTTCGTGTAGAAGACCGTTTGGTGGTGAACGACAGCGAGATTTGGTGGACAATTGCCTTGGCGTGCAAAGCGACAACGAGAGTTGCTGGTCCTGACGAGAGCGAGAGATACATAGAAGAAAGGTTCTTCAAAGGTGAGTCTTTCGATATTTTATATTTCTAGTTAAAAGTATGTTGTAATTTGTGTGTAGATGCATAACTTGTTGTATGTTTGTGAATGAGGTATTTCTATCACAATGAATTTGGAATGATCTTGCTTCCGCTTATAGGTACTTTTTGATAAGAGTTCCTTCAATTGGTATCAGAGACAGGTTAAGATATTCCAAATCCATTGTTGTATAGAATAGCATTTGTATTCTTGGTGGGTAAAGCATGTCTACACTCTGTTTAAATTGTTAAATAGTTTTGTGGATGTGGATTAATGGAGTTTTCTGGGATGATGCCTCTGGTTATTTAATTCTTTTACATTCAAAGTTAATTATAAGGGCCCCTGTATTTTTGAGCATATTAACTTGCTATCGAGTCTGTAATTCAAAGAGTTTGAGTCACTGTGAGTCACTCGTGATGAGGCTTCAAGGCAAAGAGTTGCGCTGTACTTCAAGGAAGAAGACGACCAATTGTTGGTCAGATCGTGTAAACAATGGGGTAAGCGATCGTTAAGTATGGGATATTCGGCAGCATGTTGAAGCGCGCGCACTAGACAATTGTGTAGCTCAACAAGCTTCATCGCTTAGTTACTAACTATACGATCGCGGAGTAAATTGTTGCTAAAGTGCTTGTTCTATTATTGTCTAGACGATCGTGCTTCACGACAACATAGTCGTCTAAATGATTGTTTAGAGTTGCGTGTTTTAATTTTGGTGCGCTAAATGATCGAGTGCCTCATGCTTCATCGCGTTGTAAATGGTACTCGATCGTAGCTAAACGATTGTGGATACCCGACCAGTTTGCTAAACGATTAGGGAGGCTTCGCCCTGGCGGTTCAAGACCCAGTTCGCATATGAACTGGTTTGCTTGATGGAGTTAATGTAATAGAGAGAATTTTATTTCCAATTTTTTAGGCTTAATCATCCCGGTCCATTAGTGTTTGGTGAATGCACATAGGATGTATGTTTGTTTATATGTCATATAGTATGTCATATAGTTGAAATCCCACCTTAGGTTATGCATTGGTCATGCATCATCTCTATATTGTAAGAGTTATGATTAGAGTTTACATGATTTAAATTACATAAGAGCATGCTCATGCATCATATAATATAAGAGTTATATTTATGCATGCATTAAACATAGACATGCATCAACTTATATTATAAGTGTTATAGTATAAGAGTGTATGGAAGCATGCTTTCTTTGTTCATTACCAAGTATATAAAAGTTATATATAGTAATGAATGGACATTGCATGAAGCATGATACATAGGTTAAATTTATAAGAGTTATAAATACCTAGTTGTGCATGGCAATGTGTATGGGTTTTGGTTGTTTCTTTTATAAGAGTTATAAGGAAATTAGAACTAAAATCTATAAGAAAGACATGCATGCAAACTTATGTTTGAATCATGGTTTTAAAAGTGTTTTAAAACTTGATGGAGATAGACCTAAGATCACGATTCTAATGAGATTAGCAACCTAAGGTTTAATCTTTTAATCAGTTTAATAGGATTAAATTGACTAACAAAAGATTAAAAATGTAGCAAATCTATCTATAAGAGACCTTTTGTCTAAGGTGGGTTCTGTCTATGCTGGGGTATTTAAGCTGACGGAAATGGAACACCGCTACCCAGGAACCTACCTGGAAAGGTGAATTAGATAGATTTGATGCATGCATGCAATTTTGAGGACAGTCCGTTAAAGAGTTTAACGAGACTACTTGAACTTGTTTAATTTCAGAGACAAGAGTTTTTTTTTAGCAAATTAAACTAACTTAGATAAAATCAGTAGCTAGATGATCTAAGTTAATGAATCCCTAGGTAGAACATTCAGTGGGAGGTACTTGGGGTATATGATACTTCATTTAAATCTCTTCGCGTTTCTCCCTTTATGTTCACACCGTGAGATCTATCATTGGCCTCGTAGCACCCTGGGAGTGTCCCCCTAAAGGATGGTGTTTGGGTAGGTCAATATCAAGGTGAAAGGAGAGAATGTTCATAGTAAGTGGGAGCGGGACGTGTGACAACATATCCCATGGTCTCTCTCATTAGGTTGGATAACGTTTCTGTGCATCGCCTTAAGGCATCCTGAGAGTGTCCCCCTATATGATGGGAGTTTTGCACATTTCTTTATCTGATCTCCAGTATAGGATAAGGTTGCTTTAGTCTCTTGTCCTAATCTTTTTTTTTTTTCCTATGGTGGGTGCATTAGAGTGAAACTCTAGGGCCGAAAATGAGAGGTTACACTTACGCGGAATTGTTAAGGGTTAACAGTTCTGGACCGAATAAATGGTGACTATTAGGGTCAGTTACAAGAGTTGTTTTTGCCTAATGGTTGAGAGTGTCTCATCCTAGTGAAGGGGCATCTGATCACCCCACCGATGACGTTTGTCCTGCCTCGCTGGGGCATCATTGCAAAATAGAAGTATTTTCACTTAGGGTACTTGGAAACTATTTTGCTAAAACTAAAATTGATGTTAAAATGTGGTATTGCATAGACTTATTAAGTTTGTTAATTTTTTAGCAACGTAATTATGGCTACAGCCAGTTTAGCTCTTTTAAGCGCCGACAAACTGGCTGGCAAAAACTACGCTAGTTGGAAACACACGATCACAGAAATTTTAATCATCAATGATTTACGATTCGTCCTTACGGAGGAGTGTCCTTCTGTTCCACCTCAAAATGCCACTCGAAATGTTCGATTGGACATGAGCGAATGAGAAGGCATGAGCCTATATCTTGGCCAGTCTTAACGATGTTTTGGCCAAGAAGCATGAACCTATGATCTTAACGCATGAGATCATGGAGTCCCTGTGGGGAATGTTCGGACAACCATCTGGACAGCTCAAGTATGAGGCTATGAAATGCATCTTCAACTTCAAAATGGAGGAAGGCACCTTTATTCGTGAACATGTGCTTAATATGATGGTCCACTTCAACATGGCAGAGATGAATAGGTCACGGATCGATAAGGGTAGCCAGGTTAGCATAATCCTGCATTCGTTGCCGGATAGCTTCCTGCACTTTGTCAGCAATGCGATTTTGAATGAAGTGGACTATACCCTTACAACTCTCCTCAATGAGTTGCAGACATTCCAATCCTTACTGAAAAGTAAGAAGAAGAAGGGATGTGAGGCAAATGTTGCATCGTCTTCAAAGACGTTTCATAAAGGATCGACCACAGGAACAAAGTCTGCACTTTTTACTTCTAACACTTCCAAGTGGAAGAAGAAGAAGAGTGATAAGGGGAAGAGGAAGACACCTGTTAACCCATAGTCTGTCGCCCAGCGGGGAATGTGACCAGCGCCCAGAGACAAAGGAAAGTATTTCCATGGTAACCAGGATAGGCACTGGAAGAGGAATTTTCCTCGCTGGATCTAGGAGAAGAAGAAGGCTAAGGCCAAGACCAAGGCAAAACAAGGTAAATATGATTTACTAGTTTTGGAAACTTGTTTAGTGGAGAATGATGATTCTGCCTGGATTATTGACTCCAGGGCCACTAGTCATTTTGTTCTTATTTTCAAGGGATTAGATCCTAGCGGCAGCTAGAGGCTGGAGAGATGATGATGCGAGTAGGCACCGGACACGTCATATCAACTGTGGCAGTGGGAGGGATTCAATTGACTTTACAGAAGAAGTTTATCATTTTACATGATGTTTATGTAGTTCCTGAGTTAAAAAGGAAATTGATTTCTATAAAATGTCTGATACAGTGTAATTATACTCTTAATTTCTAAATAAAGTGTTTATTCATAAAGATGGAGTTGAAATCTATTTAGAAAATCTGCAAAATAACTTGTATGTGATAAGGCTGTTAGCAATGAGTTCCCTCCATAACATAGAGATGTTTAAAACTGTCGTAACTCAAAATAAATGACAAAAGGTTTCTCCTAAGGAAAATACCCAACTTTGGTACCTTTGATTAGAGTACATCAATCTTAATAGGATCGAGAGGTTGGTGAAGAATGAACTTCTAAGAAGTTAAAGGAAAATTCTATACTGGTGTGCGAATCTTGCCTTGATGGCAAGATATCTAAAAGACCTTTCACTGGAAAAGGTTATTGAGCCAAAGATCCTTTAGAGTTAGTGCATTCTGACCTTTGTGGTTTGATGAATGTGCGAGCCAGGGGAGGCTATGAGTATTTCATCACCTTTACTGATGATTACTCTCGGTACGGGTATGTTTATTTGATGTAACGGAAGTCTAAATCCTTTGGAAAGTTCAGAGAGTTCAAGGCTGAAGTTGAAAATGCATTGGATAGACAAATTAAGACACTTCGATCAGATCGGGTTGGAAAGTTTTTAGATTTAGGGTTTCAGAACTATTTGATAGAACATGGAATTGTTTCCCAACTCTCAACACCAGGTACACCTCAGTAGAATGGTGTAGCAGAGAGGAGAAATAGAACCTTGTTAAACATGGTTCGATCGATGGTGAGTTACGCTTCCTTACCAGACTCATTTTGGGGTTTTGCAGTGGCGACTGCAGTGTATATCCTCAACTGTGTTCCTTCCAAGAGTGTTGCGAGAACATCTTTGGAGTTGTAGAACGGGCATATAGCTAGTTTGCGTCACTTCCGCATATGGTATTGCCTAACACATGTGCTTGAGGCCAATCCAAAGAAATTGGAACCATGGTTGAGGTTGTGCCTCTTTGTAGGCTACCCCAAAGGTACACGAGAGGGTTACTTTTATGATCCTAAGGATAATAGAGTGTTTGTGTCTACAAACGCTACCTTCCTGGAGGAGAATCATATTAGGGAGCACAGTTCATGTAGTAAGGTCGTGTTACGTGAGCTTTCCAACGAAACTACTAAAACTTTAACAAGAGTTGTTGAAAGGCCTGTTTCATCAACAAGAGTGTTGATGATAATTCATCTGGTAGGTCAGTTCCACCTCAAGAGTTGAGGGAACCTGGACGTAGTGGGAGGGTTTTGAATCCACCTGTTCGCTATATGGGTTTCACGAAAATCCTGGCTATGGTAGCCAATGGCAAAGTTGAGGATCCGTTGTCTTATCAGAAGTCAATGGAGGATGTTGACCGGGATGAATGGGTCAAAGCCATGAATCTTGAGATGAAGTCGATGTACTTCAACGCAGTATGGGATCTTGTAGATCAACCTGATGGGGTAAAACCTATAGGTTGCAAATGGATCTACAAGAGGAAATGAGGTGTTGATGGGAAGGTGCAAACCTTCAAGGCTCGACTTGTGGCAAAGGATTATACCTAGGTAGAGGGAGTCACCTATGAGGAGACTTTCTCGCCTGTTGCCATGTTAAAGTCTATCCGTATCCTCCTGTCAATTGTCACTTATTATAACTATGAGATATGGCAAATGGACGTCAAGACACTCATCACCCTGGTACCACTGCTCGTCCTCTGGTTTCAAGAAAAAAGAGTTTCAGCCGGGTAAATGCTGTCGAAGACAAGGATTCAATCTTTATTCGGTGGGACAAAAAAGGAGACTATTGGCACTACGTACTAAGAAACTTGCAATCGCAAGTAACACAAAAACTTTTAGACAACTGGAGTTTGAATCGAGGGATCTTCAGCTCCGAGAACTCCGGGACCAGGTTTTCTATTCAAGATGGAATTATCTCGCCATCCAGATATAATAAAGAATTGTATCGACACCATTCAGCCATTTTTCTTTTTTGAATGACCAAACGAAATATATTGAGGAGTCCTTTAGGCACGACGACAACCAGCCTAAAGATGTCCTCATGATCGACAAAAGGGAAATGGAATAATGAAACTTTATGATCCAAGATCTAACTAAAAGAGAAAGGACCCATATCCTCCACGTTTCGTTCCATTGTGGAAGCTTATTTTCCTCCGGATGATTAGAGAGAATTTTTTTTGGAAAGCGTAGAAATCAATATCTTCTGGAGACCATTTATATGGTGCAGCCCGAGGGATTCATAGCCCAAGGTCAAGAGCAAAAAGTTTGCAAACTGAATCGGTCCATTTATGGGCTGAAACAGGCGTCTCGATCTTGGAACATTCGGTTTGATACTACGATTAAATCGTACGACTTTGACCAAAATGTTGATGAGCCTTGTATCTACAAGAAAATTATCAACAGTTCAGTAGTTTTCCTAATATTGTATGTAGACGATATCCTACTCATTGGGAATGATGTAGGACTACTGACTGTAATTAAATAGCTAGTGACCCAATTCCAAATGAAAGATTTGGGAGAGACTCAATTTGTTCTTGGTATTCAAATCTCTTGGGATCGTAAGAACAAAGTGGTAGCGCTGTCTTAGGCATCGTACATTGATAAGATGTTGCTTAAGTACTCGATGCATAACTCCAAAAGAGGCCTACTGCCTTTCAGGCATGGAGTTACATTGTGTAAGGAAATGTGTCCTAAGATGCCTTAAGAGGTTGAGGAGATGAAACAGGTCTTATATGCATCTGCCGTTGGCAGTTTGATGTATGCGATGCTCTGTACTAGACCAGACATCTGCTATGCTATGAGGATAGTCAGTAGGTATCAGTCTAATCCAAGACAGGGTCATTGAACCGCAGTCAAGAGCATCCTCAAATATCTTTGGAGAACGAGGGACTACATGCTCGTGTATAGAACTAAGGATTTGATCTTTATTGGATACACGGACTCTGACTTTCAGACTGATAAGGGTTCTCAGAAATCCACTTTAGGGTTAGCGTTCACTCTTAATGGAGGAGCAGTAGTGTGGCGAAGCACTAAGTAGGGGTGGATTGCTGACTCCACGATAGAGGTCGAGTACGTAGCGGCTTGTGAAGCTGCTAAGGATGTCGTTTGGCTTAGAAAGTTCCTAACTGATTTGGAAGTTGTTCCAGACATGTCTAGGCCTATCACCCTCTATTATGACAATAGTGGTGCTGTGGCAAACTCTAGGGAGCCTAGGAGTCACAAGCACGATAAACATATAGAGCAGAAGTATCATCTCATCTGCGAGGTACTGTATCGAGGGCACATGATAGTCACGAAGATCGCTTCGGAGCACAATGTTATTGACCCGTTTACGAAGGCTCTCACGACTACAGTTTTTTAGGGTCACCTTCAGAGCATGGGTCTACGGGACCGCCCGCGACTGGACTAAGGCAAATGGGAGATTTTTGCACTGGGCCTTAGTGCCCTAGTTTATTGTTTTGTACTAGTTGTTTTGTACACCCCACTCACTTTAGGAAAAGTGGGAGATTGTTAAGGATGATGCCCTAAACTCTCGTTGGCTTCTGTAGTTTGTAAACAATGTATTGAACAAAATGCTTGTGATGTAATAATATATGATATTTTCTTTACTATTGTCTATAAAACATGGGATGTTTTATTTACTTTGCCACAACCTAATAAACTAAGATCCCTGATTGTTGTTGTAACTTAAGCATGTATGTGGAGACATACAGGTGAATTTTGCCTTAAGTGATAACCAAAATGGTCTATTAGATATGATTAAACGGGTCAATTATAAATGATATAGTTGACATGATGTATGAGATACATTAATTGGGGAAAAGGATATAAATATGATTTATATCTAGTGGAGGAGAAAAAAATATGTGATATTAAAACTATAGGTTATAAATATAATATGATTATATTTATTTTTAATTAAACAATTATAAGATAATTGTTGGTGGTTTTTTTTCCATAACCGTATGTGAAAGTGGGAGGTTACATTCAGTTTTCATAATTGAAGGATTAAATGAAAATAGTTTTCATTTTGCAAGAAGATCGGACAATCGCTTCACGAATTGTACACTGCCCATCGTATAGCAAACGAGAGCGTACACGATAGTCAAGTTTTATTAAACGATCGTGTATACTCGCAGCCGACCTAAACGATCGTCTAGCTTTTTCTAAACGATCGTGCGCGAGAGCGCGTTTTCTTAAACGATCGTCTAAACGATCAATCCCGATTTACTAAACGATCATGCACTTATTTCTAAACGATCAAGCACTCGTCTATACGATAGACTTCAAACCTCCCCCATTTGCTTGGTCGTTATGTGCGATCGTTCTTTCCTCCTTGCCTCTACCAAATCCAATAGAGCCCACATCTTCTAGATTCTCACTCCAAGAATACCGAGGTTATTGAGTGGTGGTATCCTGTTTGTTGTTGTTCGTGTAGAAGATCGTTCGATGGTGAACGACAGTGAGATTTGGTGGACAATTTCCTTGGCGTGCACAATGACAGCGAGAGGTGCTGGTCCTGACGAGAGCGAGAGATACATAGAAGAAAGGTTCTTCAAAGGTGAGTCTTTCGGTCTTTTATATTTCTAGTTAAAAGCATGTCGTAATTTATGTGTAGATGCATAACTTGTTGTATGTTTGTGAATGAGGTATTTTTGTCACAATGAATTTGGAACGATCTTACTCTCGCTCATAGGTACACTTTGATAAGAGTTTCTTCAGTCGCAACGTTGAGTGGCAGAATGTTGCTGTTCACATCATTCTTGGCTCCAAACTTGCCCCAAACACTTCATTTTCTTTCCGATCTCTTCAGCAATTATTGCTCTTTCGATCGACACAGATTTACAGACTCGAAATTTCTCAAAAAATACAACGGGCCCTTATAATTTAATCAAATTAAAAGTAATTTACGTGCCAAAATTAAAAACATCGAATCTTGCAAACCAACATTCAAACATACCAAATGTAGAATATTAAAGCCACATCTAAACTGATTTTGTTTCGAAAAATACAAAGAACGTGGATGTAAGAAATTGGCTCTGATACCAATTGAAGGGATCGAATCCCACAGCGGAAGCATTTTATGAATGCCTTGCATCCAACAATTCGATTTTTACATGAACAAATTTAGTATACTAAAGTTGAATATAAACATGTAAAATTAGCATGCTTTGGGAAAAGATTAGAATCATTCTTACCTTTGTAGATTTCCAAGTTTAAAGAACAATCCGCTTGAAGTTCCAATGAAAGACTCCTCCAACAATCTTGATCACGAATGATTTCTTGAACAATCTTGAACACTACCACGAGAGTAATCTCGTTATTTTCTAGGATTCCAATAGAGGGATAGATGGTATCCAACTATTGGGAGATGGAGAGAAGAAAAGGATTTTGGAGAGTAGAGAGGTGTTTGGGCTAAAAATGATGTCGTTAGTTCAACTTATCTCAGAACAAATAAAATTTATAAAGCACGCATAACAATCAAGACTAATACGTAGTAATAGTGGAAATACGAGATCAATCCTCAGGGAACCTATATTAATTGGCAAGTTGAGTCTTGAAATCCAAATTGGGGAGGGGGGGTTGTTGGTTTTCAGAAAAACTAAGTAAAATTAAAAACAAGAATTTAAATGAATTTTTAGTAAAGAGATTGATATGAGAGAGAGTTTTAAGAAATTCAATGAAAAAGAATCTTGGGGATTTTATGTTGAATAATCTTATTCCATCATTGACTTAATAGATTTCATGCAATTCAATTGTTCCATAGTTCATTAAGGGCTAGGCTCTAATGCCCTAATTAGTTAACTAACCCAAATTGGTCAATTAATAGCCAATTAACCTAAATTTATAAATTAACCCTAATTTAGTTCATAATTGCTTCTTAAAGACATTCCACAATGAATCCCTAAATTGCATTAGTTTCTTGGGTTTTTCTTAACTAAGATATTCTTGAAATTAAGAAGACTAAAATCAAGATTGATTAATTTGAATATTCTAAACTAGCAATTCTTTTCAAGAAAATAGGAAAAAGTCCAAATTCTCATTCAAGATTACTAGTTCTTGCAACCTAATTACAATTTTGCTAAAGAGTCATGTAATTTTGCATACAAAAACCTATTAAAATTGAGTTGTCAATTTAATCTTTAAAAGATTTTATTCGGATTATAACAAGAACATTCAAGAACAACAAATTGAAAGAAGAAAATTAAAGAAAAGCCTCAAGAATTGATTAATCAAACATAATCCCCAAGAAAAGAACTTACCTACTCATGAATTGGCAAAGTCTTCAAGCAAACCATTGAATCTTGCATCAAAATGTACATAGTTTGTGTAGGAACTCGTATGAGGAGAACTTTGAGTGGAAGCGGATCGACCAAATTCCATAAATTATCGAATATAAAGTTTACAGTAAGTATACAACTAGATATGTATATACAATTAAATTACAGCATGCTTTTACAAGAAAAGAGTCCAAGAAATATTACCTTTAAAGAACCTTTTCTTCACGAATTTCCCTCAAACAGACACGAACCTTTTGAAGACCTTATTCAAAAATTAATCTCGAACCAAAACCCAGACACTACCACAGTGTAACCTCGGTATTCTTAGGGTGAGAACTCAGGAGTGGCAGGCTCTAACTATTTTGGTTTAGAGGGGAAGATTAATGGTGGAGGAGGAAGAAGATTGAGAACTCTTTCTCACAAGGAAAACTCACAGTACACTTCTGTAAATTTCTCTCAATCAATCAACACACTGGCAAAAAACAAATTTTCTTTTATATTTCTAGTTAAAAGCATGTCGTAATTTGCGTGTAGATGCATAACTTGTTGTATGTTTGTGAATTAGGTGTTTCTGTCACAATGAAGTTGGAACGATCTTGCTTCTGCTCATAGGTACTCTTTGATAAGAGTTCCTTCAGTCGCGACACTGAGTGGCAGAATGTTGTTGTTCACATCGTTTTTTGCTCCAAACTTGCCTCGAACACTTCATTTTCTTTCCGATCTCTTCAGCAATTGTTGCTCTTTCGATCAATACAGACTTACAGACTCAACATTGCTCAAAAAATACAACGGGCCCTTATAATTTAATCAAATTAAAAGTAATCTACGTGCCAAAATTGAAAACATCCAATCTTACAAACCGACATTCAAACATTCCAAATGTAGAATATTAAACCCACATCTAAACTGATTTTGTTTCGAAAAATATGAAGAACGTGGATGCTTATAGTATCACTAGGATAAGGTACCTAACTTTAGCCATCTACTACAGATCATTTAGGTTATCACTTGAACATGATCCACCCGTATGTCTCCACATACATGTTTAAGTTACAAAGATAACCTTGGATGTTAGTTTATTAGTTTGTGGTTAATGCAACTAAAATATCACATATTTTATAGACAATGAATAAAATATCATATATTTTATTAAATACAAAAAAGAGTCTGTTCATACAATGTTTACAAACTATAGGACTCTACGAGATTTAGGGCATGAACCCCAACAGTTAGAAGGATTAAAGGCAATCTCTTAAAAAATATACAAAGATTGGCTCTCTAATTTCGTCAAAATTGGTATCTCTCTCGTTCTCCACACTCTAATCTCACTTCCAAAACTAATCCATCTCTCCATTTCGTTGAGAAAAATTGAATTTTTAACCTCTCCAGGTCGCAACGTTGCAACATTCGTTGTTAGCATTGCAACGATTGCTTACGCAAGGCGTGATGCACTTTCTTTTTTTCTTTTTTGTTTTTTTTCCTGTCAACATACATAGCGTTGCAACACTCTGGGATAGCATTGCAATGTTGCCCTGTTTTGCAGCAAATTAGTGCTCTCTGCCTTCTAGTGTTGAGGCAGTTTAGGCTCTTCACAAATTCCAATGTTGCAATGTTGTTTCGATGGCAAAATGGTAATTTTCTCGACTTCTTTTAATTAGGTGACTTTTGGCTAGTTTTTGCTCCTTTTAGTTCCAAACTCATTCTAATTAGTCGAAAGTGTTCTCGGGACTATTTTACCTATAAAATTGGGATATTAAGAAAATTAATAGTATAAAATGAGGGAGTTAATATGTAAAATATAGTTCTTTTCAAAACCTATCAAAATGCCCCCAACTTAGCTCTTGGTCGTCCCGATCAAGTAAAATTAAAAACAAACATTCAGTCAAAATATGAATCACTTAATTGTTTATTCGTTTGTTTGTTCATTTAAATTGGTTATATGGTAGTTTGACATACACAAATATTTCATTCTTAACTCTTTTCTCAACAATCAAGGAAGCATTGATACAATACAATCATTTAGAAGTTTAAAATTTACTAACACTCAGTGAGACTTATTTTTTAAAAGAAAGTTCTTTTTCTACCAAAATCATGAAAGAAAAGATTGGAAGATTTTTAGTTTATTTAAGAGTCTAAGGCTAGTGGAAAATTTCTATCTAACTCTCAATTCTTCTTCGCCCGACACGGCTCAGTTATCAGTCTGAGATATACCTAAACTTGCAAAAGAGAAAGGCAATTCTAAGACAAGGGTGCCTTTTATAAACTCACACACACAAATCTCAATTGGCATTTCTTTTACCTAGAAGAATAGCTTTCACACTTACACCATCGGGACCTTTCATTTCTTTTTGACAAAGATCCAGATTTTTTACACTTATCACATGACTTGCAAAATGCATAAGAGTCGACAAACAAAGAATTCCAAAATAGTCCTAAGTCTAAAATTTTTCTAGCAGTTCGTTTTGGACTAAAATGACCTCCACATGCGTGCTCGTGACAAAAGGACAAAACAGACTCAAACTCTTCATTGGGAATACATCTCCTAATTATTTGATCTGAACAAAGTTTTCATAAAATAGGAGGATCCCATACAAAATATTTAGAGTCACTTTTCAGTTTAGACTTTCTAGATGAAGACATATTAAAGGAAACTTATCAGTCACAAGGTAATTTACCATGTTGGCATACCACGGTAGGAAAATAGATACCTTGAAAAGGTGTTCATCAGGAAAGTCTTTTCTGATTGGAATTGATCCCTCTTCTTACACAATTTGACTTAGGTGGTTGACTACTGAATTTTCTTATCCTTTTCTGTCTTTGATGGTCAGGTTGAACTCTTGTAAAAGAAGGATCCACCTTACGAGTTTGAGTTTGGATTCTTTCTTTTCCATAAGGTACCTAAGAGTAGCATGGTCACTGTAAATAATGATTAAAAAACCAAGGATGTAAGATCTAAACTTATCTAAAGCAAAAATAATTGAAAGAACTCCTTTTTGGCAGTGGAGTAATTGATTTGAGTTGAGTTGAGAGTCTTCGATGTAAAACAAGTAATTGATTTGAGTTGAGTTGAGAGTCCTCGATGTAAAACAAGTAATTGATTTGAGTTTAGTTGAGTTGATTAATCTAATTAAAGAGTTTAATTGATTAATCTCGGTCTTTACTAGAGTGACTAGTAGTTAATGAATGTTCATTAATCTAATTAAAGAGTTTAATTGATTAATCTCGTATCATTAGAGCTTCTAATTTGTAGTGCATAAGGTCCTCTTGTTAGCTCACTAAGGATAAAAACAAGGCATAATGTTTTTGGAATAATTTGAATTGTTCAAATTATTTAAGAGAATTTAAGCTATTAACTATATTAATATGATAAATATAAAGTATAATGTATAATGATGCATTATAATGTATATTTAATTATAAGTATGATTTATAATTAAAACTATATAATATGTGAGAGATAAATATTTGAATAAGATTCAAATATTATTTATATGAATAAGATTCATATAAATACTATAGGTTAAAATTAATATGAATGTTATTAATATTAAAACTTTTAGTTATAAGAAAGATGTGCATTTTAATGTGATTAAAAAGCACATTATATGATTGATAAATTAAGTTAGTTATTTAATCAATCATATTATAAGGTTTGTTATTATAACATAATATAATTTTATACTATATTATATTATAAAATTAATAACTCCTTACTACAGGGGAGTTATTTTTCACGTGGATGGGAGTTAGAGTAACTCTTTTCCCCACTCTCTTCATTTTAGTTTGTATTGAGAATACAGACAAGGGTTTGTTGTTGTTTTGCAGAATTGAAAATAAAAAACACTATCTCATTCTCTCATCCTCTATGTATTCACTCCCTTTGCCAAAAACAAAGTTGGAGCCCACACATTCATCATTCTTTGTGTCCTGAGAATAATAAGGCTGTTGAGTGGTCGTGTCCTCAAGAACTTGTTTTCCTGAGATCGAGTTCTTGTTGGTTTAAGGGAAGACTTTCCTGTTCGATCAGAAAAATTGTAGTTTATGATCTATGGAGAGGAATAACGGGAAGAAGTGAAACATCATGGGTGAGTTTTCTCTTCTTCAAACTCTCAATAGAATGCATGCTTAAAATTCTTGTGTTTATCCTATAATAGTAGCATATTTGCTTCTCTATATTTAAGCGTTTTTCAAATTGAATTTTAATTGCACGGCGATCATTCGCTTCCGCGATGAATTTGATTCCTTCAATTGACATCAGAGCCAAATTATGCAATTTTTTTTTTCATTTTGAAACAAAAACCGGTTTTGGTGAGTGTTCTTCTGCATTGTGAATGTTGGGATTTGCTGAATAGATATTTCAAATTTTGGTATTTGTTTACGACTTTAATTCCATTAAAGTTGTAAGGGCCCATTTTTTTGGCATTTATTTTTATGCAATCGAGTCCTTACATCCGTGTCGATCGGGGACCAAGAGTTTTTGTGAAGATCGGTGGAAAATAGAGCAAAAAGAAGCTAAGAACGAAGCACATTTTTGTGCTTGAACGTAAAGCGAGAGCATTGCAATGCTCAACTTTACATTGTGACACAGAAGCCTAGCGTCGAGGCGGTCGGTGATAGTACTGTGGCACTATTGCCGAGCGTTACGATGCTGAAAGTGGCGTAGCTTTATGCTACGACACAAGCGCCGTATTTCTCTCTAACAGTGTCGTGGTGCTCTGAGGAGTTGCTATGCACATGCAAGGCGGTTTTAGATCGTGGGTTTGAGCTTAGTGGTTGCTGTTACTTGTTCTTTTATTTGATTTTGTATTTTTATTTATTTAATTAATTAAATTGATATAATATTGATTATATTAATTTAATTAGTTTTTAGGATGCTAGAGTTTGGTCTATTTTAGCTATTTATTTAATTTTACATTTGATGTGTGATTAAACTTTATATGTTACATAATGTATGCCATATAGTTTTAAAATTCCACCTTAGGATAAACATTTATCATGCATGATATTTCATATAAATGTTATATTATAATTGCATGATATTACAATCATGCTCATGCATCATAATTAATATAAATGTTATATTATATGATTGCATGCATTATTAAGTATATCCATGCATCATACTTTAATATAATTGTTATATATGTATGATGGATATGTTTTATTTTCACTAGTGAATAATATAAATGTTGTATTATATGATGAAAATGAAATTGCGTTGAGTATGACATTACTTAGTAAATATAATTATTATATTTGATTAATGTCATTAGATGCATGTTATAGGTTTTAGTAATTTCATTAATTTATAAAAGCTATAAGTTTAATGAAGTAGATAAAAATCTATTATCAAGACTTGCACGCAAACATAGGTCAATTAATTTCAAATGGTTTAAAATTAATTCACCTAGACTTATGTTAAAATATTTCTACTATGATTATAAATAGATTAATTTTTTATTTTTCTTTTTAATGGGATTAAATTGAAAATAATAAAAAAAAATTAAATTTATAAAATGATTGCCTATAAAAAGGACCTTTATCTGAGGAAAACTATGTATAAGGATTCGGGTATTTAAGCTGGTAGAAACAGAATACTCTACTTGGAAATCGGCCTAGAAGGTGAATTGGACAAATATTTTATAAGCATGCAATACATAATTAAGTTTATTAAAGTGTTTAATGAACAAAATAATATATTGTTAAACTATTAAACATAAACATTATATTGAGAAAATTAGCAATAACTTAGTTAAATTAACGAATTTATCTAATTTAATAAACCTTAGGTTCTAAAACACTTAGTGGGAGAAAAAAGATGTATATGATATGTCATTTTTTCACTCACATTCTCCCTAAAAGTTCACACCATGAGATCCATGCTTGACCTCATAATGCCCTGGGTGCATCCTCCCTAGGAAGGTATTTACATGGGTCAATATCAAGGTGAATGGAGAAAGTGTTTATAGTAAGTGGGAGACGTACGTGTATTAACATATCCTATAGTCTCCTTCATTAGTTTTTACTTTCCATGCCCGGTTTCATTGCGCCCTGAGAGTGTCCCCCTTAGGAAGGTGTTTGCATGAAAAGGGACATAGAGAACTCCAGAAATGGATAAGATCGTTATAGTCAATTGCACCAATTATATTCTTCCTTGAGGCAAGCTAATTGGGGCAGGGTTATAGGGTTGAAAATGAAGGCACTCACAAGAAAACATTAAGGAAGTTAATGATTTCTTGACCAAATTAATGATAATTAAATATTATAGGAATAAGAGTTATTCTATGTAATTTTTAATTCAAAATGTCTCAATTCAGTGAAGGAATAACTATATGCCTCGAGGTGGCATTTATTATAAATGACTGAAGTATCATTGCAAAATTAAATGATATTAGGGTTCATTTAGAATTTTGCTAAATTTGATTGGATTAAATGAGTTTTTGCAAAGATATCTAATATAAATAAATTTTTTTGTTTCAACAATTCATAATCACGACTAGTGTTGTAATCACTTGGTACCAATAAGTTAAACCCCCAAAGTTAAACGAGTTGGAAAAATACAATTAACACTGTTTTGGTCATCGATGACCTCAAATTTGTTCCAATGGAGGAATGTCCTCCATTTTGGCAAGCTTAACTGAAGTATTGACCAAAAAGCATGAAACCGTGGTCACTGCACGCGAGATCATGGAGTCATTGCGTGAGATGTTCAGGCAACCATCCTCACATCTCAAGTATGATGCTTTCAAGTTCATCTTCAAGGCTAGGATGAACAAGGGATCATCTGTTAGGGAGTATGTCCTTAACATGATGGTACACTTCAACATAGTAGAGATGAATGGGTCTATCATAGACGAGTTCAGTCAGGTAAGTTTTATTCTGGAGACTCTTCAAAGAGTTTCCTGCAGTTCTACGACAATGCTATAATGGAAAAATAGAATTCAACCTTACTACCATTCTCAACAATTTGCAGACTAACGAGTCTTTGATGAAAGTCAAAATGCAACATGGGGAGACAAATGTTGCCAGTTCCTCGAAAAATTTCCATAGAGGTTCTACCTCTGAGACTAAGTCTGCGCCTTCTTCCTTAGGTTCAAAAAAATGGAAGAAGAAGTAAGGTGGCAAATGGAATAAAGTTATCCCTACTCCTGGTGTTGTTGCCCAAAAGGGCAAAAAAGCCAATGTTACAAAGGGAACTTGTTTTCATTGCAACCAAGATGGATATTGAAGAGAAATTCCCCAAAATACTTGGCTGAGAAGAAGGCAAAAGAAGGTAAATATGATTTACTGGCTTTAGAAATTTGTTTAGTGGAAAAATGATGATTTTTCCTAGATACTTGATTCAGGGGCCACTAACCACGTTTGTTCTTCATTATAGGAAACTAGTTCCTGGCAACAACTGAAGCTTGGAGACATGACTCTACAGGTTGGGATAGAATAGGTCCACTCGGCAATTGCAGTTGGGAGCTTAAATTTATTTTTTAGTTTAAAATATATATTGTTGGACAATGTTGTTTTGTTTCTCACTTTAAGAGAAATTTAATTTTTATATCTAGTTTATTGGAACATTCATATAATATATCATTCGCTCATGATAAAACGTTTATTTTGAAAAATGGTAGTGATATTTGTGTTGGGGTTGATGCCTTAAATCTCGTAGGGTCCTATAGATTATAAACCTTGTATGAATAAACAAATTTGTGATTAATAACATATGATATTTTATTCACTTTATCTATGAAATATATAATATTTTAGTTGCATTAACCACAAACCAATAAACTAACATCCAAGGTTATCGTTGTAACTTAAACATATATGTGGAGACATACAGATGGATCATGTTTAAGTGATAACCTAAATGGTCTGTATTTCATGGATAAGGTTAGGTACCTTATCCTGGTGACACTACGAGTATGACCCGCTTTGTAAGTGTTACAATTGTTGTAAAGTGCTACAAATGGTATGACCCTGATCATTCATGTATTAGACATGCGAGTAGGGATATTCTATAAAAAGAAGTTTGTATAAGACTGGACCACAAAATGTTTAGTCTCATAATGTAATGCCGTTCATAATAGAGACTTTCATTTCACTAGGATGACTATAGGTAACATGTTCTTAATCTTGAGTGAGTTGTGAACTCCTACCTATGAGGACGATCCTTTGATTTGTATGGGTGAGAGTGGCCAGATCTCTGACTCAACAAGCCTACCGTTTTGGGGATTCGTTTGATTGGGACCTGGGAACTCAGCTATATAAGATGGAATTCACTCCTTCCCCGATGCAAGGGAAAGTAGATAAATTGCTCCCTTAAAGGCTGATTCTGGGTCTTGAACAATATGGTGCCACACCCTCTCCTGGCCCGAGAGGAGTTTAGTCATAGTGGGACTATGATCTATTGTTCATTAGAGGGATCAATGATACTTGAGGATGTTGGGGATGATGCCCTAAAATCTCGTGTCCTGTAGTTTATAAACAGTTTGGACGAACGCTTGTAATGTATAATATATGATATTTATTTCACTTCTTAACTTTACACATTGGATGTTTTATTTGCTTTACCAGAAACCGATAAACTAAAATCTCTGGTTGTCATTATGTAACTTAAGCATGTATATGGTGACATATAAGTGGATCATGTCTTAAGTGATAACCAAAATGGTCTGTAGTATATGGATATAAGAGGGAAACCTTATCCTAGTAACGCTATGAATGCGGCCCGCTTTGTGGAATAGTTACAAGTGTTGTGACTTGCCACAGATGGTTTGATCCTGATCATTCATGTGGGGACATTCGAGCGGGGGCGTCTTATATAAAGAGTTTGTATAAGACTTGACCACGAAGTGTTAACGTCTCATTATATAACGCCGTTCATGGCAGAGACTTCACTTCACTAGGATGACCATAGGTAACATGACCTCAATTCTGAGTAAGTTAGGAACTTCTGCCATTAATGGTGGTTCTTTGATTTGCATGGGTGCGAGTGGTCAGGCCGCCGACTCAAACCTACCACTTTGGAGATTCGTCTAATTTGGGAGCTGGGAACTCAGCTACACAAGATGGAATTCATTCCTTCCCCAGAGCAAGGGTAAGTAGATAGATTTCTCCCTTAAGAGCTGATCCCGGGGCTTGAACGATGTGGCGCCACACACCTTCTCATGGCCTGAGAGGTGTTCACACATAGTAGAACTATGTTATATTATTCATTAGAGGGATCAGTGGTACTTAAGGAGTAAGATGTAACTACAGGAGCAAAACAGTAAATTGGCCCAACTGTACTTACGAGCATCTGTGAAAGGTTATCGTACTAATGATTGATTATATCCAATGGACACAGAAATATATCTGTGGTAAGAAGAGTTCAGCTGTTGGTCTTTAGTGGAATGCCTGACAGTTAATGGATGGTGAATCTCGTGGCTAAAGAGTTTAGTCAGCTATTCACGTACCATTGGAGCTTCGAGCCATAGGTCCATAAGATCCCCTTGGTAGCTTGGATACAAGTTGAGAATCAGTTTGGGGTCTGTTTGAAATGTTCAAATTGACAAGAGGGATTTCGATTATATATGATATGATTGAACTGGTTAATTATATATGATGTGATTGACTAAATGTATAAGATACATTAATTTAGAGGAAATGGGACATAAATATGATTTATATCTAGTAGATGAGAAAACACTATGGTTGATATATGATATCAAACTATAGGTTATGAATATAATGTGATTATATTTATTATTTTATTAATTGGACAGTTATGGGATAATTGCCCGACGTTTTCTCCGTAACCATGCGTAAGTGGGAAGTTCAATTCGATTTTCGTAACTGAAGAATAAAATGAAACTTGGTTTCATTTTGAAAAAAACACATGCAAAATTTGCTCACGAGGTGTTTGCATTCAATCACTTAGTAATTCAGAGCCTATACGATAGTGCATCACGTTTACTAAACGATCACTCACCCGTGCGTGCTTCTCTAAACGATCGTTTACATTTTACTAAACGATCACTTAGCGCCCGAGCTTTACAAAACGATCGTATGACGATCACTTAGCTTTTCCTACACAATCGTGTACTTGACCTAAACGATCAAAGCACCTTGACTATACGATAGTCGTTGCCTTCTCCCACTTGCTTGATCTTTGTACACGATATCTTGTCCTCCTCACATATACCAAATCCGAACAGAGCCCACCCTTTGGATTCTCACTCCGAGAATACTAAGGGCTCTGAGTGGTGGTGTCGTCCCCATTTCCTGCTGTTTGTGTGAAGCTGTTCGTGGTAGATGACCGGGGTATTGCCGAACGATAGCCTGCTGTTCTAACGAGAGTGCAAGGAGGCCGTTCGTGGAAAGAGCAAGATTTTTTGGAAGAGTGTCTTCAACTAGTAAGTTCCTCGTTCTCTTGTGTTTTTATCTGAAAGCATGTCGGAAATTTAGCAGTGTTAATGCATTGTTTGTGTGAATGTATATGTGGAAATTCTATTACAATGAATTGGAAAGATCCACTTCCGCTCATAGATACTCTTGTATAAGAGTTCCTTCAGAGGAGTTAGATGTAACTACAGGAGCAAAATGGTAATTTGGCCCAGCTGTTCTTATGAGCAATTTGTGAAGAGTCATCTTACTATTGATTGGTTATATCCAATGGACAGAAATATATTTGTAGTGAGAATAGTGTAGCTGTCGGTCTTTAGGGAGTGCCTGACAGTTAACGGATGGTGGATATTGTAATTAAAGAGTTTAATTAATTATTCATGTACCGTTAGAGTTTTAAGCTACAGGTCCATAATGTCCCCTTGGTAGCTCAAAAGAATTTAATTGAGAATGAGTTTTTGGGTTAATCTGAAATGTTCAAATTAATAAAAGGGAATTTAATTATATATGATATAATTAATTAGATTCAATTATATATGATATAATTGACATAATATATATGATACATTATAGTTTAATTAGAGGAACAAATATTTGTATATGATTAAAGTATATTTTTTATGAATAAGATTCATAGTTTTTAAATTTAATATAAATATGATTTATATTAAATGTCATAAAATTAGAGAAAAAGAACTATAGTTTATATTGTATATGATGCAGTATTAAAACTATAGGTTATAAATATATTATGATAAGTTGGTTATCATATTTATTTATAATTCTTAATTATTTGATAATTAATTCCCTTTTTCTCTCTAACCACCTTAGTGGGAAGTTAATCAATTTTTATGACAAATTGGGATAAATAAAATATGATTTTATTTTTTCCAAAGTAAGTGTTATACGATTGAGAGATACACGACAAACAAAACAGAGCTTGTGTGATAGACTTTGTCCACTATATGTTGAATCACTTTGCTATGCGATAGCTTGTTCTTCCTTCAATCGTCTTCCTCCTCTAAACTCCTAAACTTCTTCTTAACCAAAATAGCCAGAGCCCACCACTCCTGGATTCTCACCCCGAGAATACCAAAGTCACCAAGTGGTAGTGTCCTTCACTTTTGGTTCATGTTCTAATTGTTGTTTGATCGAGGAGAGTTCATTACTGTTCGAAGTGTTCATGAAATTTCAAGGGATTAACGCGAAGAAGAGTTCTTCGAAGGTATAATCTCTGAACTTTGTTTCTTATTAGAAAGCATGCCATAATTTTAGTTAAAGTGCATAATTTGTTTGTTTTACTATAACGATCCGCTTCCGCTCATAGGTTCTCTGTAAACAGAGTTCCTTCAATTGGTATCCGAGCTAGGTTGTAGTTCTGATCCCAAATTCGATTTGCTGTATTGAAATCGTTTACAGTTTGGTGGGTTTTATTTTCTGCATTGCATTTAATCATTAAATGTATGTGGATGATTTGTTTATGGATGTTTTCGGGGTAGTAATCTCTGTTTTCGGCTTTCTGTTTACTTTCAAAAGTTAATTTGTAAGCCCCCCTGCGTTTTTGGGCATTAATACTTGCAATCAAGTTTATATTCATTTTTGTTTTTTAAGTCGTTCATGAAGCTTCAAACACAAAGGTTGCAGTTCATTTCGATGGAGAAGACGAAATGATGATCGCATCGTGTAGCTTGAGCTAAATGATTGTTTAAATTTGGCTATGCATTCGTGTAGAATTTTCTATACGATCGTGTAGCATTTGCTAAACGATCGAATAGCTAATGCTACGCGATCATGTAGAGTTGTCTACTCGATCGTGTTGCGTTGGCTGCCTTATTGCATAGGCACTCGAGAAGTAAACAATCGTGCGGTATTTGATACTCGATGCAAGGCTTGCGTGCTAAACGATCGTGTAGACTATCATGCTCATCGCATAGTCAGTAGCTACACGATCACATAGTATATGATACTCGATTCACGTTGCTCGATCCCGTAGACTATCATGCTCATCGCATAGTCTTTAGCTGCACAATCACATGGTATGTGCTACTCGAAGCACGCTGCACGATCGCGTGGACTTTCATGCTCATCGCATAGTCCAAAGCTACACGATCGTTTACACTCGACGCTCATTGCTCCACGATTAGGAGGTTTGCTACACGATCAAGCTGCAAGGATTCAAGGCGAGCGGTTCAAGACCCGGTTCACTTGTTCCGAACCGGAGGATTCAAACTTTTGTAATAGATTAGCTTTTTCTTTTCCGATTTTGAAATATACTATCCCGGTCCATCAACTTTTTTTAAATATGCATGTGATGTATATTTGTTATATATATGCCATAATGTATGTCATATAGTTTTAAAACCCACCATAGATTATGCATTTATTTTCATGCATCATTTTATATTACAAATGTTATAATATATTAGTGTGCATGATTTAAATTACATAAAGCATGTTCATGCATCATATATAAGAGTTATAATATTTGTATGCATTATAGCATATCCATGCATCATTTATATTATAAATGTTATAATATAAGGTTGAATGTATGTATGGAATGTGTGTAATAGCTTAGTTCATTACTTCTTTATATAAATGTAACGATCCGACCTTTTTTAGTACTCTAATTAGGGTCGTTACTCATACAAAATATTTTGACCATTAAGGAAAATAAATTTCATTAAAATAATAAAGACAGTTTTCCAAAATAAAAACAAATAAGTAAAAGCTTTGTTCGGGGCCCCTAAAATAATGAAGAAAAAAATAACTTAAACAAATAAATTTTGACCAACATCGAGTTTCAAATCAAAACTTTTAAATAGCTTTAAAACGTAAACTGAGCGGAAGTGATTTACGTGTCCCATATGACACGATCATAGGTCCTTCTCGTCACCCACCGGTCCGTTACTATCCTTACCTGAAAAACATAAATTAAGAAAGGTTGAGTATAAAATACTCAGTAAGTGATCCCATTACTGGGATCAGGCTATGCATCCATGAGTAGAGAATTATGAACCTGTGGCTCAAACAACTACATCTGTCTTAGATGATGAAAAGAAACCAAAGGACGTACTATCTTGCCTTGACTTGCATGTCTAGTGGCCTGATGGCACACCATCAAACACGGAAAAGTAACATGAATGTGAACCTGTCGATTCACGCATGTCTAGCGGCCCGTAGGCACACCGTCAAACATGAAAAAAATAACATGAACGTGAACCTGTCAACTCACGCATATCTAGCGGCCCATAGGCACACCGTCAAACATGGAAAAAATAACATGAACGTGAACCTGTTGACTCACGCATGTCTAACGGCCCGTAGGCACACCATCAAATATGGAAAATAACATGAATGTGAACCTGTCGATTCACGCATATCTAGCAGCCCGTAGGCACACCGTGAAACATGGAAAAATAACATGAACGTGAACCTATCGATTCACACATGTCTAGCGGGCCGTAGGCACACCGTCAAACATGAAATTAGACCCTTCGGTCATCTGAAATAAAACATGCGTCTAGGTAAAACGGTAAACTGCCCTATTGGTCTAATCATGCATCACATACATAATTTTAATACTGATTAGAATTTCAAACATACTCATAATACTCATAACTGTCATGGAACAAGTATATCACAACGAAAAAATCATGCCTCTAGAGTCCATTAATTAACTTTATAAATCTAATCTAGGCCGCCTGGCACGAAGGCACCGATAATAGTACCACTTACCTCAACTTGGTCACAAAAGTCCACGCAAATAATTCCTTAAAATCTTTGGAAAACTTGAATCAACCCAAAGTTGTGGCTTGGTCCAAGACAAATTCTAAAACTTGATTCAATTAGCCAATCTGATCAAGAATTAAATCCAAAATCAATACTTAATTTTCCCACTATTACTCTCAATCTAAAAGAATAACCAACCAACAACTTACCCAAAACTTACTGATCTTTACCAATTTTCTGCAAAATGAACAATAGTCTCTAGCTTGATGGTCAATACCTCAAAACTTCCAAATCTTGAATCTAAGTTTCACACCAAAGAGAGGTCACTAATTTAACCCAAAATCAAATGGGTGAATTTCACCTTCCAAATTATAAGGAAAATAAGTCTTACCCAAGGATTTTCTCAAGATTTTGGCAAAGATCGGGCAGTGGCAGCTGATGGTGTGTCGGCTCGTGGCTACCATAGATAGGCAGTGGGTGTTGCTGTCAGACGACATAAATTATTTAGGCTAGCGGCTAGTAGTGAGGGTCTTGCATGAGGAGGGTTTGCGAGAGTGAGAGAGAAGGGGAATTTCTAGTTTTACAGATTTTATTCAGTAGTGATTACGAACAAACCAGATCTTCAAACAATGATCCAACCGTTCAAAATGCCATTTTATATGTTTCAAATAGACTGACCAAATTTGAGTACGATCCAACGGTTCAAACTTCAGCAATCGATAATTTTGTGAAACCTGTCGCTGAAAAATCGAATTGCTTTCTCCCCGATTTTTAGCCTCTTTTCACTCTCATTTAATTTAAAAAAATCTCAGTTCTTCTATTTTTTTCAAATTTTGAAAAGATAAATAAAATATTTTATCACAATATCTCCAAAATCTCCAAAGATTATATTAAATTAATAAGTCATTTAACTTTTCAAATTATCTTAATTTAGGCTTCAAAAATCAAAATTAAATGGCATAAGATCCATCAATTTGATACAAATTAAATCCTTCCAAATATTTAAATCAATTCAAAACTACATGAAATTAATTATCTCCTTAATTTAATTTTTTTAAAGTTGGCCCTAAAATCCAAAATCAAAGGGAAGCAAAATTCAATATTTTCAAGATAATTAGTTCGAATATCTAATCAATTAAATTTAATTTAACCAATAAAAGTTTTTCAATTATTTCAATTTGATCCCAATTTTCCAAATGAAAGGGAAATTTAAACTCAATAATTTTAGATAATTAACTTAAATTTTCCTGAAATTCGGGATGTTACAATAAAAATTATATATTAGTAATGAATGAACATTGCATGAAGCATGACACTATCTTAGGTTAATTTATAAATGTTATAAATAACTTATGTATATCTAGCTAGCAATGTTGAATGGTTTTAATTGTTTCATTTCTTATAAGAGTTATAATTAATGAAATTAGAATTAAAATCAATAATAAAGGGTTGCATGCACACCTTAGGTTTTAATCATCTTTTAAAAGTGTTTTAAAATTTGATTGAGATAGATCTAAGATCACATTTATAATGAGATTAGAAATCCAACTTTTATTTTTTAAATCAGTTTAATAGGATTAAATTGATTCTAATAAAATATTAAATATGTAACAAATGTATCTATAAGGAACTTTTTGGCTAATGCTGATTCTATCCAGGATAGGGTACTTAAGTCGATGGAAGTGTCACACCCCTATCTAGGAACCTACTTAGAAAGGTGAATTAGATAAATTTGTTATATACATGCAAATTTGATGAAAGTCTGTTAAAGAGTTTAATAAGATTTGAATCAAAGTTATTTAATCATTAAAAGAAAGTGTTGTTTTTTAGAAAATTAAACAAATCACTTAGTTAAAATCAGTAGCCTGATTTTCTAAGTTAATTAACCCTAGGTATAACATTCTGTGGGAGGTGAATGGGGTATATGATACTTCAATTTTACCTTTACACATTTCTCCTTAAAAGTTCATACCGTGAGATCTATCCTCGGTCTCGAGGCACTATGGGAATGTCCCCCTACGGGTGAGGTAGGTCAATACCAAGGTGAATGGAGAGAATGTTCATAGTAAGTGGGAGCGGGACGTGTGACAACATATCCTTTGGTCTCTCTCATTAGGTTGGATAAAGTTTTTGTACATCGCATCATGGCATCATGGGTGTCCCCCTAAAGGATGGCAGTTTTGCACAACTCTTTATTTGATCTCCAGAAATGGATAGGGTTGCTTTAGTTTTTGTTCTAATCAGCTTTTTCCTAAGGTTGGTTCATTAAGGCGGGACTCTAGAACCTAAAATGAGGGGTTACACTTACACAGAATTTTTAAGGATGTTAACAAATTCTGTACCGAACAATGGTGACTATTAGATTTAGTTTCAAGGAGTTATTTCTGTCTAGTGGTTGAGATTGCCTCATTTCAGTGAAGAAGCACTTGATCACCCTACAGTGACTTTTGTCCTGCCTCACTGAAGCATTATTGCAAAATAGATGTAACTTAGGATACACTAGACTATTTTGTTAAAGCGTGATTGATTTTCTAAAAGGGGTTTAATACAAGTAGACTTAATTAACTTTGTTCTTTTTTCAGCAAATTAATTATGGCTATCGCTACCTTTAGTTTGGTTGCCACTAATAAACTGACTGGTGAAAATTATGCTAGTTGGAAAAACACCATTAACACGATATTGATCATCAATGATCTTTGCTTCTTCCTTACAGAGGAATGTCCTCCCATTCCACCTCCTACTACTACTCAAACCGTTCGAGACGCGTATGAGCGATGGACACGGGCGAACGAGAAGGCTTGAGCGTACATTTTGGCCAACCTTAATGGAGTTTTAGCCAAGAAGTATGAGCTCATGGTCACTGCACGAGAGATCATGAAGTCCCTGAGGGGAATGTTCGGATAACTATCTACGCAGCTTAGGCACGATGCTCTTAAGTACATCTTCAACTCACGCATGAAGGAAGAAACATCTGTTTGGGAACATGTTCTCAACATGATGGTCCACTTCAACGTGGTTGAGATGAACGGGTTGAGCATCAATGAGGCCAGCCAAGTTAGCATAATTCTGGAATCCTTGCCAGAAAGCTTCCTTCACTTCGTTAGCAATGCTGTTTGAATAGGGTTGACTACAACCTTACAACTCTATTCAATGAGTTGCAGACTTTCCAATCATTGCTGAAAAGTAAGGAGAAGAAGGTTGGTAAAGCAAATGTTGCTTCATCATCTAAAAAGTTTCACAAAGGTTCGACTTCTGGAACTAAGTTTGCACCTTCTTCTTCCGGCACTAGAAATTGGAAGAAGAAAAAGGGTGGTAAGGGGAAGGCGCCTGCTAACCCATAACCTGCTGCTCCAAGGGGTAGGCAACCAATGAAGGTTGACAAAGGAAAGTGTTTCCATTGCAATTAGGATAGGCACTGGAAGAGGAATTGCCCTAGATATTTGGCAGAAAAGAAAAAGTCCAAACAAGGTAAATGTGATTTACTAGTTGTGGAAACTTGTTTTAGTGAAGAATGATGATTCTGCCTAGATTATTGACTCTGTGGCCACTGACCATTTTTGTTCTTCATTTCAGGGAATTAGTTCTTGGTGGCAGCTTGGTGCCAGTGAGATGATGATGTGAGTTGGAACCGGACACGTCGTCTCAGTTGTGGCAGTGGGAGGTCTCCGATCGACTTTACAGAAAAATTTTCTCATTCTGAATAATGTATATGTAGTTCCAGATTTAAAAAGGAACTTAGTTTCTATAAAGTGTCTGCTTGTATGTAATATCAACTTTTTTTCTCATTTAATAAAGTGTTTATTACGAAAAATGGTGTTGATATTTGTTCTGCACAACTGGAAAGTAATTTATATGTGCTAAGGCCATTAGCAACAAATGCCTTCATAACATAGAGATGTTTAAAACTGTCGTAGCTCAAAATAAACAACTTAAAATTTCTCCTAAGGAAAATGCCTAACTTTGGTACCTAAGATTATGACACATTAATCTCAATAGAATTGAGAGGGTGGTGAAGAATAGACTTCTAATCGAGCTAAAAGAAAATTCTTTACCTATGTGTGAGTCATGCCTTAAAGGAAAAATGACTAAAAGGCCTTTTACTGGAAAAGGTCATAGAGCCACAGAGCCTCTAGAACTAGTGCATTCAGATATTTGTGGTACGATGAATGTAAGAGCTAGGGGAGGTTATGAATATTTCATCACTTTCACTAATGATTTTTCAAGGTATGGTACGTTTACTTAATGCAACAAAAGTCCGAGTCTTTTGAAAAGTTCACAGAATTCAAGGCTGAAGTTAAAAATGCATTAAATAGAACGATAAAAACACTTCAATCTAATCGAGGTGGAGAGTTTTTGGATTCATCTTTTCAGAATTATTTGATAGAGCATGGAATAGTTTCCCAACTCTCAGCACCTGGTACACCTCAGCAGAATGGTGTATCAGAAAGGAGAAATTGAACCTTGTTGGACATGGTTTGGTCTATGATGAGTTACGCTTCCTTACCTGACTCGTTTTAGATTTATGCAGTGGAGACTACAGCTTATATCATGAACTGTGTTCCTTCCAAGAGTGTTGCCAGAACAACTTTAGAGTTATAGAATGGTCGTAAAGCTAGTTTACATCATTTTAGAATCTGTGGTTGGCCAGCACATGTTCTTGAGGCTAATCTTAAGAAGTTGGAACCACGTTCAAGGTTACTGCCTATTTGTAGGCTATCCCACGGGAACGAGAGGAGGTTATTTCTATGATCCTAAAAAAAAACAGTGTTTGTATCAACAAATACTACTTTTCTTGAGGAGGATCATATAAGAGAGCACAAATTGTTAGGATTGGTGTCCTAATTCTCCCGGTAATCTCATAGTTTGTAAACTTTTTGTACACACATTGTTATTGACAAAATAAGTGTTATTTTATAAGCATTTACTCAAATCCAATAAACTAAGATCTGTGGTTATTTCATGTAACTTAAGCATGTATGTGAGACATATAAATGGATCATACCTTAAGTAATAACCTAAATGGTCTGTAGTATAAGGATAAAGGAGGGATACCTTATCCTGGTGGCACTACGGATATGACCCGCTTTGTTGATGTTACAAGTGTTGTAAAGTGCTACAAATGGTTTGATCCTAACCATTCATGTGAAGACATGTGAGGGGAGTATCCTATACAAAGAGTTTGTATAAGACGGGACCATGAGATGATTAGTCTTTTTATATGATGCTGTTGATAATTGAGACTTACATTTCACTAAAATGACCATAGGTAACATGACCTTAATCCTGAGTGAGTTGGGAACTCCTGCCTATGAGGGCAGTCTGTGAGAGTGGCCAGATTGCCAACTCAACAAGCCTACCTTTTTGGGGATTCGTTTGCTTGACGATTTGGGAACTCAGCTACACAAGACGAAATTCACTCATTCCCCAAAGCAGGGGTAAATAGATAAATTGCTCCTGTAAGAGCTGATTCTGGGTCTCGAACATAGTGGTCACATCCTCTCTTTGGAAGAGAGGACTCGGTCATAGTAGAACTATGACTTATTGTTAATTAAAGAAATCAGCAGTACTTAAGGAGTTAGATGTAACTATAGGGGCAAAACGGTAAATTGGCCCAACTGTACATACAAGCGATTTGTGAAGGGTCATCATAATTTTGATTGGTTATATCCAAGGGACACAGAAATATATCTGTAGTGCAAAGAGTGCATCTGTTGGTCTTTAGTGGAGTGTCCGATAGTTAATGGATGTTGAATAATTAATTAAACTCCTTAATTAATTATTCAGGTACCATTGGAGCTTCAAGCTACAGGTTCATGAGGTCCCCTCTATAGCTCAACAGGGATTAAATGAGAATCAATTTTAGGTTAATTTGAATTGTTCAAATTAATTGAGGGAATTAATTATACGTGATATAATTAATTTAATTTAATTATATATGATATAATTACTATAATGTATTTGATACATTATAGTATAAAGTTTATTTGCGAGGAAATAAATATTTGAATATGATTCACATATTAATTATATGAATGAGATTCATATAATTGAATTTAATATAAATGAGATTTATATTAAATGTCATTGGTGAGAGAATTGAAACTATATGTTATATTGTATTTGATACAATATAGAGACTATAGGTTATATGTTATATGTGATATAACATATAGTTATGTATATATGTATAATATGTTATATCTAATAAATTAAAATTAATTTAATTTAATTTAATTTTGAAATTAAGGGAGGGAAATAACTTCCCTCCCTTATTTTCCACTTACTTTTTCCCTTGAAGTTCACAGTGTGAGATTCAAGCTCAGTCTCGTGGTGCTCTGGGCACACCCTTCCTTAGGAATGTATTTACATGGATCAACATCAAGGTGAATGGAGAAAGTGTTTATAGTAAGTGGGAGAATAACATATGTCAACACATTATGCGGTCTCCGTCATTGGTTTTAAATATTTTTTCCATACTCGGCATCGTGGCGCCCTGGGAGCGTCCCCCTTATGAAGGTGTTTACATGGGAAGGAACATACACTATAAGAAAATTGACCTTTTTCGAAGGTCAAAACCTTCTAAAAAACATTTAATAGACCTTCGATACATCTTTATTCAAAGGTTATCTCAACCTTTAAAAAGTGTTGAAATAGATCCCTTCGAAAAAACTTTTTCAAAGGTTTACTAACCTTCGAAAAATATTATTTTTCAAAGGTTGATTAACTTTTGAAAATTATTATTTTTCAAAGGTTATATATCTTCGATAATTGTCAAATTATTTATCGATAATTATCTATTAAGTAGTCTTTTTCGAAGGTTTTCATTGTTTTTAAAGGCTTATCATGTTATTTTCAAAAATTTTAAAACCTTCATAAAAACTTATTTATCAACAATTTTATATCCTTCGAAAATTCTCTTACAAAACCTTTTAGCACATTTATTGACAAATCTCGGAAGGTTGTTTTTATTAATTTATCTACATGTAGTACCCTGAATAACAAAATATAAAAATAGAATAGAAAAAATAGACAATGACATGGATGGAAGTAAACTTATATATCATAAAAGTAGACCAAAAGGCTATCGAAATTCTATAACATCAAACTACAGTTGATCAACTACAAACAAATTTTGTACGCATCTCTGCCATCATTTTTTGAAATCTATCATCAAAACGATTTTCTAATTCGCTTATTTGACGCCTAAGTACTTCTACCTCAACCTTTCTTTGTTGTTCAGATTCTTTTCTTTGTCGTTCAGATTCTTGAAGTCGTTGTTCGAACTCATTAAGATGACGCTCAAGATCGCGTATAGTAGATGATGATCCAAACAACTCAGAAGGAGTAACACCTACTCCATAACCACGAACACGCCCGTGTTTCTTCGGTCCAAATATTCGTACGAAAATCTCATCCTCGTTCATGTCAAATGTACCATCAATCACTTGAGAAGCATATGATTTAAGTTCAGACGACAAATACAAATTCACATATTATAATTCAAAACTAACACATATAAATTCAAATGTTTACAACAAACAAACACATGTCACCTAAGCAGGGCTGCAATATTCACCGAATTGCCACTTGTCACCGTGCTTTTGTTGTCACCTCTTTTGCACAATAAGAGAACAAGAGAGTGTTTCTAGTTTGTTCAATGTTACTTCTTGCAGGGCTCAATGTACAGATGATGACTGTTCTAGCATTGCCACCTAAGCAGGGCTGCAATATTCGTGTCAGCTTAGAATCTTTGTAATTGATATGACCATTTCTTCCTTTGCTGCACCACATTACAACACCAAGGGTTTTCAAAATACAGAGAGCTTCACTTACTGTGCAAATTTTACAAAAAGAAACAGAAAAAGAGTGTGTGTGTGTTTGTGTGGGGGGGCCCCCCCCCCCGCAGCACATATAACATCTAGTCATCAACCAATTTGATTTTTTTTACACCAAAAATGAGTCATTGTAACAAAAGTTAATCCAAAATTTGTTATCATAGAATATTTTGTTCCTTTCCAATCACAAAGGCGTCCATAATGGCTAAAGTGAATCTTTCCATAAATGAGTTTTTCCAAGATTCAAGTCCCATTGAACATCTTTCCATAAATTTGTTATCATATAAAATTTTTATAAGAAGGATGCTATATAAGTTAGTGAAACATCAGGAAATACTTGATAAGCAAAAACTGGTGGGGAGCATAATTGAACTACCGATACAGACACAAGTCACACAACACAGTAAACCAGAATGATAGATCTTAAGATCGTATAAGTAGGATACACACAAAGCCAAAAAGAAAAAAACAATTAAAAAGGATTGTAGAATTGCACATAGTTCCCATACGAACGTAAGAAACTTTGTATTGCCTGGGAAAAACCTATCTATATGTCAACACTTTTTGCTCCCTCCCTCTAGGGTTTTATGCCATGCATACTGCCAACATTGATGACATCCATATTTAAAATGCATGACACAAGCATTAGTGACAAATGGCAATTCGGCAAACAAATGACAATTCACTCAAATCTAGAGGAGAAAAAGGAAATAGATAAACTCCGAGTTTGGTGAGAGAACTAGACCCACAGTAACAAAGCAAAATAGTTTCCAACAGACCTTGAATAATAAAAATGTCAAACAACGTAAAGGGAAGGAAAGAGAACTTCAAGTACCTTAATTTGCGAATAACAGTACCCAGAGTTAGTAAACTACGATTTATGTGACATCCTTCTTTCAATCTCGCCCCTGCTGATAATGCTTGAATTACACGTTTAGTCCCAGCTAAATCAATAAAACTCTGCCAGAAATGACGAGAAAGTGAGGAGTGAAGACAAAGTTCTCACACATTGAAGTGTCGTTGAGTATGGAAGTCTCTTAAAAGTCAGTAATTACATGTACCACCGTGCCTACAAAAAAGTGCCACCAAGACTTCTATACAACAGGAATACTTCTGTTTAGCTGTTGTCTAGTCTATCCTGCAAAATCATGAATAATAATAATAAGCATTTTCCTCTCCTTATTTGATTTAAATTAATGTCACAATCATAAGGATGTGAAAGTGAATATCTTGATTAAGATAATCCTAAGTAATTAAGGGTTGGATACCTATATTTTTACCAAGATCAAGCCAGATAACCATGTAATATCTTAACTTCCTCTACCCCTCTATTGTCTACCAAGAAACTTGTTTTTACTTATTAATATGACCCTAATATACTTTTTACAGATAGTTAACACTAATTTCACTCTCAAAAGAATGTAAAGATTTCATCATATGGGCACACTAACTTAATTCTTTTTAACAATTTTTTTTTCCATTTAAAAAGAATCCTTAAAAGAGTGGTGAGAAACAAAATTACTTTCAATTCAGGGAGTCATAGGTACATCCAAATCAAGTCCATTGTGGTATAAGTTCTAGTCATAGATTTGCGTGACACCCAAGCTTTGCAATTTTTGGTCTTAAAGAGTTTCTAACAACATTGTCACAGAACGAGGAAATCAATTAAAGGGGGCAATAAATTTGAAAATTACATCAAGCAATACCCGACTTACCTTCAAAATAGTTAGGTCTAGACTTCTAGGTAGATAGTCTTTTTTGTGTCAATTCAACTGGAGCAATCTGTGGCCATGCAACACTGCTGCCAATGACAAACTTATTTGAGGCACCACTGGCAGGCAGACATTTCCCGGATGAGAATATGGTTAGACTATGGTCAGATTTCTATGCAGAGGTTAAGGGTTGAGTTGACTGACTATCCATGTGTTTTCCAAGGAAGAGCGATTGTTTTACATCAGTCATCCTAATCACAAATTATGCAAGCTGATGCTAAGGTAAAATTTAACAATTAGTGCAACATAAGACGATCCTGATCACAAAAAAGTTCTCATACATTCAAGACTCTGTATTTTGATATTGGAAATGAAATTTCTCTAGTTCCTTCCTCGTACTCCTGCTTTGTAGAGCAATCACCTCAAAATACTCTATCTATCACCGGAAAAAGTGAGCAAAAAATTAAATAAACCTTTTATACAATACCATTAAGTAAAAAATTATATTCATATTATATGGCCTGAAACCCAAATTCATAAATCCATGTTTGTTTTTGTTAATGAGAAGGTAGCGGAGAAGTTGTCTGTGATAGAACAATATAAGATGGAAAGAGAGAAACAACAGAAGGTATAGAAAAAGAATGAAATGGCTATCAATTCAATTCATATTATGTGTTGATTTGTTTGGTTTTTGTGGTAACTAACAGATGGATGAGGATGAAGAACTAAAGAGGTTGAGAAAGGAATTGGTTCCAAAGGCACAACCAATGCCTTATTTTGATAGGTCCTTCATTCCTAGAAGGTGAAGAACAAAAGTTAGTTTAAATTTCATTTCATTTGAGAAATCTTGAGAGAAGAATGTCATTAAGGGCCTTTTTTGGTTATTAAAAGGTCAGCAAAACTTCCAACTATACCTAAGGAACCAAAGTTGTGTAGATTGTAGAAGATGTGGAGTTAGTTGAACATTAGCATTAACTAACAAAATCCAACAAATATGATTCTATTGCTAAAGTAAACATGGTACACAATAACTGTCAAATTTCAAGAACTGAGTTAATTCTATAGCTAATTTATTCATGTTCCATGACAGTAATTGGGTGTTTCTCAAAAGGAATTCAATAAGACAAATTAGAGGAAACAAAATATTAATCATTAATTATATGATGAGTGTAATCAGTTGATCTAAATACACAATTTGGTTATGTATATTAGTGAGTGATGCTCAAAAGGAGAAAAAAGATCTACAAAATTGACCCTGCACAATACTCACAGTAAGGGTAAGAGAACACAACATCTCTCATCATAGGTCTCTTATTAGGATCCTTTTCTGTGCATCTCAAAGCCACCGAAACCACCTTCTTAATCTGTTCCCTTCGATTAGAATCTTCAATCAGAATCACCACATAATTTGGTACTTCAAAACAAAAACATGAGAATGAAGAGCTAATTCCTAATGTATATGTAGAATGATACCTGGTGCAATATAGCTAATTGTTCCTGCAAAAGAAGAAGAAGCCGTTGGTGCAAAAGTTTGGTTCAGCAGCTTTGCAAGACCAAAATCAACAATATGAGATTCCATCTTCGAATTTAGGAAAAGGAAGGGAAAATAAGTGTATCTAAGCGAAGAAAGAGAGAGAGAGTAGGCAGAGCTAGAATAGTAGTATTGAATTAAGATCGAACACTTACGAGTTTAATTGCAACCTCTTCATTCATCTGTATATTAGTACCTGCAGATGGAATTGAAGCAATAAAATCTAGTTGTTGTAATAGAGCAGCATAATGAGAGCTGGAATGGAGAAAAACCAGACGAACCAAGATAAGAGCCACTACCGATCTTCTAGCCAAGGCGAAACTTATTGCCGACGCGAGGTTCCATCTGGGAAGGAAAAAGAAGAAAGAGAAGCATAGAAATGGAAGATGATTAGGAGAAGTTGAACATGGAATCGAGTTAATCGAGGGAATCGACGCTGAGAAGAGGAATCGGAGGTTCATTAATTAAGAAAGAAATGAAAGAAAGCGAGAAATTACAATTAGAGATCTAGGGCAGGGCAAGGGCGGCTAGGGTTGGGTAGGTTAAAAACTTAATATCACTTGTGCATAGCCTATCGTTTAGCTACCGCACCCATCGTTTAGCGCTGACGCCTTATCGTTTAACACATCCGCCTATCGCTTAACGTCATTGCCCAGCACCTGCGCCTATCGCCCAACGCCTATCGCTTAGTATTCTGCCTATCATGTAGCGTGTCTGCTCATCGCTTAGCGCAGCATGGCTATCGTCTAGCGCTATCGTCTAGCTTCTATGCTTATCGTCTAGCGCTTTCACTGATCGTGCAGTATTTTGCTATCGTATAGCCCAATCGTCTAGCGCGTCACTTCTCATCATTTAATGCCGCACACATCTTCACGATCGTCTAACGCATCCGCCTATCGCTTAACATCATCGCCCAACGCCCATCCCTTAGTGTTCTGCCTATCGTGTAGCGCGTTTGCTCATTGTTTAGTGCAACACGGCTATTGTCTAGCGCTATCATTCAGCTTCTATGCTTATCATCTAGCACTTTCACTGATCGTGCAGTACTTTGGCTATCGTATAGCCCGATCGTCTAACGCGTCACTCCTCATCGTTTAACGCCGCGTGCATCTTCATGATCGTCTAACGCATCCGTCTATCGCTTAACATCATCGCCCATCGCCTGCGTCTATCGCCCAATGCCCATCGCTTAGTATTCCACCTATCATGTAGCGCATCTGCTCATCGTTTAGCGCAGCGTGTCTGCTTATGAAAAATGCATATTTTTCTCAAAGGCTTCTACTAACCTTTGATAAAAGTAAGTATTTCCAAAGGTATTTTAATGACCTTTGATAAATGTTAATATATATTTTTTATTAAAATAAATCTCATCTTTAATAATTTTATTAAGAATAAAATTTTTCAAAGGTTTTCTGAAATCCTTTGATAAATTTGATAACATTGTTATATTTCTCAAAGGTGTTTTTATTAACCTTCAATAAAAAGTACGTATTTCTCAAAGGTTTTTTCAATACCTTCAACAAATGTATATCTTTCTCAAAGGTTTTTATTAACCTTCAATAAAAGGTGCATATTTTTCAAAGGACTTATCAAAGCCTCCGATAAATGTATGTCTTTCTCAAAGATTTTTATTACCCTTCGATAAAAACTAAATATTTCTCAAAGGTTTTTTCAAAACCTCCAATAAATATATATCTTTTTCAAAGGTTTTTATTAACCTTCGATAAAAAAGCATATATTTCTCAAAGGTATTTCCAATACCTTCAATAAATGTATATCTTTCTCAAAGGTTTTTATTAACCTTCAATAAAAGGTGCATATTTTTCAAAGGACTTATCAAAGCCTCCGATAAATGTATGTCTTTCTCAAAGATTTTTATTACCCTTCGATAAAAACTAAATATTTCTCAAAGGTTTTTTCAAAACCTCCAATAAATATATATCTTTTTCAAAGGTTTTTATTAACCTTCGATAAAAAAGCATATATTTCTCAAAGGTATTTCCAATACCTTCAATAAATGTATATCTTTCTCAAAGGTTTTTATTAACCTTCAATAAAAGGTGCATATTTTTCAAAGGACTTATCAAAGCCTCCGATAAATGTATGTCTTTCTCAAAGATTTTTATTACCCTTCGATAAAAACTAAATATTTCTCAAAGATTTTTTCAAAACCTCCGATAAATATATATATTTTTCAAAGGTTTTTATTAACCTTCGATAAAAAGTATATATTTCTCAAAGGTTTTTCCAATACTTTCAATAAATGTATATCTTTCTTAAAGGTTTTTATTAACCTTCAATAAGAGGTGCATATTTTTCAAAGGACTTATTAAAGCCTCCATTTTTCTCAAAGGTTTTTCCAATACCTTCAATAAATGTATATCTTTCTCAAAGTTTTTTTATAGCCTCCTATAAAAGATTGTCGAAATAGCTCAATTTTCTTGTAGTGATAACAAACTCCATAAATGGATAAGATCGTTATAATCAATTGCACCCATTACGTTCTACCCTGAGGCAGACTGGTTGGGGCGGGATTATAGGATTGAAAATGAAGGGTTACACTTATAACAAAACAGTAAGGTAGTTAATGATTTCTAAACCAAATCAATGGTAATTAAATATTATAGGAACAAAAGTTATTCTAGTGTAATATTTGATTGAGAATATCTCAATTTAGTGAAGGAGTAACTGTTCGTCCTAATGTGACATTTATTCTAAATCACTGAAGTATCATTGCAAAATAAAATGATGTTGAGGTTCATTATTTCTTTTGCTAAATTGATTGGATTAAAACAAATTTTTACATATCTAATATAGATAATTTGTTTTGAATCAACATCATCGAAATCATGACTAGTACTGTTATTTCTTTGCTTAGCGTCGATAAATTAGTTAGGGAAAACTATGCAACTTGGAAAGATATGATTAACACCGTCTTGGTCATCAACGACCTCAAATTTGTCCTAACGGAGGAATGTCCTCCAGTTTCTGGGAAAATTTGTACGGATGACCCAATTTTTGGGCCCAAAATGTCAAATGACCCATTTTTAAAAAATAATGTCAATTGACCCTCTGCTGACATCATCGCCATACCAAATTATGTAAATTACCCTTACACTGACCTCACGAGGTAAATCTCACTCTCGTCTGATTAAACGCTCTCGCTCTCGTTTGAAATTCCCTAGTTTGATGTGATTGCTCGTCAGTGTATTATTGATTTGACAATTTTCACGACGGAAACCTCAAATCAAATCAATAATACCTAAACACAATACAATGATGATTTATTTAAACTTTAAACTCCATTTCAAAGGTGATTACTTCTTTGGTTTTCGACGGTGTTTTGTTGAACGGAGATTTTTCGAACGGGGATTTCCAAGATGAGGCTTTCTCAGAAAGGAACCGCTTTTTCAGAAAGGTGAATTATTTTGAGTTTGTTTAATTATTTTTTATGTGTTATTTCTGGAAAGGTAGCATTACAAAATTTTGTATTGGGAGAGAGTAAGAAAGAGGAAGAGTAAGAGAGAGAGCAAGAGTAAGAGAGAGAGCGACATTAAGAGAGAGCTAGATTACGAGAGAGAGCAAGATTTTGAGAGAGAGCGAGATTGAAAGAGTGAGATTTTGAGAGAGAGTGAGATTAAGAGAGAGAGCGAGAGTACACTTCAATTGCTTATACAGCTTAATGACAAATGTTCTCTTGCTTTGTAGAATGACAGAAAAGTGTCTATTTATTCGATTTGGAGGTGATTGGGATGAGAATGAAATTTCGTATATTGGGGGACAGTTGAAACGAATCGTTGTGCCTCATACATTAAATTATGAAGAACTTAAATCTCGCATTTACAGGATTACAAAAGTCAGTTCTTCAGAGTTTGATCTTATCCTGAAAGTTAAATATAATCTTGAATTTGAAGCCCCTCCACAATGCATAATGGATGATGGTGATGTTCACTTCCTTATTTTTCGGGAAGAGCTTAGTAGACTTTAGATAGCTGTAACATTGTAGTCTAAACAGGATGAAAGGGTTAGAATGGGGTTTGGAAATGTGAGTTATGATGATACAGCTGTGGACAGACAATACGAGGAATCATATCAGTTTCATTGGGAAGAGGATGATATTCCATTGTCTACCAACACTGTACCATCAACATTCAATTATATGGATTGTGGTCCTTTAGTGGATGTGAATGAGCAACCAGCAGGATTGAATGAAATGGATCGTGATCATGGAGATGTGCGTCGTTCTACAGTAGCTTCAGTGGTTCCACCATCTGTGTCTTCAAGTCATAGGACAGAGTTGATTATGCCTGACACCTCTTCATCTGGGACAGAGGACGTTGAAGTTGGTCAACTATTTTTAAGCAAAAAGGACTTAAAAATTAGATTATCTATTCTGTCCATCAACAAAAATTTTGAATTTAAGGTCGGGAAATCAACCAAATCTCTGTTCACTGTCAAATGCATTGGGGAGACATGTAAGTGGAAGGGTCTGATATATTCAAGATCACAAAGTACTGTAGTTCGCACACATGTTCCATTGGAATTTTGAATCATGACCATAGACAAGCAACTGCTACGGTTGTTGGTCAGCTCATCAAAGATAAGTTCACGGGAATAGGACGTATTTATAAACCTTGTCATATTGTTGAGGATATGAGGAGAGATTATGGCATGAACATAAGTTATGATAAAGCGTGGCATGCAAGGGAAGCTGCGTATGATCTCACTAGAGGTACTCTAGAATACTCATACTCCATACTACATGCTAATGGAGAAGCACTAAAAATAGAGAATCCGGGTACAGTCTTTGAGATCGAACTTGAAGATAAGGTGCATTTCAAATATATGTTTATGGCATTAGGGCCTTGTATTAGAGGTTTTGCAAGCTGTCGGCCTTGTATTATTGTTGATGGGTCACACTTGAAAGGAAAATACAAAGGCAGCATGTTGTTGCGGTTTCTATGGACGGGAACAATCAATTATACCCACTAGCATATGCAATAGTGGACAATGAAACCGATCGATCATGGAAATGGTTTATGTCAAACTTGAAATGCAGTATCGAAGAACTCGATAATCTGGTGTTTGTGTCTGATTGGATGGTATCTATCGGCAATGCTATTCGTGCATTTTTTCCCACAAAATTTCATAGATTATGCACATGGCATATAGAACAGAATCTGGTTACAAACTTTAAGGATAGCACGGTTGTTGGGATATTTAGAGATGCAGCAAGGGCATTTTGCATGATAGAGTTCCAGATAAAATGGGACGAACTCCACAGTTTTAGAGACGGTACTATCACGAAATATTTGGAAGACATCGGTCTTCAAAGGTGGGTAGGTAGTGGTTTACCAAATAGAACGAAGATATGATAACATGACATCCAATAGTGTAGAGTGTTTCAATTCCTTAACTAAAGAGTATCGACTAATGCCCATAGTATGCTTGATTGAACATGTTAGCGGAATGCTCCAATCGTGTTTCTACAAGGAATTATTGGGCATCTCGAACGACATTGCACTCTAACTACTATGAAACCTGATTGGCAAGTGAAGCCGATAAGGGCAGACGATATCGGGTGAAGCCTATTGATTGTTATCGGGTACACGTGCGAGATAATCGATTGGACGGTATTGTCAATCTTCACACGAAGGAATGCACGTGTAAGAAATTTGACTCACTTGGTATCCCGTGTTCGCATGCAATTGTTACTGCCAAGGAAAGAAATATACCCATCCACGGTCTTTGCAATCAATTTTATACAGTGGACTCTCTAATGACTGCGTATGCAGAGTCTATAAATCTACTTGGCCACATATCTGAATGGAAAAGACCTTCTAGATACGTAGAAAAGATTATCCTTCCTCCGAAGTTTGTGCCACAAGCCGAGTGATAGAGAGTGAGAAGAATACCATCTAGAGGAGAATTTCGCAGACAAATGAAATGTGGTCAGTCTGGGAATTCGAGGTAATTAATTCCTTGAAGAATTGCTTGGCGAGTGGTTTAAAGGAGTTCTCTCAAACCTCGTTATCCGTATTGTCGTCCGAGATCTAGCCCATCATTTCTGTAAGGATATTGTGTGGAACATCGTGTGCTACGTTATATGTGACGATCGATCTGGATAGTGACGTAGCTACACCTGAGAGAGGATGCTTAACCACACTTTTCTTCTTTACTTGGGCTGGGGGTGTATAATATCAACAGGTTTTCTCTTACGGCTAATTCTTCGAGATTCCTACATAAACAGATAACAAAACATTACTCATCAAGAAATATAAAAATATAAACAAAGATTAATGATCAATAAATTACTCACTAGTGGAACTCCTTCTGTGGTCGTAACAATCCCAGAAGTGTCGGCATCTGGGATGCCAGACATATCAGCCTCTGTATGTGGTATGGTGAGTAAGGTAGACATGTCGGGCTCTATTTGTGGGACGTAGGCCTCTATAGGTTCGATGTCAATTGGTGATGTTGTGGCAGTATCGGCCTGTACAGGGGGTGAGAGTAGGTGAAGTGGTGGTATCGGGCTGTACAGGGGGGATGAGAGTGTTAGAGGTAGTCGTATTATTGGTATCGGGATCTCGAGATGGGATGGGTGACCTGGTCGTCTCCTCATTTATCGTGGAACCCTTCAATTAGTAAAGTAAAATGATGAGTTCATGAACACGTAAAAACTAAACACATAAAGACATAAAATGATAGTAAATGCAAACCTTGCATATAGACTGCAACAATGACAGGATGGTCGACAATTGCCCTTTCATGTCAGTCATGTTTTCCTCCATAATGGATATACGACTATCTAAACCCAATATACGGGCTTGATAGTGAGCTATCAATGGTCCGCAGGTACGAATAAATAGAATCGTCGGGATTGGCTCCCTCCCTGCGGTGGGTAGCACACTCAGGACACTCCTCATCCATAGGTCGCTCTCTACTGGAGTCTGCAAGATCACATCAAGTTGGTTCAACTTGTCCTCCTCTCATACGTCCCTCATCATATCATGTAACATATCATCATTAGGTGTGTATGTCCCTCCTTCCACCCTTCCATATGCAGCATCCTTGTGCTCATGCTCAGGTTCATCCCCTCCCTCTACCCTGACAACTTCATCATTGTCATCTCCACGATGATCATCACCGTCACTTTCACTTTCAGGACTACCCCCATCACTAGTCAACCTATTGCCACTTTCAGAACTATCATCATCTGCACGTAGCTCAAATATAGGTTGTCTGTCTACTGGGGTATCCCAAAACTCCCTTTCAGCATCGGACATGACAGTGCCCTATTTAACCTTTATCTGCATTAACAAACCCAGTAAACTGGTTAGTGTCAATTTAACAACCAGATAAACATATTATGCATATAGTAAACATACATTGTTAGACTCGAATCTCTCTCTCTCGAGTACTTTGAAGGACACTGAGTGGGAGCATGACCATTGTAATATACGAGGCAAAGCCACCTTGCTCATTCGCTTCACAATGTTCCCAGCTATCGATGAAGGTAGGATCTTGTACGTCCATACCTAAATAAAATTTAAAATATATTAAGAACAATAGTAATGTTAGATCAAACAAGACGATTATTATGTTAAGCAAATTTACCTGGAACGCTTGTGGAAATCCACGTAAAGAGTACTTCACAACGTAATTTTTATTTGCTTTGACCCTCGTCTTGTATAGACTGCTCTTATCATTCAACGCGGTCTTTAGGGCATCCAATTTCCTCTCCCAAATAATGGTACCCCAATCAAGACTATTGTAGTACTCCAAGTTTTGAACGTCCTTGAAACGTTTGAGGTCCACTGCATTTTTCTGTTTTTTTCCCCCATCATTGTGACCTCAATATAGTAAACTAGGTTGATCTTCACAGCATCATCATCATTTTCAAACTCCAAGTCCTTGTATTTTTCTTCAAGTTGACGGAGGTAAAAAGTGTCCTTCGTCACTCGATTACCAAAATACTTGATAGCAAGTTCATACAAGGACTGCTGGTTCTGATCAACTCGTGTTGGGGATTGCCACAAACCAGTCATCCTTCGAAAAAGTGATAACCTTCCCATAAACAGAGAATGACATTGAGTCTGATCTTGTTCTCTTCACTTCTCTAAGCAACATGTGATGGATAATTGGGTTGTTAAACACCATGTCAACGTCTACAAATCGCCCAAAAACTGTTCTCTTGAACATGTCCAACTACGTTGGTGTAAGCTTCTCTTTCACAATCTTGTTTGCATTAGCAATGTGGGCAAGCTGGTTACTTGACCGGGAAATCGGTCGGCTTCGAGTATTTTGAAACGTGTAGCCATCTTAAATCACTTCTGCATGAAATAAAAATTTAATCAGTAAACTCCTTCAGAAAAAAAATGTAAAACAACATTCTGTTTAAATCTCGCTGGATTCACTGTCGCTAGACCCGCTCTTGCTAGACTCACTCTTGCTAGACTCGCTCTCGTTGGTGTCGCTCTCGCCGCACTCTCTGGTATCGCTCTCTCCAGTATCACTCTCTTTGGTGTTGCTCTCACTTATTTCGCTCATATTCTCTCTTTTTACTCGTCTTCAACCATATAACACATCGAAAACCAGAAAAACAAACAAAAAAACCATAGGTTCACTTATCTCGCTCACATTCACTCTCTCCGGTGTCGCTCTACCGATTTCACTCTCACTTATCTCGCTCACAAACTCTTTCTACTCGTCTTCAACCACAGAACACATCGAAAACCAAAAAAACAAACAGAAAAAACCATATCAGTGTATTTCTAAACCCAGAACGACCCACAAAGCCCCATTACTAATCAGTGTAAGACATTTTCAGGCACATATTGAAAGATTTACCGATCAGATTCGATTTGTCGGCGACAGTAGAATCGTTTGCAAACCAGAAATAGTTTTTTAGTTTATGAGCGATACGAAGCCGTTAGCCTTGGAAAATTTGAATGAAGAATATTTTTTAGTTTTGGTGGGTTCTTAGTAAAAAGGTAAGAAGATGAAGAAGTAAGGGCAATTTATGTAATTTTGTATGGCGATGATGTCAGCAGAGGGTCAATTGACATTATTTTTTAAAAATGGGTCATTTGACATTTTGGGCCCAAAAATTGGGTCATCCGTACAAATTTCCCCAGTTTCCAGACTTGATGCTTCATGAAACATTCGTGAAGCCTTTGACAAATGAAGTAAGACCAACGAAAAGACCAAGGTCTATATTTTGACAAGCTTAATTAAAGTCTTGGCCAAAAAGCATGAGTGCATGATCACTGAATGTGAGATCATGGAGTCATTATGCGGGATGTTCGGCCAACCAGCTACACACCTTAAGCATGATGCTTTGAAGTACATCTTTAGTGCCTGAATGAACGAGGGATCGTCTGTTAGGGAATATGTCCTAAACATGATGGTCCACTTCAATGTGGTTGAGATGAACGGGACTCTCATAGATGAGTCCAACCAAGTAAGCTTTATTCTGGAAACTCTTCCAAAGAGTTAGCTTCAGTTTCATAGCGATGCTATCATGAACAAGATTGAACATAATCTTACCACCTTTCTCAACGAGCTACAGACTTATGAGTCCTTGATGAAAGTCAAAGGACAACAATAGAGGGGGGAAGTGGGGAGGGGGGAGGGGGGTGGGGGAGGGGGATGGATGTTGTTAGTTCCTTGAAAAATTTCCATAAGGGTTCTGCCTTTAGGACTAAGTTCGCACATTCTTCTATTGGCTCTAAAAAATGGAAGAAGAAGAAGGTGGTAAGGGAAAGAATAAACGTATCCCACCTGCTGCTACCCAAAAGGGCTAAAAGGTCAATGTTGCAAAGGGAACCTGTTTTCATTGCAACCAGAATGGGTACTAGAAACGTAATTGCCCAAAGTACTTGGCCAAAAAGAAGAAGGCAAAAGAAAGTAAATATGATTTACTGGTTCTAGAGATGTGTTTAATGGAAAATAATATAATACGAGGATACTTGATTCAGAAGCCACTAACCATGTTTGTACTTTTTTTTTATAGGAAGCTAGTTCCTGGAAGTAGCTTGAAGCTGGAGAGATGACTCTACGGGTTGGAACAGGGGAGATCGTCTTAGCGGTTGCAGTTGGGAGCTTAAAGTTATTTTTCAATTCAAAATTTATATTGTTGGACAATGTTTATTATGTTTCTAAATTTAAGAGGAACTTAATTTCAGTTCTATGTTTGTTAGAACATTCTTATAATGTATCTTTTATTCGTGATAAAAACATTTATCTCGAAAAATGGTGTTGATATATGTTCTAAAACAAAAGAAAGTAACTTATATGTAATAAGGTCGTTAGTATCTAAAATGCTCCATAATGTTGAAATGTTCAACACAGCAACCACACAAAACAAAAGAAGAAAGGTTTCTCCAAAAGAAAATGCTCATTTCTGGCATTTAAGACTAGGTTATTAATCTCAATAGGATTGAGAGGTTGGTTAAGAATGCATTGTTAAATGAGTTAGAAGAAAATTTTGTACCAGTATGTAAATCTTGGGTAGAAGGAAGAATGACAGACCAACATTTTTCGGAAAAAGTTATAGAGCTAAAAAACCCTTGGAGTTTATACATTCAAACCTTTGTGGTCCGATGAGTGTTAAAGCAAGAGAATGGTTTGAATACTTTGTCAGTTTACTCATGATTATTCTAGATGTGGGTATGTTTTCCTATTGCAACATAAGTATAATACACTTGAAAAGTTCAAGGAGTACAAGGATGAAGTTGAGAATTAATTGGGTAAAAATATAAAACACTTCAATCAGATCGAGGTGGAGAGCACATGGATATAGGATTCCAAAACTCTATGATAGAATATGGAATCACATCTCAACTCTTAGCACCCGGTACACCTCAACAAAATGGTGTATCAGAAAGGAGAAATAGAACTCTGTTAGACATAGTTCAATCCATGATGAGTTATGTTTCTCTACCTATCTCATTCTGGGGTTATGCATGGACGTTGCAGCATGCATTTTGAACCAAGTTATGTCAAAAAGTGTTTCTAAAATGCTTTTTGAATTATGGAGAGGTCGTAAAAGTAGTTTACAACATCTCAGGATTTGAGGTGTCCAGCACATGTGCTTGTCGTAATCCAAAGAAATTGGAACCATGTTCAAAATTATGCCTCTTTGTAGGCTACTCCAAAGAAATGGGAGGTGGTCACTTTTATGATCCAAAAGAGAATAAAGTGTTTGTTGTTGGGATTGGTGTCCTAAATCTCTTGTAATCTCGTAGTTTGTAAACATTGTATAAACATATTGTTGTTAATAAAATAAGTGTTATTTTTATGCATATACTCAATCCAATAAACTAAGATCCGAGGTTATTTTATGTAATTTAAACAAGTATGTGGAGACATACAAGTGGATCTTGTCTAAATAATAACCTAGACGGTCTGTAATAGATGGATAAGGCTGGGTACCTTATCTTGGTGATACTACGGATACGACCCACTTTGTAGATGTTACAAGTGTTGTAAAGTGCTACAAATGACCCGATCCTGATCATTTATGTGGAGACATGTGAGCGGGGTATCCTATACAAAGAGTTTGTATAAGACTGGACCACGAAATGATTAATCTCTTTATATAACGCCGTTAATAATAGAGACTTACATTTCACTAGGATGACTATAGGTGACATGACCTGAATCCTGAGTGAGTTGTGAACTCCTTCTCATGAAGGAAGTCATTTGATTTGTATGGGTGAAAGTGGCTAGATTGCCAACTCAACAAGCCTACCATTTGGGGATTTGTCTGACTGGGAGCTGGGAACACAGCTACACAAGACGAAATTCACTCCTTCCTTGATATAGGGGCAAGTAGATAAATTTCTCCCTTAAGGGCTGGTTCCAGGTCTTGAACATAGTGGCTACACCTTCTCCTAGCCTGAGAGGGACTTGGTCATAATGGGACCATGACTTATTTTTCATTAGAGGAATCAGTGGTACTTAAGAAGTTAGATGTGACTACAGGGGCAAAACAGTATTTTGGCCCAATTGTACTTACGAGCAATTTGTGAAGAGTCATCGCACTGTTGATTGGTTATATCCAATGGATACAGAAATTTATCTGTAGTGCGAAAAGTGCAATTGTCGGTCTTTAGTGGAGTGATCGACAGTTAACGGATGTTGGGTAATTTAATTAAAGAGTTTAACCAATTATCTGAGTGTCATTGGAGCTTTAATCTATAGGTGCATAAGGTCCCCTCTATAGCTCAACATGGATTTAATTGAGAATTAAGTTTGGATTAATTTGAAGTGTTCAAATTAATTGAGAGAATTAATTATGTATGAGATATAATTAATGTAATGTATTTGACACGTCATAATATAAGGTAATATGAGAGAAATTTGAATATGATTCAAATACTAATTATATGAATGAGATTCATGTAATTAAATTTAATATAAATATGATTTATATTGAGAGGAATTAAATATTTGGATATGATCCAAATATCAATTATATGGATAAGATTCATATAAGTGAATTTAATATAAATGTGATTTATATTAAATTTCATGTATTGTTGAGAGAAAATAAAATCTATAGATTATGTTGTATTTGATGCAATATAAAACCATAGGCTATATGTTATATTTTGATATAACATATAGTGTATATATATAATAAAGTAGTATATATATATATATATATATTATTAATTTAATGGAAATTAATTAAAGGGAAGAAGTTACAACTCCCTTTCCCCATTCTCTCAATTAATATACGTGGGATTCAAGTGGTTGGAGATTCATCTTCTTCCTCAATTCTCTCTGAGAGAAGAGTTCTCTCTGGAAAAGTTTTATAGAGAAGAAAAGTTCTTCTCTTCCCTCTCCTCCTCTCCATCTCCTTCCCTCTTCCAAGGATTCAAGCAAAACCCACAACTCTTGCTTGAATCCTTTATCCCAAGAGAATACAAAGGGTTCTCAAGTGGTGGTGTCTCTTTTGAAGAAGAAGATCCACGTAGAGAAGGAGTTTCGTTTGTGGCTTGTATGAGGGAATTCTTAAAGAAAGTGTTCTTCGAAGGTAATGGTTTTTGAAACCCTAAGTATTTTTTTTAAAGCATGCTATAATTTGTGTAAATGCATATCTTGTTCTTGTTTTACTGTAAAACTTATATTCAATGAAAAATGAAAATTTGGGTCGATTTTGCTTTCGCTCAAAGGATATTTTCTGAAAATTTCCTTCAATTGGTATCAAAGCCAGGTGGTAGGCCTTCTGATCCCAAATTCCATTCTTTTTTGTTGAATCGATTTTACAGTAATGGTGGATTTTATATATTCTGCATTCTGTTTCATGTGATGAATGTTGATGAATGTGGTTTTGTTGATGGATGTTTTGGGCTAAGATACTTAGTTTGAAGGCTTTCTTTGTTTACAAATTTTGGTTTGTAAAGGCCCCTCTGTTTTTGGGCATTAATCTTGCTATAGAGTTTGTAATTTATAAGTTTGATTCGCTCGTGTTGCTCCCAGTGAGCTTCAAAAAAGAGTTGTAGAGCTGTTCTCGATGAAAAAGAAAAAGCAGTTCTACAAGATCGTGTAGCTGATCGTGTAGACTTTGCTACAAGATTGTGTAGCATTTGCTATAAGATCGCGCATCCTTTTTGCTACACGATCACTACAAAGAGTTTGCTAAAAGGCAGTTAGGTTCGAGCAGTTCAAGGCCTAGTTCACTTGTTTCGAACTAGAGGACTCTTTCTCTTGTAATAGTTAGCCTTTTATTTTTTCCTTTTAGGTGTTCTATCTCGGTCCATTAACTGTTTGAATTAAATATACATATGATGTATATTTTTTCTTATATGTCATATTGTATGTCATATAGAATCAAAACCCATAGGTTATGCATTTAATTTCATGCATAATTTATATTATAAGTGTTATAATATATGTATATGCATGATTTAATTTTATAGCATGTTCATACATCATATAATATAAGTTTATACTATATGCTTGCTTGCATAAATAACATAGTCATGCATTATTTATATTATAATCATTATAATATATAGTTTGAATGTATGCATGTGATGTATGTTATTTAATTTCATTACTCTGATATATATATATATATATATATGTGTGTGTGTGTGTGTGTGTGTGTGTGTGTGAATATAAGTGTTATGTATATGTAGAATTGAAATGAACATTGCATGATGCATGACATTACTTTAGGTAATCTTATAAACATAATAATTTTATAAAGTATGTTAGTCGATGCAATATAGGTTTTAATTTGTTTCATTTACTTTATAAGAGTTATAAACAAATGATATTAGAAATTAAAATCAATAACTAAGAATTGCATGCAAACTTAGGTGAAATCATTTTTTAAAATATGATTGAGATAGACCTAAGTTCACAAATTTCTAATGAGATTAGAAATTAGATTAATCTTTTTTAATCAGTTTAATAGGATTAAATTTGTAGTAAATATATCTATAGGGGACCTTTTGTCTAAGGCGGGTTCTAGCTAGACTGGAATACTTAAGATGATAGAAACAGAACATCCCTACCTGGGAACCCACTTGGAAAGGTGAATTAGATAGATTTGTTGCAAGCATGCAATTGTTGATTAATATTCGTTAAAGTGTTTAGCGAATATTAATAAAAATTGTTTAACTTTCCAAAGTAAATGTTGCTTTTGGGAAAACTTAAATAATCACTTAGTAAAAATAACTAACCATGTTTTTCCTAAGTAAATTAAACCCTAGGTTGTTAAAATACTCAGTGGGAGGAAAAGATGTATATGATACGTCAATTTTTTCACTCACGTTTCTCCCTTAATATTCACACCGTGAGACTCATGCTTGGTCTTGAGGCACCCTGGGAGCGTCCCCCTTCAGATGGTATTTTCTTGGATCAATATCAAGGTGAATGAAGAGAGTATTTATAGGAAGTGGAAGAGGGATGTGTGTCAACATGTCCTACGGTCTCTTTCATTGGTTTGCACCGTGAAACCTTCTTGGACGACCTCAAGGCGCCCTAGGAGTGTCCCCCTTCGGATGGTTTGTGCAATAGGTCAATATCATGGTGAACTCCATAAATGGATATGATCTCTTTAGTTTTAGCCCCAATTGGTTTTTCCCTTTGGTTGACTCATTGGGGTGGAACTCTAGGATCTAAAATGAAAGGTCATACTTACGAGAAATTATTAAGCAAGTTAATGATTTCTTGACTGAATAAATGATGACTGATCGTTATAGAAATAAAAGTTATTCTGGTGTAATGATTGGTTGAGAGTGTCTTAATTAAATGAAAGGATAACTGACTACCCTTTGGTGGCTTTTGTCCTAAATCACTGAAGCGTCATGGCAAAATTAGATGTTAAATGGGGTTCATTTAGATTTTGCTAAAACTAATTGGAATTTTCAAGAGTTATGCTAAAATCTAATGTAGATAGATGTATTTATTTTTTAGCAAATATGTCAAATAGAGTTTTTCCATTAGTTGCCTTTTCTAGTTTGATCGATTTCAATTACACGACGTGGAAAGAATTCATTAAAACATTTTTCGTGGTAAGCAACCTCGAAATTGTCATGACTGAGGATTGTCCTCAAGTCCCAACCCCCGATGCACCACGAAATGTTCATAATGCATATGAGGTGTGGATGAAGGCTAATTCGAAGACCCAAGTTCACATTTTGGCAAGCATACCTGATGCATTGGCCAAAAGGTTTGAGAACATGGTCATTGCACATGAGATCATGGAATCAATGTAAGAATTGATTGAACGAAAGTTCTCACTATTCAAGCAAAATGGGATTGATGACAACGAAACCAGTAGTGTCAATTCTCAAGATAATCTCTAATCCATATTGAATGTCAAGGGACTAACAGAGAAAGCAATCGTTGCTAACTCTGATGAAGTTCATCAACGAGGATTGTCCTCTGAGATGAAACTTGGAGTTTATAATTTGGGTTTTGAAGCTGATCCCACTACTCTCCAGAAAAGGAAGAACTCCAAAGAAAGTAAATATGATTTATTTGTCTTGGAGACGTGCTTAGTAGAGAATGATGATTCTGTCTGGATAATTGATTCAGGAGCTATTAACCACATGTGTTCTTCCCATCAAGGATTTAATTCCTGGAAACCGTTGGAAGCTGGAAAGATGACTTTTAGAGTTGGTACTAGTGAGGTCATTTCAGCTGTTGCTATAGGCAAGCTTAAGTTATTTTTTGACAAGAAACGATATATGTTATTAGATAACGTATATGTAGTTCCTCATATCAAGAGGAACAAAATAAAGTGTTTAGTTTTAAGAATGGAATGGAGTTAGGTTTTGGTTCAATGGAAAATAACTTATATGTACTAAGGCCATTAGTTATAAAAGTTGTGCTCAATACTGAAATGTTCAAAACAGCAACAACTGTTAAAAGACCGAGAATTTCCCCTAAAGAAAATGCCCATCTTTGGCATCTAAGATTAAGTCACATCAATCTCAGTAGGATTGAGAAGTTGGTGAAAAGTGGACTTTTAAATGGTTTAGAAGAAAACTCCTTACCAGTATATGAGTCATGCCTTGAAGGCAAAATGACCAAACGACCTTTTACTGGAAAAGGTTATAGAGCTAAAGAAACCTTGGAGCTTATACATTCAGACCTCTGTGGTCCGATGAATGTAAGAACACGAGGTGGGTATGAATATTTCATCTCTTTCATAGATGATTATTCTAGATTTGGGTATCTATATCTAATGCAACATAAGTTTGAAGATTTTGAAAAGTTCAAGGAGTTTACAAGGCTGAAGTTGAAAACTTGTTAGGTAAAAAGATAAAAACACTATAATCCGATCGTGGTGGAGAGTATATGGACTTAAGATTCCAAAATTATATGATAGAACATGGAATCACGTCCCAACTCTCAACCCCAGGTACACCTCAACAGAATGGTGTATCAGAAAGGAGAAATAGAACCCTGTTGAACATGGTTCGGTCTATAATGAGTTATGTTCATATTTCTAACTCGTTTTAGGGATATGCAGTAGAGACTGCAATTAATATTTTGAACAATGTTCCCTCAAAGAGTATTTATGAAACACCTTTTAAGTTATGGAGAGTTCGTAAAGGTAGTTTACGCCATTTCAAGATTTGGGGATGTTCAACCCATGTGTTTATGGCAAACCCCAAAAAGTTGGAACCTCGTTCAAAAGTGTGCCTATTTGTAGGTTACTCTAAGGAAACGAGAGATAGATACTTCTTTGATCCTAGTGAGAATAAAGTGTTTGTATCGACAAATGCTACCTTCTTGGAAGAAGACTACATGAGGGATCATAAACCACGAAGTAAACTTGTTTTGAGTGAGATTTATAATGAGTCTACTGAGACTTCAGCAACAGCTGTTGAAAGGCCTGATAGATCAACAAGGGTTGTTGATGTCAGTTCATCTAGTCATCCATCTCAAGAGTTGAGATTTTCTCAACGTAGTGGGAGGGTTATAAACCCAGGTTTAACAGAAGCCTAAAACATCATAACTAATGATGGAGTTGAGGACCCATTGTCTTATAAACAAGCAATGAAAGATGTTGACAAGGATGAATGGATTAAAGCCATGAATCAAGAAATGGAGTCCATGTACTTTAATTCTATCTGGGAGCTTGAAGATCAACCTGATGGGGTAAAACTTATAGGTTCTAAACGGATCTACAAGAGGAAAAGAGGTGTAGATGGAAAGGTACAAACCTTTAAAGCTAGACTTGTGGCAAATGGTTATACCCAGGTAGAGGGAGTGGACTATAAAGAAACTTTCTCACCTGTTGTCATGTTAAAGTCTATCAGGATTCTCTTGTCCATAGCCAAATATTATGACTATGAGATATGGCATATGGACATCAAGACCGCCTTTTTTAATGGTAATATTGAAGAGACCATCTACATGAATCAACCAGAAGGATTCATTGAGCAAGATCAAGAAGAAAATGTTTGCAACTTAATCGGTCCATTTATGGACTGAAACAAGCATCTCGATCTTGGAATACAAGATTTGATATTGCGATCAAATCTTATGGCTTTGATTAGAATGTTGATGAGCCTTGTGTTTACAAGAAAATCATCAACAACTTAGTAGCTTTCCTCGTGCTGTATGTGGATGATATCCTACTCATTGGGAATGATGTAAGTTTTCTGACTAATGTAAAAAAATGGCTAGCCGCCCAATTCCAAATGAAAGATTTAGGAGAAGCGCAATTTGTCCTAGGGATCCAAATTATAAGGGATCGTAAGAACAAAAGGTTGGCCTTATCTCAAGCATCATATATTGACAAGATGCTTGTCAGATATTCGATGCACAATTCCAAGAAAGGTTTATTACCTTTCAGGCATGGAATTTTATTGTCTAAGGAACAGTGTCCTAAGACTCCTCAAGAGGTTGAGGAAATGAGACAAATTCCCTATGCATCAGCTATTGGTAGCCTTATGTATGTAATGTTATGTACTAGACTTGACATTTGCTATGCAGTAGGGATTGCCAGTCGTTATCAGTCCAATCCAGGATTAGATCACTGGATGATGGTCAAAACAATCCTCAAATATCTTCAGAGAACAAGGGACTATATACTCATGTATGGAGATAAGAATTTGATCCTTACAAGATACATGGACTCTGACTTTTAGACTAATTGGGATTCTCGGAAATCTACATTAGGGTCAGTGTTTACTCAGAATGAAGGAGCTATAGTATGGCGAAGCATCAAGCAAGGATGCATCGCAGACTCCACTATGGAAGCAGAATATGTAGATGCTTTTGAAGCTGCTAAAGAGGCTATTTGGCTTAAAAAGTTCCTTACCGATTTGGAAGTTGTTCCAAATATGTCTTCGTCCATCACACTTTATTGTGATAACAGTGGTATTGTGGCAAATTCTAAGGAACCTAGAAGTCACCGAAGAGGCAAGCACATAGAATGAAAATATCATTTAATTCGGGAGATTGTGCATCGAGGTGACGTGATTGTCACGAAGATTGCTTCGAAGCATAATGTTGCTGATCTGTTTACAAAGGCTCTCATGGCTAAAGTGTTTGAGGGTCATCTAGAAAGTCTGGGTTTACAAGATATGCGGTATGTTGTCTAGGGCAAGTGGGAGATGTTACTGGGGTATAGTGTATGCCCTAGTTTATTATGATTTTGTACTTTATTTGTATTATTCATTAGGCTCCCTAACCTTAAGGACAAGTGGGAGATTGTTGGGATTGGTGTCCTAAATCTCTTGTAATCTCATAGTTTGTAAACATTGTATAAACATATTGTTGTTAATAAAATAAGTGTTATTTTATAAGCATACACTCAATCCAATAAACTAAGATCCGAGGTTATTTTATGTAATTTAAACAAGTAGGTGGAGACATACAAGTGGATCTTGTTTAAATAATAACTAAACGGTGTGTAGTAGATGGATAAGACTGGGTACTTTATCCTGGTGATACTATAGATATGACTCGCTTTGTAGTTGTTATAAGTGTTGTAAAGTGTTACAAATGATATGATCCTGATCATTCATGTGGAGACATGTGAGCGGAGGTATCCTATACAAAGAGTTTGTATAAGACCGAACTATGAAATGATTAATCTCTTTATATAACGTCGTTAATAATAGAGACTTACATTTCACTAGATTGATCATAAGTGATATGACTTGAATCTTGAGTGAGTTGTGAACTTCTGCTCATGAAGGTAGTCCTTTGATTTGTATGAGTAAGAGTGGCCAGATTGCCAACTCAACAAGCCTACCATTTTGGGGATTCGTTTGACTTGGGAGTTGGGAACACAGCTACACAAGACGGAATTCACTCCTTCCCCAATGTAGAGGCAAGTAGATAAATTGCTCCCTTAAGGGCTGATTCTAGGTCTTGAACATAGTGGCCACACCCTCTCCTGGCCTGAGAGGGACTTGATCATAGTGGGACCATGACTTATTGTTCATTAGAGGAATTAGTGGTACTTAAGGAGTTAGATGTAACTACAGGAGCAAAACGATATTTTGGTCTGGCTATAATTATGAGTAATTTGTGAAGGGTCATCGCACGTTTGATTGGTTATATCCAATGGACACAGAAGTTTATCTATAGTGCGAAGAGTGCAGTTGTCGGTCTTTAGTGGGGCGACCGATAGTTAATGGATGTCGGGTAATTTAATTAAAGAGTTTAATTAATTGTACGAGTACCATTAGAGCTTCAATCTACAGGTCCGTAAAGTCCCCTCTATAGCTCAACATGGATTTAATTGAGAATTAAGTTTGGATTAATTTGAAGGCTCAAATTAATTGAGAGAATTAATTATATATGATATAATTAATTAAATTAATTATATATGAGGTATAATTATATAATGTATTTGATACATTATAATATAAGGTAATATGAGAGGAATTTGAATATGATTCAAATACTAATTATATGAGTGAGATTCATGTAATTAAATTTAATATAAATTGATTTATATCGGGAAGAATTAAATATTGGATATGATCCAAATATTAATTATATGGATGAGATTCATATGAGTGAATTTAATATAAATATGATTTATACTAAATGTCATGTATTGTTGAGAGAAAATAAAATCTATAGGTTATGTTGTATTTGATGCAATATAAAACTATAGGCTATATGTTATATTTTGATATAACATATAGTGTGTATATATAATAAAGTAGTTATTATATATATATATATATATATTAATAATTTAATAGAAATTAATTAAAGGGAAAGAGTTACAACTTTCTTTCCCCATTCTTTCAATTAATATACGTGGGATTGAAGCAGTTGGAGATTCATCTTCTTCCTTAATTCTCTCTGAGAGAAGAGTTCTCTCTGAAAAAGTTTTGTAGAGAAGAAAAGTTCTTCTCTTCCCTCTCCTCCTCTCCATCTCCTTCCCTCTTCCAAGGATTCAAGCAAAGCCCACAACTCTTGCTCGAATCCTTTATCCCAAGAGAATACAAAGGGTTCTCAAGTGGTAGTGTCTCTTTTGAAGAAGGAGTTCCATTCGTGGCTTATTCAAGGGAGTACTTGAAGAAATGGTTCTGCAAAGGTAAGGCTTTCTAAAACCCTAAGTAATTTTTTTAAAGCATGCTATAATTTGTATAAATGCATATCTTGTTCTTGTTTTACTATAAAACTTATATTTAATGAAAAATGGAAATTTGGGTCGATCCTGCTTCCGCTCAAAGGATCTTTTTCAAAAATTTCCTTCATTTGTATCGATAAATGCAACTTTCTTAGAGGAAGACCAAATTAGAGAACATAGACCAAGAAGTAAAATCGTATTAAATGAACTTACCAAAGAAACTACTAAAATTTCAACAAGAGTTGTTGAAGAAGGAAGCACTTCAATAAGAGTTATTAATATTGCTTCATCCAGTCAAGCTCAACCTACTCATGAGTTGAGGGAGCCTCGACGTAGTGGTAGGATTGTAAACCAGCCTACTTGCTATTTGGGTTTAATAGAAACTCAAGATGTCATACAAGATGATGACGTTGAGGATTCATTGACCTACAAGCAGGCAATGGGTGATGTAGACAAAGATGAGTAGATTAAAGCCATTAATCTAGAAATGGAGTCTATGTACTTCAATTTTGTCTACAAATTGTAGATAAACCTAATGGGGTTAAACCTATATGTTGCAAGTGGATCTATAAGAGAAAAAGAGGTGTAGATGGAAATGTGTAAACCCTTAAGGCGAGATTAGTAGCAAAGGCTTATACCCAGGTTGAGGGAGTGGACTATGAGAAAACTTTCTCACCTGTTGCTATGCTAAAATCTATCGAGATTCTCTTGTTCATTGACACATATTATGACTATGAAATATGGCAAATGGATGTCAAGACTGCCTTTTTGAATGGTAATCTTGATGAGATAATCCACACGTCTCAGCCAGAAGGATTCATTGAATAAGGTCAAGAGCAAAAGGTTTGCAAGATAAATTCAGTCTATTTATAGATTGAAATAAGCATCTTGATCTTGGAATATGAGGATTGACGTTGTGGTCAAATCTTATGGCTTTGATCAAAATGTTGATGAACTTTGTGTTTACAAGAAGATCATCAACAATTCAGTAACTTTCTTAGTGTTGTATGTGGATGATATCCTACTCATTGGGAATGATGTAGGTTTCTTTAAGAAACTAAGGAATGACTAGCTGCTTAGTTTAAATGAAATATTTAGGTGAAGCACAATTTGTTCACTAGGGATCGTAAGAACAAATCACTAGCCTTGTCTCAAACATCATATATTGACAAAATACTTGTCAGGTATTCAATGCAGAATTTCAAGAAAGGTTTATTACCTTTTAGGCATGAAATTATTTTGTCTAAGGAATAATGTCCTAAGACACCTCAAGAAGTTGAGGAAATGAGACGGATTCCCTATGCATCTGTAGTAGATAGCCTTATATATGTCATGTTATGTATTAGGCCCGACATCTGTCATGCAGTAGAAGTGGTCAACAGATATCAATCCAATCCAGGACTTGATCACTGGACAGTGGTTAAAACTATTCTCAAGTATCTTAGGAGAATGAGAAACCATATGCTTGTGTATGACACCAAGGATTTGATCCTTCCAGGATATACTTTGATTTTTAGACTAATAAGGATTCTAAGAAATCCACATCAGGATTAGTTTCCACTCTGAATGACAAGGTTATAGTATGGCATAGCATTAAGCAAGGATGTTTTGCAGATTCCACTATGGAGGCAGAATATGTAGTTGCTTGTGAAGTGCTAAATAAGTTGTTTGGTTTAGATAATTCCTGATGGATTTGAAAGTCGTTCCAAACATGACCTTGCTCATCACCCTGTATTGTGATAATATTGGCGTTGTGGCAAATTCTAAGGAGTCTCAACGTCATAAACAAGGAAAACATATTGAGTACAAATATAATCTCATTAGGGAGATTTTGCAAAGAGGTGATGTGATCGTCACAAAGATCATTTTGAAGCACAATGTTGTTGATTACAAAGCTTCTTACGACTAAAATTTTTCAAGGTCACCTGGAAAGTCTGGGTCTACGAGATATGAGTCATCTAATATAGGGAAACTGGGAGATTTTATTGGGTATATTGTATGCCCTAGTAAATTGTATTGTATTTGGTACTCTACATCCCGCTCGCTTTAGGACAAGTGGGAGATTGTTGGATTTAGTTTCATAAATTTCGTATATCTTGTAGTTTGTTTTTTCAAAGAACAAATTATTTATTTAATAAAATACGAGGTATTTTATTTGACATTCAGACTACATTAATTCAATCCAATAAACTAAGATCCAAGGTATGATGTCACTTGGATAGTATGTGGTAGACATACAAGTGGTTAATGTTCAAGTTATAACCTAAAAGGTCTGTAGTAAATGGATAAGGTTGGGCGCTTTATCCTGGTAACACTACGGATATGACCCACTTTGTAATTATTACATGAGTTGTACATGTTACAGAAAATATGAGCCATATTGTTCATGTGGAGACATGTGAGTGGGAGCATTATGTATAAAGAGTTTGTACAAGACCAAACCGTGAAATGATTGGTTTCTCTTTATAACACCATTACTTAAAGAAACCAATATTTCACTAGGATGACCATAGGTGACTTGACCTTAATCATGAGTGAGTTGTGAACTCCTATTTATAAAGGCAATTTTGATTTATATGAGTGAGAATGGCTGTGTTAGTCGACTCAGCAAGCCTATCATTTTGAGAATTTGTTCGATTAAAGAGCTGGGAACACACCTACATAAAAAGAAATTCACTCATTCCCGATCATAAGGAAAGTAGTTAAATTGCTCCCTTAATAGTTGATTCTGGATCTTAAACAATGAGGCCTCAACCTCTCACTGGCCTGAGAGGTGTTAGTTTATAGTTGAGCCATAAACTGTTTGTTCATTAGAGGAATCAGTGTTATTTAAGGAGTTAGATGTAACTACAGGGGTAAAATAATATTTTGACTCATTATAGTTATGAGAAATTTGTGAAGGATTGACTCATTGTTGATTGGTTATATCCGTGGACATAGAAATACATCTACAGTGCGAAAAGCACAACTATCAGTCTTTAGTGGAATGATTGGTAGTTAATGAATATTGATTAATTTTATTAAGTAGTTCAATTAAATTATCTCATGTCATTGAAGTTTCTAATCTGTTGGTTCATAAGGTCCCCTTGTTAGCTCGCTAAGATTAGTAATGAGGATTGATTTGAATTTTTCAAATTACTTTAAGAAATTTTGTACTAATATGATTAATATATAGTATATTCTGATACATTATAGAATATGGTTAATTATAGATATAATCTACAATCCAAACTATATAAGAGAGATATATTTGAATGAGATTCGAATATTAAATTCATATAAATTAGATTCATATAGAATTATAGTATAAAAGAGATGTATGCGATCGTTTGTGTTCGTGAAAATTTGCTCAAGAAGGTGGCCGCATAGAGCCGGCGCATCAAGGTGAAAGCTTAATAAATCACGATGGGACAGAAAGCTATGCGATTGTTTGCATTCGTGAAAATCTATGCGATCGTGAAAATCTGCTCAAGAAAGTTATGCGATCGTTTGCGTTCGTGAAAGCTTAATAAATCACGATGGGACAGAAAACTATGCAAGGCTATGCGATCGTTTGCGTTCGTAAAAATCTGCTCAAGAAGGTGGCCGCATAGAGCCAGTGCATCAAGGTGAAAGCTTAATAAATCACGATGGGATAGAAAGCTGATGACGGTCGATTCCGAATTAAGTTGACAAGCCGTTAACAACATTGTAGCAAGTACACTCAACTTTTCGGTGACAATTATCTGGCGCATCAGATAGAGAATTAATGCCATCCCATCAGTGCAATCATATGAGAGAAAAAGCTCTTCACCCTGAAGATCTATAAATACTGAAGGCCACCTTCGTTTAAGGAGTTCGATCGAGTTCGCTCAGTTTAGAGAGTTCACCATATAGATGATAGTTAGCCTTGTTCTTAGTTTTCTTATACTTAGAAGGCGGAAGCGAGAAAAGGGAAAAGATGCTGGAAGATCGTCCTGGTCAGCTCGAGAGAGTGCCAGGGAGCGTGGAAAACAGAGAGCGGGTCGACTCTTGCGAGAGCAAGAATATATTTTGAGCAGAGTAGAGAAGAACAGTGTAAAAGCCTTGGGAAGCAAGAAATTGCTACCAGGCTCTTTATCTTTCTTTCACATTGTCATTCTGTATTTTGATTTCATATATAGAATGGAACTTGTATTTCTACATTTGTTCACTCTCTTTAAAATACGCATGAGTAGCTAAAACTATCGAATGGGTTGAGAAGTACTTAGCTAACATGACCTAGGATCTTCATTGCATGCGATCATCTTGTCTTATGTTGCACCCATCACCCTTTAGAGCTGCTTGAGAGAGAGTCTAAAGAAAGAACCTAAGACTTGAGAGAGCTAGGTTAGAATCTAGACTCGAGAGAGCAAGATTAGATCTGCATAAGCAAGAGATAGAGACTTAGAGATAAGCTCTATTTGCCAACATGCATCGCATGTACCCTAGAGATAGGTTATGGTAGTATGCGGTCGCCTTGTGTATATGTGTGTCATTCATCATCGCATAGACAAGAATAGAGGCTTGAATGTAGGTCCTATAGACATCATCGCATACATCACACGCGTTCTAAAACTAGAAGCCATAGCATTTGCATTGATAGATGACTTGCTGTTGTATGTATGTAGCAGGATCGCATAACATGAACGCAATCTTAGGAAGTGTTAGCTAAATCCCTTCTCAACCTGTTCCCCCGCATACTCATCAAATCTTTTGTATTATTAACTCTTTTCTCAAATCCACCGCATAGATTTTATACTTCAAACATATATCAACCAACACATTGTTTTATTTGCCACTTCAAAGAGGTCTAAAATTACTATCGCATATTGTTTCCTTAGTCTCTATGTTCGACCCTGGGCTTACCAGGCAATTCAGTAGGATTTATACTTGGATCTTGCTGAGAAAACTTGCATGCACAACGCATATTTCACCATCGCATTCTACACTATTATTTCATCGCATTAAACACGCATCACATATAAATATGTGATATTTATATATTAATTAATTAACTCTAATATATATAGTTATTTAATTATGTTAATTGATTAATTAATGGTTAATTAATCAATTAACAAATGGTGGAGAGTGAAAAGCTTGGAGAGGGGGTTACTATCTTCCTATAAATATACGATTATAACTCTTTTAGGGTAAGGTTTTTTTTGTGTGAAATTTAACCCTAGCATCCACCCTCATATTCTCTCTACTCTCTATATTCTACTCTCTTAAGAACATTCCCTCAACCTTCATTCCCTCTTTTAAGGTGTTAGAGCCCACACATCTAGCTCATTGGAATCCTAGAGTATAATGGGGAAACTCTTGCAATGGTGTCTTTGTTCATTGAGAGGTTTGAGTTTATACGTGATCAAAGGAGAGGAAAACGTGTAGAAGGGGAATCTTCAAGGGTGAGTTCTCTTCTTTCCTTTCTTCCTCATTAGAAGCATGCTTAGTTTATTGAATGTTTATTCTATGTTTTTATGATTTAGTTCACTAATTTTGTGTTTTATAAAATCAATTTTCAAATTGCATGACAATCACATACTTCCGTGGGAATCCGATTCCCTTCCCTCTTCAACTTGTGCTGCCATTCTTGTTTTTAGTTTCTTCTCTCTACTCTTAAACTTTCTTTCTTTATGTTAACCTTTGCTCCCATCCACTCCTGCTTTCTCTCATATACATAAATATATATGAGATAAAGAGAGAGCATACAATAAATAGACAAAACACCATCCTCTTTCTTTCTTTTCAAACATCTTCAACCCAATAGACTAAACTACATAATAGTTTCCAAATTTTATCAAAATAATCTGCACTATATCCAAAAACTTTAGTATAAATGGAAAGAAACCTACAAAGCAATCGATCAATTGGGCTAAAAGGAGAAACCCATCTTTGAGAATTTAAATACAGATAAGCAATTAATTGGATTAGATGCAATTCTGTAACCTTTCCTTTATAGACTGTTTGATTTTTGGATGGGTTGAAGTTTAGAAAAATGAGTATTTGATATCCAAAATGGTTGAACTAGTAGTCTAACATTTACTTTAATTTAATTTGGTTGATACTCCAATCATAGTGAGTGATATCAAATTTTACATGATACAATTGTATCAAATTATGAGTGTTAAGCCATCTGTTATCCCAGATGACTATGATCAACTTGTTTGCAATCACAAACTACTCAGAATTAATGGTCAAGACTCAGAGGAGGCTGTATGCTTAAGGCTCGAAAACTCTTATGTCGTTTACTTGATGGCAGCTCAATCGTGTAGACGAAGCTCCAAGAACTAAACGATAGTTCAATTATGTAAACGATAGAACGAAGCGCTAGACGATTGTGTAGACGACAGTTGATTAGAGCTAAACGATCGTATAGATGACAACTGAAGAGCTAAACGATCGTATAGATGATGTGATTCGGAGCTAAACGATCGTGTAAGATCCAAACATGGCGGAACAACCAAGAAATGGAGCACCAAATGAAAATAATATCATGGCAAATCTCATCCTATTGGCGAACGACCGCAATAGGCCCATTTTGAACTATGCATCGCCCAACCTCTATGATTTCTCACCAGGAATCATAAGTTCAGCTCTTGACGGATCGAGGTTCGAAATGAAACCAGTGATGCTGCAGATGATCCAAACTGCCAGATAGTTTGGCAGTAGGTATGGCGAGGATCCGCACGCCCACCTCCGGAGTTTCATTGAGATCTGTAACACCTTCGTGTTCCCAAACATCTCCGTTGATGAGGTTCAATTAACATTGTTTCCATTTTCGTTGTGTGACCAGGCACAAAAATGGGCTTATTCTCTTGAACCAGGGGAGATTACATCATGGGAACAAGTAGTTGAGAAGTTCATGAAGAAGTACTTCCCTCCGACGGAGAATGCCAGAAGAAGAAAGTTGATCACCAATTTTGAACAGGGTATTGATGAATCGCTTAGTGATGCCTGAGCAAGGTTTAAGAGACTGGTAAGAGATTGCCCGTATAATGGCTTACCAAACTGCTTACAGATGAAAATTTCCTACCACGGATTAAACCCTGCATCTGCGACGACTGCCAATGCGGCAGTAGCTGGAGGTCTGCTAGATAAAACTTACATGAGGCCAAGAATATACTTGATCGCATTTCTAAAAATCATGAAGACTGGAGAGAAAGTGATCAAAGATTGAGAATCAATGACAGTGACGCGAATAACGGGGCCATCGAATCTCTTCAGAACCAAATGACTACAATGATGAATTTGATACAAGGAATCGCAATCAGTAGCCCAGGAACGCATAGTGGGCAAGTCAACGCAATCAACCAGACGATTGTAAGTTGTGTTACTTGGGTGAAGGCCATCCAATGGAGGAATGCCCGAGAAACCCACAGTAAGTCTATTTTGTGAAGAATAATCTTTTTTCCAACACATACAACCCTGGGTGGAGAAACCACCCTAACTTCGCGTGGAAAAATCAACAACAAAATTTTCAATCAGTGGTGCAAAAAGAAGGCCCACCCGGATTTTTCCCGCGAACAAACGGTTAAACACAAAACCAAGCCAACAGTTCGCAGGTGCCGCAATCTTCATCTTTGGAAAGTTTATTGAAGCAATATATTGAAAAGAATGAAACAATGCTTCAAAATCAAGCGACGTCTATCTGCAACCTAGAAATTCATATAGGCCAGATTGCGAGCGAACTCAAGAATAGACCACAAGGGGCACTGCCGAGTTCAACAGAACTCCCGCGCAACCCAGGGGGTACGGGAAAAGAGTAATGTCAAGTTGTGACATTGTGGAGTAGAAAGACTGTGGCGGGGGAGAAGAATGAGCCTAGTCATCCTACTCTAATTGCGATGGAACAAGGGATTGCACTGACTCAAGGAGAAATAGAAGAAAATGAGGCGAAGGAACCAGAAATTGCATCCACTTCGGAGCCGAAAGAACAGGGGACCGTGAGAATACAGTTGCCACCATTCCCTTAGAGACTCAAAAAGAAGAAAATGATGAGGTACAGTATCAACGCTTCATGGATATGCTAAAACAATTGTATATTAACATTTCGTTCACTGAAGCAATTGAACAGATGCCCACATATGCGAAGTTTCTAAAGGACATGGTGACAAAGAAGAGAAACATTGGTAAGTTCGCAACGGTGGCATTGACACAAAGTTCAGAATCCATAATTCCACAAAAAATGCGCGACCCTGGAAGTTTCACTATACCCTGCTCTATTGGAGCGTTATACATCGGTCAAGCGCTTTGCGATCTTGGGGCCAGCATTAACTTGATGCCCCTGTCAATTTTTAAGCAATTGAATGTGGGGCAGCTGGCGCCCACGACGGTGACTCTTCAATTAGCGGATAGATCTCTGATGCATCTAGAGGGGAAGGTGAAGGATGTTCTAGTTACCATCCACAAATTTATATTACCAGCAGACTTCATCATCCTGGACTATGAAGTAGACAAGGATGTACCCATCATCCTGGGACGACCATACTTGTAGCATAGAACAGACTTGGTGTGGTTGAAGTCATTAGGTACATTAGAGATCCCGCTGCTTGGGAATAGGGAACAACCTTCATATAGTTTAAGTGATCTTCATCTGAACTTTTTGGATTGTTTGCAACTGAGAGCTTGAAGTGAGGTGCAAGTGGAGTGCCAACTAGTTTAGCACCCTCCATTTTGAACCTCTGCAATATTTTTCCACAATATTCTGATTGACTAACATGTAATCTGTCATGATTTCTATATCTTTCAATCTCAATGCCTAGAATCCTTCTTGATTCTCCTAGGTCTTTCATATCAAACTCTTTCTTTAGAAGCATTTTATCCTTCCAACTCTTCTTTGGAACTTTCGGCCAACAGCATGTCATCTACATAAAGATGTAGATAAACCGGTTCCTTACAACTAGAGTTTGTATACACACACCAATCATATGAGCTTCTCTTGAACCCCATTTTAAAGATCACTTCATCAAACCTCTCATACCAACATCTGTGTGACTGCTTGAGCCCATAGATAGACTTATTTAACAAACACAACAAGTCTTTTCTCCCTTTTTTACATATCCTTGAGGTTGCTTCATGTAAATAGTCTCATTCAACAATCCATGTAAAAAGGCTGTCTTCACATTCAATTGGTCTAACTCCAAGTCCTTTTGAACAATTAAGGAGAGGAATAGCCTAATGGATGTGTGCTTCACCACTGGATAAAAGACCTCAGTGTAGTCAATTCCTTCTTTTTGTGTGATCCCCTTAGCAACTAGTCTTGCCTTGAACCTAGACTTTTGAACCCCTGGAATTTCTTCTTTGAATTTTTAAATCCACTTACATGAAATAGGTTTGTACCCTTTAAGCAAAGGTACTAGTCTCCAGGTGACATTTTGGTTGAGGGACTTCATTTCATCATTCATTGCCTTAATCCACTGTTTAGCATCAGGGCTACTTGTTGCTTCCTCAAAGCTGGTGGGTTCATTGTTTCTTAATGAAATGGCAACACTTAAAGCAACACTAGTAAAGTCAGATTCTTGATATCTTGCCAGTGGCACAATAGTTCTTCTAGTTTCGTCTCTTGCTAATGAGTAATTCTGTAAGTCTCCATGTGTCTCTACTTGTTCACTTGATACATGTTCACTAGTTTCAGCAATGTCCTCGCCAATAAATTAGATTTTGAGAGGAAGTAGAAGCTTCATGATCATTTTGAGGCTCTATCTCAAACCTTGTGCTACTTGTCTTTGACATAGATATAGTTGGTTGTTCAGACATCATAAACATTTCATTCTCTTTGAATACCACATCTCTACTGTTTACACATCTCTTCTGAACAGGATGCCACAGCCTATAACCCTTCACTCCCAGTGTAAAGCCTAAGAACATGCATTTTACAGCCCTAGGTTTCAACTTACCTTGGCTTTGATGCATATAGCCTACACATCCAAATACCTTCAAGTGTTCCAGCTTAGAAGATTGTCCTGTCCAATTTTCTTCAGGAGTTTTCAGCTCTATGGACTGATGTGGGCACCTATTTAGAGTGTAGATAGTGTAGGAAATAGCTTCAGCCCAATATTTTTCAAGCAAAAGTGCATCGGACAGCTGATATCTAACCCTCTCAAGCACGGTTCTTTTTAATCTTTCAGCTACTCCATTTTGTTGAGGTGTATACCTCACTGTTCTGTGCCTCACCATGCCATTCTCCCTGCAAAACAAGTTAAATTTCTCTCCATAAAACTCTAAACCATTGTTAGTTCATAAGTGTTTAATATGTTTAGAGGTATGTTTTTCAATCAAGGTCTTCTATTCTTTGAATCTACTAAACACTTCATCTTTGGTTTTTAGAAAGTAAACCCAACTCTTCTTTGAGTAATCATCTACAAAGAAAAGAAAGTACCTTGCTCCACTTAGAGATGGAGAGTGACCTGGCCCCCATAAGTCTGAATGCACGTATTCAATTTTCTCTTTGGAGGCGTGTTGTCCTTTAGGGAAGTCTTGCCTTGTTACTTTGCCTAGTATGCAATGATCACAAAATTTTAAGCTGACTCCAACACCCTTAGGAAGAATTCCCTATTTTGAGAGTACTTGCAGCCCCCTCACACTGATATGAGAAAGCCTTTTATGTTATAACTCATCTTCAGTGGGTTCTTCATCAGTTGTAATCAAGGCCGAATGTGCCATTTGCACATATTTGATGACATACAAGCCATTTACTTTGGTTGCCACCAATACTACTTTTAAATCTTTAATTATTTCAAAGGTGCCTCCGACACCTCTATACTCACAGCCAATAGCATAAAAAATCCCCAATGATAAGAGATTTCTCTTCAAAGTAGGAACATGCCTCACATTCCTAATCAATTTCACTGAACCATCTTGCATCTTCAAGGATATAGACCCTATTTTTCCCCTTGTTCTGTTGGTTTAGCTTCCTCTTCAAGACATAGCAGTCCTTCTTCATGTGTCCCATTTTGTGGCAAAAATGACACTTAATCTTGGAGTTGTCACCACTATTCTACTTCCCCTTCCCGTTATTCTTTGTTTTCCCCTTTGAAAACAAGCCTTCTCCTCCTTGCTGATCTTTCTTGCTCATTTGTAACTCTAGTTCTTTGACTCTTACTGCTAATATGATTGCTTCTGTTGTTATTCTTTCTCTACCGTACTTCATGGCTATCTTGATATCTTTGAATGATTCTGGTAGAGAGTTAAGAAATATGAAAGACTCATTTTCTTCCCCAATATTGTCTCCTATTGATCTGAATTCTGAAGACAATTTCTTGAACTCGTTCAAATTATCAGTGAAGGACTTTGCAACATCTATCTTGTATGTGAAAAATATTTCCCTCAAGAAAGCTTTGTTAGGCAAGTCTTTGTTGAGATAAATCTCATTCAGTTTGTTCTAGAGGGCATAGGCAGTAGGTTTGTTAACAATCTGCCTTAAAACACTATATGTGATATTCAAGACAATGGTTCCATAAGCATTTACTTCGATTGTCTTTTTCTCTGTCTCGGTGAGTGTTTTAGGGTATTTTATAGGGTCTGTAATGGCAGAAGAGCCTTCTGCTGTCCCAAGACTGCTTTAATCTTCACTTTCCACAGTTCAAAGTCTATCTTTCCATCAAACTTCTCGATTTCATATCTAGTTGTAGCCATTCTTGATCTTCAAGATTGACTTATCTGATTATAATATGCAAGAATTCAAATCTTGGATCTATCTTGAACTGTTCACTGAGCTCTAGTACCACTTATTGTCCCAGATGACTATGATCAACTTGTTTGCAATAAAAAACTACTCAGAATTAACGGTCAAGACTCAGGGGAGGCTGTATGCTTAAGGCTCCAAAACTCTTTTATCGTTTACCCAATGACAGCTCAATCGTGTAGACGAAGATCTAAGAACTAAATTATAGTTCAATTATGTAAACGATAGACCAAAGTGCTAGATGATCGTGTAGACGACAGTTGATTAGAGCTAAACAATTGTATAGACGACAGCTGAAGAGCTAGACGATCATATAGACGATGAGATGCGGAGCTAAACACGATGCGATAGGAGCTAGGCGATCGTGTAAATGATACTTAAGTAAATGCTAATCGATCGTAGAGTAAGAAAGAAAGAACACGAGTGTTTAAGTGGTTCAACCAAAGGCCTACGCCCACCGTGCAAATCGGGAGGGTCTCTTTTATTGCTTCTTCTTCAAAGTTATTACAGAATGAATGCCTTGGTCTCTCTCGTACATTATTCTCACATTGATTTTCCTTTTATACACAGACGCTCATGGTTAACGATGAAGCTCTGGTGGTTACAACAACATAACAGAAAGAAGACGACAACGTTTTAACTGTCTGCAATCTTGTTTTCTTGTCTTAGGTTCTTTCTATAACACCATCCCAAAGTTACATTTTCAAATGTTGCTATGTAATTACAATAACTCTGCTAAAACAAATACAAAACATCGACAGAATGAAGAGAAACATGGTGTTGGCACTGGCGCTAGGAGTTTGCAGGAGGATGAGGCTTCTCCTTCTTCCACATTGAATACATTCAATGTGATTGCCCAATCTGGAAGACGCATCTTTTAAAAAGAAGAAAAAAAACACAATCATTAAAATTTTATGTGATGCTTCATTGGGTTGAAAAATGAAAGAAGATGGAGAATGATAGAGAAAAGTGGAGATGAGGGAGAAACAGGAGAGATATAAGAGATATTAAAAATAGGGAAATTATATCAAATGGTAAAACCGCTCAAAATATTTACAAAATATAGTAAAATTTCATAACTATCACAGATAGACGCTGATAGACATTCATAGACTTCTATCAATGTTAATCAATATACACTGATAGTTGTGAAACTTGGCTATATTTTATAAATATTTTGGTTAATTTTTAGTTTTGAAACTTGGCTATATTTTGTAAATATTTTGGTTATTTTTTCTCAATTTGAAAATAGCCCTTAATAATATATTTTTTTTTTCATGCCATCCTTGCCACATCATCCACCTAGTCAATTTCATGAATAAATTTAATGGTGTAATTGTAGAGGGACCTTTTAAACATATTATTAAAAATTTAGGGACTAAAATCATTAATTTGAAACATTAAGACCAAATTTCTTAAAATTCAAAGACCAAAAAGTATTTTTATCATATAGATATATTCTAATAATATTAGAAATTGGAGTTGATTTGAGTCAAGCCAAATTTTTAAAAGTGTAGGTCGAATCTAACCTAACCGGAAAAAAAACCATTAGAAAATCCAACCTAATCAACCCCGAAATTAAAACTAACCCAATCCAACCTTTACAATTTGGGTTGGGTAGTCTGGGTTGTTTAGTTAGTTGACTAATTTAAATACCCCTAATAACAAGGGCCAAAGGAAGCATTTTTTTTAAAATTCAAGGCCTAGAATGGACGCTATTGAAAGTTTGGGTATCAAAATAGAAGAAGAAGATTTAAACATTTTTGGTTAAATTATAAAAAATGCCCCTGAACTTTATACTTTGTGTCAAAAATGCCCCTAAAGTTTCAAAATTTTCAAAAATACCCTTAAACTTTCAAAAATGTTAAAAAAAAAAATACCATTACTATTAGTTTTGGATGGAAACCGTTAAAACTTTATTTAAAAAATACCCATGAACTTTCAAAACGTTTCAAAATACCTCAACCATTAGTATCTGAACAAAAACTGTTAATTTCCCGTGACAAAAATGACTTAAATTTTTTTTTAAAAAAATTAAAAATGTTCATACCATTAATATGACAATCAATTTGTTTGAAGTTTTTTTTAAGCTCAAAAAAACCAATTTTAAAATAAATTATATAGATATCCTCATTTTTTTCATACAGATGCTCTCATATTTCTCTTAATTTTCCAAATCTTAGTTTATACCAGTTTTTTCAACAACCAAAATTTTAAGTTAAAACATAAAATGCCACAAAATTTAACAAAATTCCAAAATCAAAATTTCCTCTTGAAACATATCAAAATCATAAATAGTCAAGTAAAAAAAGTATTTAGCTATTAACGCACACTCAACTACTGACGTACAATTTTGTGAAAATATTTTAATCTTAAAATCATTTGGTGCTTTATCTATTATCTTTCTTCTTATTATAGTTGATATACCTTAATGAAAGTGTGCAATCTTGTTTATTTATTTATTTTAGATAAAAAAAAGTATCAAATAGTTAACAAAAATGAAAGTAAGAGGGTATTGAAGAAGGGAGAGGAGAAAAAGATCGAAAATAGAGAGGTAAGACGATATTAACAATTTTTGTTTATATAATAGTAAGAGTATTATTTTTTTATTTTTCATTTTTAAATTTAATAGTATTTTTGAAACTTTTGAAAGTAGAGAAGTATTTTTGACATAAAATATTAATCGCTTCTAGTCAAAATTAACGGTAAGGATATTTTTAAATTTATTTTGAAAGTTTAAAGGTATTTTGAAGTTTTTTGAAATTTTAGGAACATTTTTTTAATGTAAAGTAGAAAGTTGAGGGACATTTTTTTTATAATTTAGCGATTTTTTTTTAACCTTCTATCTACCGCACCCGACTTGTCACTCTCGAGCTCGAAACTCGTCCGTCTTGCTTTGGCACATAATTTAGGTTATTATTTTACCTTCGTCTCTTTCATTCTCTCTTTCTTCTATCTCTGCCCTTCAATCTTAATCTCTCTTTCCGCTCACTCTTCTTCTTCTTCTTCTCAACCATTCTTGTTCAGTCACTCAGCTTCTCTTTCGATTCTCCCACCCACTTTCTGATCTTAACCATTCTTCTGCGGAGCTTCAATTTTGGTAAGTTCCATCCTTCCCTTCCCTTCTCTCCTTCATATCTGCAATTCGCGATTAGAAAACACTTGCACTAAGAATTAGTAAAGAACTTCTAAATATTGAAATACCCAAAATCAAGGCAAGCTTAATGGTACATAGTAAAACATGTAAAAGGAGGTTGGTTATCTGTTTTTGCTAGTAATGAGATTGTGAATATTAAATTTGGCCGACGTAGTTGCCAGCGTATCTGCCTGCATTTATTCACGTTGTTTGATTCTTACTTTTGTTATACTGGGGGTTTTTCACTTTTCTGGGAGAGTTTTGCAAATGGGTTGTCTTTCTTTTTGGTTCATAGCTAGGTCTGCGGCTGATTGCACAAGTGACTCACTGACTGTACCGTTCAATTTTAGTCACTCAATTCAGAGAATCATTTGCGCCAAAGCTTAAAGATGAGAGCTGCTGGTTTGCTACACTTCGCCCGTGTCTTCTTCATGTCAAATCGTAGTCTCATCACTACTCAAAGGTACCCTTCGAATCTGTATTTTTGAGCTTGAATGAATATGTCTTCACTTATTTAACAGATTTGCATGTGTTTCTTTCTCTGGTTTGTTTTGAGATATGTTCAGTGAATAATTTTAAGTTAGAATGTTTGCACGAGCTGCCCTATCTATGATTCTTTGTCTGTCACTTATTGAGAATGGGTCATCCAGAAGTTTTGTTTTATATAGGGTTCAGGTTTCATTCCCAAGGAAACCCTTTTCTTGCCGAGCAAAATTTGGTTAGTGCTTCAGTTTGAAATTCCATTGATGTTGTCATTGACTTGTTGTAGTTACTTAATCTCTTGATGAAGTCATGTGGTCTCTTGACCATGCTAAGTACTATGTTTTGATGATCTAAAATAACAGATTCTGAGATTGATGGATCAGCCAACATAAAGATTGTTTCTCCAGCCCTTCTAACAGCAGAAAAAGAAGAGGCCAAGGCAGTTTTAACCTTGTTTTTAAAGAAACAAGGTCTAAGCAATGCAATTGCTGCAAGAACAATAAACAAGTCTGATCTCTTCATTGACCATCTTGTCTTGAGGCTTCATTTGATTCATAAATCTCGGTATCTAGTAGGTACAATTTTAATGTACTTGTTATCACCAATCACAGTGCATTTGATTTAGTTGGATAAAGAAATGACAATGCCAGAAACTATAATCTAGTTCATATGACTATGCAGGACGAGAGTTGACTACACTTGAGATTAGAGATGCTTTGAATCCTTATCTTGAGTCCCTTTTTGAAGAGCATGGGACTCATCTCGTGCATGCTGTAGAAAACTTTCCGAATCCTCCTATTAAGGAAAAAATTGCTACTAGAGTTCCTGTCTCAAATTCAACAATTGACACGAAGAAGCTGAGAGCCATCTCTCGAGTGAGTGAAAAAGGTCCTACTGGAAAGCTCCGACCTCAGATACTTTACCTGATTGAGCATGGCTTAAATCTTGATCAAATTAAAGAAATTACTCGCAGATTCCCAGCATTTGCTTACTACAGCTTGGAGGGGAAAATAAAGCCTGTGATCGAGTTTTTTCTTGATCTTGGAGTGCCAAAATCTGATATCCCTGTTATCCTCAACAAGAGGCCTCAGTTATGTGGAATTAGTCTGACTGAAAATCTAAAACCAACCATGACATTCTTAGAAAACTTGGGCGTTGACAAGAAAAAATGGGCAAAAGTGATATACCGTTTTCCAGCTGTTCTCACCTACAGCAAACAGAAGGTTGAGACAACTACTAGTTTTCTTTATGAAATGGGACTCTCAGAGGAGAGCGTTGGTAAAGTATTGACCCGTTGTCCAAACATCATAAGTTACAGTGTTGAGGAAAAGTTAAGGCCCACGGCCAAATATTTTCACTCACTAGGAGTTGATGTTGCTGTCCTTCTCTATCGTTCCCCGCAGACATTTGGTCTTAGTATTGAGGCTAATTTGAAACCAGTGACACAATTTTTCTTGGAGAGGGGCTACAGCATGGAGGATGTTGGAACCATGATCTCAAGATATGGAGCCTTGTATACTTTCAGCTTAGCTGATAATTTAGTGCCCAAATGGGATTTCTTTCTAACCATGGGGTATTCAAAATTGGAGCTTATCAAATTTCCCCAATATTTTGGTTACAGCTTGGAGGGGAGGATTAAACCAAGGTATGCAATTATGAAAAAGAGCCAGGTGATGTTGTTACTGAACCAGTTGTTAACATTATCAGAAAGTGACTTCATCGAGACTGTGAAAAAGAAAGTGAACAAGTTGCTTCCCAAGAATTGACTGACTTTCTGTAAGAACAAGAGTACTATACTGGGAAGCTTTTATGATGACCTATATGATGTCCGGCCTTGTAAGTAATTCTCTTGCAGTGCTTTATCTGCAACAAGAGTTACCGTGTCTTGGGATGATCGGAATTCTGTCATTTGGTCTGGTTATAAGAAGAGATTAAAGTATCATGTGGTTCATTTTCCAGATCTACACCTTTCATCTTACTGTGAACTCTCATGAGTTTTCATACGTGGATATGGAAGACAATGCCTGGGGCGAGTTCTGTGTACCTGGCCTGGAGATGCTTTCTTGAATCTTGATTTGATCTATCCCTTTGGTCTTGATTTTTATTCTTATATTCATCATTTCCCACCAATGTAATAATTTTAGTACTCGAGTCTTGGTCTGTACAAAACTTTAAATTTTGGGAAAAATGTGAATTCTATATTTCTATATAAAAGATAATCTTCTCATTCTCTGAACTTCATTCAGCACACAAGCATTTGAACCATCGTGGCCTGTTCTAATGGTAAAAAAATCACGGGTTTTTAATAAATAATTCGAGGGAATGGGTCCAATCTCATGGTGGCTATCAATTTAGAAAGGTATTTTGTGTATGATCTATGATTCAAAAATTATTTCTAATACATGTTAAATTGTGAAGGGGTTGTAGGCTTGTAAATAAAACTACTCGTATTGAAACTAATGAAGCTACTTGCCCTTAGGAAAACAAACGAAATATAAATAAAGGGTGAATTATTTCTTTAATATTTAATAGTTATTTGGTTGATATTTATTTTTAAGTGCAAAAAATTTGTTGCAACCTTTTTTTTTAGTATGAGTGTTGGATTTATATATTGTAACGTCCTACTTTCTAGGATGGGTGTTGATTTACATGCAAATATAAATCTCAAAACGACTCTTTCATAAAATTTAACTAAATCTAAAAGAATTTCATAAAATAACTACTATTATAAAATCTAGAAAGTGACATAAGATCATTCTTCGGGATACCTCTAACTCAAGTTTGAAATAATTTAAACAAATAAATAAACGAATAAATAAATAAATAACCAAAGAATATTGAATGTTTGACCACTAAACCAAAACATGCCAATTTGAGAAAATAAGTGCAGAATCGATGTCAAGTCCCAAGGCTCCGTCACAGATTCCTCTTGTCATTTACTGTTTTGTCCTTTCCTTTACCTAAAAAATATAGAAAAGAGTGAGTATAAGAATACCCAGTAAGTGACCCACTACTAGGTCCACTAGGTTTATAGGTTAATATCCCTATCACGACAGAGGTGTGCATCTCGGCATAGACATAGACATAGGCATAAGGAGCAAACCCGAAGACATGCTTTCATAGGAAGTAACTCCGAAGAGACACCATAACATAATCGTAGGTGGTGATCCCATATGTAACGACCCAATCCCCTAGGACTCAAGTTAGGCCGTTACTATACATATGCATGCATAGAATTTCAAATGACATATTTTCCTAATGAAATAAATGCTAGATAAATAAAGTCAAATACAAGATTTCCATTAAAACCAAAAAATAAAAGTTCAATAACAAGTACCCATAAGTCATAAATAGATATAAATAAGTAGAACTTTAAAAGACTGAAACTAATTCCAAATGGTGAGTTTCAAACATCAAGACTGAAAGTTTAAAACATAAAAGAAATCTTAAGACATGAGCAGAAGCATAAAACTGGTGCCAGTGGCTCGATCATGGATTCCACTTGTCATTCGCCGATGTATCCTTACTCTTACCTGAAAGATAAAACATGAAAATGATGATGTTGAGTTTTATGTCTTAAAACTTGTGATTTGTAAACAATAAAATCATTCTGTAATTCAATAACGTTGTTATTGAATATATGAATTGTTTATTTCATTTTAGAAATAAATCCAATAAACTAAAAAGATCCATGACTATTATATGAGTACTTGAACTTTATGTGGAGACATAAAAGTGGATCAGGTTCGAGTAAATAGTCAAAATGAACTATAGTATATGAATAAGGTTGGGTTCTTTATTCTGGTAACCCTATTGGATGCAATCCACTCTGTAGTTATTACAAGAAGTTGTAAAGTGCTACAAATGAAGTGATCATGATTTGTACATGTGATGACATGAGGAATGAGGGTGTCATGTGCAATGAGTTTGCACAAGATTGGACCACGAAGTAAGTCACTCTTACTTTATAATGTTGTTTACTATTTAAGACTGATTATTTCAAAACGATGACCTAGGTAACTTGACCTTAATTCTGAGCTAACTATGAACTCCTGTTTATTCGGGATTATCCTTAAATTTGCATAAGTGAGGGTTGGTTCAACAACGCCAGCTCAATAAGCCTCCTATTTCAGGAGTAAACCGGGTAGATAGCTGGGGACAAAGGGTGCGAGATGGAATTCACTCCTACTCGTCTTCAGGGATAGTAGAGAGGTTGTTCTCTTAAGTGCTGACTCCGGGTCTTGAACAAGGGGTCCCACCCTCTCATCAGCCCGAGAAGAACTCAGTTTGATGATTGGATCACTAATCAACTGTTCATTAGAAGATCAGTGGGACTTAAGGAACAAGTGGTAATCTCGGGGTAGAATAGAATTTTGACCCAGCCGTTATTACGAACAACCTGTGAAGGGTTAACTTACTAATTATGGTTATATCGAGTGGACACAATATATCTACAATGAAGGGAGTGCAACTACGAGCTTTAGTAGAGTAACCCAGTAGTTAATGAATAGGGGTTAATTCGGTGTAAAGAGTTTAACCAATTAATCTCAGATCGTTGAAGCCCATGATCTGTAGGTCCATTGGGTCCCTCTACTAGATTACAAATGAATTAGCCTTAGAGTAGTGTGATAAGTTGATTTGAAACATTCAAATTAGAATTAAGGAAATTGGTAATTATATGTGATATAATTCCACGTTTAATTTTAGAATTAAATGGAATCGGAGAATCGATTAATATTTAAATATGATTTAAATATTAAATTCATGAATAAAGATTCATAGTAATGGAATTGGTGACAAATTAATTTAATATTTGATATTAAATTAATAAAATTATTTAATTACTTTATTAATTTTATTAGAAAATTAATAAAATCGTTTAATTAATTTATTAATTTTATTAGAAAATTAATTATTGAATTAATTTTTTAAAATTAATAAAATTTCATTTTTGGATTAAAATGGTTTTTTGATTTTGGAAATCAAAATAAAAGAAGAAATTTGGAAAAATAGAAAAGTGAGATTTTCCCATTTTCTTCCTAGCAGCTCACACACAATTTCATTCCTATTTAGCTCAATAATTCAAGCATGAGCTGTGATTCATGCAAGGCTGTTAGTTGTATAAAAGTCATGCAATATAAGGCTGGAATTTTGAGTGGAAAAGAGAGAGCAATCGTTGCTAAAGCTGAGAATTTGTGCTGAAGAAGTGTTCTTCACACTGTGAAAAACCAGTAACCTCCTCTTTAATTCCCCTCAATTCAAGCTTATTTTGAGTCTCACAACTCAATCTAAGATACTAAGAGAATAGTAGGGAAGACCTTGTGGTGGTTCACACCCAAAGAAGAGAGAGATTGCAGCTAGAGTTTGTGAATCAAAGGTACTTCAAAGTTTAGTGTTGAAACTATGTTTTTAGTTTATGAGTATGTGATAACTGGTAGAAATACAAGTTATTACAGCTCGAACAAGTAAAACAATGAGAGAATGCGAGGTTAAAATAGGCAATATCATGTTTGAAAGCACCAAACTAAAAGGAATTGCGATCGCGAGTGCTCATCGCATAAAAGCAGTTAATTTACGTATTTTATGCAGGTACAATGCGATGGCGCATATGAAATTGCGGTCCAAAGGCACAATGCGACAGCGCACTTAAAGTTGCGATCGCAAGTCATGCGATCGTGAGAAGTTTCTTAAAAAAGTGATCGCATAAAGACCTTACATCAAGGCGACAACATAATAAATCATGATGGGACATAAAGCTGATAACAGTTGATTCCACATTCAGTTGACAAGCCGTTAAAAGCCACGCTGTAGCAAGTACATTGAATTTTTGGTGACTTTTAAACGGCGGAACAGAGTAGGAAAATTAATGCCGCCCATCATTGTAATCATTTGCAAGAAAAGCTGCTTCACCTTGAATCTATAAATACTGAATACCACCAGAGAGAAAAGGGGTCGATCGATCCACACACATACATATACATATACATAGAGAAAGGAGAGAGCAAGGAGACGAGGCGAAGCCGAGAGAAATTGCTCCGAACAAATCGAGAGACTGCCGGAAAGCAATACAAAGGAGAGAGGGTCAACCCTTGCGAGAGCAAGAATTCATAACTAGAACAGAGTTGAAGTGATAAAGAGCAATGTAAAAGGCCACGGGAAGCAAGACATTGCTTACCGAGCTTGTTATCTCTCAAATCCATTTGTTATTTTGTATTCAACACTTTATTTTCAGAAAATGGAAACTTCATTTCGATTTATGTTCAATCTCTCCACACCATGCATAAGTAGCTAAATTTTTGAATGGGTTGAGAAGTACTTAGCTAGCATGACTTAAAATTTACATTTTATGCGATCATCTTGTCTTATGTATGCATCATTCACCTTTTGGACATACTTGAGAGAGTAGTCTAAAGATAGAATCTAGGCTTGAGAGAGTCAGATTAGAATCTAGGCTTGAGAGAGTCGGATTAGAATCACATATGCAAGAGTAGAAACTTAGACATAAGTTCTGTTGCTATTTACACATCACATGCGCCCTAGAAATAGGAATGGGGGTATGCGGTCACCTTGTCTTATGTGTGCGTCATTCATCATTTGGACATACTTGAGAGAGTAGTCTAAAGATAGAATATAGGCTTGAGAGAGTCGGATTAGATTGTATAAGCAGGAATAGAGACTTAGATATAAGTCCTATCGACAGTTTTCGCATATACATCGCATGCGTCCTAGAAATAGGAATTATGGCTTTCTGTATTGAGAAATGTAGTACTGTTATTTGTATATAGCTTGATCGTATAACTTGTGCACAATCTTGGAAAATGTTAGCTAAACCCCTTCTCAACCCCTTCATCGCATACTTATTGTACTCTACACTTTCATCACTCCACGTTCAACTTTGTCGCATAGGAAAAATCTAAAACAAAACAGTATCCACTTCTTTTTCACGCCGCAATAGAATCAAAGAGTTTGTCGCATATCTACTTAGTAGTCCTTGTGTTCGACCCTGGACTTACCAGAAAATCTAAGAAAGCTTATACTTGGGCTTTGTTAGGAAAACTTGCATGACCATCCATAACACACACATCATCGCATACTCACACCATCGCATCATAATTCTATGCATCAAGTTTTTGGCGTCTTGCCGGGGACTACGGTATAGATTGCGCTAACATTAAACCTCTTTGATCTTTGCAGCTTTCGACCTCTGCTGCATTGCCATTCCTTCGGTAAAGGAAGAAGCAAGCATCGCATGAGCGAAGGACACCCTCTTGAGCCCAACTACGACCCAGAGATCGAAAGAACATTTCACAGAAGATAGAAAGACAGACGTAGACAACAAGGAAGAACTCACAAAATGACTGAACAACCTGAAGAACGAGCCGCAAATGAAAACAACATAATGGCAAAGCCTATCCTACTGGAAAATGATCGTAATAGACCCATTCTGGACTATGCGTCACCAAACTTGTATGATTTCTCCCCAGTAATCATGAGACCAGCATTGGATGGATCAAGGTTCGAGATGAAGCCGGTAATGTTACAAATGATACAAACAGCAGGACATTTTGGAGGACGACGTGGTGAAGATCCGCACACCCATCTACGAAGCTTCATTGAAATTTGTAACACTTTTGTGTTCCCTAATATCTCCGCTGAAGAAGCTCGACTCACGCTATTTCCATTTTCACTATGCGATAAAGCACGAACATGGGCATACTCCCTCAAACCAAGAGAGATAACTTCATGGGAACAAGTTGTGGAGAAGTTTATGAAGAAGTATTTCCCTCCTACAGAGAATGCCAGAAGGAAGAAGTTAATCACCAATTTTGAACAAGAAGAAGATGAATTGCTCAGTGACGCATGGGCGAGATTCAAGAGACTAGTGCGCGACTGCCCACACAATGGATTGCCGGATTGCCTCCAAATGGAGATTTTCTATCATGGACTAAATTCTGCATCGCAGACAGCTGCCAATGTGGTAGTAACAGAAGGTCTATTGGACAAAACTTATGACAAGGAAAAGAACATTCTTGATCGCATCTCGAAAAATCACGAAAATTGGCAAGAATGCGATCAACGAGTAAAACCTAGAGAAGGTAACACAAATAATGGTGCCATCACATCATTGCAAAACCAGATGAATGCGGTGATAAATTTATTACAGGGCATCGCAATAAAAAATCGCATAACACAAAGAGGGCAAGTCAACGCAATAGAACAGACAAGCACCAGCTGTGCTACATGTGGAGAATCGCATTCAGTTGAAGAGTGTCCACGAAATCCGCAGTCGATCTACTTTGTCAAGAAGAACCCTTTTTCAAACACGTACAACCCCGAGTGGCGAAAATTTTGCTTGGAAAAATAACCAACAACAAGGCTATCAACCTATGGCACAAAAAGAAGGACCACCAGGATTTTTCCAAAGAACTAACGGTCAACAGCAACAACAAGCCAACAGCTCTCAAACACCACCATCATCCTCTCTAAAGAACCTGTTAAAATAGTACATCGAAAAGAATGAGTTGGTCCTCCAAAACCAGGCGACTTCCATCCGCAACTTGGAAATCCAAATAGGATAGATTGTGGGAGAGCTGAAGAATAGACCGTAAGGGACACTACCGAGCTCAACTGAGCTCCCACGCAACCTGGGGAATATAGGGAAAGAACAATGCCTAGCAGTCACACTAAAAAGCGGAAAGGCGACAGTGGAAGTTAGGAAGGAGCTTAACAGGACCAATTCAAATGCGATGGAATCTAAGAAACCATTGACCCAAACTAAGTCAGAGGAGCCTAAGGTTATGGAACCTGAAGAACCTAAAGATGCGATCACCTCTAAGCCTTCAGACCATGGAACAATAAAAGTACAGCTACCTCCATTCCCTCAAAGATTGAAAAAGAAGCAAAACGATGAAGGTCAGTATCATCGCTTTCTAGAAATATTGAAACAACACATAAATATTCTATTTACAAAAGCGATAGAGCAGATGCCGATGTATGCCAAGTTTTTGAAGGATATTTTTTCGAAGTAGAGAAGCATAGGAAAATTCGCCACGGTGGCATTAACACAAGAGTCAAATATTATAATCCCACCAAAGATACGCGACCCAGGCAGCTTTACGATACCCTGCTCAATAGGAGGGATCTACATTGGTCAAGCATTATGCGATCTTGGGGCAAGCATCAACTTAATGCCCATTTCAATCTTCAAACAATTGAATGTAGGTCAGCTGACACCCACGACGATAACTCTCCAACTTGCAGATAGGTCCCTGATACACCCTGAAGGAAAATTGAAGGATGTCTTGGTCACAATCGACAAATTCATTCTACTTGCAGACTTCATCATTTTAGACTATGAAGCGGATATAGATGTGCCAATCATATTGGGACGACTATTCTTGTCTACGGTCGTGCTCAAGTAGATGTGCACAAAGGAGAGATCACAATGAGCATCAATGGAAAGAAGCTCAGGTTTAAGGCGATCAAGATCCCAGAAGATGAAGGCTTACTAGATTCCGACGATAAACACATTTGCGTTGAAGATGGGGAGGCCAAGGAGGAACATGAAGAAAGAGAGGATGTGACAGCATCCTTAGAAATCTGCCATGCAATTAGTGAACAATGAAGAAAAATTGAAGTTGAATGAAGAAAGAAAAACACAGAAACCCTATGCGTTACCGAAAGAAAAAGAAACTGCGCTGCTCAGTATTTGGAAGAAATGTATTAGAGCAATCGGAGGGATGCGTGCAAATATCAGAAGCTATAACCAGATTATGATCGCACCAGAGGAGTAAGAAAATGAGAGAAAACCTCTGTGGACCTGTGGAAGCCAGAATGAAGAAGAAACGTGTAGTCCCTGCGTTGATAAGCGACACACATTCATTAGGGACGAAGTATATCCTTTTTTTAGTATCCTTTTGTTATTTTTCTTTCATGAATCTATCGTAATTTTTGCATGATTACTACTCTTTATAATTGTCAACTCTTTCTTTCATACCTTTTATCCTCTTGATATTTATCACTAATCATAGTAAACGATTGCGATGGAGTAATGCGATAACCTCAAACATGCGACCAGTTCGATCAGCCCATCGCAATCAAAGAATCAGCCCACGCAGGAAAGGATGTGATAAAAAATGATGCGGGCGACAAAAATTTGGGGGTTGTGTCTTTCCTTGCCTCATCTTATTTCAATTTTTCACTTCTCGCATTTCAATTTAATATTGCTAAATTCTACTATCGCATCCTCTTTAGTTTGACTCAATCTTGAACTTTTGATTACTTTATTTAATCGCCGCATTCACCCCATGCCAATTATGACTTCAATGATGAAATTCATGCCTTTATTTCTTACCGCATGTACTAGAGTCAGATTAATTTTAGGACAGCCAATTCATGAAACATTTCTAAAATTTAGCGGTCTACCAACTTTCCTTCAAAACCATTTTTACGAAATTTCCCAAGTCCTTTGCATGAGTTATTTCGTCTCTCAACAATGAGGACATTGCTATGTGTTAAATTTGGGGGTGCTAGTAATGTTATTTTCAACCTTGTTACTTTTAGAAATTCGATTTAAAAAAAAAAAAATTATATAACGTTGAGATCGGATCCTGCTCGTAGTTAGATGTCCGCATGACACCCGTGGGGGCAAGCCAAAACGAAGGTGGGAATCATGATCAATGCATAAACTAAGTGATCGCAAATCCGCTACCAAATAAAGAGATGGACATGAGTTTTAACTGAGAAAGAGCACCTTGCTCGTAGTTGGATGCCCGCATGACACCCGTGGGGGCAAGCCAAAACGAAGGCTGGGCACTCGGATCAGTGCAAGATCACAAAATAAATATCTGAATCGCGCAAGGGTCAAAATCACTTGAACACCCTGGTGTGAGAGAGTTTAAAATAAATCATGCGATGTCCTGGAAACAAGTAAAGTTTTTTTTTAAGGCTAAACTTGTGGTCCCTAAAGATTAAAAATATTTTAGGAAGAGATCAGGATAGAAATTAAGAAGGCATTCGTTCATGAAATTTGAATAAGGCACCTTGAGAAGTCTAGGTAGGGTAAAGGCGGTTAAATTTTTAAAGAAAATCTTTAGTTTATGCTTGAGGACAAACATTGTTTTAAATTTGGGGGTGTGATAACTGGTAGAAATACAAGTTATTACAGCTCAAATAAGTAAAACAATGAGAGAATGCGATGGTAAAATAGGTAATATCATGTTTGAAAGCGCCAGACTAAAAGGAATTGTGATCGTGAGTGCACATCGTATAAAAGCAGTTAATTTACCTATTTTGTGCAGGTACAATGCGATCGCACATATGAAATTGCGGTCCAAAGGCACAATTCGACAGTGCGCTTGAAGTTGCGATCGCAAGTCTGCGATCGTGAGAAGTTTCTTAAAAAGGTGATCGCATAAAGACCTCGCATCAAGGCAACAACATAATAAATCATGATCGGACGTAAAGCTAATAGCGGTCGATTTCACATTTAGTTGACAAGCCGTTAAAAGCTACACTGTAGCAAGTACATTGAACTTTCGGTGACTTTTAAATGGCACAACAGAGTAGAAAAATTAATGCCGCCCATTATTGCAATCATTTGCAGGAAAAGCTGCTTCACCTTGAAATCTATAAATACCGAATGCCACCAGAGAGAAAAGGGGTCAATCGATCCACGCACATACATATACATATACATAGAGGACAGAGAGAGCAAGGAGACGAGGCGAAGCCGAGAGAAATTGCTCTCGAACAGATCGAGAGACTGCCGAAAAGTAATACAAAGGAGAGCAAGAATTCACAACTAGAACAGAGTTGAAGTGATAAAGAGCAATGTAAAAGACCACGGGAAGCAAGACATTGCTTACCAAGTTTGTTATCTCTCAAATCCATTTATTATTTTATATTCAACACTTTATTTGCAGAAAATGGAAACTTCATTTCGATTTATGTTCAATCTCTCCATACTATGCATGAGCAGCTAAATTTCGGAATGGGTTGAGAAGTACTTAACTAGCATGACTTAAGATTTATATTTTATGCGATCATCTTGTCTTATGTATGCATCATTCACCCTTTAGACATACTTGAGAGAATAGTCTAAAGATAGAATCTAGGCTTGAGAGAGTCAAATTAGAATCGCATAAGCAAGAGTAAAAACTTAGACATAAGTTTTGTTGTTATTTACACATCGCATGCGCCCTAGAAATAGGAATGATGATGGTATGCTGTCCCTTTGTCTTATGTGTGCGTCATTCATCATTTGGACATATTTGAGAGAGCAGTCTAAAGATAGAATATAGGCTCAAGAGAGTTGGATTAGATCGCATAAGCAAGAATAGAGACTTAGACATAAGTTCTATCAATAGTTTTCGCATATACATCGCATATGTCCTAGAAATAGGAATTATGGCATTCTACATTGAGGAATGTAGTACTGTTATTTGTGTATAGCTTGATCACATAATGTGTGCACAATCTTGGGAAATGTTAGCTAAACCCCTTCATCGCATATTTATTGTACTCTACGCTTTTATCACTCCGCGTTCAACTCCGTCGCATAGGAAAAATCTAAAACAAAACACTATCCAATTCTTTTTCACCATCGTAATAAAATCAAAGAGTCCATCGCATATCTACTTAGTAGTCCCTATGTTCGACCCTGAATTTACTAGGAAACCTAAGAAGGCTTATACTTAGGCTTTGTTAGGAAAGCTTGCATGACCATCGCATAACACACACATCATCGCATACTCACACCATCGCATCATAATTCTATGCATCAACATGCTTAGTTTGAAGCGAAAATTAATGAATTAGAATGCTTAATGATCCTGTTTTGCTTCCGCTGCTTGCTTCCTGAATCCATAGATTAGTATAAAATATTCAATAAGTAACCCCACTATCGGGGTCAGGCTAGGCATCTATGTCCTCTAGATGCCAACCTCTGGTGAACGTACATAGATCTCTTGTTTTCATGGAGCATAAATAATATCTGAACTCATCCTAGTATAGTTAGGAGTACTCACAACCTCTAGTGAATCCCGAAGGAGACACGACCTTCTGGTGAATCCCAAAGGAAGTACCACTTCTAGTGAATCTCAAAGGAAACACTACCTCTAGTGCATCCCGTAGGAAGCACAGCCTCTAGTGAACCCCGAATGAGGTCACCACCTCTAGTGAGTATCTAACTAACAGTAAGGATGTTATCACTATAGTAAACATCACATGCATTATAACATAGTGCCATAACGTGTAAATACATCTCATCATACTAATAGGTTGATCAAAAGCTCATATAACTAACAATACTGAAGTTTATGCTAGCATCCATAAGACCTCATCATACTCATAAAAGTCAATCAAAAGCTTGTATAACTAACAATACTAAAATTCATACTAGCATTCATAAGACCTCATTATACTCATAAGTCAATCAAAAGCTCGTATAACTCACAATACTGAAGTACATGCTAGCGTTCATACATCTTTCATACATAATCAGTTCCTCAGGATCTCAAATGAAGTCGTACATAAACATTAATCTAAACAACCTACCTCAAAACCTCAATAAAACTTAAACTTTCGCCTAGCACATGGGCAGTTCCAGTAGGAAGATTACTTACCTCGAATCAAAATTCCAAAATTAACCCAAGCAATTAATCTCAAACAACGTATTAATTCCCCTAGCACAAAACACAAACACTAGAATCCAATCCTTGAATCCAAAACCAAAACATACAACATTTAATCCAACGATCACCAATTAATTTACCCAAACGAAACTTGATCAACAAACACTCCTAAGATTTCAATTCCAAAATTTCCTCTTAAATAGATTCTAATTCCAATGGATGACGACTTGAAACCTTCAAAAATACCAGAAATCGAGCCAACATTTAATTCAATAGTTAGTGGGTTCCCGAAACCAACAAAAGGACCACAACACATATCGCTCGACTTGAACCTAATAGACAGCGATGGCCTTCCTTCCAAATCTCGTTCTACATTTAACTATGAAGAATATGGACAAAACAAAGTCAAAACTTAGTGGGCAGCTCCAAAATCCCTCAAGAAACTCAACCAAACCAACTGGATCTTACCCTAAAACAAGAGTTTCGGCCAAAACGACGTCTGAACTGTACAGGTGGGCTGAACGGCAGTAAATCAATCGGCCCAAAAGCGTGGACGAGCTTGGGATGACACGCAAATGGGGCTAAGACGAGGCATGGCGACACGACTGGACGGACTGCTTCACGTGGGTGTTGGCGACAGCGGAAGAAAAGGGTTTGGGGTGGGGGGTGGGGGGAAGAGATTTTTAAAAGAAAAGAAAAAATAAAATAAAACAAAATTTTATTTAGTTTTATTTTATTTGATTTTATTCTTTCCTTCTAAACACACATAACTATAAGTGTATATATATTTGAAATCATTTCCACTTCCTCTTCAAAACCAAATTCCAAAATTAAAAGTCAATTCGCCAATTTAAATTAAATCTTCGACATTAACAAAAATATCAAATTAATGTGACATGAAAATCCAAAATTTTTCCTTTAAATAACTAAATTTCGAAATTAACAAAATGTCCTCAACTAATACAAAAATCATAAATTCAACTTTATGAACGCAAGGGTTGTTACACCATAAGGACACCGAAACATACTAAGGGGATGAACACAATCCGATAGAGGTGCTAACAACCACCATCGGTCTACATGCAACATACGTCGTCCAAGTTCATATCAAACCACAACAAAATACAATAATCATAGTAACATATCTCATAAGTTTCCATAATAGTTTTAACGGTTCATCCATCAATCAAACATAACAAAACCTTCACATATCATATTTTCCATGACATAAATACAAGTTTCCAAAACACCCTCAATAGTCCAACCATAGCAAATTATAGCAATTCAACTCATCAAAACACAATCCAATCGCAATCCTAATGCCAACTTGGGTTCGATGGCGAGCCGATAGTAAATCACTTACCTCAAAATCTATGGTCAATAATTTGATCTACTTTGTTTTTACTTGAGAGACGCTGAGTCAAGTACTACTACCTGAACCACAAATCAATTTGGACTTTTATGCTTAATTCCACACATAAAATTATCTTAAAATTCCTCGTATCATCTACCCAATGCATAATGTGACCCCCAATTACTCCTAAATGTCAAAAAATAACTCATCGTATGTGACATTAAACTCCAAGGGTTAAAGACCCAAATTCCAACAACCAATATTGTTATCAAGGGGCTTTCAAGGTCTTGCTACTCACCAAAATTTCTCTAAAACAACCTCTAAACCACTGGACAGCGAGCCTACAATCTCCAAAACCCAAATCTAACATCAAAATAAGGTTTAGTTTAGAAATTCATTGGGCGACAAAGAATCAACCTGAGACAGACCAATACCCAAAATCTTACCCAAACGGCAAAATCCGATGAAACCTAACAACAATCTGGCAATAGAAAGGGTTGTCAGCGTCAGTCTGGTGAACGAAGGTGCTAAACAACTAGCACCGACGGGCTTCACAACGATCCGCATGTAGACTTGTAGGGCTGACGAACCGCAGCAGTGAATGGGGGTTGGAGGAATCGTGTGGTTGGAGCCAAGCGAACGAACTGCTAGGCTACGTCGCGGACGTTCGATAGCTTCGCGTTTGACTAGCGTGGGATCGACAGCGGGCGTCTTCGCGTGCGACTAGCGTGGATGGCGCACGGTTGTAAGTAATTTAGAAGGGGGGTCTGGCGGTCGAAGAAAAGGAGAAGAGGAAAAGAAAATTTCTTTTATTTTTTCTTTGCAGGCACAACGAAGCCACAAAACCCTATATTTATAACAACTTCCTTTTCCAATCAAACTCTAATTTCCCAATACAAACAAATAAACTCTTTTCTTTTCCTATACATTTTTTCCCATTAAAACTCCTTAATTCCATCATAAAACATTCCATCATAAATAAAATTTCCAAAATTAACTTAAGTCCAAATCTCCAAAACACTTATCATATATTGTTAAACCCAAAAAAAAAAAAAAAAAAAAAAATCAAATCAAATTCCATTTTTGAATTTCCAACTTCAAGATAAAAACAATTTGACTTTACCTTAAAATTTCTGGGACGTCACATTCTTGCCCTATGAAGAACTTTTGTCATTAAAGGTTCTAATCCTAGAAGAGCTCTGGGTATTGAGTCCTCATCTCATCCTTCCTTTCCCAAGTTATTTCCTCAAACGGATGATTCTGCCATAATACTTTTACTAGTTCTATCTCACAATTACGTAGAGTTTTCACTTCTCTAGCTAGGATTTGGATAGGTTTCTCCTCATAATTCAGGTTTTCATTCAGCTGTAAGGGCTCGAAGTCTACCACATGGGATGGATTTATTACATACTTCCTTAATATGGAGACATGAAAACATTATAGGCCACAGAGAGAGACGGTGGCAAAGTTAACCGATAGATCACAGGGTCAATTCGCTCCAAGACCTCAAATAGTACAACAAAACGTGGACTTAGCTTTCCCTTCCTTCCAAACCTCAGAGCCCCTTTCATATGGGTTGTTGGGGTTGATGCTCTAAATCTTGTGAGTCTTGTAGTTTGTAATTGTGTTGTACAAACCATTTTATTTATTTAATAAAATATGAGATATTTTACTCATTTAGTACAAAACTAATAAATTAACATCCAAGGTTTTCTTCTATAGCTTAAACATGTATGTAGAGGCATATATGAAGATCATTTAAATGATAACCTAAATGGTCTGTAGTAGATGGATAAGGCTGGATACCTTATCCTGGTGACACTACGAGTACGTGATAACTAGTAGAAATATAAGTTATTATAGCTCAAATAAGTAAGACAATGAGATAATGCGATGGTAAAATAAGCAATATCATGTCCAAAAGTGCTAAACTAAAAGGAATTGCGATCGCAAGCGCCCATCGCATAAAAACAGTTAATTTACTTATTTTGTGCAGGAAAAATGTGATGGCGCAAGCAAAATTTTGTTCCAAAGGAACAAGGCGTCAGCACACTTGAAGATTGCGATCGCAAGTCATGCGATCGTATGCAATCGTGAGAAGTTCCTTATAAAGGTGGCCGCATAAAGACTACGCATCAAGGTGACAGCATAATAAATCACGATGGAACGGAAAGCTGATAACGGTTGAATCCAAATTTAGTTGACAAGCCATTAAAGCCACACTATAGCAAGTACATTCAACTTTCAGTGACCATTAATCGACGCATCAGAGCAAGGGAATTAATGACCGTCCATCATTGCAATCATTAGAAGGTTGCTTCACCTTGAGCTCTATAAATACCGAAGGCCACCAGTGTAAAAGGGTTAACAAGTTAACAAGTTAGAGAGTTAGTTAGTTTGTTCACGCACATACTCATAAATATACTTAGAAGACGGAGACGAACAAAGAGATGAGGAAGTCGAGAGATCATTCCCGGGCAGAAGAGAGCATGAAGACATATCAATATAACTCTAAAACAATTTTTAACATTTACCTTTTATCTAGTTAAGATTAGAAACCTTGACATGTCTACAATAACCACACAAATTTTTATACATATAGTTTGATTTTCCTACACTTTTCTTATTACACAATCCGAGCCATGCCTTGAAAGATTACTAAGTCCTAGTGTTTGGAGGTTGAATGACTCTTCCCTGAACGCTCCGCTTCACAACCTGGGGGGGGAGGAATAAAGGAAAACATTTGGAAAAGTGTGAGCTAATAAGCCCAGTGAGTGTTGCCTTTTTAAAATAACAATAGCTTTAAAAACATATTTTTGGGGAAATCATAACATAAACAACAATCACATTATAACCTATGCATACACATTTATAACCTTAATCAAACATTTTTCCACCAACCACATGCTATTCTTGGCATGTCCATATTATGAACATAATAATGATAATAACTTTTCATGGAAACTTTTCTATATCCCGTTTTTCCGCCAATGTGCACATTGACAACTATTTCCCGCTAGCTATGCTAAGGTAACTTGACTATATTTCCCGTCGGTCGTCACCAACTATCATTTTCCGTCGACCGAAGCCGACTATATTTTTCCCGCCAAGTACCCTTTTAAGCATGCTAACTATATATTCCAGGCATAATCTTAGTTTTCATAGTAATTATACAGACAATATCATAGCAAGCATAATAACATTACAATCATGCATCTTGTTCATACCTATGCATTTATACATACAGCAATGCATAAATCTTAATAACCACTCACCATTTGCAAGATTTCTTACTGGAACTTACTTTGAGAGTATTTCCCTGAGATTTCCTCCATTTTAATGAAAATTCCCAATTAATACTGTTATATCACTAAATAATGTCAAAATAGTCAAAATACCTCTTTATATTAAAAGCACCAGTTTACCCTATTCAAAAAATTTGTCAAAACCTCACAATAAGCCTTTAAGAGGTTATTTTAATTGTAGCTTGTGCAGGAGGCGTGCGTGCTGCATTGTATGGTTGGCCGCAGCGTTGGGCTGGCGCGCGCTATGTTGCACGGATGGACGCAACGTTACGGTCGATGCGTTGGACTGGTGTGAGGCGCGCGCTGTGTTTGCATGGTTGAACACAGTGTTATGAGGGATGCGTTGGGCTGGGCGAGCTTATGTGTCCGTCCGAGTCTCCAAGTTTATCGACGCAACTGTGACTCCTTCGAACTCTAATTATTTTGGCAGCCTGAGTACCTAAGCTTAATACTCTAAATAGACTCTTACAACTGAGATTTTGGAAATGACACGAGTGGACTGTTTACGTCTGACCTTCTATTTATAGCTGCCCTGAGCTCTCCCCTTTGTGACACCTCAACCTGCAGGTGTCTCCTCTTTTAGCTGCCAACACAAAATCCCTTCCAGCAATGCTTTGTGTTGTAATAACCTTGATTTGCCAGCAAATATTTACTTTGCATGTAATCTCCATCTTCCACCTCCTGCTTAAATTGATAAGAGTCACTTTTGCATGAAATATTCTTCCGCCACCTCATTTACTTAGTGCCTAAGAATGTTTATCCATAATACTTAATATGCCCATGGATGCATCACTTGAATGGTGTCTCCTTCTCTTGAGGTTTTTGTCAACGCAACCTTTGATCATTGCATTCTTGGCCTCCATCACACAGCTTTTCTTTTGTCCATGCGTCCACACATCTACTACTAACACATAGTGTGGCCCTAACCATTGCATGTTCTTGGCCATCCACTATTAAGCAATAGGCCCATGCCATCGACGCATAGCCTTGTCATATGTTAGAGCTTTGTCGTGCATCATAAACACATGTCTTCAACCATCGGCACATACTTCCATTACCGCAAGCCCCTTCGCCGCACGCCTTGGTCCGTATTGACGCTTAAGCGCTTGGCCGCATCGACTTACCATGGCTCGCTTGGCCGCATCGATGCATAGACGCTTGGCATGGGTGCTGGCGTCGACACATGGGTGTTTGGCATGGGTGCTGGGCATCGACGCATGCCACCCTCCAGTGCATGCCTTGCCCCGCGTCCTAGCTTACCCCGTGCACACTCGCATGCCTGCGTGCCTTTGCGTCAGTGCATGCAACTACTCACGCGTGCCAGCCTATGGCGGTTGCCCACGCACCTCTTGCATCCAACAATCAAAGAAACTTGGAACTGGCCACCCTCGCATCCTTAGGGCCAGCCATTCACGCATCCTTAGGGCCAACCATCCACGCATCTCTTGCATTCAACGCAACTTAGGCCCTCACATGCGCTGTCCATAGTCAAAACATTTGTTTCACTTGACCACCTTTTGATCCTCTCCATTTCCACACAACCTCTAGAAACTTAACACTAACGCATAAACAACACTTACCATTTTGTCTTGATCCAATACATATTTCTTTTAGTAATATTTCTTTAACATTTACTACTTAGAATTTCTTTCTTCTTTTAGTAATCCACTACCCTGGATTTAAAATTAGGGTCTTACATTTACCATCCCCTTAAATATAATTTCATCCTCGAAATTAAACGAATCTTATTTTACAACAATTTTTTTTATTAATTGCTTTGCTTAATACAGTTTTATTACATAACAGCTTCTATCCTAATCCTCTAGGATTTTCTCTTTCCCTTTTCCCACATCTGGTACATCTTCCTCACTAGCTTGAGCTATCCCATATAATTGTCCCAACGTTATTTTTCCTGTTTTCTTTTTTCTTCCTCCAACAGTCCATTCTCCCTCGGGTTGTTTGACGGCTGTTTATTTCCAGCATCCATCAATTGGGGACATTCTCATTTAAAGTGTCCCGGGTTTAACACAATTAATACATGTACGCGATCTTCCTTGGGTTTGTTCCCGACATTTTTCCCAGTGATATTTATTACAGATCGGGCATCTCGGTTTTTTATTTATACTCGCCATTGACTCCTTTATCTGGCTTTCTCATTCGGGGTCCGCTTTAGTATTTGTGATTCCTCTTCTTTTCCACACACTTCTATTTTCTATCCTGGGAGTAAAATTTCTTAGTTCTTCTTCCGCCACCTACTCATGGACGAGCCCCCTTCTGGTCTTAGTTCTTCTGTCGTTAAACTTTTTTCTACTCTCATTGCGGCTTCTACTAGTTTTGAAAATTCTCCCCACTCCGCGGTTGTTGTGACAGAAGTTTGAATCTCTTGTTTTAATCCTGATTCAAACCTCCGACAGCGCTTCTTTTCATCCACAATTATGTTTAAAGCATACTTGGATAGCTCAGTATACTTTAATTCATACTCTATTACAGTCATGTTTCCCTGCATGAGCTGTAGGAACTCATCTTGTTTCATATCTCGGAACGATCGAGGATAGAATCTCTCGAAAAATGCTTCTCGAAATTCTTCCCAACACATTTCTTCTTGGCCCCCTCTTCTATTCTTCAGTAATTTCCACCAGTTTTCAGCCTGTTTTTGTAGTAAGAATGTTCCAAGACTCACCTTTCTGTTTTCAGAGCATCTCATTACCCCAAAACATTTTTCTAACTGATTCATTCAGACTTCTACATCTGCAAGGTCTTTTGTTCCTTCAAAGTTTATGGCTCCTAACGATTTCAATCGTTCTATCCTATATTTTTTCTCGGGATCAGGTTGTATATTCCTCAAACTCTCTTGGAGTCTTTGGGTGAATTTATCCATTTGTTCTTCTTCCTTTGTCTTTTCTCTCGGATGACTTAAGGCACTTTCACTTCCATTTTCAGAGGGTTGCCCAGTTCTATGTTTCCCACTTCTCAGCGTTTTATCTACAACCAATCACATATAAATTAAACATAAATTATCAACAAAACATACTACTTTTATTTATATACATAGTTCATACACCTATTTACATCACTAGCTAACTTTATTCTTCACAGTTTTCTATCTACTTCCTATCATGTAGATATAGTTTTTCAAAGTTAATTCGCATTCCCTCGTCTCTCCACGGGCATCTTTCCTGCACATGGCCAATTTCTTTGCAGAAAATACAAAACTTGTAAGATTCTACATTGTTGGATTCAAGTGCAGGTTGTTCCTCGAATTCTATTACTATTTGCTGAGGAATATCCTTTTTAGCCGCTCATGCCCATTCTTGATCTACTATCAGTTCTAGTAATACATTGTTGCTTCCAGAGCTTGAGCCTCTAGCCATCTCCCGCTGGAATTGCTCCTGGATCTCTCTGGTTTTCTTCTGAAAAAACATAACAATTCTTACGAATATGGCCGTACCTAACACATCCGTAACAAATTTCGGTCCCCATCAAGCATGGACCGCTATGATTCTTGCCACATCTTGAACATCTCTTATTATTTCGGGATTCCGCTAAGTTTGTATTAGTCAAGGAAGTAGGGTGTTTGATATTATTATTCACACTATGTTCAGACCTCTCAAGGATTTCCCCTGAGTTAGCGTCGCGATTTTCTTCTCGAGTCCAGGGGTCGTATCACCATGATAACTTGTAGAAATACAAGTTATTTATACTGCTTTATTTAGATATTGCAGTTAAAAGAAAGGAAAGTTGCGTCAATTGTATGGAAATTGGCTAAGAAGTACAATAATTATAAATTATCGTCAATACACCCACTAACACCATTGTGATGGTAGAAAAGAATATTTCAAGTCTATTTTGCAGGAAATCCAGTCACCGTATGCGTTCATGACTCAAGAGAGAGATTAACGCATCTACGTCGCATTGCGCCCATGATTCAGGAATGAATAGACGATCAATGCAATGACGGCGCATGCGACAATCGATCAAGAGCTTTGCGATCAACGCAACTTCAACCGCATGCGGTAATCAAAAAACGACATCGCATGCGAACACACGATCGAAAGATGCAAATGAGCAAAATCACGGAGGATTTTGACATGTGTACAACTAACCGTTGGGCATCTTCGGCAGATTGATTGCATAACAGAAGGAATATTTATTCCACCATTCTCGGAATTTCCATACAATAAAGTGGGGACCACAAGACAGAGGGTCAAATCTTTTATCTATAAATACCCTCAAAGAATTCACTGGAAAGATATACTTGATATGGGATAATTGATATGAGGCTATTGAGAGAGAGGCTAATCTGAGTGTTGATCGGAGAAGATCCGAGAAGAGAAGAGAAAAGGACGAGAGGTAAGTCTCGGGGCGAATCATTCCAAATCCCCGCCGTGAAGCTCTGTACCTAGATCAACTCTACCATTTAAGCAAGCCTGAGAGGGAAGCCCATCCTTCCGTTCACTCCATCTATGCCGGCAAGCAATCTCTCCATCCAAATTAGTGTCAAGACATTGGCACTTTTTTGTATCTGTTTCTAACTCTTATTCATCAATTGTATTTCATCTTTCTAGTCTAAATCATTCATAACCATGTATCAGATGCTTGATTTTATAATTAAATGTCATGATCACTTTCATTTTCAAATTTCTGTCTATTTTCGTTCCTCCATTAATCGTTTTCTCCACGATATTTTCTTAATCCCGTGGTGATTAATATGAATTAAACAAGTAACTTAATCTGTGCTAAAGAAATAAAGATGTTTAGCTAAAGCATGCTAGACGGCATCTTCACCTACGAGAGCAGAAGTGAAGATGTCATTCTGATCTGTCAAGAGAAGGTTAGAAGAATGCGTTAACTAAAGCAAGAAGTACTTCCAGAGATGAAAGTAACTTTGCATTCACTACATTCGTCCCTGTTTCACCACAGAGATGTGAGAAACGCAGCCGATCACCGAGAGGTGTACGCCAAGGGAAAGGGAACCGTACTTATATCTTTGATGCAATTAAGGAACTTGCAATGTTTATATTAATTATCCTTTCTCTTTTTGTTTTGCACATAAGCCTTGCCACTGCAGAACACGACCTTTGTATAATCTTCACAGTCAGTCTCAACCTCGGTATCTTGTATCATATAACCTGTATCTTGTATTATCTTAGCTTAGGTTTATTTTATCGCACGTTACTTTTATCGCAATTTACTTTATTATCGTATTTTTATCGCTTATCTTTACTTTACTGCACAATTTACTTTATCGCATGTACAAACCACATTTTTATTAAATTGAAAAACCCCCGATCGCATATATCACGAACGTAACATAATCAACCTAAAACAATCCCTGTGTTCGACCTTGGATCACTCCGAGAAACTTGCGGTGAAATTATACTTGGTTTCAACACATAGCATACTACAAGCATATCGTTAATAACACATATATCTAGAAGTAGTATCGCATATCATCGCAATTATCCATGTGTTGTATGACATAAGAAGATAAATTTTATTCGTTCATATTCATATTTGTCCACATGCTTAAAATAGAAGCATCGAATTTTATGCGTTACAAGTTTATGGCATCATCGCATTTTATGTTATCAAGTTTATGGCGCCGTTGCCGGGGAACTGGTAACGGGAACATGGACTTGTAGCTTAGATTAAAATTATGTCATCAAGTTTATGGCGCCATTGCCGGGGAACTGGTAACGGGAACATGGACTTGTAGCTATGGATTAAAAATTATATGTCATCAAGTTTACGACGCCGTTGCCGGGGAACTAGTAAAGGGAACATGGACTTGTAGCTATGGATTAAAAATTATATGTCATCACATCACCAGGTCTTTTTGCTCGGATCCATTTCCTACAGTGGACATTATTCAGGTTACAATCAACTAATCTTTTATTCCTTTTTTTTTTCCTCGAGATTTCCTATGTCCACCTATTATCATTTACTTTTTTCCCTAACCCTACCTAATCTTTTGTTATTCATTTTAGATTTTCCTACTGTACATCATTATATTTATCCTTTTTAGGTTCTGACCTAGACCAGTTTCTAGTACTACCTGGCTTCCATATCCTAGGTAAGCCGTTTTCCCTGACGCTGCTTTGGTTTTAAATTACCCCTTTTCCCTTTTCGTTTCTCTAGTTTCAATTTATACTTATGCTAGACTCAACTTCCCAGGTTTTACGTAAACCTTGGCTCTGATACCAAAATGTCACAACCTCTCCCTAGCCTTAACCCAAGACTTAGAAGAGAGCATGAAGACATATCAATATAACTCTAAAACAATTTTTAACATTTACCCTTTATCTAGTTAAGATTAGAAACCTTGACATATCTACAATAACCACACAAATTTTTATACATATAGTCTGATTTTCCTACACTTTTCTTATTACACAATCCAAGCCATGCCTTGAAAGATTACTAAGTCCTGGTGTTTGGTGGTTGAATGACTCTTCCCTGAACGCTCCACTTCGCAACCTGGGGGGGAATCGAGGAAAACATTTGGAAAAGTATGAGCTAATAAGCCTAGTGAGTGGTGCCTTTTTAAAATAACAATAGCTTTAAAAACATATTTTTGGGGAAATCATAACATAAACAACAATCACATTATAACCTATGCGTATACATTTATAACCTTAATTAAGCATTTTTCCACCAACCACATGCTATTCTTGGCATGTCCATATTATGAACATAATAATGATAATAACTTTTCATGGAAACTTTTCTATATCCCGTTTTTCCGCCAATGTGCACATCGACAACTATTTCCCGCTAGCTATGCTTAGGTAACTCGACTATATATCCCGTTTTCCTACTTAAATTGATTAGAGTCACTTTTGCATGAAATATTCTTCCGCCACCTCATTTACTTAGTGCCTAAGAATGTTTATCCATAATACTTAATATGCCCATGGACGCATCACTTGAATGGTGCCTCCTTCTCTTGAGGTTTTTTTCAATGCAACCTTTGATCATCGCATCCTTGCCCTCCGTCGCACAACTTTTCTTTTGTCCACGCATCCACACATCTACTACTATCACAGTGTGGCCCTAACCATTGCATGTTCTTGGCCATCCACTATTAAGCAATAGGCCCATGCCATCGACGCATAGCCTTGTCATATGCTATAGCTTTGTCGTGCATCATAGACGCATGCCTTCGACCATCGGTGCATACTTCCATTGCCGCAAGCCCCTTCGCCACACGCCTTGGTCCATATTGACGCTTAAGTACTTGGCCGCATCGATGCATAGGCGCTTGGCATGGGTGCTGGCGTCGACGCATGGGCACTTGGCATGGGTGCTGGGCATCGACGCATGCCACTCTCCAGTGCCTGCCTTGCCCCGCGTCCTAGCTTACCCCGTGCACACTTGCATGCCCGCGTGCCTTTGCGTTAGTACATGCCCTTGCATCAACTACTCATGCGTCCCAGCCTATGGTCGTTGCCCACGCACCCCTTGCGTTCAACGATCAGCGAAACTTGGAGCCAGCCACCCTCGCATCCTTAGGGCCAGCCATCCACGCATCTTTAAGGCCAACCATCCACGCATCTCTTGCGTTCAGCACAACTTAGGCCCTCACATGCACTGTCCATAATCAAAACACTTGTTTCACTTGGCCACCTTTTGATCCTCTCCATTTCCACACAACCTCTAGAAACTTAGCACTAACGTATAAACAACACTTACCATTTTGTCTTGATCCAATACATATTTCTTTTAGTAATATTTCTTTAACATTTACTACTTAGAATTTCTTTCTTCTCTTAGTAACCCACTACCTTGGATTTAAAATTAGGGTCTTACACTTCGCATGAGTAGCTAAATTTCTGAATGGGTTGAGAAGTACATAGCTAGCATGACTTAAGATTTACATTTTATGCGATCATCTTGTCTTATGTATGCGTCATTCACCCTTTAGAGATACTTGAGAGAGTAGTCTAAAGATAGAATCTAGACTTGAGAGAGTCAGATTAGAATCTAGGCTTGAGAGAGTCAGATTAGAACCACATAAGCAAGAAATAGAAACTTAGACATAAGTTTTATTGCTATTAACACATCGCATGCACCCTAGAAATTGGAATGATTATATGCGGTCACCTTGTTTTATGTGTGCATTATTCATCATCGCATAGACAAGAATAGAGGCTTAGACATAAGTCCTATCGACTTTTTTGTATACACATCGCATGCGTCCTAGAAATAAGAGTTATGGAATTCTGCATTGAGAGATGACATGTTGTTATTTGTGTGTAGCATGATCGCATAACTTGTGCATAATCTTAGGAAATGCTAGCTAAACCCCTTTTCAACTCCTTCATCGCATACTCATTGTAACTCTATGCGTTCATCAACTCTGCATTCAAACTCCGTCGTATAGAAAAAAACCTTAACAAAAGCATCATCCACTTCATTTGTTTTTACTACCGCAAGAGAATCAAAGTGAATGTCGCATATTTACTTAGTAGTCCCTGTGTTCGACCTTGGACTTACCAGGAAACCTAATAAGGCTTAAACTTGGGTATTGTTAGGAAAACTTGTATGATCACTACAAACTCACACCATAACGCGTCACAATTTGTCACGCATCAGTACGACCCACTTTGTAGATGTTATAATTGTTGTAAAGACATGTGAGTGGGGTACTCTATACAAAGGGGTTTGTATAAGACCGGACCACAAAATGAATAGTCTCATTATATAGCACCATTAATCATAGAGACTGACATTTCATTAGGATGACCAGTGACATAACCTGAATCCTTTGTGAGTTGTAAACTCCTGCCTATGAAGGCAGTCCTTTTGATTTGTATTTGTAAGAGTGACCAAATCGCCAACTCAATAAGCCTACCATTTTGGGGATTCGTCTGTTTAGGGAGCTAGGAACACAACTACACAAGAGAAAATTCACTTCTTCCCTAATGTCGGTATAAGTAGATAAATCACAAAACTTCCTAAACCATTTGGTACTATAAGAACTGGTGCAATTACAAGTTTTTGCTTGAGATTCTGAAAATTGTCCTCACAAGATTTACTCAAACAAAAGAAGCTCTATTTCTGGTCAACTGAGTCAAATGAGTGGCTATGCGAGAGAAATCCTTTACAAACCAACGATAATAACCAGCTAACCACAGAAAACTTCGCACTTCACAAATGGTGGTGGGATGCAGCCAATTCATAACTGCCTCAATCTTTGCAAGATCTACCGAAACTTTCTTCTTCGACACTACATGCTCAAGAAATGACACATGTCATAGCCAGAATTCACACTTGGAGAATTTATACAACTTATTCTCCCTCAACGTTCCCAAGACCTTCTTGAGATCTTTCTCATGTTCCACCTCTGTTTTGGAATATACCAAAATATCATCAATAAAGACTATCATAAAAGTGTCAAGAAATTCCTTGAACACCCTATTCATCAGATCCATGAATATAGTAGGAGCATTGGTCAAGCTAAATGGCATCACAATGAACTCGTAATGTCTATATCTAGAATGGAATGCAGCCTTAGGAATGTGACTATCTTTTATCTTCAACTGATGATACCCTGAATGTAAAATCAATCTTGGAGAAAACTGTAGCCCCCATATAATTGGTCGAACAGATCACCAATCCTGAGGAGAGGATACTTGTTCTGGATGGTTACCTCGTTCAACTTTCTGTAGTATATGCATAGGCGTAATAAACCATCTTTTTTCCTCAAGGACAACACCGGCGCATCCCATGGTGACACACTCGGACATATGAAATCCTTGTCAAGCAACTCTTGCATCTAGGTCTCAAGATCTTTCAATTCTACTAGAGCTATTCTATACAAAGCTTTAAAGCTAGGAGTAATGTCTGGTTTTAACTCAATAGTGAAGTCTATCTTCGTATATGGTGGCAATCCTGGGAGATCTACTGGAAAAACAAACATCTAGACAATCCCTCACCACTAGCTCGGATGAAAAAGTGACCTCAAAGCCTTCAGTATCAACCACACTGGCCAAGATACTCTAGGTACCTTGATTAAGCAACTTGTTGGCTTTCATAGCAGAAATTACCTTGGGCAATATCATGGTCCTGACCCCTCTAACTTAAAGCTAGCTTCCACATGAGGGTTAAAAACCATCTCCTTGCGGGAGTAGTCAATACTGGCATGGTTGGCAGCCAACCAATCCATGCCTATTATCACATCAAAATCTCGTTTGTCCAACACTATTAAAGTCACATCTAATATATGGTTTGCTATTTTAGTTTGACATGCTTTTATCTCCTCATTTGCCAACATAATTTTTCTAGACGGAGTAGAAACTGATAAAACATAGTTCAAAAGCTCTAGTTCTAGCATAACATACTTAACAAACACTGATGATATAAATGAATGAGACAAGCCAGAATAAAATAATACCAAGGCGTAGTGTCCCAAGATTGGGAGCTTACCTGTCACCACCATACCTGACTTATCGACCTCTGATCGAGTTGTAGTATAAACTCGACCCTGTTGTTTCTGTCTATTCAAATTTCTGTGAGGCGTACTCGAAAACTGACCACCTATGATCTGAACACCAGGGCATTGATCAACTGTCACACCCCCTCCCAGACTACTCTCTTAGCCCAAGCAAGGAATGACTGCAGCAGTTATCAACCCTTGTATGACCTACTAACTCTTTTTAAATAATCTGATAACAACATGCAATCTCAAACACAGCAGCTGCCACTAAGGCCAAACAAACATTAACTATTAAACACAAACATTTACAAAGTTTACGACATAAGCCTCATAAGTCCCAACTCCCAAACTTAGTCTCTACATGAAACAACTACAACATGTGTACAAATATTTACAGTAACCACCTAGTTGAAGGATTACTATAACTTCTGATTTTAAGTGGCAGAGCAGATGCAGAGCTATCTTCGAAGGATTTGACCGCTACCTGGGGAAAGGAAACATTTGAAAAAATGGCGTGAGCTACTAGCCCAGTAAGTGACTAAAGAAAGAAAACAGGTTCTCATGCATAAGTCTTAATAAAGAGATCATACTGAAACATAAGTCTTTATAGTAACCTTGTACTGAAATATAAACTTTATAGTAACATCGTACTGAAATATAAACTTTACAGTAACCTCGTACTGAAATGTAAACTTTACAGTAACCTCGTACTGAAATGTAAACTTTACAGTAACCTCGTACTGAAATGTAAACTTTACAGCAACCTTGTACTGAAATGTAAACTTTACAAGCATTAAACATGCAAAGCCGTTTTCATCATAAAACATTAAATTGAACCTTAGTTGAGAGTAACCCTACTATGGTTAAATTCCAACGTAAATTCCTTAGCCAAGAGAGAACCCTTTTGCTTAAACTCTAACTTCAAACTACCTACATGCACGTGGTTATAACTAGGTACCGTCATACATTAGGTACTACTGCTCAGATACATTCTCAGTGTCCTTCAGTATCGAGCTGCTCGAATACCTTCTTAATATCCTTCAGTATCGAGCTTGAAGTAACATTAGTCATACTAAGACTTACTCTTTAAAGCATGCAAAGCTAAATGCATAGAAACATGTCTCTAAAAGTACTAACGCATGCTTTGTGCATATGAGCACACATAAATAGTTTCACAACATACTTTTATACATGGCATGCGTTTGAAAACATAAACTCATAGTTTGCTTGGAAAACTACTTTGTAAACTAGCTAGCATGAGAATAATCTTTCTTAAAATCATGGGTTCTTTAAAAATATTGTAAATACTTAGTTATTTTTAAATACTTAGTCACTCACAACTTTAGGGCTACTCCTTAAAGGTTGATATACTTCTAGCAATGGTGTCAATCCTGTGGACACAACAACATATATTTAGCTACTAGCAATGGTCTCCCTTTTGAGACTAACTTTTTAGAATAAAGTTCATATTATACTTGACATATTGACTTTACCTTCCAATGCCAACTTCCCTAGGTGTTGAACACTCAAGATTTTTCTTTAGTTGTTAATTTGGCTTATGCGACAATCCTTCCTTCCACCACACCAATCGAGCGTCAATCGTCCAACCTGTATCTTTTCTGAAGTCACAGGCATATGCGTCAAAGGTAGGCAGAACATCCATAAAGTTCCAAATACAAACACTGTTATGGTAATAAAAAGACCGAAAGAAGAAAAGCCAATACAAAATAATGGTGAGATGGCAAGAAAAATAAAAAAATCTCACTTCTTTCCAAGGACATGGATTTACAATTGCTTGGAGTTAAAAATGGAGAAGAAAACATACTTCTTATAATTCTGATGATGATGACAGTTCTGGTGATAATCTACCTAAGTAGCTACATTTGCACTTTCCCAGCTGCCTATGTGCTATTCAAAATGAAATCGGACCTCAATATGCAGATATTTTCTCATAAGTTCAACGATAGATGTGGTAAACTGTGCTAAGGTTTGGCATTTCTCGTGGGTATAACTCTCTGATACAACCCCACAAATTATCAATTTCTTCAACTTAGGACATCTTTCAAGAAATTTTGCCACCCAAATAGAGAAGAGATCACTAATGTCGCTCCATCCAAGTTCTAGCATGGTCACATTCTCCATAGTAAACGATCTCTGCAGGTTATGATGAAAGGCCTCATGTCTTAGACAATAACGCAAAGATAAATAGCTTAACTTGGGGAAAAGGGTGGAAAATGAGTCCAAATTCACAACATTTTCATCAGTGTCATCAAATGTTGCACCCCACAGCCGAAGCTTCTTCCACATTGATGCCTTTGCCATTTAGCTCAAAGATATCTAGATAACATCCTTTTAAATATAAAATTTCAAAGGTATCAGCCTCTAGGGTGAACTTCTCTAAACTGAGATTTTCAACAAAGATATCCTTCAACGGAGAGCTGCTAAGTTCCAGAGATTTTGACATCACGATGTCTGGGTTAATTAGAGCTAACTTTTCGAGCTTCAGACAAGCTGCGAGAAGAAGGTTCACCCCTAATACAGTTATGAAGACATTATTTAGTGGTAGAGATTTCAAGCAAGGGAACTTATGTTACGTCGGTTCAATGGCACCTATAGGATTATTAGCCAATGTTAAGTTTCTAGTTCTTGTCGACTACACTTGACCAATTATATCGATATTTGGAGTAGTGCCCACATTATAGTATAGTCAACAGATTGTCTCTTGTATACATGAGCCAAGAAATCACTGAGGAAGTTGAGAATGCAGCTACATGATCCAGTCCCAGTGGTCTAAAGTATTGTCTGTTATAATAACTTCCAAGGACTTCGTTGATGGGTCATGAGGCACAGGCCAATCATTCGAGTTGAAGGTCAAAGAATCATTCGAGTTAAAGGTCAAGGAATGGAGGTGATTACGCCAAGCCTCTCTAAATTTCTTACAAGCAACAATAACACGGACTCCTTAAGCTTGATATTTCTTAAATCACCAATTGATCCAAAAGTTTAAGCTAGTGAGTAAAGACAAATTTAATTATATCATCTAACACTCCCCTTACTTGTACGCTTGAAATATGGAGAAAACAACGTTACATGGGTTTGAAGAACATAGGACCTCCCTGGAGCACCTGCTCTGATACCATCTTAAATCACCAATTTACCCAAAAGCTTAAGATGGTGGATGAAGGCAGATTTAATTATATCTTCTAACACTCCCCTCACTTGTGGGACTGAAATATGTAGAATGGAATTTAATTATACAATCTAACACTCTCCTTACTTGTAGACTTGAAATATGGAGGAAACAACATTACAGGAGTTTGCTTAAGATGGTAGATGAAGGAATATTTAATTATATCATCTAACACTCCCCTCACTTGTGGGCCTGAAATATGTAGAAAAACCAAACAATTGGAAATTAATATAAATTGAGGAGGAAATAACATTGCAGGACTTGGACACAAGATATATAGAACCTACTTTAATACTATCTTAAATCACCAATTGATCAAAAAGTTTAAGCTAGTGGGTAAAAGTAAATTTAATTATATCATCTAACAATATTGCCTTTTAGGTATGGAAAATCATGATTCTAAGAGCTTTTCTCATAGAAACTGACCCATGATCTATAAGAAAGTTAGAAAAAAAAACAAAATCTGAATTCGTCATAGGAAAATCCCCAGTAAAGCAAGTGGAATTATCGACACAACCGATCGAAAGAAGGGACACTAAGTACTGCAAAGAAGATTTAAACTGTATTAGTCGAAGAATTAAAGTACTGCGTCAAAGAAAACCAGAAAAAGAGGCAAGATATACCAACTGGAAGGAGAAACTCGTTTGAAACTCTTCAATGACTAACTCTAAACCCCTTTTTCGACACAATAATTTACAAGATAAGGTCAATGAAGAGCAAAAAAATCTGCCTAAATTACCTCAATGCTAGAATAAGTATGATTTTGAAGAGAATCTGAAGCCATTGTTGGACGAATCAAACTGATAACACGAAGTAGGAGAGGAATCTCCGAGAAAGATTATAAAAGCCACAGCCACAAGTAAGTGCGAAGCGTAGAAGTCATTTGAATGGGGGTAGCGAAACTTGGACCCAAGGAGACGAAAAGATAATTCGAATTAGTTTGATTGGCTACCCATGAAAATAAAGTTTTCAACCCAATCCTTAAATTTTGAGTTAAGTTGAGATGGGTTGTCGGGTTATAATTTATTTTTTTATTTTTAATGAAAAATATGTAAATTTATATATAACACATGACTAATAACTAAAATCTCATAAAATTATGATGTTAAATACCAAATATCTATGATATTTATTGTAACTTTAAACGACAAATATCATAACAATTTTAAAAGAAAAATATTAAAAATTCAAAAATTAATCAATACAAATAAATCAAGCTTTAAACAAAAGAGGAATATATATATAATTCGGGTTAGGTTGGGTCAACCCAATTTTTTTTAGCCAACCCACAACCCAACCCAATCCAATAAAAATAGAAAAATTCAACCCAACTCAAGCCCAGGTTGTCGGGTTATTTGAACACCGAGATAATATTGGAGTTTTATATTTTTCTTCTTTTTCTTTTTTTAGGGAGTGTTTGGCTCATCGATATGGGTAATCAAAAAATTAATGACCTAAAAAAACCGATTAATCAAATCCAGTTTGTGTTAGGTTATCAACTCATTTGGATTGAGTTGGGTTCAAATAAATTAAAAAAAAAAATTGAGTTGGGTTAGTTCAAGGTTCACCTAAATTAATCCAAACCAACCGAAACTTATTATTTACTTTAAAGGTGTATTTTTTTACTTATGATACAATTATATATACATATATTTATTTTTATTTATTTAATTTCTTTATTTTTAAAATTTTTATTTTCTAACCATTCATAAAAATAGTTTTTCAACACTTTGGAAAGAAATTTTGCATTATATAAATTCAAATTGAGATGTTTGAAATAATTAAATTAAATTTCTACGTATTTGTTAGAGTTAAACAACATGCAGCGGAAGTATCAAGGATCCATAAGCATTTTAATTCACTAATTTTGGCAAAAACTAAAGCATGTTGTTCATAAAAATAGGTTTTCAGAACATACCTTTGAAGAACTCTTCAAAAAAAATTGTTTGTTCAGCTGCTGTCTTCACTGGATATCAATGTGAACCACCTCAAAGCCTTCCCTACTATGCGCTTGGAGCTTTAGGCAAAGTTGTGGGACTTAAGAACAGCTTGTAGATGTGGAGAAACAAGGGAAGCTCACAGCAGCAAGTTGAAGAAGACAACTTCTTCTTCACCGCGATTTTTCTCTCAAAATTCTGTATCCATCTCCTTCTCTAACAACTTCAATCTTCTTTATATATCAAGATGAACATGCAAAGAGATGGAGTGCATGACTTGCAGCTCATGCTTGGAGAATCAAGGTAGAGAAGATCATGTTTGTGTGTGAGCATAAAGATATCATAATAGAGAAAAACCTTTTTCCACTTTGTGCCATGCAAAACGATTTTTTCATTTTCCTTTTTAAAACAAAAAATGGCTTTTAAATCATTTTAATTTAAAAAATGATTTTCTTAAATTAATTTAATATCAAATATTAAATTATTTTTTGCACAATAATCATCTTTATATATTTAAATCATATTTAAATATTTATTCTCTTGTTCCGTTTAATTTGAACGTTTCAATTTACTTTCTCAAGCTACCCTAAAGCATACCCATTTACGAACTAGTAGGGGACCTCGCGGACCTACAGATCATGGGCTCCAACGATCCGAGATTAATCAGCTAAACTCATTAGACCAATCTAACCCCATTCGTTAACTAATGGGTGATTCCACTAAAGCTCATAGTTGAACTCCCATGATATATTATGTCCACTCGATATAACAATGATTAGTAAGTTAACCCTTCACAGGTTGCTCATAATAATGGCGGGGTCGAATCTCTGTTTTACCCCCGAAATTACCTATTGTCCCTTAAGTTCCACTGATATTGATTTGTGATCCAATCAACAAATCGAATCCCTCTCAGGCTAATGAGAGGGTGAGGCCTATTGTTCAAGACCTAGAATCAGCATTTGAAAGGAACAACCTCTCTACTAACCCTAATCGGTTAGGAGTGAATTCCCTCTTGCACCCTATGTTCCCAACTATTCATCCGGTCTTATTTCAAAATGATAAGCTTATTGAGTAGAGGCAATTGGTCTATTCTCACCGTTTGCAGATCAAAGGATAATCCCGAATAAATAGGAGTTCATAGTTAGCTCAAGATTAAGGTTAAGTTACCTAGGTCATCGCTTTGAAATTGTCAGTCTTAAACAGTAAACAGCGTTATAAAGTAAGAGTGACAAGTTTCATGGTCCGATCTTGCACAAAACTCATTTGCACAGAACACCCCCACTCCTCATGTCTCAACATGCACAAATTAGGATCACTTCCGTATGTAGCACTTTACAACACTTTGTAACAACTACATAGTAGGCCGCATCCAATAGTGTTACCAAAATAAGGTACCCAACCTTATTCATATACTATAGATCATTTTGACTATTTACTCGAACCTGGTCCACTTGTATGTCTCCACATAAAGTTCAAGTACTCATATAGTCAAGGGACTTAGGTTTATTGGATTTCTAAAAAACAATCTATTCAACAATAACTTTATTGAATTCTCAGAATAAGTTATAATGTTTACAAACCACGAGTTTTAGGACATAAAACCCAACTTATTTTTAGAATAAAAATTTAAATAAAATGACCAGAGTAACCCGAACCAATCCAACCCAAATATTTCATGATTAGGTCGATATAGATTCATTTTTTAATAAGGGTTATTTGAGTTGAAAAAATTTACAACCCAAATAATTGGGTTGGGTCTGAAAAGTACTTCAACCCAATCCACGAACACTCCTAGTCACCAACATGAGTTGAGTTGGTATAATATACCAATTCAATGTTTGGCTCACTAATTTTAAATATTGGGGAAGTTGAGTTGGTATATTTTATCAACTCACCCTAACTCATCCTTCTTTTGATATTTTCAATGGCTCTACTTATCGGCCATTATCGGCGAGTATCGTTGTCATGCTACGGGAACCAACTCTGGGCTCCTACAACCACCTCCGATAACCGACTCCGACGACCACTTTCGCGTGATCAATTCTAGCTTCTGCTATCACCTCTGATGACAACTTCAGTGATCCATCTCTAACGACCACCTTCACGTGACCAACTCCGACAATCAATTTCAAACTTCGATAACCACCTTTGAGAACAAACTTCGATGATCAACTCCGACAAACCACCTTCATAGGCTCTAAAAATCACTTTCGACTACAAAACTCCAACATAAATCACCTTTGATGATCAACTTTGATGACCACCTTCAAACGAGCAACTGCAACGACCAATTTCATGCTTCGACAACCACCTCCGACGATAAATTTCGGCAACCAACTCCAATACCAGCTTCATGAGGCCAACTTTAGACTCCAACAACCACCTTCAACTACAATCTCCGGCGAAAATCATCTTCGATAATCAACTTCAATAACCACCGTCATGCGACCAACTTCGAACTCCGAAAACCACTTCCAACGATAAAAATTCAACAACCAACTCCAATACCACCTTCATGTGACCAACTTCAAGCTTCGACAACCATCTACGACTACAAACTCCAACAAAATCATATTCTATAATCAACTTCAATAACTACTTCTGACTATTACAAGACTGATGATTGTTAAAGTATGTTGTAGGGTTGTCGATTATATGTAGAAAGTTGTAAAATATATTTTTATTCAATTGAATTCACATACTCAAATGAGTATTAAAAATATTTGAAAAAATATGTATTTAGTCGAAAAGTATGCAACATATAATAAAAAGAAAAAAACCATAAGATTGAAATTTTGTATGGAACATTTTTCTAGCAAGAATTAGTGAAAATTGGATATTTGTTTTCTCTCCAAATTTAAAGGAATTGAAAGTGAAATTATTGAAGAAATATTGTGACATTCTTGGCTGCTAAGATGATGGGGAGATTTAATTTTTTTTTAAAAAAAATCACAACAGAGTAAAAATACTGAGCAACAACAGAAAGAAGAAGAAAAAGATGGTGGTGGTGATGAAATTCATGGAGTAAAAATTAGGAATCAAAAGTTTTAATTTCTCATTGATTTCTCATTTTATTTAATCATATTTCTATAATGAATGTATTAGGTTAATTATTGTTCATTACCCAAAAAAAAAAAAACTACATCAGATACTCCATACATATGAACTCAATTCTGCACCCCAAACACAAACATAAGAACTCATGCTAAATAACTCTACACCCCAAACATAGACATATAAACTTCACAGAAATATGAATTCCAGACATCATATTTTAACTCAGCGTCCCAAACAACTCCTTAATTTTTTAATATATCGGGTGCATGCTCGACCTCCTTGAGTTGCCTGCTTGTTCAACCCAAGCAACTATCTGCTTGTTCAAAGATTTCCATATTCAATTTATAATTTGTATAACTCATGATACAGACCTTATCTCAGGAAATTTCTTTTACAAACTTTTTCATAATTTTCTTAGAAAGCTTACTTCAAAATTTGGGCTTAGAACTCTTCTTCGTTTGATCAGGAGCTTCAGATCTTGACCACTGGCTTCGATTATCCTGAGAACTTAACCTCTCTGAGATTTCTTCATTCTCTGGCCTTCTTCCTTCGAGGTTTTTCTTCGGCAGCACCACACACAGAAACTAGACTTCTTCAGCTTTCAAATGGCATTGAAATCTCTTAGATAGCACGAGGAAATTGTCCAAACCGAGCCTCTTAAGTTGAGCTGCTTGCTTATCCTTCCCAAGTAGCTGTCTGTTTGTTCAACAATTTCTAGGTTCAACTTCCAAAGTAAATAACTCAAATTCTAGACCTCATCTTAAGAAAGTTCCTTTTATCTTACCTTAAAATTTTAGCTAAAAAATCCCATAAATTAGACTCGCCTAGCTTTCGAATGCCTTTGAAATCACCTCAATAGAACGAGTAGATTTCCCAAAATGACAATTTAAATTCGGCCTACCTATTTATACCCGAGGTCGTGAGCTGTTGTTATTTACTAAATTGCCACCTATGTCACACCCCCTCCCAGATTACCCTCTTAATCTGGAAGAAGATGTGACAGTAGTAGTTACTATCCCTGCTGTTAACACTTACCACCTTAGCCCTCTAACCTGAATACCAACCTATTAGACATTATTAATGTACACATACAGCACGTCGCCATAAGGTTCTACATAAGTTTATATAATCACTTGCAAACAGTCATGACATGACATCTACAGGTAAAATATTTACAGTTGGGCCCAAACTTCACTAACAAAGCCCTAATCCCCCTCAAAACATGTGTACATAGATAGACCATCAACCTAAATTATTCTTAACAAGCCGGGCCTTTCAGTGGCAAGCAGCAATAGGATCAACCTTGAGGAATCTAATTGCTACCTGGAAAAGGAAAACATAGAAAAATCTGTGAGCTAGTAGCCCAGTGCGTGACTATAAAATCATATTACACCATGCATTACATTATTATAAACATTTAAATATATCAATGAGCATCTCAAGTACCTTCCTCTAAACATAAACATTGATAAACATTCTTAAACATCATTAAACATCATTATTTCTTAGTTGAGAACGAGCATACATCACTCTAGCTCTCAACATCTGTCACCGACCAAGAAACCCATACTTCGGCCTCCCTTTGCTGGTATTTGGCCTAGGAGACCCATACTTCGGCCTCTCATTCAAAACTACCTACGTGCACGTGAAGTTTTCTAAGTACCGTCAACACCTTAGGTACTATTACCCAGATACCTTCTCCATGTCCTTCAGTACCGGGTTATTTTCTAGCATCAAATTAGGCTTAATTGCATACTATTTACACAAAGACTCATTCTATCATAGCCTTCCTCCAAAATGCATGCTTCATCATAGGAACTTAACTTTTATAGTGAATTCACAACATATCTTGGCATGCATTAAAACATGTACAAGCTGGAGAAGATACGCTATGTTATTCATTAAACATTTGTTGCTTGAGAAAGTATAAATTCATCATCAACATCGCTGTAACTTACATGGTCTTTTATACATAACATTGAAAGCATTAAGTTCATTTTAGTCACTCACAGCTCGTCAGGGCTCTTAACGGTTTATATGCCTCTCCTAGCTCCTCTTGGCCTGAAAGGACATCATTCTCGGTTAGATTCCTTAGAATTCTCATCAAAATACTTCAGACAGTTTACTTACTAATGAAACTTTCATCAACAAAAATCAGCATTACTATTGAGATGTTCATCATGAGCAAGATCATCCTCACGAGCGAGATTTCCCACTTTCTAGCGAGATTTGCCACTTTCCAGTGAGATTTGTCACTTTCCAGCGAGATTCTATTCTTGAGTGAGATTCAGCACAAAACCAGCGAGATTTTCATCTTTAGCGAGATCCACTTCTTCCTTATCTCGCTCTTGATCTCGCTCATTTCCTTATCTCGCTCTTGCTCTTGCTCATTTCCTTATCTCGCTCTTGCTCTTACTCATTTTCTTATCTCGCTCTCGCTCTCGCTCATTATGGTGAGCTGCTTGCTTAATCTTCCCAAGCAGCTGCCTGTTTACGTACCAATTTCCTGTTTCAAATTCAAAAATTCATAACTCAAAATCCAGAACTCTTTTTAAGAAATTTCCTTCTACAAACTTGTTTAGAATTGAGTTACTTTCTTACCTTAAAATCTCAGCCTTAAATTTCTTGTAATTTGGCTTGGAGCTTCCAATCTTCACTCTGAGCCCTGATTAATTCGAGAATCTACCCCTTCTATAAATTCTTCACTTTTTATTCTTCTCCTTGTGAGATCTTTCTCCGGAAAAACAACCTCGAAATCTAGATTCTCTCAGCTTTCAAATAGCACTGATCTCACTTAATTTGGTCAAGTCATTTGCCAAAACCGAGCTTCTGAATTTCCTTTTTCTTTTATACTTCCTGCCGCCTCCCATGTTCAATGGTCAAACCGCCACCTTATCCAGCACTTAGTGCTTCCGGCCAATTCCAATTAGTGAGTTTCTTCAATTAATTTGTTTTTCCTTCTCCTTTGTAACCCCTGTAAGTAACCATGGATCTCCACTTATCAAATAATTAATATAACATTCTTATGGCTAAACATGCTTATATAGGAAACGTAGAGTTCAGGGTTTACAATCATCTCCCCCTTAAAAGAAATTTCGTCCTCAAAATTTACCTGATATATCATTAGAAAAGTTGAGGATATCTCTTTCTCATTTGCTCTTTGGGTTCCCAGGTTGCTTCCTTGATTCCATGATTATGCCATAATACCTACACCAAAGGAATCGTCTTATTTCTGAGTACCTGGTCTTTCTTGTCTAAAATCTCAACGGCCTTTTCCTCGTAAGATAAATCTTCTTTGAGCTGTACTAGTTGTACTGCTAGTATGTGCATAGGATCAAACACATACTTCCTTAACATTGACACATGAAATACGTCATGAATATGAGTTAACTCCATAGGTCACTGCAACCTATATGCTGCTGGACCAACTTGTTCCATAATTTCATATGGCCCAATGTATCGCGGACTTAATTTCCCTTTTCTCCCAAATTAGAGAATTCCTTTCCATGGGGACAATCGAAGAAATACCCGATCTCCAACTTCAAATTCTAGTTCTCTTCTTCGCTTATCAGCATAGCTCTTCTGTCTATCGCGAGCCGCTTTAAGATTATCCCTGATAAGCTTCACATTCTCAATTTTTTGTTGAACTAATTCTGGACCCAATAATTTCCGTTCTCTGACTTCGTTTCAACATATTAGGGTCCTACAAGGTCAGCCGTACAATACCTCATAGGGAGCCATTCTGATACTAGAATGGTAACTGTTGTTGTATGCAAATTTGATCAACGGTAATTGTGAATCCCAACTTCCTTTGAATTGTAACACGCAAGCTTTTAACGTATCTTCCAGTGTCTATATAGTTCTTTCCGACTGTCCATTTGTTTGTGGATGAAACGCCTTACTGAAATACAGTTTAGTGCCCATAGCCTTCTGTAGACTAGGCCAGAATTTTGAAGTAAACCTCGAGTCTTAGTCTGACACTATCGACACTGGGGCTCCATATTGACTGATTATCCTGTCCACATAAATCTTAGCTAGACGGTCTAGTGTAAAAGTAACTTTTATTAGTATAAACTTGGCCATCTTGGTTAGTCTATCGACTTCACCCAAATGCCATCGTATCCTGAAGGCGTTCTAGGCAATCCAAACAGAAAGTCCATTGTCACATGCTCCCACTTCCACTCAGGCATTGGGAGTGGGGTTAGTAGACCTGTTGGTCTTTGCCTCTCAGGTTTCACTTGTTGACAGACTAACATCGATCCACATATTCTGCTATGTCTCTCTTCATCCCAGGCCACCAGTAAGATCTTTTTAAGGTTCTATACATCTTGGTGCTTCCTGGATGCATAGCATGAGCAGAACTGTGTGCTTCTTCCAAAATGGCTTGCTTAAGCCGTAGCTTATTAGGCACACACATTCTTCCCTCCTTTTCTAGTACATTATCTGCTCTCAATTGGAAGTCAATTCTGATTCCCTTACTTACATCTTCAACAATCCTCTGAAGATCATGGTCTTTCAGCTGATCCTACTTAAGGTCTTCTATTAAGGTAGGCCTTACCTAGAATGAAGCTATCAATCCCCCTGACTGTCCCACTGATAAGGTGGTTCTAGAATTCCTGAATTCCTGCAATAACATTCCCCTCATTGAGCCAATAATGGCCCTGAATCCTAAGGATTTTCTACTTAACGCATCTGCTACAACATTAGCCTTACCAGGGTGGTACCCAATGGAATAGTCATAATCTTTGATCAGCTCAATCCATCCTCTCTCTCTCGGATTCAACTCTTTTTTTATCTTAAATATATTTTAAGCCCTTGTGATCTATGAATATTCTGCAACACTCTCCAAATAAATAATGTCTCCACAGCTTCAGAGCCAAAGCAACTATTGGCAACTCTAGATCATGTGTAGGATAAATTCTCTCATGCTTCTTAAGTTGATGAGATACATATGCAATCACTTTCTCATCCTGCATCAATACACATCCCAATCCTTGTCGGGACGCATCATGATAAATCTCAAATTCCTTACCTGGAATAGGCAAGGTAAGCACTGGCGCTGATACTAGCCTCTGTTTCAGCTCCTGAAAACTATGCTCACACTCCGACGACCACTCAAACCTCATGCCTTTCCTAGTCAGGTTCGTCAATGGAAAGGCTATCTTAGAAAAACCCTCCACAAACCTTCTGTAATAACCTATCAAACCTATGAAACTACGTATCTCCGAAAGAGTCGTGGGTCGTTCCCAATTAACTATTGCTTCCGTCTTCTGGGAATCTACACTAATACCATCTGCTGAAACAACATGCCCGAGAAATACAACCCGATCTAACCAAAAATCACACTTGCTGAACTTAACATACAACTGCCTATCTCGCAGCGTCTGCAATACTATCCTCAGGTGGGTCATATGATCCTCCCTACTGCCAGAATATACCAATATATCATCAATGAATACTATCACAAACTGGTCCAAGTAAGGATGAAATATAATGTTCATAAGGTCCATGAATACCGCAGAGGCATTTGTCAGTCCAAATGGCATTACTAGGAATTCATAATGTCTATATCTTGTTCTAAATGCGGTTTTAGGAATGTCAACCTCCTTCACCTTCAGTTGATGATAACCCGATCTTAGGTCTATCTCTGAAAACACCGTGGCTCCTCTTAGCTGATTAAAAAAATCATCAATGTGTGGTAACGGATATTTATTCTTAATCGTTATCTTATTCAGCTGCCTATAGTCGATACACAATCTAAGTGTACCATCTTTCTTCCTTACAAATAACACCGGAGCTCCCTGTGATACACTAGGTTGAATGTATCCCTTGTCAATTAACTTTTGCAACTAAACCTTTAATTCTTTTAACTCAGTTGGCACCATTTTGTATGGTGCCTGCGATATAGGAGTTGTTCCTGGAATTAAGTCAATAGTGAACTCTACTTCTCTATCGGGTGGCAATCCCGATAATTCCTCAGGAAATACATCCCAGAACTCATTTACCATGGGGACGTCTTCTAGGTTCAACTTTTTCCCTTGAGCAATCACTACATGAGATAAATCGGCCTTACATCCCTTACTCAGCAGCTTCCTAGCTTTCGCTACTGATATCAGATTTCCCGTAGTTAATCTTTTGCTTCCTACCAGTATTGCATCCTGGCCATTTGATTTTCTGAACACTACTTCTTTCTTGTAGCAGTCCACTGAACCACGATATTTACTTAGGAAATCCATCCCTAGGATAACATCAAACTCTAACAAATCCAAGGGAAGTAAATCAACATAAAAGTCCTAACCATTGATCAGCATCTCACAATGTTTATAACATTCCCCTACTATTATCACATCTCCCATAAGGGTAGAGATATATAACTCTTCAGACATGGCTCAGACAACCTATCTATGTTAGATGCAAACATGCTGGATATGAATGAATGTGTGGCACCAGGGTCAAATAAACAAAAGTAGACTGTCCACATAATATGAGTACGCTGGGGTGCCATCGATTGGGCTCCACTCGGTAAAACTGCCATTCATCTCATGCCTCAGTATGCTTTGCCACCGACTGTAGAAGTCCACCCTCTACAACCCTACTCTTCTCACCCTAATAAATGAAATGAACCCTTGAAACCAAGTACTCTCACGATCATTATCTCCACAAAAGGAAGTGAGTTTTCATCATGCACTAGCAATATGATGGGCACTAGAGAGGCTAGAAGTAGAAATGAACGCGAGGTATATGGGGATATTTTGGAGAATTTGAAACCCTTCAAAAGTCTGTATGATGAGGGGGTTGCAAATCAGCCCAGTAATGGGATGGCTGGAAGAAAAGCCTCACCGCATGGGTTTTTCCCTACGGCAAGTAGCCCTAAGGCACTGGCTTCCAATGTACCAAGTCCAACCAGCATTAAGCAAGCGGCCAAAGAAAATGGTGGTAATGCGACCAAGTGACCAAGAAGAGGCGTTGAAGAAGAATAGTTGCGCCAAGTGTTGACATGGAGAAGGAAGAAGATATGCCTCTCCAAAGAAAGAATGCTAAGAAAAATAAGTCCACTACGAAAATACGCAAGGTGGTGATTTTGCCCACTTCATTAGAAGAGTAGTTGGTGGCCACTTTGGCCAGCAGAACAAAGAAAGAAAAAGAGGACTTCCAAGTGTTGAGAAGGGAAGTCGAAAATCTCATAATAGAAACTAAATTTCACCACGAAGTACGCGATGAGGAATTTGACGAAGCCGACACCACGGCTCGAATTAGGTCTGTTGAATAAGGGACAATGGATAGTGCGGATTGTGTTGCAATCGAGTTTGAAAAAGAAATTGAGGAAGATAGCGATGTGGCAAAAAGAGCCAGCGCAGCAAAGGCTCAATGCATAAAAAAAATGTGAAAAAAACTTAGGGAGGAAAATAAAGTTTTGAGGGAAGAAGAAGAAAGAAAAAGAAAATCGGTTGGAAAAGAAAAATAGCCATAGAGGGAGGTGTAGAGAGCCACTAGAGAAGCTTTGACTCAAATACCTCATTTTTTATTTATTTATAACTAACTTTGTGATGTAAATGGTCAGCTGGTATACTCTATAAATACCTCTGATCTTTAACACAAAAACAGAGAATTATCATCATTTTTTCCTAGTTTTCTGTAAACAACAAAAACGGTATGAAATCTTCATTAGTAAAAGAACTTGTATCTTCCTATGGACGTAGGAAATCTTGCCAAACCACGTAAACTTTGTGTTTCATCTTCTTGCCTTTATCTTTCTTGTTCATATGATTGTCTTCATTCTGCAAATCGCGCACCATACATTCACTATTCAAATCGCATCAAATAATAGAGTATCGAGTTCAATCGTGCATCAATCTTCGCTATCGAGCAACTTTGAGTTGATTGTTTTCACCTTCGAGTCACATCAAGTATCGTTCAAGAACCACCGAGTAAGATCGAGTATTAGTTCAATTTTCATCAAGTTCCATCGAGGATTTATCAGAGACTCGTCAGATGAAGAAGGGAATTCTCATCGAGCATCAAGTAGGAAGACGTCGAGCATCGAGTATCGGTCATCGAGGATTTGGTAGAATATTTCTTAGCCTTTTCTTCATCTTTCCAACGTTGATCTTGAGTATTCAGGCCTTAACCCAACAATTTGTGGTATAAGAGCGTTTGAAGATCATCAAGGTCAATATTATTGGAGCATCAAGATACTCAAGAAATCTAGACTCGATACTCAATTAGATCAGAAATGGTTGTTACAAGGCATGAAATTGAGAAGTTCGATGGGAAGGGCGATTTTGGCCTATGGAAGGCCAAAATCAAAGTTATTCTTGGATAACAGAGAGCTCACAAGGCCCTTTTGGACCTATCAACTCTGCCACCTATTATATCAGCTCAAGAAAGGGAAGACATGGAGCTTACAAATCTGGGACTCTGGTTCTTAATCTCAATGACAACATCTTGAGACAAGTGATTGATCAAGACACGACATACAAGATGTGTGTCAAGCTGGAAGGTCTTTTTGCAACCAAAGATCTCCCCAGCAAGATGTATCTAAGGGAAAAGTTCTTCACGTACAAGATAGATTTTGCCAAGCCTCTTTCAGATAATTTGGATGAGTTCAAGAGGATAGTTTCTGAGTTCAAGAGCCTTGGCGAGAAAATTGGTGATGAGAATGAAGCTTTTTGTTATTAAACTCTCTACCCAAAGCCTATAAGAAGGTGAAGAATGCCTTAAAATATGGTAGAGAATCAATTTCCACTGATGCCATCATTTCAGCATTAAGAACTAGAGAGTTAGAGCTTTAGTCAGTCAAAAAGGAGCAGCCTACTGTAGAGGGGTTGTTTGTCAAGGGGAAGAACAAGAAGAATCAATCTAAGGAGAATAAAAATCAATCAAGTGAAGAGCACAAACCTAAGACCAAGTTGAGATGCAACTACTGCAAGAAGAAAGGTCACTTGATGAGAGATTGCTACGGCTTGAAATGGAAAAATCAAGAAAAAGAGAAGGATCAAAAGGGAAAACAACCAGAAGCTTCAGTGGTTGAAGGTTCCAACTTTTATTCTGATGCCTTAGCCTCCACTAGAAACCAAACCAACCAAATCAATCCTCTTAGGAAGCATGACTGGGTACTAGACTCCGATTGTACCTATCATATGACACCTTTCAGACCTTGGTTTAATAGTTATAAGGGTGTAGATGGAAAATCTGTGTACATGGGAAACAATGAAGCTTGCAAGATCAAAGGGGTTGGTTCAATATCCTTGAAGCTAAAAGATGGATCAATCAAGCTTCTAAGAAATGTGAGACATGTACCTTTGCTCAAGAAATACTTGATATCTCTGGGTATGTTGGACTCCATTGAGTGTGAATGCAGAGGAAAAGGTGGAGTTCTTGAGGTGATCAAGGATTCCAAGGTTGTGTTGGTTGATGAAAAGGTTATTGACCTTTATATTATGAGAGGAGTAGAGATGATGACAAGTGCCTACACGATTTCAATAGCAAGCTTAACAGAGGTTGACTTGTGGCATAAAAGACTATCCCATATTAGTGAAAAATGGATGCAAGCATTGTCCAAGTAAGGTATACTACCCAAAGGTATTAGTGAGAATTTTTCCTTTTATGAACACTGCATTCTAGGTAAAGTAACCAGACAAAGTTTCACAAAATCTCAGCATACCACCAAAGGAACATTAAATTAAATCCATTCTGATCAATGGGGACCATCTTCTACACCAAGCCTTAGTGGCTCAAGGTATTTTCTAACATTTATAGATGACTTTTCTAGGAAGAGCTGGATATACTTTCTTAAAACTAAGGACCAAGATTTTGGGAAGTTTAAGGAATGGAAAGCCATGATAGAAAATCAAACATCTAAAAGGTTAAAATACTTTAGAACCGATAATGGGCTTAAGTTTTGCAATGAATACTTTGACAAATTTTGTAGTGAGAACGGTATAACTAGGCATAGAACAGTGAGGTATACACCTTAATAAAATGATGTTGCTAAAAGGTTAAATAGAACGATAATAGAAAGGTTAGATGTTTACTTTCTGATGCTATCTTAGGGGAATATTAGTGGGCAGAAGTTGCAGCCTATATAGTGTATACCTTGAATAGGTGCCCTCATACATCTTTAGAGTTGCTTACCCCTGAGGAAAAATGGACTAATCATCCTCCTAATCTAGATAACCTCAAGGTCCTTGGATGTGTAGGGTTTGTACACCAAAATAAGGGAAAGTTAAAGGCCAGAGCAGTCAAATGCATGTTTGTAAGCTTTAAAGAGGGTGTCAAGGGGTTTAAAATGTGGCATCTAGTTGAAAGGAAGTTCATAGTGAGCAAAGACATCATCTTTAGGGAAGAGGAGATGTTTATGCAAAAGGAGAAAAAGCTTGAGGATGAAGGTGAGTCATCCAACATACCAATAGAGTCGAGCCAACCTAGTGACACAAGAAACTGAGGAAGATGTAGGGGAACATAAGGAGACATCAAGTGAGCAGCCTGATTTAAGTCAGTATGTTTAAGCTAGGGATAGACAAAGAAGAACCATTACACTTCTAGCTAGATATACTGAAATGAACTATATGAATATGGTTTTAAATGTTGTTATAGCTCCTACTAAATAAGAACCAACAACTTTTGAGGAAGCAACAAGTTGTGTTAATGCAAGGGATTGGATAGAAGCTATGAATGAAGAGATGCATTCACTAAAGATGAATGACACTTGTTCTTTAGTTCGTCTATGAAAGGGTTACAAATCTGTTGCCTCTAAATGGTTTTCAAACTTAAGGAAGAAGTATCCTGTGATCAAAAGCCTAGGTATAAAGCTAGATTGGTTGCAAAGGGGTTCACCCAATGGGAAGGAATAGACTATTATGAGATTTTCTTTCCAGTTGTCAAATAGACTTCCATAAGACTTCTTCTATCCTTAGTTGCTCAAAATAATTTAGAAATGTATCAACTAGATGTAAAATCTGCTTTCTTCATGGACATCTAGAGGAGACAATCTATATGATGCAACCTAAAGTATTTGAAGTTAAAAGAAAAAAAAAAACTCTATTGTTTACTCAACAAGTCTATCTATGGGTTAAAACAATCACCTAGGTACTAGTATAAGAGATTCAATGACTATATTTCTAGCAATGGATTCAAAAGAAGTTCATTTGACATATGTGTTTATGTAAATACAGGTTTTTACGAGGACAAGGTTTACCTACTCTTATATGTAGATGATATGCTATTGGCAGTAGGCCTAAAGGAGATCTAACCCATGTTAAAAACCTCTTAAAAAGGGAGTTTAATATGAAGAACTTGGGAGAAGCAAGCAAGATTCTAGGAATAGAAATCCAAAGAAACGAAGAGAAGTCTATTCTAAGCATCAATCAATCCAATTACTGTGAGAAGATCCTTAAAAGGTTCAACATGAATGATGCTAAACCTTTGAGCTTACCTATTGCCCAATACTTTAAGCTTTCCTTAGCTAATTCTCTTAAAGATTCTGACCAAGAACATTAGAAACAGATGGTTGTCATACCCTATAGTCAAGTAGTCGGAAGCTTAATGTATTTAATGATTTTTACCAGACCTGATCTCTCATATTCAGCTAGCTTAGTTAGTAGATATATGTCTAATCCTGTTAAGAGACACTGGGAGGCTACTAAATGGATCCTAAGTACTTGGTTTGATCTAAAAACTCAAGATTATTCTACCACAAGTCAATTGAACCAAACTTAGAACTTTATGGATATGTGGATGCTGACTATCTGGTGATTTGGACAAAATGAGGTCCTTAATAGGATACCTTTTCCTTTATGGTCCTAATTTAATCAGATGGAAAGCAACACTACAACCTATAGTAGTCTTATCTACAACATAAGCTAAATATATGGCTTTAACAGAAGCAATCAAAGAGGCATTGTGGCTTAAGGGATTGCTGAAAGACTTTGGAATAGGTCAAACAGTGGCGAAACTTTACTGTGACAACCAAAGTGCTATCCATTTGTCCCGAAATCCACAATACCACACTAGAGCTAAGCACATTGGTATCAAGTATCATTTTATTAGAGATAAAATTGAGACAGAGGAGATAGAAATTTTAAAGGTCATACTTCAGATAATGCAGCTGACATGTTAACAAAACCTGTTTCAAAGCTTAAATTGATTAAATGTTTAGAACAGGTTGGTTTCGAACTTCCAAACACAAGGTAGACAAAACGGTCAGAATCAAGAAGGTCAGAAGATTGTAAGGCATTAGAGTCAAGGTCAGAAGATTTCGAACTTCCAAACACAGGGTAGACATAATTACACGTTTAATTTTAAGAATTAAGCGAAATTAGAAGAATTAATATTTACATATGATTTAAATATATGAAGGTAGATTTGGGTAAAAATTAATTTAATATTTGATATTAAATTAATTAGAATTATTTAAATTGTTTAAATAATTATTTATTAATTTTATTAGAAAATTTAATTTTGTAAAATTAATAATATTTTGATCTTTGAAATCAAATTGATTTTTAATTCCAAATTTGAAATTTAATCAACACAAAAATGGAAAAATGGTTTTTTCCACTAAACCCACTCTCTTTGGCTTCAATAACTCCAAGTATGAGCTACATCTCATGCAGCCATCTTCTTTGCAAGAAGGTCCTGTAATATATTGAGAAAATTAGAGTGAAATTGGGGCATGCAAATATAGAGTTTTGCTAGAAAAATCGTGTTGAAGAAGTTGTTTTTCAAGTGGTGGTGACAGTGAGCTTTTATTCATATTTCCTTCATTAAAGCTTATTTTGAGTCTCACAACTCAATCTAAAGCTCCAAGAGAATAGTGGGGAAGATCTTGAGGACATGTTCAAGACATTTTCACGAATAGAGGCCCCCTCTTTCATGTGGCTATTGTAAATGTACTTGGTAGCATCATGCCTCAGGGTGAAGGATGGTTGTCTAAACATCCCTCGTATAGATTCTATAATCTCTTTGGCAGTACTCATATCCTCATGTTTCTTCGCCAAAACATCAGATAAGTTGGCGAGGATATAAGCACGGGCTTTATCATTCGCCCTGATCCATCTATCATACGCATCCCAAACAGTTCGGTTTATATTAGAGCTTGGAACGGAAGGACAATCCTATATTAAGACAAACCGCAAATCGCCTATCACAAGTATAGTGTTCAAATTTGATTTCCAGGTCACATAATTATCCCCGATCAGTTTATCCGATGCCAACAATTGTATTATTGAACTCGTCATTCTGAAATTATAAACAAATTCTATAAGTGTATGGCTTTTAAATCCAATCAAATTTTAGCAATTTAATAATGTACCCAAGATTATTCTTTTCCAATGATACTACAGCGAGACATTCTTGATTAAATACTATCTCCATAATAACTAATATTCCGATAGTCATTTAGGTACTGCTTTTGGTCAGAAATTATTAACATTTAATAATTCTGTAAGTGTAACCCTCCATTTTCAGACGTCAGAGGTCGGCCCCAACTATGCTACCGAAGTGAAGAGTTAAGGTTAAGAATGAACCTAAGAAATCTTATCCATCTCTGTAGCTTGAGTTGTTTTGAATCCTATGTTACAACCCTTCGTGGGGATAGCCGTCGTTAAATGACTAGCAAAGGGCCGCTTAAAGCTAACCAGCAAGCGCAACATAGGAATCTCACGGTCCAAACTAATGGAAGAGGCCGCAGGATATGTTGACACATTTCCTTCACCCACTTACTATGAAATACTTCCTCCGTTTACCTTGATATTGACTCATATATCCACTTTCGTATGAAGGTCACTCCCAAGGTGACACGAAGCGTCATATGAATCTCACGGTGTAAACTATGTGGAGACGTGGCAGTTGAAATCGTATACTTGATTTCTATTCGAACAACTTTTTCTTATTCACTGAAATCTAGATTTAAGTTAAAAAATACTTTTCGTATGGAGGTCACTCCAAGGGTGACACGAATTACTGCTTAAACCTAGACTATGAACTCTTAGGGACGTGAGAGCTAAAAATAATGTATCGTATATGTTATTAATCTCCCACTGAAGTTTTCTAATAACTTTATCATATAGAAGTTATTGGACTACCACTGAAGTGTTCTATTAAAAGGGTAATTTTATACTTAGGTTCTTTTTTGGCTAATAAAAACAACCATAAGTCTATGTGATTTATCCAAGTATAACACTTATAAATGGATTTAAACCTATGTCTAGGTGTAAACCGTTTTATTACCTCACATCGCTCACGTATGCTCATAAAATCGATTACCAACGCTCAATAATTTGGCCATAATCCCCAGGTAGGAGGTATTTCGTAAACCATCGACTTAAATTCCCCAACCTTCGACAGGATTATATACCGTTGAGTTTGTAACCCTAGTTTTACAAGTTTTAACGACCTATTTTAACTATTAAAACAAGTGGTTAACCTACGTGAGCATGTAACTATTCTTTGTTATGGATTTTAAACATCTAACCTAATTTTATAACAGCTTATAAAACTTTAGACATACTAAACATCCACAAAATACATAAAGGCATTCAATATTTAATATAATAATTATATTAAATATAAGAAACCCTAACATGCATACTATATATTATAACAAATTATAACATACTTTCAATGCATGTAACATGCTTCCCACGGTGGGATTTTAAATCTACATGGCATACTGTATGAACATACAAGATTTATTTAATTATAACATCAAATGCATAAGTAATTAAACACAGACTGATATGGTTTTAGTTTTGGCAAAAACAAGCAAGCAAAAGCCTAATTATTACAAAATAGCTTCTGAACGCTTCTGGACCGCTCGAACTGCTCCAAACCGAACCCAAACAGCTTGAACCGAACCAGCAAAGGCTAAACCAGACTAGCCAAAAACCATTTGAGGTTCCAGACCGGACCTCAAGAGAACCGGTCGAACCGGCTGCTCACGCTTTATGCTCAAATCTTGCTAAGGCTCATCGTTTAGCATTGACGACTATCGTCTTATGTTTACCTGATCGTTTAGTGTTTGCCTGATCATGTAGCAGCCAACGCATAGCGCCTGACCAAGCTATACGATCGTGTAGTGTGTTCCTTCTATCGCATAGTGCTATCGTTTAGTGTCGGACAATGCTACACGATCGCTTAGTGTCCAACACTATCATACAGCTCCCTCATTTAGTGCCAGACAAATGCTACATGATTGCTGAATGCCATCGCATAGCGCCTCTTGTTGATCATTTAGCGCACACATAGCTACACGATCGCGTAGCGCTATCGCATAGCATTTCAAGGCATCGTTTAGCTGCCACATAAATGTAAGCAATCGTGTAGTGCTATCGCATAGTACTTCAACACATTGTTTAGCTCCCACACGAAGCTACATGATCGTGTAACGCCATTGTATAGCACTTCAACGCATCGTTTAGCTCCCACAGATGCACGATCGTCTAGCGCACAACACTTCAACGCTCAACGTTGGTAGCTACATGATCGTCTAGCTTTTCTTCACATTGTCTAATGGCTGAAGCTAAATGATCGTCTAGCACTAAACCTCAACAATGATATGAATAGAGGCTGAAAAACTGGAATCTACAACTCGACCTTCTTCATTTGTTTCTTTAGTTACAGCTTAATTTCAACTCTAATAACTCCAAATAAATTACAGAATCTTGGGAACATATATAAGCTCATCAAACAAGAGCCAATTACAAATTTAATTGAGAAATCAAAGAGAAATTAAAAGCCAAAACTCAGAAAACCATATCAGTACAGTAGTTTCATATAACTCATGAAAAACACCTACCACACCAAAATTAAACCGAATTGAATGCTTATATGATGCTTTGATACCAATTGTTGGATTGTATCAGCACGCAGCGAAAGCGACAATGATTCATAAGCACTCTAATTCATTAATTTTGGCAGAAACTAAAGCATGCTTATACAGAAATAAGTGGGTTTCAAGTCATAACTTTGTAGTCCTCTTGAAATCTCGATTTCTAGCTGCAAATCTCTCTAAATCTTATTGTAGACCACCCTAAGATCTTCCCTACTATTCTCTTAGTGCTCTAGATTGAGTTGTGGGACTCAAAATAAGCTTGAATTAAGAAAACTTGGAGAAGTACTCACAGTAGCAACCCAAATGAGGAACATCTTCTTCAAACGAATTTTTCAGCAAAAAATCAACCAATTGCATGCCTCAAATTCACTCCAATCTTCTCAATATATTGTAGACTATCATGCGAGGAAGATAGCTGCATGAGATGCAGCTTATGCTTGAAGTAATTGAAGCTTAAAGATGGTGGCTTATGGGTGAGTTACTTGAAGATGATAATGGAAAAACTATTTTCCATTTTTGTGTATTTTTCTTCTTTTTCAAATTTTCAAAATTGATTTCATAAATCAATTTATTTTATAAAATTGAAAATATTATTAATTTTACAAAATTAATTTCATAAATTAATTTTCTTAATAAAATTAATAAATAATTATTTAAACAATTTAAATAATTCTAATTAATTTAATATCAAATACTAAATTAAATTTTCACAATTCCACCCTTATATATTTAAATCATATTTAAATATTAATTCTCCAATTTTGTTTAATTCTAATTTGAACATTTCAAATTAACTTATCACGCTACTCTAGAGCTAATACATTTCCGAGCTAGTAGGGGGACCACGCGGACCTACAGATCATGGGCTCCAACGATCCGAGATTAATTAGCTAAACTCATTAGATCGAATTACCCCATTCGTTAACTAATGGGTCACTCCGCTAAAGCCCATAGTTGAACTCCCCTCACTGTAGATATATTATGTTCACTCAATATAACCATGATTAGTAAGTTAACCCTTCATAGTTTGTTCGTAATAACGACTGAGTCAAATCTTTGTTTTACCCCCGACATTACCTCTTGTTCCTTAAGTCCCACTGATCCCTTAATGAACAATTGATTTGTGATCCAATCAACAAAGCTAATCCCTCTCGGGCTAATGAGACTGTGAGGCCTCTTGTTCAAGACCCAGAATCAGCACTTAAAGTGAACAACCTCTCTACTAACCCTAATCAGGTAGGAGTGAGTTTCATCTTGCACCCTATGTCCCCAATTATCTATTCGGTCTTACCCCTGAAATGGGATGTTATTGAGCCCTATTAAGCCAACCCTCACCTATGCAAATCTAAGAATAATCCCGAATAAACAAGAGTTCATAATTAGCTCAGGATTGAGGTCGAGTTACCTAGGTCATCGCTTTGAAATAGTCAGTCTTAAATAGTAAACAATATTATAAAGTAAGACTGATTTCGTGGTCCAATCTTATACAAACCTTTTTTCACAGGGGCACTCCCACTCCTCATGTCATAACATGTACGAATTAGGATCACTTTGTTTGTAGCACTTTACAACTCTTTGTAACAACTACAGAGCAGGCCGATTCCAATAGTGTTACCAGAATAAGGCACCCAACGTTATTCATATACTATAGATCATTTTGACTATTTAATCGAGCTTGATCCACTTTTATGTCTCCACATAAAGTTTAAGTACTCATGTAATAGTCAAGGGACTTTTAGGTTTATTAGATTTCTAATAAGCAAAACATCTATTCAATAAAACCTTATTGAATTTTTCAGAATAAGTTCTATTGTTTACATACCACGAGTTTTAGGACATAAAATCCAATAGTGAAGCAGCAAAAGAAGCAGTATGGCGCAGAAAGTTCCTGACTGATCTAGAAGTAGTTCCTAATATGCACCTTCCAGTCACTTTTTATTGTGACAACAGTAGAGCAGTTGCAAATTCAAAGGAACCTCGAAGCCATGAAAGAGGAAAGCATATCGAGCGAAAGTACCATCTCATCAGGGAGATTGTACACAGAGGAGACGTAATTGTCATGCAGATAGCTTCACAAGACAACTTAGTTGATCCATTTACAAAGGCCCTCTCGACTAAACTGTTCGAGGGTCACCTAGTGGGACTAGGTCTATGAGATATTCATCACTAGGGCAAGTGGGAGAATTTATGGGTATTGAAATGCCCTAGTTTATTGTAATTGTATGTTTTGTTCTCTCCGGTATACTCAATATTGTATATATTTGTATATATTGATCCACTGAAGTTTTAGTCTAAGTGGGAGCATTGTTGAGCTTTATGTTCGAGAACTCGTAGTTTGTAAAAAGATAAAAATTTTCTATAGTCAATAAACTTATTATTAACTTTATAATTGTATACATAAAGGTCTAAATCCAACAAACTAAGACCCATGACTATTACAAGAGTACTTGAACTTTATGTGGAGACATAAAAGTGGATCAGGTTCAAGTAAATAGTTAAAATGATCTATAGTATATGAATAAGGTGCCTTATTCTGGTAATACTTATGGGATGCGGCCTACTCTATAGTTGTTACAAAGAGTTGCAAAGTGCTACAAACGAAGTGATCCTAATTCATACATGTTATGACATGAGGAGTGGGGACGTCCTATGCAATAAGTTTGCATAAGATCGGACCAAGAAATAAGTCACTCTTACTTTATAACGTTGTTTACTGTATAAGACTGACTTTTGCACTTAGATGACCTAGGTAACTTGATCTTAATCCTGAAGTAACTATGAACTCCTGTTTATTCCGGATTATCCTTAAATTTTCATAGGTGAGGGTTAGGTCAACAGCATTAGCTCAATAAGCCTCCCATTTCAGGGATAAGACCAAATAGATAGGGACATAGGATGCAAGACGGAATTCACGCCTACCCGATTAGGGATAGGAGAAAGGTTGTTCTCTTAAGTATTGAATCCAGGTCTTGAACAAGGGGCCCCACCCTCTCACTGGGCTGAGAGAGTTTTAGTTTAGTGATTGGATCACAAACCAGTTATTCATTAGAAGATCAGTAGGAACTGAAGGAACAAGACATAATCTCGAGGGTAAAATAGACATTTGACCCAATTGTTATTACGAACAACTTGTGAAGGGTCGACTTACTAATTATGTTTAAATCATGTGGACATAATATATCTACAGTGAGGGGAGTTCAACTATGGGCTTTAGTGGAGTGACCCATTAGTTAACGAATGGGGGTTAATTCGGTGTAATGAGTTTAGCCAATTAATCTCGAATCGTTGGAGCCCATGATCTGTAGGTCCGCGAGGTCCCCCTACTAGCTCGTAAATGGATTAGCTTTAAAGTAGCGTGATAAGTTAATTTGAAACGTTCAAATTAGAATTAAAGGAATTGGTAATTATATGAGACATAATTACACGTTTAATTTTAATAATTAAATGGAATAGGAGAACTAATATTTACATATGATTTAAATATATGAAGGTGTATTTGTGTAAAAATTAATTTAATATTTGATATTAAATTAATTAGAATTGTTTATTGATTTTATTAGAAAAATTAATTTGTGAAATTAATTTTTTAAAATTAATAATATTTTGATTTTTGAAATCAAGTTGATTTTTAATTCCAAATTTGAAATTTAATCAACACAAAAATGGAAAAATAGTTTTTTCCATTAAGCCTTCAACTTGCTCACATGAAATCCATTCTCTTTGGCTTCAATAACTCCAAGCATGAGCTGCATCTCATGCAGCTATCTTCTTTACAAGAAGGTCCTGCAATATATTGAGAAGATTGGAGTGAAATTAGGACATGCAAATATAGAGTTTTGCTGGAAAAATCATGTTGAAGAAGTTGTTCTTCAAGTGATGGTGACTGAGCTTTTCTCCATATTCCCTTTATTCAAGATTATTTTGAGTCTCACGACTCAATCTAAAGCTCTAAGAGAACAGTGGCGAAGATCTTAAGGTGGTCTATAACAAGATTTGGAAAAGTTTGCAGCTGAGGATCAAGTGTTGAAGAAGATCTACAAAGGTATGACTTGAAACCCTCTTGTTCTAACTTGAGCATGCTTTAGTTACTGCCAAAATTAATGAATTAGAATGCTTATGGATCCTTGTTGCTTTTGCTGTTGCCGATACATTCCAACAAACAGTCCACTGGTATGCTCTATAAATACCTCTGGTCTTTAAAACAAAAATAAAAAGTTATCATCATTTTTTCCCTAGTTTTCTGTAAACAACAAAAACTGTACGCAATCTTTATTAGTAAAAGAACTTGGATCTATTCGTGGATGTAGGCAATCTTGTCGAACCACGTAAACTCTATATTTCATCTTCTTGCTTTTATCTTTCTTGTTCCTACGTGAAGGAAATTGAACACGAGGATTTCCATGAGCAACGAACAGATCATTCCAAATTATAATACAATTACAATCGCAAACAGAAACATACAATAATGCATAAAATATATACATTACAACATGTTATACAACAGATCAAGGACAAGAGCAACACACTTTTGTAGACTCATCACAGAGCTCCTTGATCACGAACACTTGATCATAGCAACACAGCAACACACGAGCGCTCGTCCAACACGATCGCTACACTGCACGATCACCACGCACTCGAACTTAGCGATCGCCTAGGTCACGAACACCCCGAACACCACAAACAGCCTCCATAGAACCTCGACAGTGTCGAGTTGAGTATGACACTACCAAGAAGGTTACCTTGGTATTCTCGGTGTGAGAATCCAGATGGTGGGCTCTGTGTGAACTTGGTTTGAGGCAGAAAACTAGAGGAAACCACAATTGTGTAAACGATTGAGCAAGTGGGAGATGGAAGAACCTATCGTATAAGTCGATGCCCATTCATTTAGGAAAAGCTAAGCGATCGTCTAGCAAAAACTATGTGATCGTTTAGCTCATCTCTTAGTTGAGTGTCTATCGCCTAAGAACACTCCACGATCGTTTAGCTAACTCCAAGCTATCGCTTAGTAAATCTTATTTACTTGACAACTTCCCGTGAGAATTTTTCCGAGATTGGAAAAATCAAATTCACTTATTACAAATCTTACATAAATTAGAAAAACATTTTTCTTTTTATCTCATGGTTACCATGAAACCACCAATAACCTCCCACTCAGTTGGTTATTAGAGAAAAAGAGATAATTATCCAATAATTAATATTATTATAAATATAAATGATAACCAACTTATCATACTATATTTATAGCCTATAGTTTTAATATTTCATCTCATGAAACATATAAACCATAGCTCTTTTTCTATTCTATGACACTTAATGTAAATCTCATTTACATTAATCCTCCACTTAATGTATCTCATACACCATACCGATCATATTATATATAACCGAATTACCTCTTGTCAATTTAAAAATTTCAAATCAACACCAAGAACTTATCCTCAACTTGAATTCATTGAGCTACCAAGGGGAACCTTATAAACCTGTAGCTCGAAGCTCCAACGGTACATGAATAACTGACTAAACTCTTTAGTCACGAGATCCACCATCTGTTAACTGCTAGGCACTCCACTAACGACCGATAGCTGAACTCTCCTTACCACAGATATATTATGTATCCGTATTAACCAATCAATAGTGCGACAACCCTTCACAGATTACTGGTAAGTACAGCTCGGCCAATAATCGTTATGCCCCTGTAGTTATATCTTACTCCTTAAGTACCACTGAATCCTAATGAACATAAGTCATAGTCCTACTATTACTGAGTCCTCTCTTCCATAGAGAAGTTGTGGCCACTATGTTCAAGCCCTGGAATCAGCCCTTAAGGGAGCAATCTCTCTACTTACCCTTGCTTCGGGGAAGGAGTGAATTCCATCTTGTGTATTGAGTTCCCAGCTCCCAAATTAGACAAGTCCCCAAAAAGGTAGGCATTTTGAGTTGGCAATCTGGCCACTCTCACCCATACTAATCAAAGAACCGTCCTCAAAGGCAGGATTTCCCAAAACACTCAGTATTGAGGTCGTGTCACCTATGGTTGTTTAGGTGAGATGTAAGTCTCCAGTATCAATGGCGTTATATATAGAGTCTAGTCATTTCGTGATCCGATCTTATATAAACTCTTTATATAGGACACCCCTGCTCGCATGTCTCCATATGAATGGTTAGAATCTACCATCTATAGTAGTTTACAACACTTGTAAACCTTTACAAAGCGGGTCGTATTCGTAGTGTCACTAGGATCAGGTATCCCACCTTAATCTTTATACTACATACCTATTTAGGATATCACTTAAGGCATGATCCACTTGTATATCACATATACATGCTTAAGTTTACATAAGATAACCATGGAGCTTTGTTTATTGGATATGAGTAAATGCCGGAATGAAATAACAATTATTTTATTCATAAAACAATGTGTATCATTACAGACAACGAGACTCCGGGAGGATTAGGACACCAATCCCAACAATATGATTGTCTTCTTTCTGCAAATCGCGCGCCCTATATTCACTATTCAAATCGCATCGAATAACAAAGTATTGAGTTCAATCATGCATCGATCTTCGCTATTGAGTAGCTTTGAGTTGATCATTTTCACCTTTGAGTCACACCGAGTATCGTTTAAGTACCATCGAGTAAGATCAAGTATTAGTTCAGTTGTCATTGAGTTCCATCGAGGATTTATTAGAGACTTGTTAGACGAATAAGGGAATTCTCATCGAGCATCGAGTAGGAAGACGTCGAGCGTTGAGTATCGGTCATCGAGGATTTGGTAAAATATTTTTTAGCCTTTTCTTCATCTTTCCAGCGTTGATCTTAAGTATTTGGACCTAGTGAAGAGTGGTTAACCCAACAGCCACAAAGAAGGATATGGTGCCAAAGAAAGTGATGTCGAAGAGTAAAAAAGATAAAGGGAAAGCACCAATGATGGAAGAGGAAGAGAAGGCGCCAACGAAGAGGCCGCCTATTTTGCTGGAAATGGGATTTTTCCCTAAAACCGCACCACAGCCCACCTTCATCAAAAATGTCGTTAATACGATGAAGTGGAGGAATTTCTTAAAGAACCCCAAATGGTGAAACCAAGTGTGGTTCGGGCGTTTTATGAAGGGAAGCCTTGTGCCAGCAATTATCGCGCTCAAATAGGTGAGAAGACAATTGGTTTTGGCATCAGAAGGGTGGACGCAATGTAAAATTTGAAAGATGACCCCAAGGCTGAAGGAAACAAGATAATTAAGGCGCCAACAAGCAAAGAAACGAAAGATGCACTAAAATTGGTTGTAGAGCCGGGGTCAAAATGGTATACCTCTATTAAAGAAATGAAGATGCTATCGCCACACAGCCTCATGCCTAAAGCTAATGTGTGATTATACTTCATAAAGAAAAAGCTACTCTCGAAAACCCACGATCACTCTATTTCATGAGATCGGGTGATGGCCATCTATTGTATCATGCGATGCATTCCTTTGGATATTAGTCGTATCATCTCGGCCCAGATTTAGAGCTTATTCTCAAGGTTAAGAGGACAACTCTTCTTTCCATCCCTTATCACAAGGTTGTGCGCCACCCAAGACCTTTTTTAAGAAGAAGAAAAAGTAAGGATAAAAAGAGTTCTCACGAACCATTCTCTCTGACCGATTAATGAGATTGCCAATGCTCAAGTTGAATGGTCCAATTAAAGCAGCCTACAAAGCAGCGATCATAAGTACAACCTGCGTCTCTTTCTCAACTTTCTCAACCCAAAGAAGAAAGGTGACTAAAACACCCAGCGCTGATGTTGATATGGCTAGGGTTGGCAACGGGGCAGGGGCGGGACGAGGGAGGTCCCCCGTCCCTGGCCCCGTGGGGGAAATTTCCCCCCATCCCCGCCCTCGTCCTTGCCATTTAAAGGCGGGGACGAGGGCAGGGATTCCCCATCGGGGAAACGGGTCCCCGCAGGGCCCCATTCCCCATTTCCCCGTGGGGATTCCCCATTTTTTTCTTTTAATTTTTTAAGTTTGGGCTTGACTTTTGGGCTTAAATTTAGAATTTATATATTCAATATTGGACTCACAACACTATAAGTCTATAGTATACATTATAAACATACATATAAATAAGTTATTTTATATATTATAAATATATATTTATAAAATATTAAAAATATAACTATATAAAATTGGGGTCGGGGATTAATGGTGGTTGGGGTCGGGGTCGAGGTCGGGGTGGGGATACCATCCCCGTCCCCACCCCGTCCCCGGATGAGGCCCCAAAAAAATTCTCCGGTTTGACCCCATCCCCGGTCAAACCGAGGATTTCCCACCCCGATCGGGGCGGGGCCCCACGGGGAATTTTGCCAACCCTAGATATGGAAATCACAATGCCATTAGAAGTGATCACATCACCTAGGGTTGAAAGATCACCCTCTCTCCACCGAGACTTAGAAAAAGAAAAAAGGAAATCATTTTCACCTTAGCTAAGCAAAAGACTCCATCGCCACGTCAAGGCAACTCTAATGTGGAAATTATCTCCTCGCATTCGCACAGAATATCCTCTAGACTGGGTGTTGACTTAAACAAGCGCCCCCTTCCTCGCTCGAAGAATCCTCCCTTCCTCTCTTGTCGATTGAACCAAGAGAGAAAACGCCTCCACTATCGCTCAACGACAAAGACACAGCTCCGATTCTTAAAAAGCCCAAGGCCCAAGGCATTCACTCTACAACGCTCGCCTCTAATGACCCAAGCTTTCTTCTCTCTGCTACTTATGAAGTAGGGAGAGGATCAGGCATTGGCGAGGATGGTAAGCATCCATCTGGCAATAACACCCAATGTAACAATCCTCAAGAAACCACTAACACTAAAGTTGATCCTGGATATGAAGAATGTTGCATATTTCTCCATGATGACCTCCGAGAGCCACTCTTAGGAGGCATTGATGAGTTGTTGCAGCAACAACGAGATATTATGAGTCGATAGATCGACTTAATGTGATAGCAACAAAAGCTCACTCGCCAACAAAGTGAGTTGTGATGATTTATTCAACACAAAATTTAGAAAATTCAGTGCCAGTAGCTTGTCATGAGGCCTTCATCGTCGCCAAATGTAGAGGCAACATGAACAGTTTTGATTCACGCTCCAATATATATTCAAGATGTTCTTACTCACCTCGTTTGTGAACCTACCATTCACCCACATCTTCTAAATCCATTACATCTCATGGAGGATGAAGCACATACTCCCTCTTAAACCTAACAACAATAGCGGTGCGGGTGAAAATTAATTTTGGGGGTGTTTGTAAATTTTGTTTCTCATTCAGGGGCTGTTTGGGACGCTGAGTTGAGATGGGATGTCTGGAGTTCATATATCTGTGGAGTTCATATATATGTGAAGTTCATATGTCTGTGTTTGGGGTATAGAGTTATTTGGTTTGAGTTCATATGTCTGTGTTTAGGGCGCAGAGTTGAGTTCATATATCCGGGTTTCTAATCCAACTTTTTTAACTCTAAATAATATGCTTTTATGATTACTTTTTTTTTTGAAACTTTTTTATTCAATAATTCTACCCATCTTTGTTTGTATAAAATATGGATTACATTTTTTTTTCTTTTAATTTTTAAAACTTTTCTTTCTTTCTTTCTTTCTTTTTTGGGCTATGAACAACAATTAACTCATTATATTTCTTGTGGAAATAAGGTTAAATAAAATGGGAAACTAAAGAGAAATCAAAACTTTTGATTCTAGCTAATTTTTCTCCATGAATTTCATTATCATCTTTTTTTCTTCTTATTTTTTTTTCTTCCTATTATTGCTTTATATTTTTACTATGTCATGAATTTTTTTAATTAAATCCCCCCATCATCATAACAACCAATGGAATGTCACCACATTTCTTCAACAGTTTCATTTCATTTGTGATAGATTTGGAGGATCATAGAACAAATCTCTATTTTTCACTAATTCTTGCTGGAAAATGTTCCAGGAAAAAAGATTCATTTTATGGTTTTTTTTGTTATATGTTACATACTTTTCAACTACATATATACTTTTCGTCTAAATATTCTTAATATTCGTTTGATATGTGAATTCATTACATATAAATATTGCACTTAATGTAGACAAAATAATATTTTTTATATAATTAACAACCCTACAACATACTTTAACAGTCATCAGTCTTATAGTAGTTGGAAGTGGTTGTTGAAGTTGATTATCGAAGATGATTTTTGCTGGATTTTGTAGTCAGAGGTGGTTGTCGGAGCCTAAAGTTGGTCACATGAAGATGTATTGGAGTTGGTTGTTGAAGTCTGTCATCGGAGGTAGTTTTCGAATCCCAGAATTGGTCGGGCGAAAGTGGTCGTCGAAGTTGATCATCGAATATGATTTTCGCTAGAGATTGTATTCGGAGGTGACTGTCGGAGTCCGAAGTTAGTCGCATGAAGGTGGTATTAGAGTTGGTTTTCAGAGTTTGTCATCAAAGGTGGTTGTTAAAGCCTCGAGTTAGGCGTCAGAGTTGCTCGCTCAAATGTGATCATCGAAGGTGATTTTCATTGGAGTTTGTAGTCGGAGGTGGTTGTCAAAGCCTACGAAGGTGGTTGTCGGAGTTGGTCATCGGAGCTTGTTGTCGAAGCCAATTGGTCGTCGGAATTGGTAGCGTGAAGGTGGTCATCAGATTTGGGTCACTAGAGGTGGTTATCGGAGGGCAGAATTGGTTGTCAGAGCTTGAAGGTGGTCATCGGAGCTATCATCGGAGGTGGTTGTCGGAGTTCAGATTTTCGTCGTAGGAATTGTCATCAAAGGTGGTTGTCGAAGCCCGGAGTTAGTTGTCGAAGTTGTCATCGAAGGTGGTTGTCGAAGCCTGGAGTTAGTTCTTGGAGTGTGATAGTGGCCGATGAGTGGAGCCATTGAAAACATGGGAAGAAGAGAGAATTGGGGTGAGTTGGTAAAATATACCAACTCAACTCCACCAACATTTAAAGTTGGTAGACCAAACAATGAGTTGGTATATTATACCAACTCAACTCAATACATGTTGATGAGCCAAACATCGCCTCAATGTTTTGTATGCCCTAGTCGCTTTATAAATATCAATCGCATTGAATGACTTAAGCTACTCATTTTTCATGTGCCTTTTCCTTGCATTTGTCTCTTGCGTATATTTACTGCATTCTTAATATTCCTCTTTGCTTTGATGCATTTTGTCAATGACCTCAATGATGATACTAGTACTAACCAATACTTTGATTTATTATGATAAGTATTTAGTACTTAGCTTTTAAGACTTTTCCTTACAAAACATTTCTCGAAATTAGTATACGTGCAAGCTTTATCTCAAACCTCTTTTGCAAAAATTTTCTAAAGCCATTGCATAATTTGATTTTTAGTAATGAGGACCTAGTTGCCTCTCAAATTTAGAGGTGGGAGAGGTTTGAGTTAAATATGTTCAAATTTTTTTAAAATCTCCTTGTTTAATTTTCTTTCCTAAAAAAAATGGCGTTAAGATTGGAACCTACTTGTAGTTGGATGTCCGCATGACACCTGTGCGGCCAAGCGAAAACGAAGGTGGGAATCATGATCAACATAGAAAATACTTGATCGCAACTCCACAGTCTGTATTAAAAGAAAAATTTGCGAAGGCATGAGTTGAGTCTGAGATGGGTGCCTTGCTCATAGTTGGATGTCTGCATGACATCCGTGGGGGCAAGTGAAAACGAAGGTGAGATGCCTAGATCAATGCATAACTAAATCAGAATAAACATATATCAAGGAAAAACTTTTTGTTAACTATGAACCATAAAGCCCATTTTTGAAAAAGAAATACAAGATAGCCTTGGAAATGAGTAATAAATTTTTTGAGAATAAGCTTGTCGCATAAACCATCGAAGGTTCTTGAGTGGAACACAGGATCGAGCCCAAACCCAAGATTTATAGAATCATAATTTTACAGCAAAAAAAACAAAAATTATGCATCTAATGAATTTATAGCATGCTTGGAAGAAATTGTAGAAAAATTTAAAAAAAAAAAAAAAAGGATTTCAAACCCTTATCTTTGAAGAATAATTCTTCAATTGAATCCCTCGAACTGAAGAACACCACAACAAAAGGCTACCACGGTATTCTCAAGAATGAGAACCCAGAAGGAGTGGACTCTGGCTATTTTGGTAAGGAAAAAGAGAAGGAGGAAGAAGATTGGGATGTTCATAGAACCTTTCTATGTTGAGAGAAAGACGTTTCTGTCATTTCAAAAGACTTGAATTGACACAAAAACAAAACAATTTTTTAAAAAGGGGAATTGGTCTATGGTCGATTCAGTAATAAATAGGAATTTGATTCGAGGGAACAAAAGCGTGGAGTTGAAATAACTCAATTACTAATCAGAAATATCGGTAAAAAAAATTCTAGTTAAATCACTTCCATTCGTGCTAGTTTTTATAAGTCCATTTATTTAATTCGACATTCCTCATTTACACACGTCGTTTTTTAGGGGGTCTACAGCCATTATGTGGCAGAGACTTTTCTGTCGTTTCAAAAGACTGCACACAATGAGGAATGCACTCCCACCCTCAAGACAGTAAAAGGTGGAGAGGGAGTTATAATTAGTTTTTCTAAAATAAATAAATTAAAAAATTATTTATTTAATAAAGCATTTAATATATATATGTATAAATATGATAACTATATTATCATATAATATATATATTAAACTATATGTTATATCAAATCCAACATATAACCTATAGTTTCTATATTGTATCAAATACAATATAACCTATAGTTTCCTTTCTCTCACCAATGACATTTAATGTAAATCACATTTACATTAAATTTAACAATATGAATCCAATTCATATAATTAATATTTGAATCATATTCAAATATTTATTTCCTGTCATTAATATTATAATGTATCAAATACATTATAGTAATTATATCATATGTAATTAAAAATTAAATTAATTATATCATATATAATTAATTAAATCCCTCAATTAATTTGAACAATTCAAATTGATCCAAAAGCTGATTCTCATTAAATCCCGTTGAGCTAACGAAGGGACCTCATGGACCTGTAACCTGAAGCTTTAACGGTATGTGAATAATTAATTAAACTCTTTAATTAAATTACTCACTATCCGTTAACTGACGAACCCTCCACTAAAGACCGACTGCTGCACTCTTCACACTACAGATGTATTTTCTATATCCATTGGATATAACCAATCAACAGTATAATGATCCTTCACAAACTACTTGTAAGTACAACTGGGCCAAAATTACCATTTTGCCCCTGTAGTTACATCTAACTCCTTAAGTACCACTGATCCCTCTAATGAACAATAAATCATAGTCCAACTATGATCGAATCCCTCTCGGGCCAGGAGAGGTTGTGGTGCCACATTGTTCAAACCCCAAAATCAGCCCTAAAGGAAGCAATTTATCTACTTGCCTCGACATTGGGGAAGGAGTGAATTCCCTCTTGTGTAGTTATGTTCCCAACTCCCCAATCAGACGAATCCCTAAAATGGTAAGCTTATTGAGTTGGCGATCTGGCCACTCTCACCCATATAAATCAAAGAACTGCCTTCATAGGTAGGAGTTCATAACTCACTCAGGATTCAAGTCATGTTACCTATGGTCACCAATGTAAGTCTCTATTATGAACGGTGTTATATAATGAGACTAAAAATTTCATGGTCCGGTTTTATACAAACTTCTTTGTATGGAATATCCCCGCTCACATGTCTCCACATGAATGATCAGGACCATATCATTTGTAGCACTTTACAATATTGTAACATCTACAAAACGGGCCATACTTGTAGTGTTACCAGGATAAAGTATCCAGCTTTATCCATTTACTACAGACCATTTAGGTTATCACTTAAACATGATCCACTCATATGTTTCTACATACATGTTTAAGCTACAAGATAACCTTGGATGTTAGTTTGTTGGTTTGTGGTTAATGCAACTAATTTTGAAATAAAACATTTTATTACATAAATAAAATGTTTTTTCAATACAATTACAAACTATAGGACTCTTATGAGATTCAAGGCATCAACTTCAACACTAAGGGTTGGAAATATTTAGATAGGAAGGAAAATAAAGCCAAAGAAATATGCTAGTCTGATGAATCTAGAATTAGAAGGAACTTTAAGAGGTCTAGATAATATGTTAGAGTGAGTTGAGATATATATTGGGACTTTAAATATATGCTTGAGGGCAAACATTGTCTTAAATTTAGGGGTGTGATAACTTGTAAAAATACAAGTTGTTTGACCTCTTTTATCTAAAACAATTAGGAAAAGTCATGGGAGAATGTGTTGACTTGATGAGAAAATCATGAAATTAATCATATCCTGTGATTGTAAGCATACAAAACTAACAATCCTTGAAAATTATAAAAATGTGCTTTTGAACGCAGGATTCTATCAAAGAAAATGAGAAAAAACCGGCAAAAGAAGCAAGTCACAGCAGCATGATCGTATAGAGAAAAATCTTGACGCCAGCTTGTCATCGCATAAGTTCCACACGATAAGAGGGAATGTGATTCTGAAGGCAAAAAACGTATGGGCGGTGGAAGTCAAATAAAAAAGATCAAGTTGGTAGCTGATGTGAAAGGTTTGCGACAGAGCAAATGAACTTTTGACACGAGGCAGGCGACACGGCAGGGCATGGAATTTAATGCATGGTGTCAATATAATTATTAGAAAGAGATGTAGAAACTTCTTCTCGACGCCTATAAATAGCCCACGAGATCGAAGATAAATATAGAGAAGACATAATCAAGAAATTGGCCAGACTTTGCTAAACTTTTCATTATTCATTCGCCATAACTACCCTCTCCAAAACTTTTCCTTGAGGAATTTTAAGCGAAAGCTCAAGGTTTCTCTCTGAAGAGGATGAAGAAGGATGTTATCACCATCACAATCGCAATGAAGCAGCTTCTAGAGGAGCCAACAAATGAAAGAAACTACAACCCACGACTTGACTTTCTATCTTTGTCTTTCATTTCAATTTTATTTCACTAGTATTTGTATTGTTGAGTAAGATCGAAAAACCTTCATTATCAATATGAATATGTTTACATTTTCTCAGCTATCCATATTTTTACCATCGAGCATGAGCAACTAAATTCATAATGGATTGGGAAGATAAAACTAACATGTACTAAGTAATACATGAGTAAGCGTTCATCTTGTTTAATGCGTGCTTCATGAACTATTTGGATCAATTGAGAGATTTCTCTAGATGGAGCTAATCACTGCTTGAAAAGGTAAAGGATTTTAGATCTCATTAAACAAGGGAAGAAACACCTTTAGAAATAAAGATAGAATTTTCTACCTGAAATACTCATCGCATGCATCCTATAAATAGGGTATTGTGGCTTTAACGCACCGAGAGATGAGTTTATCTTTATAAGTAAATTGAATGAACGTGTGGCTTATGTATTGCTTAGGAAACGTTAGTGAATATTTTTCTCAACCCTACTTTGTCTATTGAGATTTTATACTTTTATGATCGCAAGCTGCTTCACTTCAAGTTGTGATTGTCATCGCACATTCATCAACATCCATCGCACCTCACACACACCCACCACTTGAACACTAGTGTAGGTAGTAAGATTGATTAAAAAAAAACTGAGTTCATTGCATATTTGAAACAATTCATGTTAAAATCAAAGCAATCATTCTATCGCATCATTAGGCGTGATCCTTGTGTTCGACCCTGGATTCCCTAGGACTATGATTGAATTTGGGTTCAATTAGATAAAACCATATGTTCATGAGTTTAAAGGCACAGTTCAGTTTTAACCATATCACATCAATAGAAACACATCAGTCTACTAAAAAGGGGTGGCTGATTTGAAAAAAAAAAAATTGTTTAAAAACATTTTGTTCGTGAATTAAGGAAACTTTTGAGTTTTCTTTTTTAAAATACATATAATTGATTATAAGTTGGGGATAAAAAGGCAATTGAACCTAATATTTGTGTAATTAAGAAGTCCGCTTAGACATTCTTATAAATGTTAGAAAAGTTTGACATAAATATACTATAGAGTCTTTATTAGGACCTTATGTGTTGTTATTCTCAAATTTTTTATATATTCCACTAAAAAAAGAGTGATTTAATAATTGAAAAAAAATTAACGTGTCAAAAAAGAAAAAAAAAATGACTGAAAAAACATATTTAAATAGAAAATATGGTAATTTATGTGATGAAATGGGATGGGAGTGTCAAAATTTTCAATAGGAAAAGCATGAATAAAAGAAGATTCCATGACTATTACTTAATTCATTATTATTATTATTATTATTTGGAGATTTTTTTTTCAAATATTCATTATAATTTACTTATACATATGAAGTTTGCTTCTTTCAAGAAAAATTAAAAAGAAAAGCCTGTATCGCGTTCTTCAGCAACCCCCTTCCTCCCATTTTCAGCCACTGCACACCGCCGCCGCTCCTGCCCGACACCGTCTCGGCGGCCGCCGCCGCACGCTGCACTTCAGTTGTGGAAGTTTCAGTCTTCCGACGAGCTCGACGCCGCTCCCTCCTCTCACGCTCTCTCGTCTCCGAGCAATCAGAGTTACTCATCTCTGTATTTCTCTATCAGAAACACAGTGGTTCAGCCCCTCCACGCCGTTGGTGAGATCGCGCCGCCTCCGCTAATTGTTCAGATCCCCAAGGTTTTGATTTTTCGTTTTATTTGTTACTTTGTTTGTTGGTTTATTATTTTCACTCACATAGAAGAAAATCAAGATTAAAAAAAGAAAAAAATTCTCCCACCACTCTAAATGAGAACATAAAACTAAGAATGTATACGTCACAGATTAAAAGGGAAAAAATTGAGTCAAAGAACAAAAGAAACATATTTTTCTTATCTAAATCAATAAATAAAAAGAAAAAAATTTGAGAAAAAAAAAACATTGTTTGAACTGAAAATTTGCTCTCTGTGGGTGAAGAAATTTGTATTTTGAAAATATTGGAACTGTTAAAATCAGTTTAAAGGCAAAAGAGAAAAAAAAAACAAATTATTTGTTGCTAATTGTTATGAATTGAGGGTACTGATAAATATTTAATTGTGATGTGGAGCAGTGGAAAACTAGGACATTGAGAAATGGCAAGCCAAGCAGCTAGTTCTTTGAATGGCAACTTGAAGGCAAACCTCCTTTACTTTTACACTAATGCATATTAACTGTCGGAATTGTTGTGTAATGCATATTGTAGGTCATTATGGATTAGAAATTGGCTTCTTGTTTACTGCACGCTAAGTGTATGCAGGATTTATTTGTGGACTATCTTTTCGTTTTTTCTGTAGTATATTGATGGGATAGTGAAGTTTAACTGTTCCCTTTTTATGTGAAGTGCCATTGCGGGTATCAAGGTATGTTTGCGATGACGTTCTGTTCCAAGTGCTTAAAAATATTTTTGCCCTTAAAAATACCTTTTTAAGCAGTTAGAAAGTCATTCCAATTTGGCCCTAAGTTGTGCTTTTGATTATGCATGTTCTTGTCCAGTTGGTTTTGAAAATGATAGTGTCTAGTCTATCAGCTCTTGTTACACAATCTCGTGCCAGAGTTGGGGGAAATGTTTACGTCACAGTTTGGGGAAATGTTTGCTTGGAAACTCAGGTGCACCTGTCTATCAACTTTATTTGATAAGAAGCATTGAGTTAATAAAGAAACAAAATTTGTATGATAGGTTTTGATTAGGGTTTACATTCTGGACATTTAGAAAGCGTCCATGCAATTTATTATAATTTGGACAGAATTCTTTTAAATTTGAAGTAAACTACCCTCTAAAAGAGAAAAAGAAAAATCAACTGCCTCTGATTTTATCATGTCTAAACCATATGGTAGGATGGCAGTGTAACATTTTGTATCGTGTTTGATGTTACATTTTATTCAGGAAAGTAGCATGTCTTTACAGGGTAAGGTAGTAAGATTTCCTTATTTTAGAACATTCTTAGTGTTATGGATTTTGAATATGCCTTCCCATGGTGTTTTATGTCAGCGATTAAATGATATTTTCCCCATTTACTGTTTGAAAATTAAATTATCTTTGAATTTCGGTTTTCTACATATTAAATTTTTCTTCTTTTTTATTGATAACACCTGCAAATTTGTTAAACTTGGATGAGGGAGATTTTGGCATAGGAAATTTTAGAAAAAGGAGTGGAACCCTTCTCCAAATGGGTTTTGGAGATTCTATAGTGGACTACTTGGCATTCCATTATTACAGAAAAATACGGGTGTTGAATTTGGATGATTCATGAAGGAAATTAGCCCTTGTTTTCAATGACTTAAGTTACTTGTCTGATTTACTCTGATACATCTTCAAGTGGTAGAAGAATATAAAAGGCCCTTGGTGGGGCTTGGTACCTTTCTGATCTAAGGATCCAAGGCTTGTGTGCTTTCATCAATGGTAAGCAGCAACACACTAGTAATTACTAGAATTTTATCTTTTGAAGGAATTTGTGATGGAGAGAAAATTAAAACTGGTCTCATATGAGTGGAGCTGTAAAGATTCAGATGCTGTAAGACCTATTGTTAGTAACGAAAGAGATAGTAACACAAATTGCCCTCCTTTCACTCTTTTGACAAGAACCTTAGCATAATTTTTAGACTATAAGTTTTTCCATTTTTATGGGTGAGCAGAGCAATTTACATGCAAACATTATACTATTAACGTGTAAGCTTATTTGGAAAAAAAACTACTTAACAAAGTTCCTTTTGTAAACGTCATTTTTGATGGTATAAACTCTGCAGAAAACATTCAAAGGGGTTTCCCTTGTTAATTTGATTTGTTGTTATATGCGTACATTGTGTAGAAGTAGAAGTAAAGACTTAAAACGTGTATATTGCGTTGATGCACTTTTAAAGGACTTTGCAATTATCGAAGGATTATGTTTGCATGGAAAGTGAAGGAGTTTTTTCGGGATATGGGTGGTTTATTTTAGCATCTTGGCTTTTATGCTGTCATGTGGACTATTTGATTGGATTGAGAGGAAAAAATTTATTTGGTCAGAAGTTATCAGCAGGAACTTTGGTAAGAATGAAATAGGAAAGCTTTCGTTTATAGTGGTTGAAATTTTACTCAATGAGTTCAATCTGCCCTTGTGTCTTCCAGATCATCAGATCATATTGATAGGCGGTCGAATTTCTCTTATTATTATTATTTTATTTAGCCTCTGCGTGGTGTTCTTGGATAAATACTTTTGTTATATGAACACAAACCATTAACATGGTTATGCATCAATAATGTTCCAGAAAGCACTTGCTGGCTTGAGACGCATCAATTTGGAAGGCCTGAGGTGGAGAGTGTTTGATGCCAAAGGCCAGGTTAGAATGCAATATTAACTCTTCACTTGATATTTGGTTTCTCAGATTATGAGATAGAATGTTCAACAGTATTGATATTTGCTAGAAACAAATACAGCTGCTCTAACTTTTTCTACCAGGTTCTTGGGAGATTAGCATCTCAAATATCTTCCGTGATTCAAGGCAAGGATAAGCCAACATATACACCCAATCGAGATGATGGGGATATGTGCATTGTGCTTAATGCCAAGGATATCGCTGTCACAGGAAGAAAACTCACTGATAAAGTTTATTACTGGCATACTGGGTAAGTGCTATATGTTTCTGTAGTTTAACTCGAACTATTGGTCATTGGCTTGTACCCCGAAGTTAGTTTTTTTCATCCATTAAGATTAGAAAGACATTTGTTTTGTTGAAATTTTAGACCCCGTTTAGAAACTATTCGGTTTTTGAAAATTAGATCTATTTTCTCTCAATTTTTTTCATACGTTTGCAACTTTATTAAGTGAAAGAGTTGAATTCGTAGCTAAATTTCAAAAACAAAAACTACTTTCTTTTTAACATAGGTAAAAATTTAGAGGTGGAAGAAAGTTCTTTTTTTAATATATATACACACATACATAAAGAGGCTATTGCTCAAAATACAATGAAACAAAATAGTAAGGAACATACGAGAACATAAAAAGAGAGAGAACTTAAATTTCAAAAACTAAAAACTAGGTTACTAAGCGGGGCTTAGCGAATCTGAATGACATAACGTCTGTTTGGATTAATTTTCTAAGGGCTCAGAAAGGTTTTTTTTTACTTGAAAACTTTTGTAAGTACTAGGCTGCAGAAAAGTAGAGGGAGTAGTTCATTTTAGTGCTGCTTTGGTAATAGTAACATTTTGTTCCGCACTGTGTTTCAGCATTTGTTTTCAACTATGCGTCGTTTTGTAGGTATGTTGGCAACCTCAAGGAAAGAAATTTGAAGGATCAGATGGCCAAAGACCCTACAGAAGTCATACGTAAAGCTGTATTGCGCATGCTTCCAAAAAATAAACTGCGTGATGTTAGTTCTTAAATTTATTTGGTGTTTGGGATTTTCAGTTACCTAATGGAGGATTAGCTTCAGTTTTTGATAAAATCTCCATCCTTTTTCGTTTTCCTCAGGTATTTTATATTAGAACTTCTATTTGATGCAGGATAGAGATCGAAAACTGAGAATTTTTGCTGGTGATGAACACCCTTTTGGCGACCGCCCACTTGAGCCCTATATCATGCCACCTCGTAAAGTAAGAGAGATGCGTCCTCAGGTAAGACGAGCCATGATTCGAGCACAAAAGAAGGCCGAGCAACAACAAAACAGCGCGAATGTTGTAAAGAAAAGTAGAAAGAAAGAAGAGAAGGTAGAAGTGATTGCATAAACAAGGCCTGGTTCCTTTTGTTTTAATGGGATTTGTGTGGATGAATCATCCATGGCAGATCTAAATTAGTTTGGAATTTCATTGAATTTTTAATGGCACCGTATAGCTTGGATTTGATATCATTTGTAAAGATATGATGCCATGCTTGGATTTCCATAGGAAACATGTTTAGTTTCTCGGGAAATTGCCAAAAATGAGACATTTTTAGTGGCTTAACGGCTTTTGAGATCAGAAGAATTTTGGGACAAATGGACATGTGAAATGTTCTAATTGCACCTTAGTTACTTAAGAAAAACCCCAAAAATTGAAAACTTGCAATTTCTCCCTCTTGCACGCGACTCCTACTGCACGGTGGTGGATATCTCCCACCATTCAGGTAGCATTTTTCATCAATGGTGCTTCCCACACCTTCCCCGAGTTCCTCTCTTTTCCCATTTCCATTTCTTAAAAAAATTGCTTTAGAATTGTGTAAGAACAAAGATGTTTTGAAATTGTAGGTTTTTTCAATACGGTGGAAAGATGAAGGGGTATGATTTTGTGTTTCTTATGGGATTTGCATTGCAGAGCCATTTTTCTAAAAAAAATATATTTAAAAAGCATCCTAATTGGTAGCATACTATGGCAAAAATTAAAACCCATCAACATTTGATTTAATTATATTCGAATGTTACCAAAACAGAAGAACAAACCTAATCCATGTTGAAAATAACAAAGGCAAGTCTATAGTGCCAAATTTGGAAGTTAGAAGATAGTTGTGAGATAAAAATAGTACCTAAAAACATTTATAAAATCATATTAAATCACCTTTAGATCACCTAGGCATTTCAAGTTTGAAAATTGTGAGATGTTTGCGAGAGAAAAAAAATAGTACCTAAAAACATGTGTAAAACTACCTTAAATCACCTCTAAATCATCCAAAACAAGTATAAACCTGATTTTGGTTAAGACATTTCAAGTTTCAATGTTGAGAGATAGTTGCAAGATGCTTGCGAGATAAAAAAATAGTACCTAAAAACATGATAAAATATGTGTTAAAAGCACCATAATCACTATAAACAAGTATAAAATTGATTTGGGGTTAGACATTTCATGTTTGGAAGTTACGAGATGTTGGCGAGATAAAAAAACAATACCTAATATTCAAGCTAAAACATGTGCATACTCACCACAAATCACCTAAAACTAGTCTGAAAGTGAGTCCGAGCTAATTGTTTCAAGTTTGCAAGTGGAAAGGTAAATATGAGGTGTTGCGAGATAGTTCCGAGATTAAAAAAAAAAAAAAAAACTTCAATGATAATGTGTATATCCTTCTTCTAAGTGGTATTTTATCTTACTTTTGGAATTAAAATGTTTCATACACATCCAACAACAAATAATAATATGAGTATTACGAGTGGGTGTGTTTCATACATCTCTAAAAACAAATAAAAGGACGGATATTTCAAGTGGGTGTATTTCATACATCTCTAACAAAAATAATAGGACGGATATTTCAAGTGGGTGTGTTTCGTACATCTCTAACAATAATGAAAATAGCTAAAGAGTGTTCATGCCTGCATATTTTCTTCATCTCTCATCTCATACACCAACCATAACGAACTAAAATTTGAACATAGGCCATCATTAAATTATCCAATAGTCTTTAGTTCTACAAAAGTTGATTTGAAGTTAGACATTTTAAGTTGGATAAAAAATTGTACCTAAAATGCTCCCTAAAACATGTTCTTACCCATCTTAAATTATCTAAAAGTCACTTAAAATAAGTATAAAAATAATTTAGAGTTAGGCATTTCAAGTTTTGAAATTGGAAGATAGTTGGAGTTAAAAAACAATAGCTAATAAACTATTTAAAACATGTTTAGATCCATCCTAAATCACCTAAATACACAGAAAAATAATTTAGAGTTGGGTGTTTCAAGTTTGGAAGTTAGAGAGTTGTTGCGAGAATTTTTTTTTTTTTTTTTTTTTTTTTTTTTTAAAAAAAAAAAACAGTATCTAAAACATGTCTACACATTCCCTAAATCACCTAAGACACAAAAATTATTTGGAGTTGGGTGCTTCAAGGTTGAAAGTTGAAAAGTCATTGCGAGATATTGCAAAATACTGTGAGATGTTGCAAGGTAAAATACAATGTCTAATAAACTATCTAAACCCACCCTAAATCATATCAATAAATGTATAAAAATGATTTAGAGTTGGGTATTTCAAGTTTGGAAGTTGGGAAATTGTTGCGAATTATTGCGAGATAAAAAATACTACTTAAAAAACTATATTAATACCATGTCTAAACCCACTCTGAATCATCTAAAATACATATACAAACGATTTGCAGTTAGGTGTTTCAGTTTGAAAGTTAGAAAGTTATTGTAAGATGTTGCGAGATAAAAACAATTTCTAATAAATTATCTAAAACATGTCTAAACTCACCCTAAATAACCTAAAACACATAAAACGATTTGAAGTTAAGTGTTTCAAATTTGGAAGTTGGAAAGTTTTTGTGAGATGTTGCAAAATTTAAAAAAAAAAAAAAACCTAAAATATTATCTAAAACATGTCCAAACTCCACTCTAAATCATCTAAAACACATATAAAAATGATTTGGAATTGGGTGCTTCAAGTTTCAAAGTTGAAAAGTTATTATGAGATACGAGATGTTGTGAGATAAAAGATGAACCTAATAAAACATGTCTAAACCCTCACCCTAAATCACCTAAAACACATATAAAAATGATTTAGAGTTGGATGCTCCAAGTTTGAAAGTAGAAAAGTTATTGCGAGATATTACGAGATGTTGCAAGGTAAAAGACAATACCTAATAAACTATCTAAAACATGTTTAAACTCACCCTAAATTATCCAAAACACATATAAAAATGATTTTTGGTTGGACATTTCTAGTTTGCAATTTGAAAAGTTGTTGCAATATATTGCGAGATGTTTGCAAGTAAAAAAAGAGTAGTTAAAAATTTGCTAAAACATGTGTAAAACCACCTTAAATCACTTAAAACAAGTATAAAATTTATTTGAGATTTCAAGTTTGAAAGTTGCACAAAGAGGAGAAAAAAATTTAACCTAACTCAACCCAACATCAATATAAAATAAAAGTAGAAGAACAAAATACCTATAACAGTTAAAAGAAATCATAAAACCGTACCACAAATAGATTGAAATTGAGAGAATGTTGAAGTTGCTAAACGCCTTTAGAGCATGACAGGAGAGCTTAAGGGAAAGAAGTTAGAGAAAAATTAGAGAGAAGTTGGAGAAAAATGAAATAAAAGATGAAGGAGGAGAAAGAGAATAAAAAGTTGCGAAATTGCCAAAAATAGGACAACAGTGTTAAAAAATTTTGGGATGGTTTTTCAAAATAAAGAGTTTTGGGACAAATGAGAATATGGAAGGTCCATTATGCCTTTTAAGTGTAAAAATAACCTTTTTATTCTATGTGTTAATTTCAAGAATAATGTATTTTTTTATAAAATGAAGTAGTAGCAAAAATTTGTCCGAAAACAATGTTGTTTGAAAAACAAATTTCTCATTTAAGGTTCAACTAGAAAGTATTGATAAAAGTAAGGTAGTTTTGGATTGAAGAAAATCGTGTATCCAGTGCACGATGTCTATCTACCAACTCACTTGCCATAAATTGTAAAAACACTAACTTGTGGATCAGGTCCACGAGTTCTTAAGAAATTCAAACGACCAAATTACCACCTAAGGAAACCATCTATAGTCCACTTGTTGGGTTTGGCAAAATGTGGAATCCCACATCGATAAAATTTTGAAGGAAGCAGTTGGTACTTTAATTATAAAAGGAGATTGGCTCCTTTGTTTTAAATTATCTCAATTAACAAAATACTTTAAGGTTTTGTATGATAATTAAATTCTCTTTTGCATTTTCTACTTCGAGAGTGGGAAAAAGAAAAAGGTTGTAAGTAGACAAAAGTTTTGAAGAAAGTGATTTTTGTAATTAGGGTTGGGGAGAGATTTCTGTGTGATTGTAGTAATTTGTCACATAGTAAATTTTTCTATTCCGTGATTTTTCTCCAATTCTGGAGTTTTCCATATAAATTCTCGTGTTCTTATTTATTGCTTTCTTTTAATTTCTCTATTACTTTCTATTTATTTCCTGCGATGAAAGTGGGAGTTTTTTTTTGTCAACAAGTAGTATCAGAGAGTTAGGTTTGTAGTATTATTTGATCTTCCATACCAGAAAAGAATTCTTGAAACAAGCAGCGGTATTGTGAATAATGTTGGTTGTTCATTATATGTCTTGCTAAGAAGGGAAGCAGATATGTCAAGCTTTATGAGTTCAGTAAAGTTTGATGTGGAGAAATTTGACGGAAGGATCAACTTTGGCGTGTGGCAAGTGCAAGTCAAGGATGTGCTGATACAAGCTGGATTACACAAGGCGTTGAAGGGAAGACCAAACAGTGATGCTTATAAAGAGTTAAACGGTGATGGTGATCCAGGAGAGTCTAGTGGTGGTTACAGTTAAAGTTCTAAGACGTCCAACATGAGCGATGAAGATTGGGAGGAGATGGAATTGAGAGCTGCAAGTGCATTCAGGCTAAATTTGGCTAAAAATGTTCTTGCAAATATGCATCGAATTTTGCCAGCCAAAGAGCTTTAGGACAAGCTTGAAGCAATGTATCAGGCAAAAAGCATCTCAAATCGGTTGTACCTGAAAGAGCAGTTTCACACGCTGCGAATGGTGGAAGGTACAAAAATCTTAGATCATCTAAGTATTCTCAATGGCATCGTTTCTAAGCTTGGAGGTGATAGGAGCGAAGAAAGAAGATGAAGATAAGGCACTCTACCTCATTTGGTCACTTCCTCCTTATGAATACATGAAACCAATCCTGATATACAGGAAAGAAACTTTAGATTTTGCTGAGGTTACTAGTAAACTTTTGTCAGATGAAAAAAGGCTGAAGAGTGAAGGGCATACTTCACAAGAAAATTTAGCATTGGTAGCTAGCAAATGTAAAAGGAAAGAGTTTATGCAGAAAAGGGTTTGCTGGGAATGTGGACAGCCTGGAAACATGAAAAAGGATTGTCTTAATAGAGCAGGTTCGTCAAAAGGCTCTGAGTCAGATGCTAACATTACCTTTCTCGCTAGGGGAGATAGTGACCCCCTTTGAAGAAGAAGAAAATCATCCTCATGGTATGTCCGCTTTACCATGATAGAGGATGTGATGTTAGTGGCTCCACAAGTTTGCACACGAGGCATTGACTTGGTGGCTATGCAAGGTGTATGGTGGAAGTTATGTCGATGGCTGAAGGACTTCCAGATAAGCCAAGTAGGAGGAAGTTGCACCATAAATTTCAGCAAGGTTTATCGGCATGTGATGAAAAAGGAAATTCGGAAGATGGTACTCCAAGTGGTCTACCCATTATGGTGGAGTGATCTATAATTCTCTAAGTTGGGAATTATGATTGTTGGTGAAGATGATGAATGTTTTAGAAGATGTGGATTCTTCAAATATTTTGCAAAGGTGGAATTTGTTGGGTTTGGCAAGATGTGGAATCCCACATTGGTAAAATTTTGAAGGAAGAGATTGGTACTTTAGTTATAAAAGGAAATGGGCTCCTTTGTTTTAAATCATCTCAATTAGCAAAACACTTTAAGTTTTTGTATGCTCACTAAATTCTCTTTTGCATTTTCTACTTCGAGAGTGGGAAAAAGAAAAAAGGTATGAGTGGACAAAAGCTTTGAAGAGAGTGATTTTTGTAATTGGGGTCGAGGAGAGATGAATTCTATTTGATTATAGGAATTTCACATGGTAAATTTTTCTGGTCCGTGGTTTTTCTCCAATTGGGAGTTTTCCACATAAATTCTTTTGTTTTTATTTATTACTTTCCTTTAATTTCTCTATTATTTTCTGTTTATTTCCTGTGGTAGAAATGGGAGTTTTTTTTTCAACACCACCACTTCCTAATACCTACCCTTCCTCTTTCCTCTTTAGTTCTCGTAAATATATAAACCCAACCAACTTCTTCTTTCCCAAATCAGTCTCTTTCAATCCAAAACATACCATAGAATCTAAAGTAGTAGAATTTCTTCAAACCAAATCCATTTTATTTTATTTTATTTGAGTGCCAATTTTCTAAAATAGAGTATTTTTCATTATCCCTCACAATAGGCTGAATTTAAGTCAACAAAATCATTTGCAGCCTTCTCTCTCTCCTTTTGGTCTTCTCCATTGATAGAAAATTTTTAAGGATGACCCATTTTTTGGGCCTAAAATATCAAATGACCCATTTTTAAAAAATAATGTCGACTGTCGCTCTGTTGACATCATTGCTATAACAAATTACATAAATTGCCCTTACAAGTGCCTCGCATTACAAGTCTCGCTCTCGATTTAAATTCCTTAGTTTGATGTGATTGCTCGTCAGTGTACGACTGATTTGACAATTTTCATGACTGAAGCCTCAAATCAATAATACATAAACACAATACAATGGTGATTTCTTTAAACTCTAAACTTCATTTCAACAGTGATTACTTCCCTGGTTTTCGATGGTGTTTTGTTGAACGAAGTTTTTTTTGTATGTGGATTTCCAAGATGAGGCTTTTTCAGAACGGAACAGGTTTTTCAAAACGTTGTTCCATTATTTTGAGTTTGTTTCATTATTTTTGTTGTGTTATTTCTGGAAAGGTAGGAATTGAGCATTACGAAATTTTATGTTGGGAGAGAGAGCGAGAGATAGAACGAGAGTGAGAGAGAGCAAGAGTAAGAGAGAGAGCGAGATTAAAAGGAAGAGCGAGATTAAGAGGGAGAGCGAGATTAAGAGAGAACGAGAGTATACTTTAATTACTTGTACAACTTAATGAAAAATGTTCTCTTGCTTTGTAGTGTCTACTTATTCGATATGGAGGTGATTGGGATGAGAATGAAAGTTCATATATTAGGGGTGAGTTGATAGGAATCATTGTGCCTGTTACATTGAAGTATGAAGAACTTAAATCTCACATTTACAGGGTTACAAATGTCAATTCTTCAGAGTTTGATCTTATAATGAGAGTTAAATATAAGCTTGAATATGATGCCCCTCTACAATACATAAGAAATGATGATGATGTTCATTTCCTTCTTTTTTTAAAAGAGCTTAGTAGACTTCAGTTATCTATAACGCTAAAATTAAATGACGAAAATATTAGAATGAGGTTCAGAAATGTGAGTTATGATGATACGACTGTGGACAGACAATACGAGGAATCATATGAGTTTCATTGAGAAGAGGATGATATTCTATTGTCTACCAACACTGTACCATCAACATTATCATTAGACAACAACCGCACTAATCCAGCAGGATTGAATTCAATGAATTATAGTGATACAGAACTGGGCGGTACTTCAGTTTTTGGTAATGAAAGATCATCTAGACTGGATTATATGGATTGTGGTCATCCAGAGCAATGTTGTGGTCCTTCAGTGGATGGTAATGAGAAACCAACAGGATTGAATGAAATGGATCGTGATCATAGAGATGTCTGTTATTCTACAGCAGCTTCAGTGGTTCTACCATCTGTGTCTTCAAGTCAAAGGGGAGAGTTAATTATGCCTAGTACCTCTTCATCTGGGATAGACATTGAAGTTGGTCAACTAATTTTTAGAAAAAAAGACTTGAAAATGCAATTATGTATTTTGTCCATCAACAAAAATTTTGAACTTAGGGTCAGGAAGTCAACTAAATCTTTGTTCACCGTCAAATGTATTGGGGAGACTTGTAAGTGGAGCCATTGTGCAGTGAAAATGAAAGGGTCTGGTATATTCAAGATTACAAAGTACTCACGTTCGCACACATGTTCCATCGAAATTCTGAATCACAACCATAGACAAGCAACTGCTACGGTTGTTGATCAGTTGATTAAAGATAAGTTTACAGGTATATGAAGTATTTATAAACCTTGTCATATCGCTGAGGATATAAGGAGAGATTATGGCGTGAACATAACTTACGATAAAGCATGGCATGCAAGGGAAGTTGCATATGATCTCACTAGAGGTACTCCAAAATATTCATATGCCATACTACATGCTTATGGGGAAGCATTAAAAATGGAGAATTCGGGTACAGTGTTTGAGATCGAACTTGAAGATGATGTGCATTTCAAGTATATATTTATGGCATTATGGCCTTGTATCAGAGGTTTTGCAAGCTGTCGGCCTGTGATAATTGTTGATGGGTCACACTTGAAAGGAAAGTACAAAGGGACCATGTTGATTGCAATTTCTATGGACAGGAACAATCAATTATACCCACTAGCATATGCAATAGTGGACAATGAAACCGATCACTCATGGAAATGGTTTATGTCGAATTTAAAATGAAATATCGGAGAACCTAATAATCTGGTGTTTGTTTCTGATCGGATGGTATCTATCAGCAATGTTGTTCATGTATTTTTTTCCACGACATTTCATGGATTGTGCACGTGGTATATAGAACAGAAACTTATTACAAACTTTAAGGAAAGTGTGGTCGGTGGGATATTTAAAGATGCAGCAAGGGCATTTCGCATGATAGAGTTCCAGACAAAATGGGATGAACTCCGTAGTTTTCGAGATGGTGCTATCACGAAATATCTAGAAGACATCGGTCTTCAAAGATGGGCACGAATTTACCAAATAGAACGAATATATGTCAACATGACGTCCAACAGTGCAGAGTGTTTCAATTCGTTAACTAAAGAGTATCGGCTATTGCCCATAGTATGTTCAGCTCCTGTGGTTCTACGAACGGAGGAATTACTGGGCATCTCGAACAACATTGCACTCTGACTACTTTGAAACCCGATTGGCAAGTGAGGCCGATAAGGGCAGACGATATCAGGTAGAGCCTATTGATTATTATCGGGTCCACGTGCGAGATAACCGATTGGACGGTATTGTCAATCTTCACACAAAGGAATGCACATGTAAGGAATTCGATTTACTTGGTATCCCATGTTAGCATGCAATTGTGGCCGCTAAGGAACGAAACATACCCATTCAGAGTCTTTGTAATCGATTTTATACAGTGGACTCTCTAATGACTGCATATGCAGAGCCTATAAATCCACTCGGGCACATATCTGAATGGAAGAGAGCTCCTTAATATGTAAAAAAAACTATCCTTCCTCCAAAGTTTATGGCACAAGTTGGGTGACAGAGAGTGAGAAGAATACCATCCAGAGGAGAATTTCGTAAACAAATTAAAATGTAGTAGGTGTGGAAATTATGGGCATAACCGACAAAACTATAGAGAACTGCTCACAATTGTGCGATGAATTGAAAATGGCAGAACTAACTCAAATGTTGGTCGAGGTTGATTGTCTAAATATAGACCCAATTGGCACTTTAATTATCTCAATGTACTCACTCTCTATGTCTTGATCTCTCAGAATGTCACTCATGCTCTTGTTATGTATACTTTTACAATGTCATTCATTCGTACAAATTTATGTATAGACTCTTAGAATGTCACTCATGTTTATGTATAGACTATTAGGAATACCATCAGAATGTAAGTCTCACTCTCTCTCAAAATCTCGCTCTCTTAATGTATTGCTCTCTCCATAAGTGTTGTTCTCCCTAAAAGTCTCTCTCTTTAAATCTCGTTCTCTCTCAAAATCTCGCTCTCTTAATGTATCGCTCTCTCCATAAGTGTTTTGCTCCCTAAAAATCTCGCTCTTTCCCTAAGTGTTGCTCTCCCTGAAAGTCTCGCTCTCTCTCACTCTCTCAAAATTTCTCTTTCTCAATGTTTGAACTTTGAACTTTGAACTTTGGACTTTGATATAATGTTTTATATACATTGATATAATGAAAAGAGTAATATATCAATTGCAATGAGATAAAAATACAAAGAGACAAAATTGTTTTATACATGTTTTACATATATAAATAAAATAAAAAATACATGTTTTATACACATAAAAAATACAGAGTGTTCGCTCACAACTGACACGCTAACTACATCCTATATTCACCCATTCTCTTCTGAGTGATTACGGAAGGATTAGCACCAGTCACCAAATGTTCTAGTAATTTTATTGCAAAGATGCCACAATCAAGCGACTCGTGTTGTATGTTGGCATTCATAGGTCGGGTGTTTTTCCATCGGGATGTGGATAGGTTCGTTTTGAACAATCCACGTCACAGTAGTGCAGTAGAAATGGTACTGTAACAGTTAATGGCTCCAAACAAGTCCCCAGCTTCATTATTGGTGTGTATGACGAAAGTGGATCGAACACGAATATATGGTCTCTATTAATGTCCATTGTAAGGATCATCTAGTACTCACTGATGTTCATTGTCGTATACACAAAATCTACATCAGCCCATTTGACATTGAATTTACTAGTGATGTAATCCTTGTACGTGTCTTCATCCTCCCACACTAGGGCAGCCTCCAATCTCGGATTATTCTTTGTTCATTTAAATACCCCTCTATGAGCATTAAGGTCACTTTGCAAAATAAAATGAGAAGTTAATTAACGAAATATATCATATTACAATGACTCTGCACATCAAAATATATCAAAGTTTACCGCTACTCCAATTGGCAAGATGGTGAACTTATGCATGCATATGTCAGGTCGGTTAAAAAACTTTTCTTTCATAAAATGAAATAAAGTATTTATAGTCTGCATAAAAAATTAATATGTCAGTCAAAGTACAAGATATCCAATTATAAAGAAGTCAAGACTAGGAAACTTACATCGGACTCAACCCACGAACTTGGCTCAATCAATTCCTTGAAAAATTTCTTCGATGGTAGCTTAAAAGAATTCTCTCGAACCTCGTTTTAGTATTCTCATATGTGACCTAGCCCATCATTTCTGTAAAGATATTAAGTGAAACGTCATGTGCTACATTATACCCCACAATCACTCTAAATAGTGACGTAGGCACACCTGGGAGAGGATACTTAATCTTTTCAAATGGAAGGTGTACCCTAGAATCCACACTTTTCTTCTTTAGTTGAGTTGGAGGTGTATAATTATCAACACCTTTCCTTTTATGACTGGTTCTTCGAGATTCCTACATAAATAGATAACAAAAAATTACTCATCAAGAAATATAAAAAAAAATATAATTTCAAATCACAAAATATAAACAAAGATTACTGATCAATAAATTACTCACCAATGTAACTCCTTGCGTGGTCGTAACAATAACAGAAGTGTCGGCCTCTGGGATGTCAGACATGTTGGGCTATATATGTGGCATGGTGAGTAGACGTGTCGGCCTCCGGATGTGGGATATCAGTGGGTGAAGTAGACACGTCAGACTGTGTATGTGGGACATCGACCTCTATAGGTTGGATGTCAGTGAGTAATGTTGTGGTATCGGGCTCTAGAAAGGGGATAGAAGTAGGTGTAGTGGTGGTATTTTGAGGATCTACAGGGGGAATGAGAGTATGAGAGGCAGTTGCATCAGTGGTATCAGGATCCCGAGGTGGGATGAGCTACATCATGGCATCGTCACCTATATATGGGATGGGTGACCTTGTCGTCTCCTCAATCACTGTGGAATCCTTCAATTAGCAAACATAAAATGATGAGTTCACAAACATGTAAAAACTAAATATAAAGCAACGATAGTAAATGCAAACCTTGCATATAGACTGCAACAATGACTGGATGGCCGACAATTGTGCTTTCATGTCTGTCGTGTTTTCCTCGATCTTTGATACACGACTATCTAAACTCAATATATGGCTATCCAACCTCGATAGTGAGCTGTCAATGCTCCGTAGGTACGAATAAATAGAATCGTTGGGATTGGTTCCCTCCCTGCAGCCAACACAGTTAGAACACTCCTCATCCAAAGATCACTCTCTATGGGAATCCGCAAGATGGACATCAGGTGGGTTGAACTCATCCTCATCGCGTATGTCCCCCACTACATCATAGGACATATCATCACTAGGTGTGTTGTCCCTTCCTCCACCCTTCCACATTCAGCATTATCGTGCTCAGAATGCTCGTGTTCATCATTGTTACCTCCACGATTATCATCACCATCGCTTTTAAAACTACCCCCACTACTCGACCTATTGTCGCTTTCATCACTATCATCATTGGCACCTAGATCAAATATAGGTCTTCTGTCCACTAGGGTATCCCGAAACTCCCTCTCAGCGTCGGTCATGACAAGACCCTCTTTAACCTTTTTCTGCATTAACATCGGTTAGTGTCAATTTAACAACCAAATAAACATATTATGCATAGAGTACACTTACATTGTTAGACTTGAATATATCTCTCTTTAGTACTTTGAAGGACACTGAGTGAGAGCATGACCATCGTAATATACTAGGTAAAGCCACCTTGCTCCTTCGCTCCACAATATTCCCAACTATCGATGATGCTAGGAGCTCGTACGTCCATACCTAAATAAAATTTAACATATATTAAGAACAATAGTAATGTTAAATCAAACAACACGATATTATGTTAAGCAAATTTACCTGGAATGCTTGTCGAAATCCACACAAAGAGTACTTCACGACATAATTTTATTTCCTTTCACCTTTGTCTTGTATAAACTAATCTTATCATTCAATGCAGTTTTTAGGGCATCAAGTTGATGGAACTCAAGACATACGCAGCAGAATAAGGACCTAATTACAATATAATTGCTTTTAATTTAAAGGAAAAGATGCATGCAATTGAAGGAAAAACAATAATTAAAATTACTTCTATAGCTCCCGAAAATCGCTCTTCCTCGTTGAATCTCGATCCGAACACGAACGGACCACCACTAGAGTTGACCTACTATCCTCTGGACTAAGAACTGGATTGTGGGACCCGGTGGATGAAGAAAACCGAGAGAGAGAAAAGAGATGGAAAAAAAGAAATGGACTTTGGGTAGGTTTTTGGGTGGTTTTTCAGCCCAATTTTAGAAAATAATTTGGAAAAATTGACAAAAAAAACTTTTTTCATTCAAAATGAAAGCCCATTTTATAGAAAAAACCATGCAACAATTGCATGAACCAAATCCATAAAAACCCAATACCTATAATCCACTATCTTAGTGGGCTTAATGTCTCCACTATAAGTCAACACTTAGCCCACTATTTTGTTAGTGGAATTATCCAACAAAAGTTTGGATTTTCCCACTAACTTTAGTCAAAGGGCAAAATAGTCATTTGGTCAAAGTCAAACTTTGACCAAAAAGTCAACATTTTGACTTTTTATGATTTTTTCCATGTTGACTAATTTTGACCTCCCGAGCATGAATCCGCATTCATTTTCTCAAAATTCAAATCACATTTGAATATAAGGTCGGTCAAAGTTTGACTTTTCAAAGTCAAAAGTCAACTCTTTGAATTTTTATATCTTTGACCATTTCCATTATTTCCGAGCTTTTGAATATGAATGTATTCATATTCTTGATATTTAAATCACATTTAAATATTAAAGATGTATCTCTAAACTGAAAACCCGACCACTATATCACATATACTTGTCGGTTTCTCTCTCTTCACCTAATTCGAACAATTCGAATTATTCTATCATACTGTTCTAAGTTTATTCCATATGAGCTAGTAGGGGAACCTAATGGACCTATAGATCATGTGCTCCAACGATCCGAGATTAGCTGGCTAAACTCTTTAGACGGAGCTAATCAACATTCGTTAACTAATGGGTCATTCCACTATAGTCTCGTAGTTGCACTCCCCTCACTATAGATATATTTGTGTCCATTTGATATAACCATGATTAGTAAGCTAATCCTTCACAGGTTGTTCATAATCTCGACTAGGTCATAAAAACCGTTTGACCCCCGAAACTACATCTTATTCCTTAAGTTCAGCTGATCCTCTAATGAATAATTGGTTTAAGGTTCAACCTATAAACCGAATCCCTTTCGAGCCAAGAAGAGGGTGGGGCCCTTGTTCAAGACCTAGATTCAGTACTAAAGGGAACAACCTATCTACTATCCCTATAACGGGTAGGAGTGAATTCCGTCTTGCACCCTATGTTCCCAGCTATCCACCCGATCTTACCCCTGAAATGGGAGGCTTATTGGCCAACGATGATGAGTTGCCCTCACTTATGCAGATCTAAGGATAATTTCGAGTGAACAAGAGTTCATAGTTAGCTCAGGATTAAGATTAAGTTACCTAGGTCATCAATTAACGAAATAGTCAGTTTTATATATAAAACGGCATTTAGAACGTAAAAAGTGACTATTTCATGGTTCAGTCTTAAGCAAACTCATTGCATAGGATGCCCCCACTCATATATCTCTATATGAACGATTCAGGATCACATCGTTTGTACTAACTACAAAGTGGGCCGCATCCATAGTGTCCCCAATGGGAGTTTTAGTCCAAATAGGAGTTTGTTGGGTTGTATGTCCTAAAACTCCCAGTTTGTAAATTTAAACACATTCTATTTTCAATAAAGAAGTTATTGAGCTTTAATCAATAAAGCAGCCTAAATCCAATAAAACGAACCCCTGGCTATAGTATGAAAACTTGAACCTCACGTGGAGACATAAACTAGGATCAGGTTTGAATATATAGTCAAAACGATTTATAAATATAAGGATAGGGTCGAATACCTTATCTTGGGGACACTATGGATGCGTTCCACTTTATATTTGATACAAACAATGTAGTCCCGAAATTGCTCATGTGGAGACATGCGAGGAGACATCTTATGTAAAAGATGTTTGCATAAGGTCGGACCATGAAATAGTCATTTTTCCTTATAATGACCGATAACTATTAAAATTGACTATTTCAATCTGATGACCTAAGGTAACTCAATCCCAATCCTGAGCTAACTACGAACTTCTTTTTACTCGGGATTATCCTTTAATCTGCATAGGTGATCCTGAGCTAACTACCAAATCCTGTTTACTCAGGATTATCCTTTAATCTGCATTGGTGAGAGTGGCTCAATAGTATTGCTCAATAAGCCTCCCATTTTAGGGATAAGACCGAGTGAATAGCTGCAGACATAGTCTTACAAGATGGAATTCACTCCTATCTGTTTTAGGGTTAGCAGATAGGTTGTTTCCTTAAGTATTGACTCTCAGTCTTGAACAAAGGGTCTCACCCTCTCTATGATTGAGAGGGACACAGTTTCTTGGTAAGACCATAAACCAATTGTTAATTAGTGGATCAGTGGAAACTTAAGGAGCAAGATGTATTATAGAAGTAAAACGATTATTTTGACCCAATTGTTAATCATGGTTAAATCAAGTAGATAGAAATATATCTACAGTGAGGAGAGTGCAACTATTGGGCTTTAGTGAAGTGACTCATTAGTTAAGAATATTGATTAATTTGGTTAAAAGAGTTTGGCCAATTAATCTCGGATCATTGGAGCTCATAATTTGTAGGTCCATTAGATTCCCTTACTAGCTCACAAACGAACTAAACCTTAGAATAACAAGATGAGAGAATTTGAAATATTCAAATTCGAATTAAGGGAATATTAATTATATATGATATAATTAAATATTTAATTATCGAATTAAACGAAATTGGAGAGATTCATGTATTGGGAATTGGTGGTTTAATACTTTGATATTTGATACTAAATTATTTTAATTAATTAAAATAGTTTAATTAATTATTAAAAATTAATTTTATTAAAAAGTTAATTATTGAAAATAATTTTTGGTTAAAATTAATTAATATTCTTCTAATTTTTTGGAAATTGGATTTCAAATTAAGAAACTAATTTTTTTAAAAGTTAATTAATAAATTTGAAATTGGATTTCAAAATTGAGAATTGATTTTGATTAAAAATCAATTAAAATTGAAAAACAAAACATAGTGGGTTTTTCCCACTTTGGACACCAAATTCCCACTCAAGCTAAGGCCAAGACAGATAAAGGTAAATACAATTTACTTGTACTTGAAATTGTTTAGTGGAGAATGATTATTCTGCCTGGATAATTAATTCGGACGCCACTAATCACGTCTATTCTTCTTTTCAGGGGATTAGATCTTGGCGACTGCTGGAGGTTGGTGAGATGACGATGCGAGTAGGCACCAGGCACGTCGTCTCAGCTGTGGCAGTGGGAGGGCTCCAGTTATCTTTACAGAATAGGTTTCTAATTTTGAATGATGTATATATTGTTCCTGAACTTAAGAGGAACCTTATTTTTGTAAAGTATTTGCTGCTATGTAAATACACTTTTTCATTTAATATGGATAAAGCGTTTATTCATAAAGATGGTGTTAATATTTGTATAGCGTATCTGGAAAGTAACTTGTATATGCTAAGGTCGTTAGCCATTAGTTCTCTCCATAACACAGAATTGTTTAAAACTGTCGTAACTCAAACTAAACGTCGACGTATTTCTCCAAAAGAAAATGCACAACTTTGGCACCTTCGATTAGAGCACATCAATCTCAATAGAATTTAGAGATTGGTGAAGAATGGACTTCTAAATAAGTTAGAAGAAAATTCTTTACCGGTGTACGAATCTTGCCTTGAGGGTAAGATGACTAAAAGACCTTTTACTGAAAAAGGTTATCGAGCCAAAGAGCCTTTTGAGACAGTACATTCTGATCTTTGTGGTCCTATAAATGTGCGAGCCCGAGGTGGCTATGAATATTTTATCAGTTTTACTGATGATTACTCTAGGTATGAGTATGTTTATCTTATGTAACGGAAATCTGAATCTTTTAAAAAGTTTAAAGAGTTCAAGGCTGAAGTTGAAAACACATTGGATAGACCGATTAAAACACTTCGATCAGATCGAGGTGGAGATTTTTTGGACTCGGGATTCCAGGACTATTTAATAGAACATGGAATCGTTTCCCAACTCTTAGCATCGGGTACACCTCAGCAAAATGGTGTAGCTGAGAGGAGAAATAGAATCTTGTTGGACATGGTTCATTCGATGATGAGTTATGCTTCCTTACCGGACTCATTTTGGGGTATCGCAGTGGAGACTACGGTATACATACTCAAGTGTGTTCCCTCCAAGAGTGTTGCGAGAACATCTCTGGAGTTGTGGAACGGGCGTAAAGCTAGTTTACGTCACTTCTGCATTTGGGGTTGCCCTGCACACATGCTTGAGGAAAATCCCAAGAAGTTGGAACCACGGTCGAGGTTATGCCTCTTTGTAGGCTACCCAAAAGGTACACGAGGGAGTTATTTTTGTGATCCGTCGGAAAATAGGGTGTTTGTTTCCACGAACACTACTTTCTTAGAAGATGATCATATAAGGGAGCATAGTCCACGAAATAAAGTCGTGTTGCGTGAACTTTCCAATGAAACTACTGAAACTTCAACAAGAATTGTTGAAGAGCTTGCTACATCAGCAAGAGTTGTTGATGGTAGTTCATCTAGTACGTCGGTTCCACTTCAAGAGTTGAGGAATCTCGACGCAGTGGGAGGGTTGCGAACCCACCTGTTCGCTATCTGAGTTTCACGGAAATCCTTGCTATGGTAGCAGATGGCGACGTTGAGGATCTGTTGTCTTATCAGAAGGCAATAGATGATGTCAACCGGGATGAATGGGTTAAGGCCATGAATCTCGAGATGGAGTCGATGTACTTCAACTCAATATGGGATCTTGTAGATCAGCCTGATGGGGTAAGACCTATAGGGTGTAAATGGATCTACAAGTGCAAATGAGGTGCTGATGGGAAGGTGTAAACCTTCCAAGCTTGACTTGTGGCAAAGGGTTATACCTAGGTAGAAGCAGTCGACTATGAGGAGACTTTCTCACCTGTTAACATGTTAAAGTCGATTTTCATCCTCCTATCCATTGTAGCTTATCATAATTATAAGATTTGGCAAATGGACGTCAAGACGGCCTTTCTGAATGGCAATCTTGAAGAGACCATTTACATGGTGCAATCCGAGGGATTCATAGCCTAAGGTCAAGAGCAAAAGGTTTGCAATCTGAATCGGACCATTTACGAGCTAAAACAGGAATCTAGAACATGGAACATACGGTTTGATACTGCGATCAAGTCGTATGGCTTTGACCAGAGTCTTCATGAATTTTGTGTCTACAAAAAGATCATCAACGCTTCAATAGTCTTCTTAGTGTTGTATGTAGATAATATACTACTCATTTGAAATGATGTAGGTCTACTGACTGTAGTTAAAAACTGACTAGCTACCCAATTCCAAATGAAAGATTTGGGAGAGGCTCAATTTGTTCTGGGTATATAGATCTTTCGGGATCGTAAGAATAAAGTTCTAGCACTATCTTAGGCATCATACATTGACAAGATGTTGCTCAAGTACTCGATGCGAGGCTCCAAGATGGGCCTACTGTCATTCAGGTATGGAGTCACTTTGTCTAAGGACATGTAAGACGCCTCAAGAGGTTGAGGAGATGAGATGGATCCCATATGCATCTGCCATTGGCAGTTTGATGTACGCGATGCTCTGTACTCGTCTAGACATCTGCTACGCTATGGGCATAGTCAATAGGTATTAGTCTAACCCAGGGTAAGGTCATATGACTGCAGTGAAGAACATCTTCGAGTATCTTTGGAGAACGAGAGAATATATGCTCGTATATGGATCTTGGGATTTGATCCTTACTGGATACATAGATTTTTACTTTCAGATTGATAGAGACTCTCCCAAGTCCACTTCAGGGGGAGGAGTTGTAGTGTGGCAAAGCACTAAGTAGGAGTGCATCGCCGACTCCAATATGGAGGCGGAGTACATAGCAGCTTGCAAAGCTACTAAGAAGGTCGTCTAGCTCAGGAAGTTCTTGACAGAACTGGAAGTCATTCAAGATATGTCTAGGCCCATTACCATCTATTGTGATAATAGTGGGACAGTGGCGAACTCCAAGAAGCCTAGGAGTCATAGGCGCGGCAAACACATAGAGCAGAAGTATCATCTGATCCGCGAGATAGTACATCGAGGGGACGTGATCGTCACGAAGATCGCTTTGGAGCATAATGTTGTTGACCCGTTTACAAAGACTTTCACGGCTACAGTGTTTGACAGTCACCTTCAGAGTATGGGTCTACAGGATCTCCCGCGGCTGGACTAAGGCAAGTGAGAGATTTTCTTGTACTGGATTATATGCCCTAGTTTATTGTTTTGTACTAGTTTTTTGTACACCCCACTTCTCTTTAGGACAAGTGGAAGATTCTTGGGGTTGATGCCCTAAAGTCTCGTGTTCTGTAGTTTGTAAATATATGATATTTTACTTCACTTCTTGATTTTGCTCAGTTGTTTGTTTTATTTTCTTTACCACAAACCAATAAACCTAAAATCCCCGGTTATTTGTATGTAACTTAAGCATGTATGTGGTGACATACAAGTGGATAATGTCTTAAGTGATAACCAAAATGGTATATAGTATATGGATATAGGAGGGAAACCTTATTCTAGTAATGCTACGGATGCGGGCCACTTTGTAGAATGGTCACAAGTGTTGTGACTTGTCACATATGGTATGATTCTAATCATTCGTGTAGGGGATATTTGAGCGGGGTCGTCCTATACAAAGAGTTTGTATAAGACCTGACCACGAAGTGTTAACGTCTCGTTATATAACACCATTCATGATAAAGACTTCACTTCACTAGAATGACCATATGTAACATGACCTCAATCCTGAGTGAGTTGGGAACTCCTACCATTGACGGCGGTCCTTTGATATCTATGGGTGTGAGTGGCCAGGTCATTGACTCAAACCTACCATTTTGGGGATTCATCTGATTTGAGAGCTGGGAACTCAACTACATAAGATGTTATTCACTCCTTTCTTGAAGTAGGGGCAAGTAGATAGATAGCTTCCTTAAGGGCTGATTCCAAAGCTTGAACGATGTGGCGCCACACACCTTCTCTTGGCTTGAGAGGTTTTCACACATAGTTGGACTATGTTGTATTATTCATTACAGGAATTAGTGGTACTTAAGGAGTGAAATGTAACTACAGGGGCAAAACGGTAAATTGGTCCAACTATACTTACAAGCATCTGTGAAGGGTCATTGTACTCATGATTGGTTATATCCAATGGACACATAAATATATCTGTGGTAAGAAGAGTTTAGCTGTTGATCTTGAGTGGAATGTCTAGCAATTAACGGATGGTGGAACTCGTGGCTAAAGAGTTTAGTCAGCTATTCACGTACCGTTGGAGATTCGAGCCACAGGTCCATAAGGTCCCCAGGTAGCTTAGATAAAGTCAACAATCAGTTTTTGGGTCAGTTTGAAATGTTTAAATTGACCAGAGGTAGTTCGATTATATATGATATAATTGAACTAGTTAATTATTTATGATATAATTGACTAAATATATGAGATACATTATTTTGGAGGAAATTAAATATAAATATGATTTATATCAAGTAGAGGAGAAATTACTATAGTAGATATATGATATCAAACTATAGGTTAAGAATATAATATGATTATATTCATTTATTTTTTAATTAGTCTGTTATATGATAATTGGCCAAAAATTTCTCCTGAATCGTGCATTAGTGGGAAGATCAAATTTTGTTATTGTAATTGAAGAATAAAATGAAAATTGGTTTCATTTTGCAAAGGGTTCGAAAAAATCAGTCTAGGTGTGGAAACGTCACAATTTCTTAGTTGAGAGCCTATACAATAGTGCCTTATCGCCTAACGATCACACACCCCGCACACTAAACTATCACATGCGTTCTTGAAACGATCACTCAATTTCTCTAAATGATCGCTTAGCACGCCGAGTTTTCTAAACTATCGCTTAGTAAAACCTGCACGATCGTGTACCTTTCTCTAAACGATAAGCACTCGACTATATGATAGTCACCTACTATCTCTCACTTGCTTGTCGTTCTACACGATCGTTCTTTCCTCCTTCCTCTACCAATTCCATGAAAGTTCACTCTTTGGATTCTCACTCCAAGAATACCAAGGGCTTTAAGTGGTGGTGTCGTCCCCAGTTGTTGCTTGTTCATGTGCTATCGTTCGTGTAGACGATCGTGTTGCTAAGTGATCATTTGTTGGGCGATAAAGACCGTAAAGGGTTTGCTTTCGCTGGATTGAGTTCGACTGGAGATTGTCTTCAACTGGTATGTTTACTCAATCTGTTGTTATTTAATTGTTAAACCATGCTTACAATTAGTGTTAAAATGCATACCTGTTTGTTAGAATCTGTGTATGGTAATTCGGTCACAATGAAATAGGAAAGATCCGAACGCGCTCATGGATGCTCTTGTTTAAGAGTTCCTTTGGACTAAAAGTTATATAAGTGTTAAACTGGGAGAGTTAAATTTTCGAAGTTCACCACTAGTACGAGAAGTAGAATTAATAATAGAGTTGAGTTGATAACAAGAAGTTGCTATAGATGGGATGTAGTAGCTGAAGTCACAGAAACGTGAACTATTCAGCAAAATTCTTTTTATGCCATAATATTTTGCCTTGGCACATACTAGTTTTGTTACTAAGAAAGAAAGATGGATCGATACAGTTATGTAACGCCTGTTGAGAGTTAAATATTTGTAGCATAGCTAGGTTGCAATAGACAAGGAAATGTCAAGGCTGTCAGGTGTCGAATCTAGATTTTGAATCTTGGTCCAGATCCTGGACTTGGAGCACCACAGATAGTATGTTTCTTCTAGCTTGAATGATGGATTGATTGAATTTATGGAGATGAAGGAGAAAGATATTCTAAAGATAGATTTATGAATCAATAATGCTTCCATTTTTGAAACTATCATCAGGTATTGGATATAGTTATTATGAGGTTATCGTGATGCTTTTTGATTGACCAATGCTCTATAGTGTCCAAGGACTTCAAAAACTCATTATGAAAGAGATTTCTAGGCTTGTTCATAGCAAGGTGTAAATAATGATATGTGATTGTTTTCAGACTAAAGAGTAACATAGTCTTTGGCATGAGTAAGTTTTACATCCCTTGGCAGTAGAAAGCCATATGCCAAGTTTCTAATGATATGGGACTTAATTGGACAAATTTGTTTCGTAGGCATGTAGCTACTAAGAGGGACACCACATTTGACACCCATAAAGTAGATACAATTTTTAGTTGATCAGATTCGCTTTGCTATGTATGTTGGGTTTATGATGTCTGTGGACAGTTGCTTTGCCACACATATGAGAATTCTTATATGCCAGCATAACCAGTTCAAATACATGTTTTTAGTAAATAAAACTTCTTGAGCTCTTGATAGTTCATAAAGTGATTTTCTACATCTTTTCAACATCCTAAGTTTCATAGTTATATATATGGAAGACACTATCACACTTCCCGAGAAATTGTAAGGTACTTAATTAGAGTTCAGTATAGCTTTTCACTTACGTATCGATGGTCAAACCAAACGTTTGAACCAAACTTTAAAGGACATGTTATGCACTCGCACATTAGATTTTGCAAGGAGTTGGGACTCTCACCTACATTTGATGGAGTTTGCTTATAATAACAATTATCAGGCTATTATTAGCATGATGCCGTTTGAAGCCTATATGGAAAAAGTTGCAGGTCTCCTACTCACGGGATAAGGTTAGTGAACGAAAATTTGTTAGGGTCTGAGTTAGTTCACACTACGAATGAGGTCATTCAAAATATTAGAGTACGGATGGAAACAGCTTAGAGTAGGCAAAAAGTGACGCTGATGTTTGGCATAAAGACCTGGAGTTTGAAATGGATGATAAAGTATTCCTGGACGTAGCACATGTGAAAGCTATTATGAAATTTGGTAGAAAAAGAAAGCTAAGTCCATATTTCATTGAGCCTTTTGAGGTTTTGGAGCGAATTAGCCATGTGGCTTGCCGGTTAGCATTGCCACCGTTGCTCTTTGCACTTCATAATGTCTTCCATGTTTCTATGTTAAAAAAGTACATTGAAGATGTATCTCATGTTGTTGACTTTGAGCTCTTACAATTGAATAGGAACCTGAGTTATGAGGAGAAGCCTACTCAAATTCTTACTAGAGAAGTGAAAATTATGCATAATAGAGAGATAACACTAGTGAAAGTTCTTTGGCAGAATCATCAGTTCGAGGAAGCAACATGGAAACGAGAGGATGTGATGAGATCGAAGTACCTACAGCTCTTTCAGGATGAGAACTTTCGGAGATGAAAGTTCTTAAGGAGAGAAGAATATGACATCCCAAATTTTCAAGTAACTTTAAAATAATTGTCTCAATTTTTTTGTTGTACTTGGAAATTTTGAGGCTAAAATTGAATTAATTGTTAAGATAATTCAATTGTAGATTAGGAAAAAAAATTTGGAATTTTGAAGTTTGAATTTTGGTGAGATTGAGATTTTAAGTAGAAAAGGACGAAGAAAATGAAAGTAAAAGTTAGGGTTTTTAAATATATTTATTTATATGGGAGTTAAACCATTTAAGTCATCTAAGCCATCCAAGCTACACAAAGCCTTGGGTACTTCATCTTTTTCCTTTCTCCCCTACAACCCACATTTTTCCTTGTCGCTTCTCACTCTCACATACCTGCAACCAGATCCACATATTGGCTGACAGTTGCACGTCGACCTCCATCGATCGTCGTCGAGCATTCGCCGACCATTGTGCCATCGCCATTCACTTCCACAGGTCGCCATTGGTCGCTTGAGTCCATTGCCTCTTGTTAGAGTTTAGTTGGGTAAGATTTTGAAAGTTCTGTTGGATTTTTTTGTATGGGTCTTTAATTCCCATTGAGTTTTGATTAATTTAATGGACACCCATGATATTGTGAAGGTTGGAACAGAATTTTAGAATGGCAAGAACCACTATCCAGCAGCATAAAGACCGAATGGATGCTTCTTGGTTAGTTTTTGTTTTAGGATCTTCTAAGATTTTGCTTGTCAAAGCATAATTTGCCTTAGTATTGTTTAATCCTTGTTAGATAAGGAATCACCTTCCAGGTAAATTTTTCATTGGGTCGTTTGATTGAAGTTTTGAAGTGGTTTTGGATTAAACCACCTGTTGGATAGGTGATTTGGAATAAGTTTTTTTTTTTTTTTTTTTTGTTAAATGTGTGTGTTGGAATTGGGCACTAAAGTTTGAAACTAAAGTTGTTTATGTTTTATGATTAGGAGCCACGATTCAATATTTTCTAAACCAAAAGGAAGGTTTTTTTTGCTAATCATTTGGGCATAATATCGAGGTAAGTAATCTTACTACTGAAACCATCTTTAAGCCAGGCATCCTAGGTAAGATAATTATGTTAAGTTAAATAAGTCTTTGAGGCATGCTATGAAATTGTTGGAATGTTTTGCTATGCTTCATGAATAAAAGGATTGTTATGAGCATGTTGAAACCTATGAACTATGATAATAAAACTATGGCATTGGATCCATTAGTTGTATATCAAGTACGATTGTTATGAGAAGGTTGAAACTTATGAGCTATGATGATATAACAATTGATTGAATATCATTTGCTAGAAAAGTTAGTGACAATTAAACATGATTGATTGTGTTCCTACAGGATCACTACCTATGACTGATTGTCTTCCTACAAGATCACTATCTATGATTGATCATGTTCCTGCGCGTCTCTACTTATGACTAATTTGTGTTCCTACAAGATCACTACCTATGATTGATTGTGTTCCTACAGGATTAATACCTATGACTGATTGTGTTCCTACGAGATCATTACCTATGACTATTTTTGTTCCTATAGGATCACTACCTGTGACTGATTGTGCTCCTACGGGATCACTACCTATGACTGGTTGTGTTCCTTCAAATTCACTATCTATGCTTATGTTATGCTATGTATATTTACGCCTATGATAGAAAGAGTTAAATTGATCACTTAGATGGTCATCCATTATAAGACAAAGTATACATGTCTCACTAGCACATTTGCATTTAATGGACAAAAATGTATAGCCTGACCCCAGTAGTGGGTCACTTACTGAGTATTTTTATACTCGTCCTTTCTTATGTCATGTTTTCAGGTGAAGGCAAAGAATGTACCAGGTGCATGGTGAGGAGATCCGTTGAAGGTGCCATATGGGAATAACGCTTCCGATCAGTGTCAAGCTTTTAAAAGATTTTGAATGTGTTTTCATTTAGAACGATTGAGTTTGGAAATTTGACATTTAAATGTTTGATTTTTATTAAAGTTTTTTAGGGATCCTAAACCAAATCTTATTTTTGTTATTTATATATTTAGAAAATTATTATTTTACATTAATATTTTCAGCTTATTTTTAATTTAAAAATTGCACGAATGATGTAATGACCCAGTTAGAGATCTCAAAAAGTTAGGTCATTACATTGATAATTACAAATCTACAAACACCTGCAAACCAAAAATATATAATTACACATCTTCATGAGATGTTGATTCCAAATATTAGCAAGTAACGATAACATAATGTCAACTCATACACTCTGTTTAATAGGTAACAAATAAGAGTATCAATAATCTTGCTTACCTAGCACCACAGTGTAATAAGTGTGAAAGATCAAGTATCCAAACAATTTTTACACATCAACCCTCTCCCTCACCAGCAAACTACTAGGGATGATGCCCTAAAGTCTCGTGTCCTGTAGTTTGTAAACACATTTTTGTATGAACGCTTGGGATGTATAACATATGATATTCACTACTTATCTTTGAACATTCAATGTTTTATTTGCTCTACCACAAACCAATAAACTAAAATTCTTGGTTGTCGTTATGTAACTTAAGCATGTATGTGGTGACATACAAGTGGATCATGTCTTAAGTGGTAGCCAAAATGGTCTGTAGCATATGGATATATGAGGGAAACCTTATACTGGTAACGCTACAGATGCAGGCCGCAATGAATAGTTACAAGTGTTGTAACTTGCTACAGATGGTCTGATCCTGATCATTCGTATGGGGACACTCGAGCAGGGGTGTCCTATAAAAAGAGTTTTTATAAGACCTGACCACGAAGTGTTAACGTCTCGTTATATAACATCATGACAGAAACTCCACTTCACTAGGATAACCATAGGTAACATGACCTCAATCCTGAGTGAGTTGGGAACTCCTGTCTTTGAGGGCGGTCCTTTTATTTGCATGAGTGCGAGTGGCCAAATCGTCAACTCAAACATAACACTTTAGGGATACGTCTGATTTGCGAGCTGGGAACTCAGCTACAAAAGATGGAATTCACTCTTTCTCCGAAGAAGGGATAAGTAGATAGATTGCTCCCTTAAGGGCTGATCCTTGAACGATGTGGCACCACACACCTTTTCATGGCCTGAGAGGTGTACACACATATTAGAACTATGTTGTACTGTTCATTAGAGGGATCCATGGTATTTAAGAAGTTAGATGAAACTACAACGAAAAAATGGTAAATTGGCCCAGTTGTACTTACGGGCATCTATGAAGGGTTATCGTATTGTTGATTGGTTATATCTGATGGACACAGAAATATATCTGTGGTAAAGAGATTTTAGTTGTTGGTCTTTAGTGGAATGTCTGGAAGTTAACAGATGGTAGATAGATCTTGTGGCTAAAGAGTTTAGTCAGCTATTCACGTACCGTTGGAGCTTCGAGCCATAGGTCCATAAGGTCCCTTTGGTAGCTCAATGGATTCAAATTGAGAATAGGTTTTTGGGTCAGTTTGAAATGTTCAAATTGACAAGAGGGAGTTCAATTATATATAATATGATTGAAATGGTTAATTATATTTGATAAGATTGACTTTATGTATGAGACACATTAATTAGAGGAAAATGGATATAAATATGATTTATATCTAATGGAGGAGAAAACATAATGGCTGATATATGATATTAAACTATAGGTTAATGCATATAATATGATTATATTTATTAATTTTATTCGACAATTATAGGATAATTGGCCGCCTTCTCTATAACTGTGCATTAGTGGGAAGTCCCATTCGGTTTTCGTAACTGAAGAATAAAATGAAAATTGTTTACATTTTGCAAAGATCATGGTTATTTGCTCAAGAGTAGTGTGCTGCATATCACTTAGTAAATTGCAAGACTATACGATAGCTCGCTTTTACTACCCGATCGTATACACGCGTGCGCCATCGTCCTAAACGACCGCTTTTATACTACTCTCCTAAGTATGCCTAAATGATGAATGATGCGCTCATAAGACAAGGTAATCACATAAAACATGGTTGACATAAGAATATTCCTATCCCTAAGAACACTGCTTACTTTGCTTAATGTGTTCAACTATTTACCCTTTCGGGCAGTTAGTTGCTGCTGATTCTACTCATAGACAAGCATTGCATCCGCTTATAGACAAGCGTTGCTACAACTTCACACTAGGCAAATAGGATTTTCTCACAACACTCGCGCAACGCACACCTCTCGGTGGTTTGCTACATGCTGCATAAGTCTATGCCGCATGATTAAGTATGCGATACTCTAGTAGTCTTACTTAGTTGTGCAATGAAAGTAAAGGATGATAAGAAGAGATAATTGAAGATGGAATCAAAGGAAATATAGAAATGCATTGATCACAAAATATATTAATCTCTTAAGCCACAATGTAATACAATACAAAGATAGAAGAGAAATGGAGGGCCAGATGGAAGCAATGTCTTGCTTCCATCAGATGTGTGTCAAGGTTGCCGGTGGTGCCATGGATGGGTGGTGAAGTAGTCTCTCTCTAGATCTAACTCCAACGAAGGCTCCGGTCGTCACTCAGAATGGTTGAAGGGATGAAGAACTCTAAAGAATATCTTCTTACGCTTTCATATGCATCATAAGGATCTTCCCTTCAGGCAGGGGACCTTGGATAATTTGAGGTTGTGCTCTAAGGCTTCTTTTTATAGAGCTTGATCGCCGACAGCATTAATGGACTTGCTCTGAATCTGACACTCGCGGCGTGATGGTTCTTTTCTGAATCTCTGCCACTCGCGACATCTTGTTAATAATCCCAATGTATGCGTTCATGCCAGCATTCCACCAACCTTGCGATTGCCCTTCTATTATGGTTATTACTCTGTAGCTGCAATCTCCCTACAATGATCACATTCACTCAATAGTTGTAACACCCATACGACTGACGTATGCGATCACCACATGCGATCGTCTTTACGATAGCCTGGTGATAACGGGCAGAAATGTACATTATTACAATACTAAGTTATTAAACAATGCAAGTTTGTGTTGATAAAATATATATGATTGCATCCAAAAAGCATTAAGTTCATGACATTGTGGTCGCATGCGTTCATCGCATGAAAACAGTTAACTTTTGTATTCTTATGCAGAATATGCGTTGATGCAAGGCGGAAAATGCGATCACAAGAAATCAATGGTCGAACGCAGCGTTACCGCATGGCTTTGCGGTGATTTGTGCTAGCAAACATTTGCTCAAGAAGGATTTCTGCATAGAGTTCACGCAACTTGATGGGCGCATCTGGGTGAAAAGCATAATAAATCATGATGGGACAGAAAGCTGATGACGGTCGAGTCCGAATTAAGTTGACAAGACACTACGAACTACTGTAGCATGTACACTCAGCTTTTCGGTGACAAATATTCGGCACATCAGACAGAGAATTAATGTCATCCCATCAGTACAATCATGAGAGAGAAGATACCTTTTACCCCGAAGCTCTATAAATACTGAAGGCAACCTTCAGTAAAGAAGTTTGGATAGTTAGAGAATTTTCCCTTAGATAGAATAGCCTTGTTCTTAGTTTTTCTTTTATTTAAGGCGGAAACAAGAGAAGCGAGATTATGCCGAGAGATCGTTCCGGTGAACTTGGAAGAGTGCCAAAAGTGTCGAGATCAGAGAGAGGGCCAACTCTTACGGAAGCAGGAATATCTTTTGAACAGAATAGAGTTAACAGTGTAAAAGCCTTGGGAAGCAAGGGATTGCTACCAGGCTCTCTATCCTTATCTTCCATTGTCATTTTGTACTTAAACTTATCTATAGAAATGGAATTTACTTCTTTATATCTATTCACTCTCTGTTTATTATGCATGAGTAGCTAAATCTGTCGAATGGGTTGAGAAGCACATAGCTAGCATAACTGGGGATCTTCATTTTATGCGATTATCTTGTATTATATATGCATCATTCGTCCATTAGAGATACTCGATAGGGTAGTCTAAAGAATAGAATCTAGACTTGGAAAAGTCAGGTTAGAATCTAGGCTCGGGAGAGTCAGATTAGAATGCATAATCAAGAGATAGGAGCTTAGGAATAAGCATTGTTTGCTATTAATGCATCGCATGCATCCTAGAGATAGGTTATGATTTGGTGTGTCACCTTGTCGTTGTGTACATCTTGCATCACTGCATAGGCAAAAAATAGAGACTTAGAAATAAGCTTTATGGACATTATCGCATTCATCACATGCGTCTTATAACTAGGAGCACGACATTTGCATTGGAAAATGATTTGCTATCGCATGAGTGTAGCATGATCGAATAGTTTGATGCATTCTCGAGAAAACCTAGCTAAAGACCTTCTCAACCCATTCCTCTGCATACTCATTGTATCTACCGCATAATCAATCTTTTCTCAAATCCGCCGCATACTTTTTATACCGTAAACAACAACCCAAAAACAACTCTTTGATTGAATTGTTATCGCAAAGTCTTCTTAGAAATTATCACCGCATACCGTTTTCCTTAGTCCCTAAGTTCAACCCTGGACTTACCAGGAAACTCAGTGGGATTTATACTTGGATTCCGCTGAGAAAACTTCTTACTCAACGCATTTCCATCATCACATTTCATTACATAATTTCAACACATAAAATAACGCATCAAGTTTTTGGCGCTGTTGCCAGGGACTTTGGCAATTCAGTGTGCTAACGGTAATTTTTCTGATTTCTTTGCAGCTCTCAATCTCTGGCGAATTTCAACTCGGAGATTGAGAGGACGTTCCGACGAAGATTGAGAGACAGCCACCAACAACAACAACCAGATAAAGACGATATGGCGGAGCAGCCTGGAAACAAAACACCAAATGAAAACAATGTCATGGAGAATCCAATCCTATGGCAAACGATCGCAATAGGCCCATTCGGGACTATGCATCCCCTTACGATTTCTCTCCAGGAATCATGAGGCCTGCCCTTGATGGATCCCGATTCGAAATGAAACTAGTGATGTTGTAGATGATCCAGACTGCAAGATAGTTCGGAGGAAGGTGTGGCGAGGACCCGCACGCCCACCTTCGGAGCTCCATAGAAATCTGCAACACTTTTGTGTTCCCAAATATCTCCATTGAGGAAGTTCGTTGTTCCCATTTTCCTTATGTGATCAAGCAAGAAAATGGGCGTATTCTCTTAAACCGGGAGAGATAACTTTGTGGGAACAAGTGGTAGAGAATTTATGAAGAAATATTTCCCACCAACCGAGAATGCCAGGAGAAGGAAACTAATAACTAATTTTGAACAAGAAACTAATGAATCGCTCAGTGATGCTTGGGCGAGGTTTAAGAGGCTAGTAAGAGACTGTCCACATAACGGCTTACCAGATTACTTGCAAATTTTTTACCAAGGACTAAACCCTGCTTTACAGACTGCTGCCAATGCGACAGCAGCTAGTGGTCTGTTTGACAAAATTTATGAGGAGGCCAAAAATATCCTTGATCGCATTTCAAAAAATCATAAGGACTGGAGAGAAAGCGATCAAAGACTAAGAATTAAAGATAAAGACGTGAACGACAGGGTCATCGCATCCCTGCAAAACCAAATGATTGCAATGATGAGTTTGATACAAGGCATCGCAATTAATGACACAGGAGCGAAAAAAGGGCAGGTCAACGCAATTGCTCAAATGACCGAAGTTGTGTCATCAATGGAGACGCTCATCTGATGGAAGAATGCCCAGGAAATCCGCAGTCAGTGTGCTTCATTAAGAATAATCCCTATTTCGATACATACAACCCCGGGTGGAGAAACCACCCAAATTTCGCGTGGAAAAATCAACAACAAAGCTTTCAACCAGTGGAGAACAAAGAAGAGCCACCGGAATTTTTCCCGCGAACCAACAGTCCAACGCATAGCCAAGCCAGCAGCTCGCAGACACTACAATCTTCGTCCTTAGAGAGCTTGTTGAAGCAGTACATTAAGAAGAACGAATCAGTGCTTTAGAATCAAGCAACGTCCATCCGAAATCTCAAAATTCAGCTGGGCCAAATTGTGGGCGAGCTCAAAAATAGACCGCAAGGAGCTTTGCCGAGCTCGACTGAGCTTCATCGCAACACTGGGGGTACAGGGAAGGAAAAATGTTTAGCATTCTCCTTTCTAAGCGACAAAATGACTGCGGAAGTAGGGGAGGAACCCATCATGACCAACTTGAATGCGGTAATAACCAATGACCCATTGACTTATAATTCAGAAAAGCCCGAGAAGATGAACCCCGAAGTTGCGTCCACCCTCAAGCCTTCAGAACATGAGACAAAAGAAGTCTAGCTACCACCAGTCCTGCAAATATTGAAAGAGAAACAAAATGATGAAGACGAGATCATAACAGTGGAAGTAATGCAAAATGCTATGATCCCACCAAAAATGTGCGACCCAGGAATGTTCACGATACTATGCTCCATTGGAGGGGTCTACAGTGGCCAAACACTATGCGATCTTGGGGCGAGTATAAACGTAATGTCGCTATCAATCTTCAAACGATTGAAATTGGCACACTCACGCCTACGACAGAGACTCTCCTACTTACAACAGATCCCGAATACATCCCGAGAGAGAGTTGAAAGATGTCGCAATCTCAATTGATAAATTCATCTTACCGGCAGACTTCATCATTATAGATAATAAAGCGGACGAAGATGCGCCCATCATATTCGGATGACCATCCCTCTCGACCGGTCACGCTCAAATTGATGTACACAAGGGGGAAATCACAATGAACATCAATAGGGAAAAGCTCCGGATTAAGGCAGTCAAGATTCCGGAAGATCAAGAAAAGAAGAAAAAGCCACCATGGATGTGAAAAGCCCAGCTTGGAATAAGCAGCCCCTGAGTTACTATGTGACTCAACCTCATTAGGGACACAATTCTTTTGAATATCCTTTTGAATTTTTTTATGTTCATGAACTTTCATCACCTTGTCAATTATCTATTATCGCATAGCTGTTTATTGCTTAAAAAAAAAAGGAAAAAAAGTGAGAAAAAATTTGTTAACTTCTTTTTATATATTATTTGACCCTCTCAATGTTTTGTTCTCGAAACGACCAAGGTACACGATTGCAGAGGTGCTACACGAAGACGTAACTACTTTATTTTGTCACTGCATTGCAGAGAAAGAAAATCGTTGCAAAGTAGGATGCTCATAACTTGTAGAAATACAAGTTATTTATACTGTTTTATTTAGATATTGCGGCTAAAAGAAAGAAAAGTTTCTTCGATGGTATAGAAATTGGCTAAGAAATGCGAAAATTATAAACTGGCATCAATATACCCATTAACACCATTGCAATGGGAGAATAGAATGCTTCAGCTTTTATTTTGCAGGAAATCAGTCATCGCATGCGTTCATGACTCAAAGATAAAATAAACAACGCATCTACGTCTCATTACGCTCATCAGTCGAGAACGAAGAGATGATCAATGCAATGACGGCACATGCAACAATCGATCAAGAGCTTAGCGATCAATGCAAATTTCAACCGCATGCGGTAATAAAAAATAACACCGCATGCGGTGATTGATCGAAGATGTAAAGAACAACACATTTGCGAAGGATTCTGAGAAGTGTATAGCTTTCAGTTATGCATTTCTGACGGGTTGATTGCGTAACAGAAGGAATATTTACTCCGCCATTTCAGGAACTACCATAACCATACAGTGGGGACCACAAAGTAAAAGAGTCAAGATTCGCCTATAAATAGCTTCTGCAAATTCACTGAAAAATATACTCGAATACATAGAGACGTGCATATACTGATTCTCAGAGAGAGACTGGTCTGAAGCGATTATCCAAAGCAGATCTGAACGAACAACGAGACAAGACCGATAGGTGAGTCTCCGAGCAAAGAATCCTTCTTATCCCCATAGCTGAAGCTCTGTGCGAAGGTCAATTCTACCGGGAAAGCAAGCCTGAGAGGGAAACTTTCCTCTCCACTACTTCCACACGCCGACAAGCATAACCTCGGTTCAGGATCTGTGTCAAGGCGTTGACACTCTTTCTGTATTCGTTTCTAATCTCTATTTCATCATCTATATTCATCTTCTCTACTCTTTCATTCACAACATGTATCAGACGCTTAATATTAGTATTAAATGTTATGATCATTACCCTTATCATCTCTCTGTCTATTTCCGTTCATCCATAATCCATTTTCTTCATGATGTTTTCCTAATCCCTTGGGTAATTAGGAGGAATTAAGCAAGTAAATTAATTTTTGTTAAGGAAATAATTAAGTTTAGCTAAAGCATGCTCGACGGCATCTTCACCTGTGAGAGCAGAAGTGAAGATGTTATTCCGCCTATTGAGAGAAGGTTGGAAGAATGCGTTATATAAAGCGAGAAGTACTTCCAGAGATGGAAGCAAGCTTGCGTTCATCACATTCATCCTTGTTTCACCATAGAGATATGGAAACGTGGCCGATCACTGAGAGATGTACGCCAAGGGAAAGAGGAACCTTAGTTGCATCTTTAACGCAATTTGCAAACTTGCATTGCTTTTACTTTTTGCTCTTCCTCTTTCTTATTCATTCATAAAGACTTGTCATCGCATACATCGAATCTTTGTACAACTTCACAGTCAGTCTCGACCTCAGTATCATGTATCATGTATCTTATATCTTGTATTATATTAGTTTAGGATTTTATTTTATCAATGCAACTTTATTTTATCAACGCAATTTTATTTCATCGCAATTTATTTTCCTGTGTAAACCCAATTCTTTATTCATTGTTAAACCGGTCGCATGTATCACAAAAGTAGCGCATTAATCAAAACAATCTCTGTGTTCGACCTCGGATTATAACGCATTAACGAAAATCCGAGAAACTTGTGTTGGAATTATACTTGGTTTCAGCGCAAGGAAACTTGTGACACGTACTACTACATCGCATACTACGAGCATATCATTAACAATGTATATATTTAGATGTAGTATCGCATAAAATTATCTATCATCATAGTGCATGCATAATAAGGAATCTAATTTTTCTCGTTATAGATGCATCAACAAACAATGCAGGCAACAGCACAAATTTGGGGGTTGTATTCTTCCTTGACTTTATTCCAAATTCTGCAATATCGCATCGCATTTTAATTTTGAAAATTTTATCACCGCATCCTCTTTGGTTACCGCAATCATTTAATATCGATAAATTTAGTAAGTCACCGCATGCTTTCTCTTTGCCAATTATGATTTCAATGATGAAACACACGCTTCTATTTTTTTCATGTACACTAGAGTCAACTTAATTTTAGGACAGTCACCTCATGAAATATTTAAAAAAGTTAATAGTCTGCTAGTTTTCTTTTAAACTGACCCTTTACCAAACGTCCTAAGAACATCGCATGACTTCTTTCAATCTTTTGGCAATGAGGACATTGCCGCATTTTAAATTTGGGGGTGAGGTATTTATTTTCGACCTTGCTATTTTTAGCTCTACAAAAAAAAATCACGGTCGAGCGCAACGTTATCGCAAGGCTTTGCAGTGATTTGTGCTTGCAAACATCTGCTCAAGAAGGATTGCCTCATAGAGTCGGCGCAACTTGGTGGACGAATCTGGGTGAAAAGCATAATAAATCATGATGAGAAAGTTGATGATGGTTGAGTCCGAATTAAGTTAACAAGCTGGTAACTAACTACTGTAGCAAATACACTCAGCTTTTCGATGACAAATATTCGGCATATCAGACAGAAAATTAATGTCATCCCATCAATGCAATCATGAGAGAGAAGACGCCTTTCACCCCGAAGCTCTATAAATACCGAAGGCAAGCTTCAGTAAAAAAGTTTGGATAGTTAGGGAATTTTCCCTTAGATAGAATAGCATTGTTCTTAGTTTTTCTTTTATTTAAGGCGGAAGTGAGAGAATCAAGATTGTGCTGAGAGATCGTTCTGGTTAACTTGGAAGAGTGTCGGAAGTGTCTTTTAAACAGAATAGAGTTAACAGTGTAAAAGACTTAGGAAGCAAGGGATTGCTACCAGACTTTCTGTCCTTATCTTCCATTTTCATTTTGTACTTAAACTTATCTATAGAAATGGAATTTACTTCGTTATATCTGTTCACTCTCTGTTTATTACGCATGAGTAGCTAAATCTGTCGAATGAGTTGAGAAACACTTAGCTAGCATAATTGGGGATCTTCATTCTATGCGATTATCTTGTATTATGTATGCATCATTCATCCATTAGAGATACTCGGGAGGGTAGTCTAAGGACAGAATCTAGGCTTGGAAAAGTTAGGTTAGAATCTAGGCTCGGAAGAGTCAGATTAGAACGCATAATCAAGAGATAGGAGCTTAGGAATAAGCACTATTTGCTATTAACGCATCGCATGCATCCTATAGATAGGTTATGATTGTGTGTGGTCACCTTGTCATTATGTGCATCTTGCATCATCGCATAGGCAAAAAGTAGAGACTTAAGAATAAGCTCTATGGACATTATCGCATTCATCACATGCGTCCTAGAATTAGGAACACGACATTTGCATTGGAAAATGATTTGTTGTCACATGAGTGTAGCATGATCGTATAGTTTGATGCATTCCTGGGAAACGCTAGCAAAAGACCTTCTCAACTCGTTCCTTCGTATAGTCATTGTATCTACCGCATAATCGATCTTTTCTCAAATCCACCACATATTTTTTATACCACAAACAACAACCCAAAAACATCTCTTTGATTGATTGGTTACCGCAAAATCTTCTTAGAAATTATCACCGCATACCATTTTTCCTAGTCTCTGAGTTCGACCCTGGAGTTACCAGGAAACTCAGTGGGATTTATACTTGGATTCTGCTGAGAAAACTTGTTGCTCAATGCATTTCCATCACCGCATTTCATTCGATAATTTGACCACATAAAATAACGCATCATCTGGCTTTTGCATATGCGATCGATTCCCGTGTTTGCTACAAAAATAAACAATTGAACGCATAATAGTGCATAAAAGTGGGTTAGCCGAGATTCTTAATGCCGACCAATGCAAGCTCGTTTTCTCATGAATTCTTAGTATAATCGCCGCATATTCTACTTAACAGCCCTCATAATTCTAAATAAAAGGCTTATAATGACGTACATTTCTACCCGTCATCACACCCCCAAACTTAGAATCATGCTTGTCCTCAAGCATGCTTTATACTTAGGAAATTCATAATTCACCCTCTGGCTTTCCTTTGCAATGACCAACCTCTGAGAATATAATTTACTCATCCCTTTAACCTTGGCAGCAACGCTCTCCTCAACTTCGGCTAGTTCTTCAAAGAGATCTTTTCTAAGCTTAAACCCGGCAATCCTCAGCTCAAAAACTTTTTACTCATTCCCTGCAACTTTGCGTTTAGCTTTTAACAATGCGTCCGTTGAGACAATTCAAAACCTTGCGATTTATTATTAGAATGCAGCGTTGAACCTGGTTATTCTCTTCGTTTTGGCTTGCCCCCACGTGTGTCATGCGGACAGCCAACTTCGAATGCATGCCATATTCAACTCAACTCTTGTTTTGGCTTAATTTTTCACCAGACAAAGGAGTTGCTCTTATGCGTTGATCTGGGCCACTTACTTTCGTTTTTGCTTACCTGCACGTATGTCATGCGAAGTATCCAACTACGGGTAAGTGCCTTTCACAACTCAACTCTTATCAGCTTGAGTTTCCCCTTTTACGCTGACAGTGGAGTTGTTATTCCCGAACTTTTTTTTTTAAGGAAAGCATCGCAATGTAGTGAACGCATTTCTCCGGAACTGCCTCCACCCCCAAACTTAGAGATTGGCAGTGCTCTCGTCGAAAAGCTAAAGACAAACTCAACAGGAATGCGGTAACAAATGTTTGAGTAGAGGTTTACACATAATAAAACTTAGACTATCAAATGTTGAAGAAGCTATTAAAAGTGAGGTGAGCCTTGCGATGTTTAGGTAGCAGACGTAGTGAATTATACGTACCATCAAAGATGCATTGCAAAGGTAGGCAAGCGGGTAAAAGAAAATTTCAAAAGGATAATGTATACAAGATAATTAGAAAGGAACCTTTGAGTAGAATAACACTTGCGGCCATGCTTTAGAATTCATGTGGTTAAAGCCATGCATTGAATGATGGAGAGGATTCTTTCGCTGTACTGCACATCGAGGAGAATTATTGTCGCACCTACAAGAAGCAAACGCACCGTATCCAAGAAAGCAGCCGCATATCCAAAATAACAATAAAAATAAACTAAACTAGAAAAGCAAGGTAAAGAGAGAGTAGAAGACGTCCCTGAAGGAATTGGAGTGAGGTCACCGCAAGAGGTCTTCCATGTAGGAGATTGCTCTCAACTGCATAGGTCAAGAGGCTCGCCCAGACCATTAGAACTTTCGGCAATTGTTGGGCGCATGTTGGCCACCACGAGCTTATAACTACCTTCAGCTCATGCGACTGATTGCCCTTCTATCTTGGGGTCAATATTGGCTTTTAGCACATCGCCTACATTTCAAATATTGTTTGTACCTTGGTCACAGAAGCTACAATACTCCCAAGGTAAAAAGGTTGCCTGCAGAAACACAACACTCAACAAACTATTAGCTGCCAAGTCCCCGGTAATGACGCCAAAAACTTGGTGATAAAAATTTGGAAGCATATATGATACATGTCTTAGGCTATGCGTTTGTTCTCATGCGTCGGTGGTCATCCGTTGGAATGGAAAGTGTGCGTTAATCTCGTATGCAATGACCATGCCTTCCTATCACAAGTTTTCTTGATCTCTCGCCAAGTATAACAAGATCAAAAGTTTCTCAAGTGATCCGAGGTCGAACTCAGGGACTTGTAGCTAAATGTTATGAAGTAAAGTGTTTGCGACGAAGAATAAAAGAATGTTGAAGGTTATGGGCTATGCACTACTCGTACTTCTAACTAACAGATTAAGTAGTGGAAGTATGACTATGAGAGATAGAGACATGGCAATGGTTAATGTGTAATAAAATGCATGGAAAAATAGATAAAATGACGGGGATGACTTCACTGCAACACTAAGCTTGATCGTAAGAGTAACCCCAGCCAGTGCAAGCTATGCGATTATGCTACACACACTTGACGAAAACGCATGCGATGCATATGTGAAAGTGTCGAGAGCCCTAATTTCTAAGTCTCTATTCCTACTCATGTGCTCTCACACATAAACAAGATGACCGATACCACCGTATCCTACTTAAAGGGTGCATACACTGTGTAATAGCAAACGGAGCTTATTCCTAAGTCTTCATTCTTACTTATGCAATCTAATCTGCTCTCTCAAGTCTAGATTTGGTTTTTATACTACTCTCCCAAGTATGCCTAAATGATGAATGATGCGCTCATAAGACAAGGTAATCACATAAAACATGGTTGACATAAGAATATTCCTATCCCTAGGAACACTGCTTACTTTGCTTAATGCGTTCAACTATTTACCCTCTCGTGCAGTTAGTTGCTGCTGATTCTACTCATAGACAAGCATCGCGTTCGCTTATAGACAAGCGTTGCTACAGCTTCACACTAGGCATATAGGATTTTCTCACAACACTCGCTTCACGCACACCACTAGGTGGTTTGCTACATGCTTCATATGTTTATGCCCATGATTAAGCATGTGATACTCTAGCAGTCTTACTTAGTTGTCCAATGAAAGTAAAGGATGATAAGAAGAGGTAAATGAAGATGGAATCGAAGAAAATATAGAAATGCATTAATCACAAAATGTATTAATCTCTTAAGTCACAATGTAATACAATACTTAGATAGAAGAGAAATGGAGGGCAAGATGGAAGCAATATCTTGCTTCCATCAGATGTGTGTCAAGCTGCCGGTGGTGCCATGGATGGGCGGTGGAGTAGTCTCTCTCGAGATCTAACTCCGGCGAAGGCTCCAGTCGTCACTCGGAATGGTTGAAGGGATGAAGAATTCTCAAGAATATCTCACCACGCTTTCATCTGGATCACAAGGATCTGCCCTTCAGGAAAAGGACCTTGGATAATTTGAGGTTGTGCTTTAAGGCTTTTTTTATAGAGCTTGATCACCGACAGCATTAATGGACCTGCTCTGAATCTGACACTCGTGGCGCGATGGTCCTTTTCTGCATCTCTACCACTCGCGGCATGGTTGGTGAAATGTCAACATCATCTTGTTGATAATCCCAATGTATGTGTTCATGTCTGCATTCCACCAACCTTGCGATCGTCCTTCTATTATGATTATTACTCTGTAGCCACAATCTCCCTGCGATGACCGCATTCGCTCGATAGTCGCAACACCCATACGACTGACGTATGCGATCGTCTTCTCGATAGCCTGGCTTTCGCACATGCGATTGATTCTTGCGTTTGCTACAAAAATAAACAATTGAATGCATAATAGCGCATAAAAGTGGGCTAGCCGAGATTCTTAATGTCGATCGATGCAAGCTCATTTTCTCATGAATTCTTAGTATAATCGCCACATATTCTACTTAACAACCCTTATAATTCTAAATAAAAGGCTTATAATGACGTACATTTCTGCCCGTCATCAGCTAGCAGGGGGACCTAAATGAATCTATAGATTATAAGCTCCAATAATTCAAGATTAACTAAATAAACTCTTTAATTATGTTAATTAACATTCATCAATGTGGGTCACTCCACAAAAGACTCATAGCTGCACTCTTTGCACTGTACATTTTTGTGTCTAGGGATATAACCGTTATCAAAAATGCTTCACGATTTGCTCGTAAATACAGTTGGATCAAATTACCATTTTACCCCTAAAACTACCCCTTACTCCTTAAGTACCACCGATCCCTTTAATGAACAATCAGTTTATAGTCCAACTATAAACTAAATTCCTTTTGAGTCAATGAGAGGATTAGGCCTCATTGTTTAAGACCCAGAATCAGCCTTTAAGAGAACAATTCATCTACTTTCCCTAAAGAGGGGAATGAGTGAATTTCATCTTGTTTCGTAATGCTCCCAGCTTTCTATTCGGACAAATCCCTAAAATGGTAAGCCTATTGAGTCGGTGACTTGGGCCACTCTCACCCATACAAATCAAAGGACTGGCCTCATAGACAGAAGTTCATAACTCACTTAGGATTGAGGTTGAGTTACCTATGATCATTATATGGAATGTTGATCTCTTCAGTCAACGATATTATAAAGAAAGATTAATCATTTTGCAGTCAGGTCTTATATAAAGTCTTTGTATAGGATACCCCACTTGCATGTCTTCACATGAACGACCTGGATCAACTCATTTATAACACTTACAACTCTTGTAACATTTACAAAATTCATCATATCTGTAGTGTCACCAAGATAAGCCATCAAACCTTATCCATACATTACATACCATTTAAGTTATTATTTGAACATGATCTACATGTATGTCTACCACATACTGTTCAAGTTCATAAAATAACTTTGGATCTTACCATAATGAATTATTGCATATAATAAGTAATGAACCATTATTCTAAATAACTTATTAACTACGAGGCTTTATGACATACATCTCAATTGTATACACATTTATTACCAGTAAATAGCCATATGACACATCTGAGAGAACCAAAAAGTGTTGAAGTTAGCATGCAATTAGCAGAAGCAAAAAGAATCATTAAGCACCCTAATTCATCAATTTTAGCAACTAAGAAAGCATGTTCATAAGAAAAAATAGGGTTTTAGAAAACATACCTTTGAGGAACTTCTTCAATCCACGAAATTAGTTTGAATCTTCTAAGCAAATGGTTATAGACTACCATTTGATCTGCCCTACTATTCACTAGGACCTTAGATTGAATTGTGGGATTCAAAATGAGCTAAATTTGGGAGAGAATTTTGAAAGGAAAAGACTAGGTTATTTTTTCAACATGAAGAACTCTTCCACATTCAAAACTCAGCAAAATACACTTATGTATGCTATCAATTTCTAGTCAACCAGCCTTAGTTTTGTTCAATCTCAACATGTTATCTCATAACCCAAGAGATTGTCACCTCCTTCTAAAGAAATTGAGTGGAATTGTGTGTTTCCAAATGCCAAAAATGGGATAAACCCATTCATAATTTAAAATTGATTCAAAAATCAATTTAGATGAAAAATCAAATTTCTCAATTTAAATTCTCAAAACTTAAATTAAAATTTATTTTTATTATCTGAATTTTCATAAAATTCAAATTGAAAATTCAAATTTTTAACTTTCAAATAAAAATAATTCAAATAATTAATTTTAAACAAATTTTATTTAATTAATCAATTAAACAATTTAATTAATTAATATAATTTAATATCCAATATTAAATTATTAAAATAGCAATCCACAATCATGAATCCTTATTCATGTAATTAATATTTAAATCAAATCTAAATATTATCCAATTCTCCAATTTCATTTAATTCGATAATTAAACGTGTAATTATATTGTATATAATTACCGATTCCCTTAATTCAAATTTGAACACTTCAAATTTACTCATCACTCTATTTTAAGATTTAATCTGTTTGTGAGCTAGTAGGAGGAGTTAATAGACCTACAGGTCATGGGCTCCAACAATCCAAAATTAATCGGCTAAACTCTTTGTCCTAATTAACCAGCATTCGTTAACTACTAGGTCACTCCACTAAAACCCAATAGTTGCACTCCCCTCATTGTACTTATAATTATGTCCACTTTATATAACCATAATCAATAAGTCAACCCTTCACGGGTTATTCGTAATAAAAACTGGGTCAAAAGTTGTTTTACCCACGAGATTACTTCTTGTTCCTTAAGTCCCACTAATTCTCTAATGAATAATTGGTTTGTGATTCAATCACTAAACCGAGTCCCTCTTGGGCCAATGAGAGGTTGGGGCTCCTTGTTCAAGACCTAGAGTTTGCACTTAAGGGAACAACTCTCTACTATCCTTAAAAGCATGTAGAAGTGAATTCCATCTTGCACCCTATGTCTCTAGCTATCTACCAAGTCTTACCTCTGAAATGGGAGGTTTATTGAGTCGGCACTATTTAGCCAACACTCACCCATGTAAATCTAAAGATAATCTCGAATAAACAGGAGTTCATAGTTTGCTAGGATTAAGTTCATGTTACCTAAGTCATCACTTTGAAATAATCAGTCTTAAATAGTAATAGCGTTATAAAGCAAGAGTGACTTATTTCTTTGTCGAATCTTATACAAACTCTTTGCATAGGACACCTCCACTCGCATATCTCTACATGAGCGAATCAGAATCACAACGTTTGTAGCACTTTACAACAATTGTAACATCTACAAAGTGGGCCGCATCCGATAGTGTCCCCAGAATAAGGTACCCAGCCTTATTCGTATACTATAGACCATTTTGGTTATTTACTCGAACTTGATCTACTCTTATGTCTCAACATAAAGTTCAAGTACTCATGTAACAGTCATTGATCTTAGTTTATTGGATTTAGGTTATTTCTAAAACGAAATGATAAATTCAAACATTCAATAACAACTTTATTGAATTAAACTTCAATAACATCTATATTGATTAACAGAATAATTTTATTGTTTACAAACCAAGAGTTTTAGAACATAAAACCCAAAAAAAAAAAAAAAAAAAAAAAAAAAAAAAAACTCCAATGAGAGAGTGTTCATTATTGTACCATAATATTGACTATCAAGGATGACAAGAACTCTTTACATAGTAGGCTACAGAGTTATTAATCATAGAGGTTGTAACTTGACCCCCCTACCAAGTTTTTTTTAAAAAAAAATATTATCAAAGGTTACCTAGTTACTCCAAATCACATCATCACACCATCCAAATCGCGTTACCGTGCGCTACCATCGATTGGAGGTACTAGATGCTCAAAGTCGTTTGCCTCATCATGCGGTTAAAGTCACTCGTTGTCCATCTGATCTCCTTCATCAGCCATCGAGGACACTTGCAAGGAGAAGCTGAGAATCACGAAGATGGAAGAGTTTTAAGGAAACTTTCATAAAATGACCTAAAATCAAAACCTTTTCTATGACTAACCCTATGGCTGACCTTTTTGCCATGTAAAATACCAGTTATACCCCCAAATTTTAATATTCTTTGTAAAGTCATTTCATCAGCTTCCTCTCAGTCTTTCCAATTCGTTCCTTCAACGATAATATAGGTATTCAATGTAACACCAACATTCTACAAAAAGCATTTATTCTCAACCAATATTCTACCACCAACATTGATGTTATTAATGTCAAGCATGAGACAAGTAATGGAGGGCCCCTCTCAGTTATTCACTTGCAGTAAAACTCCACAAATTCTTCTCCCATTGTTCTTTTAGAGCTTCAGTCCAACATCCTCATTGTTCTTGTAAGAGTATATCAGTATGCAGCGAAAATAATAAAGATCAATAAGCATTCTAATTCATTAATTTTGGCAGAAACTAAAGCATGATCATCTAATATAAGAGGGTTTGAAGTCATACCTTTTCAGAACTCTTCAAGATCTTGATCCTCACCAGTTGTCTTCTCCACAACTTGTCGTGAACCCCCTCAAGATCTTCCCCATTATGCTCTTGGAGCTTGATGCGTTATTTTATGATGTGGAATTATGGATGAAATGCGATGATGAAACTGCGTTGAGCACTCAAGTTTTCTCAGTGGAATCCAAGTGTAAACCCCATTGAGTTTCTTAGTAAGTCCAGGGTCGAACTCAGGGACTTGGAAAACAATATGCGGTGGTGATTTTTAGGAAAACTTTATGGTAACCAGTAACTCATTTTGTTGTTGGTTTTTTGTTCGCGATAATAAAAAATAAACAAATGCGGTGGAGTTCGAAAAGAGTTGAAAAAATGGAAGAAGCAATGAGTTGCAGTGAACGGATTGAGAATGGTTTCGGCTAACACTTCCTAGGATGCGTTCATGCTATGCGATCATGCAACACACATACAATAGTAAATCATCTCTCGATGCGAATGCTACGACTTCTAATGTTAGAACGCATGCGATATATGCGATAAGTCTATAGGACCTACATATAAGCCTCTATTCTTATTTATGCCATGACAAAATGGCACACACATAAATAAGGTGACCACATAATATCATGCCTATCTTTAGGATGCATGCGATGCAGGTTGGCAAACAGAGCTTATCTCTAAGTCTCTATCTCTTGTTTATGCAGATCTAATCTTGCTCTCTCGAGCCTAGATTCTAACCTAGCTCTCTCAAGTCTTTAGGTTCTTTCTTTAGACTCTCTCTCGAGTAGCTCTAAAGGGTTGTTGGGTATAGCATAAAATAAGATAATCGCAAGCAATGAACATCCTAGGTCATGTTAGCTTAGTTCTTCTCAACCCATTCGACAAGTTTAGCTACTCATGCGTGCTAAGAGAGTGAACAGATGTAGAATTAGAACTTCCATTGTATAAATATAAAGATGGAGTACAGAATAACAATGCAAGAATAGAATAAAAAGCTTAGTAGCAATCTCTTTCTTCCCAGGCTTTTACACTGTCTTTCTACAATGCGTGCTAAGAGAGTCAGCGCGCTTTCTGCTTTCTATGCCTCTGGGTTCTCTCTCGAGTTGTCCTAAGCGATCTTCCGGCGTCTCGGCTCTTCTCTTGCTCCAACTTAAAATAAAAGGTAAAACTATGGACAAGGCTAAACTATGGAGAAATTTATCTAAGTATCCGAACTTGTGAACTGGTGAACCCCTTTTCTGAAGGATGCCTTTGATATTTATAGAGCTTCGGGGTGAAGGGCGGCTTCTCTCTTATGATTGCACAGATTGGATGGCTTTAATTCCCTGACTGATGCGTCGAATATTTGTCACTGAAAAGCTAAATGTGCTTGTTATTGTTAGCGGCTATCAACTTAATTTGGATTCAACCGTCATCAGCTTTTTGTCTCATCTTGATTAATTATGCCTTTCACCCAAATGCGCCCACCAAATTGCGTCGGCTCTATGCGGAAGTCCTTCTTGAGCAGATGTATACGAACAAAAATCACCGCAAAGCAACACAAATCACTGCAAAGCCTTGCGGTAATGCTGTGTTTAACCATTGAATTCTTGAGATCGCACTTTTCGCCCTGCATTAACGCATATTCTACATAAAAATACCAAAGTTTACTGTTCTAATGCGATGAACGCATGCGATCGCGATGTTATAAACTTAATACTTTTGGATGCAATCTAACATATTTTATCAACGTAAACCCTCATTGTTTAATAAAAGCTTTAGAATGAGTTGTGGGACTCAAGAACAGCTTGAACACATGGAAAACTTGGAAGAAGCTCACTGCATCAGTTTGTTTGAAGAACTCTTTCTTCAGCACAAATTTTTCTCAAAAACCTCTTTGAATGCATGCCTCAAATTCATTCTAATCTTCTTTATTTATTGCAGGTGAACATGCAAATAAGATGGTCGCATGAGATGCAGCTCATGCTTGGAATTAATGAAGTAAATATCAATGGTTTTTGTGTGAGCTAGTTGAAGAAGATAATGGAAAAACCCATTTTTCCATTTTATGTAAGTTTTTGTAATTTTTCAATTTTCCAAAAATGATTTCAAAATCCATTTGATTTTAAAACTGAAATTATTATTAATTTTATAAAATTAATTTCATAAATTAATTTTCTAATAAAATTAAAAAATAATTATTTAAATAATCATTTAAATTAATTCTAATTAATTTAATATCAAATATTAAAATAATTTTTATACAAATCCACCTTCATATATTTAAATCATATTTAAATATAAAGTCTCCTATTCCGTTTAATTCTAATTTGAACGTTTCAAATTAACTTATCTTGCTACTCTAAAGCTTATCCATTTACGAGCTAGTAGGGGGACCTCGCGGACCTACAGATTATAGGCTCCAACGATCCGAGATTAGTTGACTAAACTCATTATACTGAATTAACCCCCATTCATTAACTAATGGGTCACTCCATTATAGCCCATAGTTGAACTCCCCTCACTGTAAATATATTATGTCCACTTGATATAACCATAATCAATAAGTCGATCCTTCATAGGTTATTCATAATCACAGTTGGGTCAAAATCACCGTTTTACCCTTGTGAATACATCTTGTTCCTTAAGTTTCTACTGACCCTCTAATGAACAATTTTTTATTCATAATACTTATGAATCAAGTCCTTTATCTATCATGAGAATGTGGGGCCTCGATTGTTCAAGACCTAGAATCAGTACTTAAGAGAACAACCTATCTGCTAACCCTAAATCGGGTAGGAGCGAATGCCATTTTGTAGGGCTTTGTCCCCAGCTATTCATCCGATCTTATCCCCAAAATGGAAGGCTTATTGAGCAGTGTTGTTGGACTATCTCACCCATGCAGGTCAAAGGATAATCCCAAACAAACAGGAGTTCATAGCTAGCTCAGGATTAAGATCGAGTTAACCTAGATTACTTTATAAATGAAATAGTCAGTTTTAACAATAAACGGTCGTTATAAAGAAAAGTGACTATTTTCGTGGTCCAGTCTATATGCAAACTCATTGCATAGGATGCCCCCACTCACATGTCTCTACATGAACGATCTGTGGATCACATTGTTTGTAGCACTTTATAACTCTTTGTAACAACTACAGAGTGGGCCGCATCCAATAGTGTTACCAGGTTGAGATACCCAATTTCATCCATATATTTATTAGACCATTTAGGCTATATACTATTAACTTGATCCTGTTTATATCACCACATAAAGTTAAAGTATTCAGACTATAGCCATAGATATGTTTATTAGATTTTCATAATAGAATGCAAAATCAACAAATTATTAGTATTGATAAATAGAATATTTAACACGAACTACGACTTCTAGGACATTCCCAATAGTTCTCTCAGAGTTTCATCGTTTAGTTCATTTTGCCTTTGGGTATAGAACAAGATCGTTCGTCATAACTAGAAACAAAAAGTATGTAAGTGTTTACAAAATATTTTCTTACAAGATCACTTTCATAAAGATAGGTGATCGCTCACTATAATGAAAATGATCGTTTAGTATTATATAAACGATCGCTTGTATACAACTAAATGATCTATTACATTTATATGGGTGATCTCTGACATAAAAATGAGTGATCGCTTATATATTGCTAGGATATTTCTTAGGATTCAATCGCTTACTTTAATAGAAATTCGAATCCAATTGTTGATTTTCTTATTGTAGATCAATGACGCTACTTTGCATCTTTGTACGATTTGGTGGGAAATGGGACCAGTCTAGAAGCAATTATTTTGGAGGTCATATGAAAGATTTAAAAGTCAAAAATGATATAACGTACAGTGAATTAGTGAGTACTCTGCACCAATGACTGAATATTGTTTCATATATATTTGATATACACATCAAATGTTACAATCTATTGGTTCTAGCTCCCCCAATTGACATAGTCGACAATGAAGACCTTAGCTTCTTTTTAGAAGGCAGTGATGCATCCTGAATGTTGTTATTTGTATCTATTACACCTCATGAAATTCAGAGTAGACAAAAATAATATGTACCAACAGTGCAATTCAACGATTTAAACCATTCCAACCACTCAAAATTTTGGTATCGCAACCATTCCAACATATAATATTCCCACCATGTCTCCACTAGATGAGAATATTGAGCCATGTAACCCAAGGGATGACAGAAATGAAATTTGGATTGGTCACAACATCCAATCTAGATGTTCTCCACAGTTTACAATTGACCATGTATATGGCCAATCTTTAGGACCACAAACGATCCCAATATCTTCCATTCATGTTACAATCTACCTTTAGTTTAAATATATTCTACTATTTCAGCCCATCCATTTATAGACATACCCAAATAACCAGAGTGCCCATCGTATGATGACCTCATCACTATTCCTCATGACTGTCTGAATGACGATGATATAAATGTTGGTCAAATTTTCTTTTCGAAACATGATTTATGAATTAAATTGTCAATGCTTGCAATAAGAAATAACTTTGACTACCGTGTAAAGAAGTTGACAAAGAGCTTGCTAACTGTACGGTGCTTGGTGGAGGCGTTAAGTGGAGGGTTTGTGCAAAAAAATTGGAAGGACGTGATTCCTTCAAAGTGACAAAGGATCCAAGCATCTATACATGAACTCTTGAAATGAGAATGGGTAATCATCGGCAAGCAAAAAGTTAGGTTATTAGACACTTAATCAAGTCCAAATATGATCAAGTTGGTCGAGCATACCGCCAAAGGGATATAATTGAAGATACTCAGCAAGATTATAGGGTGAATATAAGCTACGAGCGGGCTTACCGCGTAAGAGAGTATGGATTGGTGTTTGCACGAGGGTTGCTGGAAGGATCATATGCTCTTGTTAACGCATATGGTGAGGCATTGAAGCTTATAAGTGGCACGGTCTTTGAGGTTGAAGTAGAAGACAAACAATACTTTAAGTACGTCTTCATGGCAGTCCGTGTATTAATGGATTCTTAAACTGCATCCACCCTGTAATCGTTGTTTACAATACCCATTTTCACTTATGGTTCTTTCTTCGATCGTTTGTGTTGAGATTGATGTCCTAAATCTCTTATATTTTCGTAGTTTGTAAACTTGTATGAACAAATTGTTATTAATAAAATAATTGTTATTTTATGTGCATTAACTCAATCTAATAAACAAATATCCTAGGTTATTTTATGTAACTTAAATATGTATGTGGAGACATATAGGTGGATCATATTTAAGTAATAACCTAAACGGTCTGTAGTATATGGATAAGTTGAGTACCTTAACCTGGTGACACTACGGATATGGTCTATCACCTTCCCCCCTCCCCCCTCCCCCCTCTCCCTAGATTCATCTTATTCTCTAAGAGGAAGATGTAAGGACAACAGATATCAACCTTCTTATGACATCTACTGCCAACTGAACCTGTTAAACTAACATCTCAATAACCTATTTTGATGTAGGCTTTAACTTGTAACACTGCATACGAGCAATTCAATCACAAAACACAATTTAACTTCTCTTCACATTACTCTATTAACAACATTGTCATCAAAATATAACTTATTACAGACCAAGCCCTGAATCTACCTCTATAGAGGTTATTTAATTATAGACCAAACTCAGGAAACATATAAATAACAAACATTTTACAATGGTGGCAAACTAGACCTTCCTAATAAGCAACCCGCAACCTTGGGATTTTGGAACTCTCCTACTGCCTGGGGGGAGGGGTGATGCGTGGTTAATTCGATGAACTAATGGTATGTATTGTGTTGGTGGTGTGTGCGTTGTGCATGCAAGTTTTCCTAGCAAGATCCAAGTATAAATCCTACTAAGTTGCCTGGTAAGCCCAGGGTCGAACACAAGGACTATGGAGACAGTATGCGAGGGTGATTTCTGATAACTTTGCGATGACAGATAAAACAATACATTGATTGCTATGTTTGTTTAAGGTATAAATTCTATGCAGCGAAATTGAGAAAAAAGTTAATAACGACGAAAGTGACAATGAGTATGCGAGAGAACGGTTTGAGAAGGGATTTAGCTAACACTACCTAAGATTGCGTTCACGTTATGCGATCATGCTACACACATACAACAGCGAGTCATCTCTCAATGCAATTGTTATAGCTCCTAGTTTTAGAACGCATGCAATGTATGTGATGATGTCTATAGGACTTATGTCTAAGCCTCTATTCTTGTCTATGCGATGATGAATGACACACACATACACAAGGCGACAGCATACTACCATAACCTATTTCTAGGGTGCATGCGATGCATGTTAGCAAACAGAACTTTAACTCTAAGTCTCTATCTCTTTCTTATGCGGATCTAATTTTGCTTTCTCAAGTCTAGATTCTAACCTAGCTCTCTCAAGTCTAGGTTCTTTCTTTATACTCTCTCTCGAGTAGTTCTAAAGGGGTGATGGACGCATACATAAGACAAGATGATCGCATAAAATGAGGATATTAGGTCATGCTAGCTAAGTGCTTCTCAACCCATTCAGATGTTTAGTTACTCATGCGTAAAATAAAGAGAGTGAATAGATGTAGAGATGCAAGTTCCATTCTATAAATGAAATCGAAATACAAAATGACAATAGAAAATAAAGTTAGGGAGCCTGGTAGCAATTTCTTGCTTCACAAGGCTTTTACACTGTTTTTCTCTACTTTGCTCAAAGAATATTCTTGCTTTCGCAAGAGTTAGCCCTCTCTCTGTTCTCAACGCTTCCTGGCACTCTCTTGAGCTGACCAGGAACAATCTTCCAGCATCTTCTCTCTTCTCTCGCCTCCGCCTTCTAAGTGTAAGAAAACTATGAACAAAGGCTAACTATCTTCTGTATGGTGAACTCTATATATGGCTCAGCTGGAATAGTACCAAACCGGACTCCTTTAACGAAGGTTGCCTTTGGTATTTATAGAGCTTCAGGGTGAAGAGATTTTTCTCTCAAATGATTGCACTAATAGGATGTCATTAATTCTCTGTCTGATGCGCCAAATAATTGTCACCAAAAAGTTGAGCGTACTTGCTACAGTGTGTCGTTAACGGCTTGTTAACTAAATTCGGATCCGACCGTTATCAGTTTTCTATCCCATCGTGATTTATTAAGCTTTCACCTTGATGTGTCGGCTCTATGTGGCCACCTTCTTGAGCAGATCTTCACGAACGCATACGATAGCATAGCCTTGCGGTCGCAATTCTTTTAATGCACTCGGACGCTGAATTCCTTGGATCGCAACTCTTCCTTGCGCCAACGCATTTTCCTACACAAAATACATACATTAGCTGCTTTAATGCGATAGACGCATGCGATCGCAATGTTCTAAACTTAATGCTTTTGGACACGATTTTATATATTTTTACCATTGCAATCCTACGTTGTTTTATATCTTTGCATTGTAATAACGTGCATTTCTGCCCGTTATCAAGGGGGAAAATGAAAACATTGGAAAGTGTGAGTTGGGAAGCTTAGAGAGGGGTATGTTTGAAGAACATAAGCTTTTACTTTAAAAATTCATTTTTCAAAGTAACATCATAAATCATTAGCATGCTATTCCAACTTTAGCTTTAGAAAACCTTTTGAAACATATAGCAAACATAACCCTTGTACTCTTAAATAACTCAGTGAAAACTAGAAAACAATTTTTCGTTAAACTAGAGGGTCCTCCTATCCAAGTTCCAGTAAAAATAGGAATATCATTTAACTGAAACATCTTTATCTAAAAATCAGAGCTTTCATTTATAAACTTCCATACTAAAGTCATAGTATACTTTTAAGCATAACTCCAGGAAAACTACGTCAATGAAATACCTCAATAAAACCAGAGGTTACTTTTACTAAATTCCAATAAAACCAGGAAAATAAATTTAGCTCATGGAAATCCGTCATTCATCAGCTTAATCTCCTTCACTGATGAAAATTATGCTCATAAATAATCATACTAGAACATGAGAATAGTATAATAGACAATCTTAGTAAATCCAGAGATTAAATTCATTTATTTTCTTAAACCCATAAAACATACTCAATCTAAAAGCGTACTGGTTATCATCATCTTTATCTCCTTTACTGATGATAACTAAACTTACTGGTTCTGTACCCAATCATATCTCATCCCCGTGTGCACATGTAGACAATTTTCAGCTAGACATACTAGAGTATGTTGACAATTCTTGTCAGTGTCCATTAAACATCTCTGTCATATGTTAGCAATTCTCGGGTACCTAGCCAGCGATTGGAAACCTTTTTGTTCCAAACCACATTTAATCATAAAACCTCATTCGTCAGTCATAAATTCTCCTTAGCTCTTTTGCTAGAAAACCAAAAATAGTCATGCTTGATTAAACTTTCATGAAAAGTTCATACTAAAATGAATTTGCAGACATTGCAGCTTCTAGCTCATATAAGAATCATTGTACTTAAAACGTACTTTGAAACTATTAAAGCACATAACTCATAAAAGGTTAACTCTTTGTTTAGTATATTTTGAAAACATTGGTTCATATAAAATCAAACCATACATTGTGATTAGCATAGCGTTATGCGTTTGATTAACATCGTTTAGCCTTAGTTAAAAAAATCATGTTTTAGCTCTCTTTAAAATAAAAAATTAATGCCTTAGATAAAACATGGTTCAACACTTAGTTTTTCATGGACCTACTATGCGTCCATCTCTAGGCTTTTAAGGAAAAATTAATACATTTGAGTAACCAAACTCATCCAAAGCATGCTTTGAGTTCATTTATGAAACATACTATACTTAGTCATTTTTAAACATGCTAAACTTGTAAACTAGTAAAAGCATAAACTTTGAAATATTTTGAGAGTTAGAAGCCACTTGCACTTAGTTAGCTCCCTTCCTAGCCCTTTAATCCCTAAGAATCCCTTAAGCCAATGCACATTCCTTCATTCGGTAGCATAGTTGGTCACATGGTCCCTTCTTGGACGCATGTTATGAGTTAGTGTACAATCTTGCAGCCATTGCTACCTCAACGTCAGCCCTATCTATTTTCCTTCATTTTTCAACACTTATAGCATAATTTCCAGCTCAAATCAGACAAAACTTCCTTCGTGAAACTTGTTAAGATTGTCTTAGGAAGCTTATCTTCAAATTTAAGCTTCTAATTCTTTTTGAAGAGCTCAGAATGCTCCAACTCATGCTTGGTTCATAACGTTCAAATGCATAAGGCTTTTTTGAGGTGTCTTGCATGTTCTACTTGGCCTTACTCCTTAGGTATCCTCTACTCAATGCATGGTGCCTCAATTTTTCCCTTCATATGGCTTTTTTAGATGCATGGTAGCCTTTTTCCTCCTTCCTTGGTTTTTGGAGTTTTTCATCAAGCATGGTTTATCTACTTGAGTTTATGGTGTGGTTCTTATCTACCTCATTGTGCTATACAACTAAGTAGGCTATTTTTCCTTAGGCATGCATCCACTTGGCCTTCTTTAGGGTTTCTTAGTGTAAATTTTTTCCAACTGGTTATCTTATGATTTGCCTATGCTCCAAAGACAGCTTTCTCCATGCCTTGACTCCTTTGATTCCTACCCATAAGTTGGGCACCCTCTTGTCATTGACTCCAACACATGGTTCCCTTGGCTTGGCCATCATTCTCTTATCTTTTCCTTGTTCATTTCCACATATGACCTACCAAGCTACCTCGAGGTGTGATGTACTCTTCTTCCACTGGACTACCTCCAACGCATGGTCGCCCCCTCTTGGCAACACTTAGCAATTTATTTCCATGCTAAGTACCTTTATGTGCATCAACCTCCTAAAACATACCTATCATTAACTTAGCCAACTCAAGCCTTCCTTCTATCAAACTTCCCAAGCCAACGCAAGTCATGCTCCCAAACATCTTAGAGCGAACTTCACAAGTCACTCCACCACAAAGAATCCTTAAGGAGAAGTTTCAGGGTTTACACAACCCACTTTGTAATTGTTACAATTGTTATAAAATGCTACAAATGATCTGATCTGATCCTGATCATTCATGTGAAGACATATGACCGGAGGTATCCTATACAAAGAGTTTGTATAAGACCAAACCACGAAATGATTAGTCTCTCTTTCTAATACTGTCACTTGAAGAGACTTACATTTCACTAGAATGACCATAAGTGACTTGACCTTAATCTTGAGTGACTTACGAACTCCTGCCTATGAAGGCAGTCCTTTGATTTGTATGGGTGAAAGTGGCCAGATTTATCGACTCAATATGCTTACCATTTTGGGGATTCGTCTGAGTGGAGAGTTGGGAACTCAACTACACAAGATGGAATTCATTCCTTCACTTTGTTAGGGTAAGTAGATAAATTGCACCCTTAAGGGTTGATTTCGTATCTTGAACAATGAGGGCCCTCATCCTCTCACTAACCAGAGAGTGGTCTAGTTATAGCGCGATTATGACTAATTGTTTATTAGAGGAATCAGTGGTATTTAAGAAGTTAGATGTAACTATAGGGGTAAAACGGTAATTTTGATCATGTTGTGCTTACGAAAAATTTGCGAAGAGTCAACACAATATTGGTTAGTTATATCCAATGGACACGGAAATATATCTACAGTGCGAAGAGTGCAGCCATCGGTCTTTAGTGGAATGGCCGACAGTTAATGAATGTTGATTGATTTGATTAAAAAATTTAATCAATTAATCTCATATCATTGGAGCTTCAACCTATAGGTCTATAAGGTCTCTTTGTTAGCTCAATAAAAATTAATGAGAATCAAATTAATTTTGGTTTAATTTGAATTGTTTGAATTAATTAAAGGAAATTAATTATATGAGATATAACAAATATAATGTATGTTGATACATTATTATAATGTATAATGTATGTGATACATTATAAATTGATGAGAGAATTAAATATTTGAATATGATTCAAATATTAATTATCACCCTCAAATTTAAAACAATGCTTGTCCTCAAGCATAAACTAAAGATTTTCTTTAAAAATTCAACCGCCTTTACCCTACCTAGACTTCTCAAGGTGCCTTATTCAAATTTCACGAACAATGCCTTCTTAATTTCTATCCTGATCCCTTCCTAAAATATTTCTAATCTTTAGGGCCCGCAAGTTTAACCTTCAAAAAAATAGATCTTTACTCGTTTCCAAGACATCGCATGATTTATATCAAACTTTCTCAGACTAGGGTATTCGAGTGATTTTGACCCTTGCGCGATTCGGATATTCATTTTGTGATCTTGTGCTGATCCAGGTGCCCAGCCTTCATTTTGGCTTGCCCCCACGGGTGTCATGCGAATATCCAACTATGAGCAAGGTGTTCTTTCTCAGTCAAAACTCATGCCCATCTCTTTATTTGGAAATGGAATTGCGATCACTTGGTTTATGCGTTGATCACAATTCCTACCTTTGTTTTGGCTTGCTCCCACGGGTGCGGACATCCAACTACGAGCAGGATTTGATCTCAACGTTATTTTATTCTATTTTATTTTTAGTTTATTCCTTTATTTATTTATTTATTTATTTATTGAATGAAATCGAATTTTTTTTAATGAAATCGAATTTCTAAAAGTAACAAGGTTGAAAATAACATTATTAGCACCCCTAAATTTACACACAGTAATATCCTCATTGCTGAGAGATGAAATAACTCATGCAGTGGACTTAGGAAATAAAAATAGTTTTGAAGGAAAGCTGTAGATCGCTAAATTTTAGAAATGTTTCATGAATTGATTGTCCTGAAATTAATTTGACTCTAGTACATGTGGTAAGAAATAAAGGCATGAATTTCATCATTGAAGTCATAATTGGTATAGGGTGAATGCGGTGACTAAATAAAGTAATCAAAAATTCAAGATTGAGTCAAGCTAAAGAGGATGCGATAATAGAATTCAACAATATTAAATTGTCATGCGAGAAATGCAAAATTGAAATAAGATAAGGCAAGAAAAGATACAACCCCCAAATTTGCTTTGTCGCCCACATCATTTTTTATTGCATCCTTTCTTGCGGTCGCATGTTTGAGGTTATCGCATTGCTCCATCGTAATCGTTTACTACAATCAGTTATAAATATCAAAAGGATAAAGTATGAAAGAAAGAGTTGGCAATTCTAAAGAGTAGTGATCATGCAAAAAGTAAGATAGATTCATGAAAGAAAAATATCAAAAGGAAACTCAAAAAAAGGATTCATCCCTGATGAGTGTGTGTCGCTTATCAACGCAGGGACTACACGTTCCTTCTTCATTTTGGCTTCCTCAGGTCCACGGAGGTTTTCTCGCGTTGGAAATCTCCTCCATGATACATCGTGACTCTTTGTCCATTTACCTTAAATGCGCTGGTCCCATCTTCGTTTGTTAATTCTATCGCTCCGTGTGGGAATACTTCTTTAATTATGAATGGTCCGAACTAGCGTGATTTCAATTTTTGTGGAAAGAGTCGTAGGCTAGAATTGAACAGTAAGACCTTCTGACCTACCTGGAGATTCTTTTCACACAGTCGCTTGTCATGCCAACGCTTCGTACGTTCTTTGTAGATTTTGGCATTTTCATACGCCTGTAGTCTCCATTCATCCAGCTCGAGTAACTGAAGTTTTCTCTCCTCCCCTGCAGCCTTCAAATCAAAGTTAATCTTCTTCACTGCCCACAGTGCCTTATGCTCTAATTCTAGCGGTAGATGACATGCCTTCCCAAACACCAACGCATATGAGGACATGCCTATGGGTGTTTTATAAGCAGTTCTATATGCTCACAAGGCAATGTCAAGCTTCATGGCTCAATCCTTCCGTGAGGGATTCACCACCTTTTCTAAAATCAGCTTGATTTCTCTGTTGGAAACCCTCGACTTGTCTGTTTGTCTAGAGGTGATATGCGGTGGCGATCTTATGATGGATATTGTATTTGATCAGAAGTTTGTTAATGATACGATTGACAAAGTGGTTCCTTCATCACTTATTATGGCACGTGGGGTGCCAAAATGAGTGAAGATGTTTCTCTGTCAGAATTTGGAGACTGTTGCTGCATCGTTTGCGACGCATGAAACTGCTCAATCCACTTGGAAACATAGTCGACAGCCAATAGAATGTATTTATGTCCATTTGATGGTGGGAATGGTCCCATGAAATCTATTCCCTAGACGTCGAAAAGTTCTAATTCCAATATGATGTTCATTGGCATCACATTTTTCTTTAAATGTTTCCAATGCATTGGCACTTTTCGCATTTCATAGAATAGTCTCTACGTCCTTAAATAGAGTTGGCTAGTAATACCCGCTTTGCAAAACTTTTGTTGTTATGTGTTGTCCCCCGAAATGTCCTCCATAGGGTGAGTCATGACATTGAAAAAATATGCGCTGAAAAGCAGTCTCTGGCACGCAGAGTCTCACTATCTAGTATGGTCCCCTTTTGTAAATATTTGGCTCGTCTCAGTAGTAGGATTTACATTCATGAATGAGCCATTTCTTTTGATGGGATGTGTAATTTTCTGGAAATTGTTTGCAGACCAAGAAATTGACAATATCTGCATACCAGGGTAATTCTTAAATTTTAAGCAATTATTCGTCCAGGAAGGATGCGTTCACCTCTGACTGAATGTGATCCACTTTAGGATTCTCTAATCTCGATAAATGGTCGGCAACCTGGTTCTCCGTTCCCTTGCGGTCAATTATCTCTATATTAAATTCTTGGAGTAGGAGAACCCAGCGGATTAGCCTCGGCTTCGCATCTTTTTTGGTCATTAAATATCTTATTGCTGAGTGGTCGGTGTGGACTATAACTTTGGATCCCAACAAGTAAGGTCTGAATTTTTCAATTGCAAAGACTACTGCTAGAAGCTCTTTCTCTGTGGTGGTGTAGTTTGCCTACGTGGAGTTCAACATTCTGCTTACATATACGATGGGGTGTAACATTGTCTTTACCTTATATGCTAAAACTGCCCCCATCGCATATCCGCTTCCATCGCACATCAGCTCGAATGGTTTTGTCTAATCAGGTGCGATCAAAAATAGGCATTATAGTCAATGTGTTCTTCAGTGCTTTGAATGCGGTGAGGTAGTGTGGATCAAAATCAAAAGTTCTGTCAGCTTCCAGCAACGCATTCAACGGTCGAGCTATTTTGGAGAAGTCCTTCACAAATCGCCTGTAGAACCCAACATGTCCTAAGAAACTCCTTAAAGCTTTCACATTTGCTGGAGTTGGAAGTTTTTTTATGGCCTAAATTTTTGCTTTATCCACCTCTAGCCCATCCTTTGAAACCTTGTGCCCAAGCAAATTCCTTCTTTGACCATGAAATGGCACTTTTCCCAATTTAGCACCAGATTAGTCTCTTCGCATCATTTCAATATTCTTTCCAAATTTTTCAGATAGACTTCATACATTTGCCCATAGACTGAAAAATCGTCCATAAATATTTCAACTGAGTCTTCCAAGTACTCGAAGAAGATTGCCATCATACACCTTTGAAACATGCTCGGCACATTGCATAGTCCAAAATGCATGCGACAAAAAGCGAATGTTCCATATGGACAGGTGGATGTGGTCT